>NC_090984.1:119453035-120080957 GCF_041146395.1 Eulemur rufifrons | reverse complement strand
ATGACTTGGAGTGAAGAGAAAAGCAATGGCCATTGAATCGTTTGCCAATCTTGTGAAAGATAAAGAAGCCCCTTTAGGAAAATGCACAAACCTATAGCATTTTTCAAAAAACACAAGGAGGTTCACAGTCTTCTTGGTGTCCCATTTACGGAAGACTAGAGAGTTCCCAGGCCCAAGTTGGGAGCTGTTGGGTCTAAGGCGGTATCTTTGGAACTTAGCAGGCAGGGCCAGCCCCACCTGAAAATGAAAACCTCCCACCAGCTTAGAAATTACCAAGCACATAGAGATGCACCCCTCTGTCCTCACTACTGAAGATGGTGGTGCATATTTACATTTTACCGTTTCTTCTCGTGAAACAAAAGAGCACCATCTGCCCAACCACATTCCGCTTCCAGGAAACTGAAATGAGAGCGGATGTTGTCTTTCACTGCTTGTTTTCATTTTTTTCTTTTTCCTTTTATGCGTGACTCTATTTTTGTTATTGCACTCTTAAAAGAAAAGACATACTTGGAGCTATGTTTTCCCCACATTCCTTCTTGAATTTTCCAAAGCCTGGGCCTCCTTAGGTGCCAGCTGCCTGCCACACAGGAAAAGTGGAGAGTACTCCTGTGGTCATTTACCTAAATAAGTTTCAAGCCACCCAGTAAGCACTCCCTCACACCCCTCCACAGCAAGGACCATGTCTAATTCTCGTATCCTCATTCCATCAGCTCTCAGTAAATATGGGTTTAGTACCATGGGCAGGTCAAAAAATACTGTGGTGAGAGGTCACAGGAAATGGTTCAACAGCCCAAAAGTGCCAGGCTGTGATCTAGAGGATGGCCTAGAGTCCCTACGAAAAGGCCTATTGGCATAGATCCTTATGAGGGAGTCCCCAAGATAGAAGATCCCTAACAAGGCACATAAGTCCCCCAAGGCCAGAAGGGCCCTGGGGTTCTGCCCAGATTGAAAGCTCAGTCCTATCTAGAAGAATAAGAACAAGAGATTAATTAGTGAGCTGTAGGTTTAGAAATCAAAGTAGATCTGTAACATTGCCAGAAGGCATCAGAGAATCACCCACGAAAGATGGAAGCCATGAAGCAGGGATAGAATGTTGTCACTGTCCTCTATCTACACAATGCTTTAGTCAATGCAGTCCTGGGTAGATAACCATTAAAATGAGAGTCTACTGACACATCTTCAGGGGACAAAAAGCTGGAAGGAGCTGGTGGACTGTGTCTATGGAGAGAAAAATGATTCTTGCCATTGCGGCCCAAGGTAGAGAATAGAAATAAATGGAAAAAAGAATAAGAAGAGCTCAGGTAGGTAATGGTGAAAGATCAAGGCATGAGAACCCAGCAATTTTAAGCCGCCAAAAGGTGATATCAGAAGGAAGGCCAATTCTTGTACTGAGCAAACTCAGTCTTCTGCAAAGTCCACAGCAATGCATCTTCCTTCCTCTAAGCCTGGCAAGTGTTTACTCATCCAATAGTGGATTGGCTCTTGGGAAACATGGATAAAGATTAAAACAAATCTGAGGACTGGGTCTTGCTCTTTAAATTAGCTTAGCTTTTAAATGACCATTTATGCCTCACAACATGTAAGGCTATTTTTATCAACTGTGGAAACTTCCCACTACATTGATGAAGAAAGACAAATTTCCTGCTCTCAGGATGCTCAGAGCTATACAACAAGCTTCCAGGCTTGGAAGTATGCTGGGCTTCCCAACATCATAACGGATAAAGGCTGACTTTTTGTGGGCATAAGACTTGTTTTTGTCTTAATAAGAGCCTTTAGAATATTCAGTATGTTCTTTCTTTATTGGTTGGGAAACCAAAGCTAAAGGCTGAAGACCCACAAATAGAAAGGTTCGGCTTTAGATCTTCTTCGTTATTTTCATCAAAGTTGTATGAAAATCCATCCAGGTTTGAGGAGGGGAAGAATGAGAACAGGAAACCGGTCTGGTTTTGTGACTACAGTAGCTTTAACCCCAGTTCACCTGCTTATGAGATGGGTGGGGAAAGGTACAGAATTACAGAGCATGCTCATGGGTGTTGCAGGTTTGCAGGAAATGATCCCAAAAGAAATATCCCTGGATGCCACACAGCATCCTTTCCTGGGGGGACGTGGGAGACCTGCAATTTGCCACAGACGACAGTGTCTTCATTGCAAGGGAAGACCTTTTGAAAGCATTTTGAATGAACATTTTCTGGGTTTCTGTGCTTCCCGTCCCAAGTAGAGAAGTAAAATGAGGCAGAGGTCCTCGTTCTGTAGCTTTCACGCTGTGAGCATTCATTCAGTATGAGTCTGTTTTCAAGGAGAGATTGTTGGAAATTATGTTATAGCCCATGTTTCACTCTTTTACATTCATGTCCCACAAAACAGAGTTCCTTTTCAAAGAGCTCATCTCTACATCAATTGTTCATTCCTCTCTTTAAACACCATAATATACAAAGGAACCAACATTGTTTGAGAGATTAACACCTAGCACAATAAATGAACTCTTGATAACAAAGATTTTTGATTTCTTTTTACCAGACTATAATTCATGAAGCCTCTCTCTGTCTTGTAGGATTACCTTGTCAGTCTCCATAAAACTCCATTGAGTGGAGGCACATCTTTTTTTCCATAGCACCAAAATGGGACTCCACTAATTGGAGATTGGCTCTTCATTTTATGACCTGACTTTTCTGTAGCATTCTTTGTGTCCTCTTATAGGGTCTAAGTGTTAGTTTTTCCTGAAATACTAAAGCGTATTTAAATATAGGAGAACAAGATTATGAACAAGTGACTCCTTAATAGTTGAAGATTTATACATGAAATGGTCCCAACTTCGATCCATCATTTTTATTCTAAGGAAATGTGCCTGCCAAGCCTTTCTGGACCTAGCTGGAGGAAAGAAATGCTTCCCAAACACTCTAGAGCTATCTTTTCTCTCCCTTCTAGAGATCCTCAGTAGGTAGTTTTTGTTAAATATTTTTATGTCCATTATAATACTAAGCACCCTGTGCAACGACATTAGATAAAAATTCAGAAACGCCCAGGAGAAAACCTTCAAGCTGGTGACAACGTGGCAAATGCCAGGAGACAAGTCAGATTGTCTGCAAATTTCAAAACCTGCTCAATCCTTCTAAAGTCTGTCTGAAATCTCAGTTTGGTTCTCTCTCATATATATATGAGATACCTATATATACACACACATAGACACATATGCACACACACACACACACACACACACTCCTTTTCCAGCAGCACAAGGTTCTGTGAACTTCAAGAATTAAATATCAAGTGACGTTCTACTGTTTAGAAGGGAAGTCCCTTACTTGTGTGATAAAGGGGAAACATGCCCTTAAATTGCATTAATATGTGTTTTTACTAACCTGATTTGAATTAAAGCAAATAATCAAAATTGTGTCCAGCTCTTTGCATCAGAGGCCAACCCCAGCTGACTGTAACCTGTTGAGAATGCTGCATTTTAATCCTCAGCAGAGGACATCATTTGATGCAGTTAGTCGGGCTCCTTAAACAAAGCTCTAAGCTGCATTTCTCTGTCCACTTCCTGTCCTACCTGTGAGGCAGGAATAACTCCTGCAATCCAGTAGAGCAGGGCTTTCTCAGTAGCAAAACTCCCAGGGTTCAAATCCTGCTTCTGCCACCCTCTTGCTGGGCACCCTGGGGTATGTGTCTGTGCCTCTCTGAGCCTCTGTGTTCTAATGAGGTGGTACACAGGCCACGATTAAGAAAGCACCTGGTGCTTGGTTGGCCTTCCATAAATGTGAGCTATTATCATCCTTCAGTTTTCATTTGCCTAGGAGGATCCTAACATCAAAATATAAGTTATCTGATTAAAGTATGTATGACTTGATCAATATATGTTACCTGATTAAGATACAAGTTGCCTGGTCAAAACTAGCTCCAGTGCCACCTCCTCCAATAAGGCACCCCAGATTCTCAGTGGGAAGGAATCTGATCTGCCTTGTTTGCCCACAGCACTGTTGTCCTCTGCTGTAGCCGTCATCCCACCTGCTTTCTCCGAGCCCTGGGAGTGCCGCCAGGCTCTCAGGGCGTCCCTGACAGTATGTGCTTCGTCTGGGCACCTGTACCTGCCCCCTGAGTCGCAGTGCAGTCCCAGGCCCACAGAGGTTCCATTCATGTGCTTATGCCGAGCAAATGCAAAGCCATTCCTGGGTGTGATGAACCGTGGGCTAAAACCCCGAGATGTAGGGCAGACCAGCATGGTTCTGCAGCCCTCGGAATTGCGTGCTTGTTTTAGTAACTGATTTCCTGCTGAGGGTAAAGTTCTTACAGGCACGATCCATGGTAGAAGCTGAGCAGGGCATTCGTCTTTTTGACCTAGGACCTTCTGCAGCTATTTCTAATGGATGGTCACTGAATCTGCCATAGGCATCGCAGATTTCAAACAGCCAGCAAAAGCCTTGTGCTTTCTTTCAGTTAGAGCTAGAAAAAATAAGAAAAATGAAAATAAATTGTCACCTGCCATGACTATCATAAGAAAAACATTGGTGGGAAGCAGGGTGGGAATCCTCAAATAACAACCCCAAAAAGAAATTCCAGCTTCTAGTACGGACATGATTTAAATTTTCATGAACAAATCATCTGGTTTGCACAAAGGCAGCAGCGTTGAAAAAAAGGAATAAACCACAGGGGGTGGGGACAATCTGTGACCCGACAGGGTCCCCCAGAGGACCCCTCTGACCAGGCTTCGGTGTGTGTGCCTTGTCGCGGAGAGCACCTCCTGCACTGGGCTAATTATCTTTTAAAATTCATATCTAGAGCCACGGGCTGCCTCGTGGGATTAAGCACAGTATGCTTTGCAAATTGAAAATAAGATAGCTGTTAGGAATATACACTTGCCTCTATGATTACCATGGCAAACAAAGCCAAAACATTAATTTACATCTATTATAATAGAGAAACAAAGCCGGAGATATTCCTCGTATCGCAAGCAAGAGATGAATTTGCAAAGGTGATGTTCCCAGAAGATGAGATGGGTGATGGGCTGCAGAGGTGAGGGGCTTTAGGGGCGGCGTTGAGAGACCACCAATTCCTTTGGAGGTCATCGCATCCCTCACTCACCTTACAGACAAGGAAACAGGTTCATGGAGGGAAGAGACAGGATCTTTCTACCCAGCAGGTGAGGTGCAGAAAGACATTAAGCTCTCTTAAATCCACACTGGATTGTCTAACAAGAGGGTAGCCATTGGATTTTGGTTTTTAATCAGAAGATTGTTAGGATCACGTTGAAACCCCTAAAATAATGTATTTTACCCTATCAAGCTTGCTTGGTGCTTACCCTGTGTGAGGCATTATATCTGCTACAGTAGACACTATTGTTATTTTTCCTATGTCATGGATGAAGACATTGGCATACATGATGTAAAGACACTTGCCCTAACCCAAACAGTCAGAAGATGGCAGTGCCTAGACTGTCCCCCAGACACTCAAGCCTGGAAGCAGCTGGTGTCCACCTCCCTGGAAGGCCATTCCCAGCTTCCCATTCCAGATATGCCTCCTCCAGCCAAGTCAACCCAGCAGGGACCATGGATAACCCCTTTCTCTGGGTCTTCACAAAACCCTCATGTGGCGTGAAGCACATGATGCCATAGCGGAGGGCAAAGCCCGCCTTTTCCTATCAGAACTGCCACATCTGCCTTCTGTCAGGACTCAGGGTGTATCTCCTGCAAGGAAACTCTCTGCCCACTTCGTGGATACTCTTTCAGTTTTATCAGCATAGCACTCCTCTGCATCACCATCCGGACCTTTCGGCATCTCGCCAGCACACATATCTCCCATCATGCCCTACTCATGTCGAATGCTGGCTCCCCAAACACAACCTGTGGACACAGCCATGCCACGTTGGCCCTCACTGCTAGAGAGCACTACCTTGCAGAGTCTCCGTGGTGTCGGAATATTTGTGAGGTGTTGGAGTCTGGTGTAAGGCAGGTCTTGCAATATGGTGCCTTGATTAGAAATGGGGAAAGAGCCCGATATAATGGTTTAAGACTGGTGGATGTAGCAAGGTGAGCATCTTGAGGTGAAGGTTTTCAAAGAGTCTTAGAGCGTAAATTCCAAATTTACTGCTCTCTACTGAAGAGTAGAATTAGCTTTGATATTCTTTTACATGGGTTTTCCAGGAAGTTCCTACAATAAACAATAAAGATATTTACAATTTTTTTTCTTCCTGAGAAAGGTTTTCCTGGAATAATGAAGTCGTATTAATGTAGCCAGTAAACTGTGTGGGGCAAGTGGTTTTGGTTCTCTAGCATGTAATTTATGTCACCTCATATCGAATCCCATGGCAGGGCAACCCCTCTGGTGACCTTCATGCCACCCAAAAAACATTGGGCTTAGGAGGGGCACAACCTGGATTCTGGTCCAAACGATGTTACTCTCTCATTGCAAGACCTTAATGAATTATTGGCCCTCTCTGACCCTCAGTGTTCTCCTCTGTCCTCTGATGCTTATGGGTCAAGTCTTCCCTTCATTCTACCACTTTATGACTAAGTTTACTTGCCTAAAGTAGAGGCTTTGGGTAGTGACATGACTTTCTAGCAGAGACAGGAAAGAGGAGGAGGGGGGCCTTAGAAGAGGCGGAGGTTAAGAGGCAGAAGGGGGCAGGTGCGGAAAGCTCTAGAACAGCAAGGCCGCTTTACTCAGGTCTGGGATTTTTAAGTGTTTTATCTGGTAGAAATGCATACAGCATTTACAAATTGGAAATAACTCTGTATGCTCAGATAAGATTGTCTCAGTAATATTGTAGCCAGAAACAGCTTGCCACGGCTTCCTTTCAATTAACCATTTAAATCACAGCTCATACAAACCCCAACCCCTGCTGCTTTATAATAAAAAAGAAAGTTAGACCAGAGCTGAAGAGTTTTGATTCATGCTGCTGAATATGGAAGATCTACAATCTTTCTCTTGGAGCCTATAGTCTAATGTGACTCTTTGAAAGAACATTACTTCGGCTGCTGGAAAAGATATCTCCCCCCAACCCCCAGCCCCCAACCCTTTCCTCCTGAGCTGGATGGTGATTCATTATAGATAACCCCTCCAGATTAATTTTGTTTTGACTTTAACTTTGACATTAAAAAAAAGAAGAAAAAACCTGTAAGAGGTAAGACTCTCCCCTCAAACATTCACTGCTCAGCTATTCTTAGCTGGCTTTGGTGTTTGATGCGATAAAAGGGAAAAACCTAAATTTAGGAAAAATTAAATTGTTGATTGTCATCAAAAGTCCTGGCTGTCAGATTAGAACGTCATCATGTTAGACTCTTTGTAATAAATAATACATCAGCGATTTTCTTGAAACCCTTATTTGAGTTCCTTTCCTCTGTCAACTGGATGCATCAGAAGATGCCCAGGTTAGTGAAGCACGAGCCGGCTAATCTACACCAAAGCTCTTTCAAATGTGCAGCTGCAGATTTGCAGGGGAGTCTGTACGAACTGGCCCCCAGCAAAGGGACTGGCCAATTATCTGTGTACCTGGATTGACAAGGCAGCGTGACTGAGCTGCACAAAGAGGGGAAAACAAGGCTAAACTCGGATTCTGGTTCTAAGTAGGCTGGGGACCCAAGTAATGTCCTTTATTACCATGAACCTCTGCTTTTAAGTCTATGAAATGGTTTGAATAACGCATATTCTGCAGGAATGCCGTATGGAAACTGTGAGAACAGTATGCAACATACGTAGGTGTCAGGGCATGGAAACAGTTACCATAATTATAATAATCATTCGTAGTAGTGTAGATAGCTACAGTAACTCGATAAAACAGAATTCACAAGGAATCCACGGGGAAGCCTGACGGTGACTTTCAAGAGTGTTCTGTCCATTTTGGCATAAAGCTAATGACTGAATCGCCCCTCCCTTATATACACTAAGCAGTGTAGATGCACGCGAGATCAAGATTTCACTCCCTTTTGTGATAGGAGGCACAGCGGTGTTCTAAATCACTCTCAAACGTCACGATCGTGGCTAAAACTCACAGAAGAGGACTAGAATCAAACCTTTTGAGAAACAATTATATGATAGAAACTGAACTGAATGTGCACCTCGACACTTAAAATTAGGTAGAAATTTTTGATAAGTCTCTTCACCTCATGTCCGTTCCCTGCCCTGCGCCCCCACCCTCAGACAGGAGCACACCTTTTGGTAATTTCTCTCTTTTCTGATGCCCTGAGGAGAATGAGACGCCTGGATGAAACTCAGGTAAATCCTTTATGGCACAGGATTGTTGGAAGGAAGGAAGGAAGGAGTTATAAATCTATCATATGAGCCATTTTAAAGATATAGACCATTATTTTGCAGTTTCTAAATCATGGAGAGCTGAGGTTTACTACTCTGTACACAGTTGCTGGATAAATATTGTTGATTAATTAGAATGGAATTTTAAATTTAAGTTTGGATAATAGCAGTAACTTTTATCATTACAAGAAACTTTATTCTGCATGAGGCACAGACAGCACTATCTCATCTTTCTTCTCAGGCATTTCCAAAGCTTCCTGAATGAAAATCGAATAAGCATCAAGTAGAAAGAAGAAATACTGGGTGGACTCTGGACTCTTTTTGAAAATTGTATTGTTTATTAATATATTGAAGATGTATGTACAACTTGATGGTTTGGTATAGATATGCCTTGTGAAATAATCATCACACTCAAGCTAATTAACATACCCAGCACTCCACACAGTGACTGTGTGTGTGTGTGTGTGTGTTTGTGTGTGTGGTTAGGCAACGTGGATGGGTGGACCTGGAGGACATTATTACTAAGCCAGGCACAACAGGCAAACTCTGGAGGACCTCACTTCCATATGGAATGCATAATAAAATAGACATGCTGGACTCTGTGTTCTGTTCTCTCACCAAGCCCTGTGCCTCCTTCAGCATCACTGGCTCTGAGTTTTGCAGGATTCCATAAATGTTCTAGCCTAGTGGGGAATGAGACCTGGAGCTCAGTGGGAACAATGGTTTTGGCTTCAGCCCCTGGGGGACCCTTATGTCACATGAACTCACCAGGTTCAGGGAGGGTGCCTGAGGCCTGTCTCCTCGAGGGTCTCGTGGAACAGCTTGTCACACCCAACTACTTCCCAGAGCTGGTGACATTCTGGTATGAGAAGAGAAGTGACTCTTCTAGGGTCCCTGGGCAAATTAGGATGGAGGCCTGATTTAGAAAACAAATTGTCAAAACCCCTGTGTAGGGAGGGCTCTTTAAATGGGTTGCAACGTCTTGGGTTATAAAATAAGGATTTTGGACCAGATCTTTGTGGAAAGTGGTCAATCTTTCATGCTGCCTGGACCTCACGGTATATGAACCTAGGCCAACTGGAATTGGGGTAAACAGAGGTCTGGATTTAGGGGAAACTTGTAACGCCCTCCAGACTCATCCCTCCTCCCTGGAGGGGCAGAGATGTAAAGCGAGGTCCTCAGAGGAGGCCCCGGCGGCCTTGTTTCCACAGCTGAGGCTGGATGCGGTCAGCGTGCTGTCCGTGCTTGCCTGGGGCGGGCACTCAGGTCAGTCTGTACCGCTGGCACCTGCCCCGTCTTGGGCACATGGACATAGGCGGCCCTCATTTGTGTCTAATGAGTGGAGAACGAAGCCTCTGCATTTGGGAAAAAGCACAATGTCCATGATTTAATTCTTGACGGCGCGGGCAACTGTGGGCATCACTTATTTGGAAATAAAAACTTTTTCTACTTTTAATTTTAGAATGAGCTATTTTGCTGTAGATACAGGATGAGCACAGAATAGTCACATTTATCTTGGGCTCATGGAAGTCCCTTCCATTAACTAACCTTTCTCCACCTGAGTAATGCCCAAAACCACAGTCCCGTATATATATTTAGACAGATTTGTATCAACATCACATTGTTACACTTGACTTCCCCCTTTTTTTTAATTATGTAAAAAAAAAACCACATTAAGCCGAATCTAATTACTGCAATGTATATTAGAAGCAGGGCACCATCAAAATTTTATTTAAATTAATCAGGTTTTGATTTAAGATATTAAATTCAAATTAATCATGTAAAAATGGAAATGATCCTTGACGTGCTTCCAGCTGTGACTTCAGTCTGTTTTCTCGTGAGTCACTTTCGGGATGTCTTGGGGGGAACATTACAAAAATTCACGCCGGTGCTATTTCAATTAGAGTTATTTAGCAGGACAGATGTAAAGAATATGGTATAATTAAGAAGGAGCTGATGACATGGCTACAGATTTTCAGGATTAAAAGAAAAAGAAAATACATGAACTAGAGTGCAAATTGACTACTGGCCATGATGCCCAAGTTCAAGTGCAGGGAGGTTAAGCATTCATTAAAGACGAGGAGAAGATTTGCAGAACCACGGGACTTTTTCTCTGGAGCGATCTGCAGACTCCTACTTTGTTCAACTTTGAAGTTTCATTAACAAGCCAGTACTAACTGATACTGCAATTCTTATCATTCCAGAAATTATCTTTCCCCATGGCCATCATCGCCATTGACTAATTTGATTCCAGGGCTATCAGAAAGCTACAAGAGTTAAAATGATACTTCAGGACTTATTTTGAATCAAATTGCATATATTGGCATATATAATATTTCATATAGTGATCCATTTATTATTTATACTCATGAACATGTGTATTAGGTTTGATTATATCAATAAATTCTTAAAATAATACTAATTTCTCATATTCATAATGTATGACGTAAAGTGTTTGAACATATATTGATTCATTTTTAATAGCACTTACATGGAGGGGGTGATAGTCCTCTCTTTGTGGATGATGAGGTTGGGCTTTGAAAGGTTACAACATTTGCCCAAAGCCTCGTACCTAACTGGACACTAGGGACCAGAACCCACCCATTTCCTGGGTCTTCCAGGACAATACATTATTGTTATCCATATGATCTGCAGTGGCCTCACCACTGGGTGAATTTGGTTTTCAAGCCTTTAGAAAGCCCCAAGAGTCAGAATACAACTTCAACGGCTTGTTTAGGGCACACCTGGTCAGAACAGAAATCCTGGCAGTGTGATCACTGCGCTGGGCCCCTCGTCTGTTTCCAGTGTTTTGGCTGAACCCCAGAGAGGGACTTGGGTGGGGGGTTTCCTACCAGAGGATGTGACTCAGTCTGGGTTTTAGAGTCTCAAATAATCAGTATTTCCATGCAAAGAGAAAGACATGTATCCTTTCTCGCATTCCCTCCGACAAACACTGCTGCTCTGTCATCCGGTCCCTGCTCAGAACCCCATGAGCCCCAGGGACTAAGGCTGTGTCCCTCCACCCCAGGACAGCCCATCTGGGCTTGTGGAATAAGTCAGACCTCTGCTCCACTAGAGTCTTTGTGGCCACGGTGTAAAGAGCCCAGGCTCCCTCCACCCGAACTTGGATGTGACCCCTATCACAGGCTGAACTCTGGTCTCCTCAGTGGTAGGGGTGCCCCTGGAATGTGAGAACCTCATGGGAAGGAACCCAGCCTTGCTTCTCGTAAATAAACTTGACTCAGGAAAATGCAGGGACTGTATTTTGTTGGCCTTTGGGTGCTCGGCAGCGTTTCTACTGATGAGCTTATCGCGAACCCTCATTGTGAATGAGGATGAAGATGCCAGCATCTCTCCTCGTTTCCTCATCCCAACCCACCTTCGGTGACTCTCCAATCAGGAGACGGTCTCACCCCACGGATGTCAAGCATGTATGCGTCTGGATTGACTTGAGAGCTGTAGAAAGCAGATGATTCATTGACGGGTCTTGCTTCCCACTCATGTGGTGTAAATGTGTGTAACTCCTCTTTCACAATCCTGTTTCGCTCTTTTTAGAAAACGAATCAGGTGGGAGGCTAAAATAATAACTTTTTTTCTTGGTGGAAAATAGTCTTTGTCAGCTAAATGCTATTGCTGATTGTCCACAAATTCAATCAATCCAATAAAAGGAGTGTTTCAAATTCTAAGACAAAAATAATTGTTTTCTGGTCTCCTTTAGTTTTTCTTTTTCAGTTTCATTTTACACTTGCACACTGATACCATGCGATATGGCACATGGCAAGGTTTACACACTGTGAAACTTGGAAGAGAGGCACAGCCTCTCTGGGCCTCAGTTTCCCTAGGTGTGGGTGATCAGTTGTTTGGGGGCTCAGATGTCAACCTATCCTCATGCTGCTTCCTGCCTCTTCCTAGAAGCAGGAATTTTCAGGCTTGTGTGGTAACTGTTCCTGACTTTGGAGACGGACAGTTGCTGAGTCCCTACACAGCTCTTAACTATTCATAGATACGATCTTAATAGCTGACTGGTACTTGTAGCTTCATTCTATAGAATAAGAATCTTGGCTTAGAAATTAACTTGACATTTCTGTGATATTGGCCAAAGAATTTAAATTTTCTGATCCATAGTTTCCTCATTTGTAAAAAGAAGCTAATGACCTCTCTCTAGAAGAAAGATCGCGAAGATTAGATGGGGAAATATGCTTCTCTGACCCTGCATTCTGCCACCTTGTGTACTTTTCGCCAATCCTTTAATATGCTCAGCAGGTTTCTGTCACAGGGCCTTTGCACCTTCTCTTTCCTTCTCCCTGGATGCTCTTCCCCTGGTTAGCAACACGCTTTTCTTTGTTCCTTTGCCCAGAAGGCCTCGAAATCTCCTTGACATGAATCCTTCTCTGATCATTCTTCCTTGCCCACAGCATTTTTATGCCATTTTCTGCTTTTATTTTTCTTCAGAGAACTTATCACCTTCTGAAATACCAGGTCGTACCTATACAAGTCTCTACGGCCTTCCCACTAGCCCATCATTACAGCCAGGACTCCCTGGTCTGCTGCTGTATCCCCAGTGCCTGACAGGTGGTAGGTGGTCCATAAATACCTGTTGAATGAATACCTCTGTTTGAAATATAAAGGAATATTCACCCAGAAAATGTAAGCTATCTTGTATTCTATAAATCATCTTCTTTTTGGAAAGAACCCTGGGCTCAGTGAAAAAGTCAGGACCACCAGACACCATGGTGACGTAGCTTTGTACCCAGGGGTCAGCTGAATGCCCTTGAGTATGCATGTGAGAAGAGACAGGGGCAGAGGCACAGGGAGGAAAGCCTGGAGAGAGATCAAGAGGGACAGAACCACAAGGTCATAGGCAGAGAGAAGCAGAGCTCACAGAGAAGCAGAGCTAGAGAGAGGCCCAACACAAGAGAGAAACAGAGAGATGAAGCTGAGTCCAAGAAGGAGAAAAATGAGAGGAGGAGAAAAGACTAACCATCAGCGCAGAAGCGGGAGGCTGAGCACGCGGCCCTGGGCCCTGTCCTTCTGCCCATCACCCTCAGTCCAGCCTGCAGAGCCTGCCGTGCACCTGTGCACAGGGAGAGCCTTCTTGCATCATCACCTTGGCCCTTTGGAAGCCAAGCTCCATCCTATTTACTCAGCCCTCATGGTCAGAGCTGAGCTCCTTTGTGAGTGGCAACATCACTGAGTGCTCTCGAGAGGCCGAGGAGTCCCCTGCAGCGCTGGGTCAGGGACAGCTAATTAATACCGAGAAGGTCTAGGTGGCTCCTGCTAATTGCTGTGGCCTCAGCAGGTCTGGGTGTGCTGTTACCTCCTCCCCAGCCCCCAGCTCCCAGGGGCCAATCCAACTCCAAGCAGAGAGCAGCAAACTTGAAGAGGTGAACGTTTCACAACATCTTTGCCTTAAGTCTGAAAATTATTATAAAGAGCACAGGGAAATGTGGGCCACCTTAAAGTGCCCCCAAATGGCCATTGCATAAGTAATCCTTACATACTCAAGCCCATATCAATCTTGCAGCAACCTTGCATGAAAGATGCTATTATGCCCCTTTGAAACTGGGCAACCAGAGACTCTGAAGAGTTCCAAGTTGCCTGAGGATGGCTCAGGCCTCAACCACATAAACCAGGGTGGATAGATCTCTCCAGCCTCCACCACTGCCACCACCCAAAGCTGTCTGGAAGACACAGCTCCAAAGTGGGACTTCAGATTTGATTTATAGGCCCACAACTCTTTCCTGAAACCCTTGGGGCCAGATGTATTTCAGAAATCAGAATTTGGCACATTTTGAAAAATGAATATGTCTCATAATTGTATACCATATAATACCACCCCGAGGAGTCTTGGGCAACACCTAAGGACAGAACACATTAAAATTTCTGCAGCAAAATGCATCTGCTCACCCTAAGTGAGAAACATAAAGACTATCAATAGCCTTATAGTAGTTCTATCAGCTCAGGTCAGGGCTTACCACCACGAAAGGCCTTTTGGTTTGCAAACCGTTTTTGGAATCATGACTGTGAGATTATGGGCTGGTGAGGGAAGACCAGGCAAGAGAAGGCCTTTCTTCTTTTCCATGGGATAGACCGCACGTGTGGCAACCAAGAATTGTGCACAGTTTCAGTTTATAAACTAGGTACTGTTTGCAAGTAGAACATACACGCAAAGCAGAGAAGGTTCTTCCGCAGAGCAGTGAAGTGCAGACTTGCCGGTAGCCTGGATGGGTTGAATTTGGGGCGATGGCCTCATGGGTGTGTCACCCACACTCAGTGTGCTCAGCAGTCATCCTCAACTTCCCTCAGGGAGGCAGCTCGGGCTGAATAAAGGCTCGGCTCAGGGTCTGATGCCTGGTAAGCGTTCTGTAAATGCTGCCTACAAGGGAGACAGCCTGGGAGAGCCTCTACAGTGCTCACGTTGCACCGCAGACCCTGGGCGTTCGATAATTGGTGACTCTTATTTCTCCAAGCCTCCTCCAATCAGGGGCTTGGCAACACTGTGCATTTGATTTGGAGCAGTTTTCAGGGGTGCCCTCCTCCCCTTCTTTCCAGCGCCCAGCTTTCCACTATCAAAGCCCATGCAGCACCCTTGTTAGAAATACTGTGGGTAGAGTAAGGTGGAGACCATAGAAAATGGGGCTTTCTCTAAGACTTTAATTCAGAACATCTTCTCCAAAAATCTAGAAGGATCTGGAAGGCTCTTTCACCCCACTCAAGGCGGCTCACGAGAAAGCAGTAAGTGCCTCTTCACATTTAGACCTGCATGGGAGATAGACTGTTTTTTCAAGGCCCCACGAAAACCTCTCCCTCCTCCCATCTGATAGGGTTGCTACTTCCTTTACAGTTCAGAGATCAGAGGTGCAGCTCCCTTCCCCCCTCAGGTGTGGCAAAGGCAGAGGGCAGAAAACAGGCCAGGTTTGCACAAAGGAAGACCAGAGGCAGAGATTACGTAAGGAGGTACAGTGCGCCCCAGTTCATGGGCAGGCAGGCCGGAAGGCGATAGCAAGGCTTCTAGGCAGGGTACCTGCCTTCTACTTGTCTGATTCTAGCAGCTGGAAGATCAAAAATAACCCAGGCTTCCTTCAGAGTGAACACCCTGGTAACCCCCACACGGGGTGGGGAGCCTCCCCATATGGAATCACAGCTCAGAAAGGATTTGCCACCTCAGTTTTCTCATCGCTGACTGCTAGGGCATCAGGATCTTAAATATGGGAAAGACTCTAACACAGCAATGGAGCTAATGAAATAATGGTTCCTAAACTCATGATTTTGCACACATGGTTTCATTTGATCCTTTCCAATCTATGCCATTGATTAGTTCTACCTCCATTTACCAATACGAAGATTAAGGCACAACGTGCTCAAATAATTTGCCTAGGATCATAGAGAGCAAGTGGTAGAACCAAAGCCAAATTTCGGTTGTGTGTGACTCTCAACTGGTATTAATTTCAATCACTATACTAGTTGTAAAACTAAAGCTAAAGTGAAACAGAGAAGCAAATAACTGAGCAACAGTAGTAACAGTAGGAATACAATTATTCCTCCCATCAAAGTGTCCATCTTTGCAAAGACTATTATTACAAGAAAATATTAGATGTTCCTATTTTTAAAAGTATGCACAATTCCTAGCCCAGGTAGAGGGTCAAGAAATAACTGTTGGCTTAATTTGCATCCAGATTGCAACCTTTCTTATAGGCACCAGGACACGAAGTGCAGACGGATATGTCCTATGCCAAGACGGCAGGTGGCATGGCCCTGGAGCCTCTCAGGTTCCTTATCTAGGTGAGTTTCTGGGGCCTGGAGGGGAATAGGTTAACCTTTGAGACCTTCGAAAATGGGGACCTATGTCTTTAACAGATCGGCTTGCTCCTGCCTTCCCAGGGCAGAGCACGGCAGCTGGGCTGCCCCCAGGCCCAGGCCGCCTGTTTTGCACAGCCTCTGAAGCCAACCTGGCTGCTGCCCTGGGAGTCTCCCGGCCACAGGTGAGGTTCCACGGCCCCAGCAATGCCCAGGGGGCCAATCAGGCTGGGCCTGCATGAGGTAAGATGGAGAGTCGCCGTGTGTGCTCTGGGCTCGCTCAGAAATCTCAGCAGATCAATGTCACTGTGGCTTTTAATTACACCTCCTAGGCCTCATCATTATTTCATGGCCTTTAATACGCCCAGCAGGCAGCCCTGGGCACACAGATAAACAGCCACCCAGCATGGCCTGGCCCTGGAGGTGGCACCCACTGTGGCCTCCCAGCCCCGAGGGATGGGGCCTGACAGGGCCCTGGCTCTACCGAGAGCAGAGCATTTTGACATCTGGAGCTGTTGAGCATCTTAGAACAGCCCTGTCTTACAGCAGAGGGTTGGCACCCATTTACTGAGGACCTACTGCGCACCATGCTCAGGCCCCGGGCTAGAAGCACTGGGGCGGCCCCATGTGACTTCTCTAGGCTAGTTGCCTGCTGAGGTTCCTCTAGTCACCAGCTGCCTCTCCACACTCGCAGGCAGCCTTTTGCCTAGAGCAGTGTTCTCAACCCAGGGCGATTTTGCCCCCAGGGGACATTTGACAATGCCTGGAGACATTTTCCGTTGTCACAGCTGGGGAAGGGCTGCTACTGGCATCTAGTGGGTAGAGGCCAGGATGCTGCTAAACACCCTGCAATGCCCAGGGCAGCACCACGCAGAAGAGGATCTAGCCCCAAATGTCAACAGGGCCAAGGGGGAGCAACCCCGACCTGGTGGGAACAAACAACTTCCTTAACATGGCGCATGCAAGACCGCCTGGGCCCCAGGGACTTACTAGATCACTCCCTGACTCACGGTTTATTATTCAGCAACATAAATGCCCCCGAGTAGCCTGCTCCACACCGGCCACCCACCACACCAGAGCCTGCCTCTTGATTGTCCTACTTCCTCTCTCAAAGGTTTTCCTGGTCATTCCCACCGCTGACACTCATTGACCCTCGGTGCTGCCTCCCCCAGAGGTCCTCCCCTCAGCCCTTCCACCCTGGGGAGTGTGTTGGCTGGTTTGTGTTCCTTCTCCATCTCTCCCCAGCAAACCCTCAGCCCACGTACTTGGCTAAGAGTCATAGTTAAAGTACTGGAACTTGGGAATAGTTTGCATTTTTAAACAAAGGAGAAAAATCCGGTGCCAGCCCTCTAGAAGGGCTCTTTGTGGCACGCCTTCGCTGTTGTGTTTCTCTGCACAAGCAGGGACCATGGAGCAGGCTGCAGACTGTGCAGCCCACCCTCTCCATCCCCTGCGCACACAGCGCCATGTGTTGGGATCAGTGGTTGGGACAAGTCCATGCACAAGAAATACCTGTTGTGTGGATAAATCCCTCCTGAGTTCTGTGATGAAAAGGAAGAGCTCAAACCAGTTGGTCCAGGCTGGGATCTCCGTGAGGTCAGGGATAACGGCTTCTTCATTCTTCTAACCCCTGCTCCCATCCCAGGCTGGCTGAATCCACACTTGCTAACCCCCACAGAGTTGTCATTTGGGGAGAGTGACTTACTCCTCCTCAGCTCTGATTCCTTGATCAGTAAAATGGAGACATCAAAAGGACCTACCTCCAGGTGCTGGAGAGAGGGGTCCCTGGATTAGCCTGGAGTGCAGTGCCTGGAACAGGCCAAGGACTTGGTGTCCCCAGAATGCAACAAGCTGTGTCCTGCTTCTGTGTGTTTGCAGGCGTGATTCCGGCTGGCTAAGAGATGTCAAGTGGGGAAGGCAGAGGTGGGCAGGAAGAACTTTCCAGGGCTCCTTCTCAGTCCCAGTTAAGAGATCCTGAGGGATCCATGCATGAAGCCCGAGGGATTTGAGCCAACTTAGAGGCAGCGTCTCCTGCTGAGGAGTCACTGCTCTGGGTCACGGCACAGCCTCCCCTGACCACATGCCAGAACACGGTGACTATGGAAGAGCCTCCCACAGCCTTGTGTCATACCTTTCCCAGGGACTCAGTTAGTAGCTTATCTTTTCGCATAAGCATCATGTCTGAGGGGGAAAGTAGAAACACCTCTCGGGTTCACACTGTAACACTGGGGTGTGGCACTGAACAGGACCATCTCTGGGTTGTGAGTTTTTGGATTTCTTAGCAGGAACTGAATCCATAATATTTTTATCGGGTCAATAAAGCAATCAATTAGCTAGCTGATTGTTGATTCAACAGACTAACAAGAAAGAATTTCACTTATATTTACTTGGAAGAAATTTTGTACATAAATAGCTTGTCACAAATTCAACTTTAAAATATCTGAGTTTGCCAACGAAAAAAATTATTTCAGGAAAAAATTCTGGAAAATTTGAAAAAAAATAGGTATGAATTGAGAAACTACACATAGATCTATTTATTAAGTTTCCCTCTGTCTCTTTCTCTATTCGTTTTCTTTGCCTTCCAGAGTACCTTCTGGAATTCTTGCCTGTTAAACAATTGCCAGAACTCTGCCTGTGTGTTACTTATGGAAAAAGGGATTCGCGATTGCTGAGGACATAATGTATTATGCCAATGTCTCTTCGAGGAACTTTGTGTGTTATCAAATATCACCCTCATAATAGGCCTTCAAGGGAAGCGTTAATTTTCCCCACCTTTCAGCAGATTTTGTGATTTTCCCAGGTTCACAGAAATTGCAAGTTACAGATCTGGGTTTCCCCCCAGGTCAGTCTGACTCCAAAAGTGGTGCTCTTTCCTCCACAAACACGTTCATGAGGAACCCAAATTATTATAAAAGAGGAGCTCCAAGGCAATCTGTTTATTCAGTTGTTGACTAAAATTCTGAACTTCAACCTCAATTTAAAGTTTGTTTTTGCTGGATTATAGAAGGGAACTTCTAAAAGTTTTTCCAGAAAAAGAGTGAGGGACATGGCATGACATTTGAAGCTGGATGACTGAACTCTGGGTGTTTCTGACTGAATTCCAGGACATTTCTGATTGAACCCTGGTGTCTCTGACTGAACCCTGGGTGTCTCTTACTGAACATTTGGCATCTCTGACTGAAACCTGGGCGTCTCTGACTGAACCGTGGGTGCTTCTGAGTGAAACCTTGGCATCTCTGTCTGAACCCTGGGTGTCTCTGACCGAACCCTGGTGCCTCTGAGCATCTCTGACCAAACCCCGGGTGCCTCTGACTGAACCCCAGGCATCCCCGATGGAAACCTTAATGTCTCTGACCAAATTCTGGGTGCCTCTGACTAAACAGTGGTGCCTCTGAGTGCCTCTGACTGAGCCTGGGGCATCTCTGACAGAACCCTGGGCATCTCTGACAGAACCCTGGGCATCTCTGACCGAAAACTTGGTGTCTCTGACCAAACCCTGGGCGCCTCTGACTGAAAACTGCGTGTTTCTGTCTGAACCCTGGATGTCTCTGACTGAACCCTAGATGTCTCTGACTGAACCCTGGCATCTCTGACTGAGCCCTGGAGTCTCTGACTGAACCCTGGGCACCTTTACCTTCCTCCTCCAACGTGGTGAACAGTGTGGCCTGGGCCATTGCTAGAGACCCCTGTAGGACTGATTGGATTCAAGGTCTCCCCTTCACATTCCGTGTGTTTTGTTGGCACCTTAATATTAACCCTCCCACCTTCCCAGCACCCTGCAATTGGTGACATTCAGCCTTGCTCCCACATCTGAGTCCCCAGGGTGCCGCAGGGCAGGAACTATTTCCCCAGGTGATAAGCCAGTAAAGGGTCTTCGAGCCCCTGGGTCATTTGTTTCTCTCCTTTCTTAAAGGTCTGCCTCTCAAACAACTTTCCCTCTTCCACTTACTCACAGGCATTTGTTTCCGTTTGTTTGGATTTTATTATTATTACTTTAATGTGATAGAAGGGGTGGAAGCTAAAAAAAAATCTCACAAAGAAACTGTAGAAAAATATGTCATTCTCACTCTTCCCGCCTCCTGGAGATGACTGGTACTTTAAGGCCTGCGAAGCAGCACTCTCAGTCAGTCACATGCCCTTTGCTGACAGGACTGGAGCTCTGGCCTGGACAGGTCACGTCTGTTGGCTTGCCCGGGAACGCTAAGTGTTGGTGGAGGCTTTGGCAGAGCAAACCGCAAGCCACAGTGTCAACTGGCTGAACAGCCACCCGGGGCCACCACCTGCACGCCCCCTCAGGCACGATGGCAGGGCAGTGAGGCTGAGTCTGGGCAGGAAGGCCACTGGGCCGGGGACAGAGGAGGGGAAGGGGCCTGCAGGGGCTGTGGAGACTTGCTGCGGCTCAGGCTTCTCCCCTGCCAGGCATCCCCCTCCTGACAACGGGGCCAGGGGGCCAGAAGATCACAGCCACTGTGCCACCTGCTGAGCTTGCATTTCCAAACGTCAATCACCCTCAAAGTAGCTCCTTGAGAGAGGCCTGGATATAGAAGCAAATATTTTTAAATCTTAGGGCTTATCAAGGGACTTTATAAAGAAAACACAGGTCTGGGTCTTCCCTGGGGAGGCGCAGCGTGGTGTACAGTGTAGCACAATGACCTTGGCCCATATTTGTCTGGCCGGTCCTGGGTCCCCCTGTTTTAACAGGGAAAGCTCCTCTCCAGCAGCACCACCGAGATGGAGAGAGAAGCAGGCGGGAGCCTCCCTGGCAGCATCCCCTTCAGAGCAGAAATGGAGGAAAATGCTATCAGGAAAGGCTGGTTTTCTGGGGAATGAAGTCTTTGGCCGGAGCCGTGGACAGTCAGCATTCCTTCTCTGGCTGAGTTTTCTGGAAAATTTAATCTCCACTTAAGATCCAAAAAGCTAAGGCTCATGGGCGTCCTCATCTGCAGGCCCGCTAAGTGCTGAAGCCAGTCCAGAGGGCGGCGGGGCGGGTTTGGGTTCCCCTTCCCGCCTTCCCGCCATTGCCACCGCGGACGCCCGCGCTCCTTGCTCTTTATTGGTTGAAGAGGAGGCTCTGCCTTCTGCCAGGTGGGCGAGGGGCTAAGAGGGTGGCCAGGTCTGCTGGTCAATTTGGCTGTGGAAAATTGCTTGGGACCTGTTGGGAAACCCCAACTCCTGGAAACCAGAATTGGTGAAGGTTTTTTTTTGTTGTTGTATGTTTTTTTTTCTGTCGTTAAGAAACGGGGAATACCTGGAGTCCCTGGGGCTGGTGGGAAGCCAGCGCTTCAGAGCCAGCCCCGCGTGTCAGGGAGAGGCAGGGAGGAAACTAGCCTCAGAAACACGCGGGAGTGCGCGGCCAAAGCGCTCCAGCCAACGGGTTCCCACTTATTCTAAATAATTAGGCTGACATCTGGGGATGATTTATAACCACAGTTTATTTGATGCAACAATAAAATTCAAGAGTTTGGCAGGGCGATGAAGGCTGCCGAGGCCGAAATGTGAACGTGATATTGTTAAGCTAAAGAAAATGCATCTATAAATCACATTACGTATCCTTATGGGGATTGCAGATTAATGTTCTCAAGTCGACAGGATTTTGGACTCCAAAACCAGTTTTATGAAATGGGCACAAGAAAAAAAAAAAAAAAAGTCAAACTAACGAAACAAATTTGAAGAAATTGGGTGGGGGTAGGAAGACAGGGAAGCTTAATTGAGGGTCCCCATCTATGAAAGCGTAAACTCTCATTGGGGAGCAAAGCCAAAAGGAGGCCACTTTGGCAGGATGGATGATGATATTAATTAGGGTTTACTGAGCATTTACTATATGCCAGGCATGATGCTGGGTGCTGTACTAGGTATCTCATTTAATCCTCACCACAGCACAGCGGGTAAGTCCCACCTTGCAGCTGAGGCACAAGAAAGTGATATAATCACACAGTCGCCCAGCTCGACTGTGGATAGGAGATGCAACCAAGGCCCCACGGGCTTACCTCTCAGGTTGAGCTAGCAGATGTGATGGAAGAGGTTTGGGCCACGGGGTCTGAGAAACCCACATCCTGTCGTCTCCACCCCTCTTAGCTGGGCCTGAGCGTCTGTGTGTGTAGAGTGTGGATGGTGATGCTGACTAGGTAGCGTTGTCCCTGGGATAACATTCGATTCAGTCTGATAAAAATACTGATCTTCCACAGTGTAGTCCCTTCCGGGCTCTCAAGTTTTGGCAGCTTCCCTCCTTTTCCCTTTTCTTCCTCCTGTGGAAAGTGAACCGAATTCCACTTGACCTGTAGCCAGTGGACCAGGGGTTTGCTGTAAGCCAGACGGATGCTACTCCATGTACAGAGACCAGCGACAGGCTCTCCGAAATGGACCAGAGCACAGGGTCATTCCTCCCTGGCAAGCGGCACGCTGGGGAATGAGTGACATTTAGACACTTGCCTTGTGGAAGATCAGGACTAACGGGGCTGATAATCTGTATCAGGAAGGTCATTCACTCAGGGATTAGCCAAGGTCAATCACAATAGTCCTACCAACTGGCCCATCTATCTGATGAGAAAGTATAGTGAGCAAGGCAGCAAAGAGGGATGTGAGGACATTTGCTCAGTGCCTGAGTCACCAGGAAGACAAGCCATGTGTCCTTTAGTACAGGCTCAGCCTAAGAGGGTGAGTCCTGACTTGTGTCCCCAGCCTGTCTAAACTGGGCTGGTGCTATCCGCTTCTCACACACCCATGGCTGGCACATCCACTCTGCTGATCCTGTCGGCATTTTAGGACGGCCCTTAGGATCTAGTAGAACACTTAAATAAAACGAACTCACGTTTTATGGCAAATGATACATACACATTGCAAAAAATTCACACCATATAAAATGGATATGCAGAGAACATTCTTCTTTGTCTCGGGGCTGACCATTGTTAATGGTCTTTATTCATCCTTTCAGGAATAGCCTACACATTATCAAATACATGTGTTTGTTCATCCCTTTTTGTGACACACTGTTCTGCTTCTTGCTTTTTTGTTCAATTAAAGATAGTTTGTTCACTGTTCTGTGTCAGTACATTCAGAGCGACCTCATGTTTTTTGTGTGTGTGACAGCCCAGTGCTCTTTTGTGTGAATGGACTATCATAGTTAGTGACTCCTGCTTAGCCAAACGCTCTGGTTGTTTGCAGACTTTCCTCGTTACAATGAATGCAAGTGGCAAAGGCCATCCTGGGAAGCCAAGCCTGGTCTTAGAAGTAGGTTTCCGGTAGCAAGGCAGAATTTCTGTCTCTGAGGACACCTGTGTGCTGGGTCCTGTGCTTGGATCTGGGGACACACAGGTGGCTCCTGCTGGGCCTGCCTTGAGTTCACAGGGAACAGAAAGCTGTTTGGGCTGGTGCATCAAGGTCAGCTTTTGGAAACCTGCACCAGCTTCCAGCTTCCAGCCCTATATCCCAGGCAATCTCCAGCCCCCCGGGCCTCGTTCCAGGCCCTCCCTGCCCTGCTAACCCAATTAGGCCCTCCAGAGAACAAAATGGGTCTTTCTAAAAACAATGAGGAAGGTATTTGGGGGTAAATAATAGGTTTTCCCTTCATTTAAGGAACGAGAGCAGAGTGTCTTGTAGGGTTATTGTGAGGATTACCGAGAGTGCAGTGTGTGTAGAAGTGCTGATGAGTGCAATCGTTATTGGGGACGTTGACATGCAAACAGGTGGGTTTGCATAAAACTCAGTGAGTGCCCTTACTGAGGGGTGAGGAAAGGGCTGTGGAGTTCTTTTATTTGGGAGAGGGCCCCTAATTCCCTACTGTTTCTTGAAGGGTAAAGGAAGATTTCACAGAAGGAAAAGGTTTTGGAAGATGAATAGGAGTTTGCCCTAAAAATAAAAGAAGAGCGGAGAGAATTCCAGGCTTCCAGGTAGAGGGAACATCACAGGCAGAGAGATAAATTCATTCATAGGGAGAACATGGAAGGGGTGTGGGGGGCACTGTGGAGTAGGTAGCAAAGGGGGTTCAGAGGAAGCCTGAGCTGCGGTGCCAGTACTGTGGCTGTGCAGTCGTAAGCCATTGCATTTGGGCAGGGCAGGGGCAGCAGACAGGGACAGTGGCACCAGGACAACATATTGCATAGTGCTCCCAGGCACCATCGCCCCTTCCCAAGAGCCTGCTGTGCCAGAAAGGGGTTCAAAGCCTTTCCCACCCCCTTCCTCCATGGGCCTCCACCCTCCGCAGAACAGCACGGTGCTTGAGAACACGGAAGGCAGGGCTCACACCAAAGGTCTGTCCCTTGCTAGCTCTTTGTCCTTCAGCAGGGTACTCAGCACCTCTTTCTGCCCCAGTTTCTTCATCTCAAAAATGAGAACATGAATAGACTACTTCAATGGGTTGCTGGGCTAATCCATGTGCAAAGTTCAGAATGCAAAGAAAAAGCCCCACAAAATGTTGTAGCCCCACAAAATCCTAGTAGATACTACAAATCCTGTGAGCGCAGATTCCAGGATGGAGTGGGCTAATGGCAAGTGAAATAGACAGTTGTCACATACGTGCTCCTGGGCGGCAGGTAGGAGGCACAGGATGGTGCAAGAATCAGGCCCACTCCCCAGGGAAAGTGATTTGTTCTGTGTCTTAAAGGAAGCTCTGGGCTTTGCCAGGCCTGAGTGAGGGCACTGTGGACATTCTAGATCTTTCCATTCTCTCCCACAGGGCGAGGAAGCCTGAGCGTTCACAGCCAGTGTCCGCCCCTAATACGGTTGCTTCCCTGCCTCTACCAGCATTTCAGCAATGCAGCTTTGGAGGGAGGTGGGATGGGGTCGTATGAAACGTCCTGACTCGCCTTCCCCCCGCGTGCTGGTACTGCTGCATAATGATTTGGGCTGGCTCAGAAGAAGGAAACTTGGTTCAAAATGTATGAGTTCATTTTTATGTTCTACTGAGGAAATTTATTCAGTGTGACTGCTCAGTAGCGAGTGCCGTAAAACACCTTAATCCCTGGTTGAAGAAAGGTAATGTCTTGACAGATGTGTGCCTCCCACTTTCCTCCCGGCCATGTTTCAACAACAAACCTTTATTTCTGCTTCCCGACTGTAGCAGGCAAGAGAGAAAAATGAGGAGAGCAATAAAGCAGTCAGGAATCTCAGGAGCCAGGCGGCGATGCAATCGTAATGACAGATTTTTAATGTGGCGGGAGAGATTGACAAGGAAATGTCTTCGGAGCAAACGCTCACCAGATGGAATGCAAACGGTTTATTGGAGTAGAGAGGTGCAGCTGAACCGAGGAGAGGGCGGGTGGAAGGTGGTCTTTCTGGCTGCTGCAAGTAAACACACCCGAGACAGGGAGAGGGAAGAGCAAAGACAAAAAAATAAAAAATAAAAAATAAAAAAATAAAAATAAAAAATAACAGGAGCGGGGAGACAGGAAGGCATTGGGCGAGATCCCAGATAGGCCTTTTAGAGGAGGGTTTGGCATCTCCTCAAATCCCAAACTGGAACTCAGCATAAGGCTCCTGAAGGCTGAAGATGGGGGAGACAGACGACCACACTGTCAAGACCAGGGTTCGACGGACAAAGTTCTAGTGGGTCTCGAGGCTCAGGCATTGCTCTGCAGCTCCGGTTCTTGTGGTGGTGCGGATGTTTCCGTTCGGCAAACGTTTTCGTCACTGACTTGGTGGCAGGTCCTGTCTGGAACAGGTACTGCAGACAGTGAGGCCAGGGCAGCTCCGTCCTTGGGGAGCTCGGTGAGATGCAGATGTGTAGTGTTTATTAATTGGGTCTCTGTAAAAAATAATATAATTTACTATTAAAATGTGTATATGTGAACATATAAATATATGTCTATTTATCCATCTGTTTACTCATATATTCCATCCATCCATCCATCCCTTTTTCCTTCCTTTTAAAATCAGTTTCCTGTAAACAACTCATAATATGTTTGATGTAGCCCAAAATGATAGTATCTTCCAAATCAAAAATCTCCAAAACGTATGATCTCATTTAAAACAGAGTGGGGAAATCATTTCTTAAAATCCTGCAAAATAATCAAATATCAATAATATGTTTGACTACAGAGAGATGATACTACCTTTAAGGGCCACCTGTTTTTTAGTACCTATGGCTGTAGCATAAAAGACTACAAGAATGAGTAAAGCAAACAATAAAATGAATATTTTAAGGCACCCGAAGACCATGTCAGTGATGTCGATGATCTGCGGTCTCCACATATCCTGACTGAAGTTCGGGGATTGTTCCCATGTTGTTATAAACCAGTTCTGACCTTGAGCAAATCCCTTCTCTTTTCTGGCCTCAGTTTTTCTCCCTCGTAAAATCAGGTGCCTGGATAGCGTGACTTCCAGCATCCCGTTGTTACTAGCATTTTAGGATGCTAAGTGCAGGTTTCTGCCAGTGGATATTCTCAAGGCTAATGGTAACTTTAAAACAACAAATCAATGGAACGACATGCAAAAGTGGAATGTGCTTTCACAATACATGATACAATAAAAACACTTTTCTTAAATAATACATGACAGATGAATTCATTTTCTCTTTAGAAAAATCCAATCCAGCACAAAGATGCCCGTTCTCTCCGCACCAGGAGCTACAATCCTCCTTGTCCTCAGAAGCAAACAAATGAAACTCCATGTTTCACAGGGATGGCAAGTCAAGTCGAAACCTGTTGTCACAGCCCTGCAGAAAATGTAGATCCGTAAGATTTCATGCCAGACGTTGGGTGCCAGACATCTTGCAATGGGGAGGGGAGAAGGGATACAAGAAAAATAGTTGTTAAATGGAAGAATAGAATGGGGGAAGATAAAACTCTACTTCTAGCCGTCCTGACCACATTCTTCTCTGGCACCTTTGGGATACTGATCTCTGCCAAGACAAAAGCCCCTGGTGAGAAGCTATGTGCCCTGTGGGGTGGACGGGGTTTGTATGTCAGGACTGGCTTGTTGCAAAGGGGACTTTATAATCACTTTGCATGTGACTATTTTCTGGCTCCATAGAGTGTTGGGGGCATCAGCTTCTGAGAAAAAAAGAAATAACCGAATCAGCGTGCGATAGAAAGTTTTATTTGTATTTGCGCGGTGTGCATCTGGTGTGTTTTCTATTCACGTTTCATCCTGCCCGGTCTTATGGTCTCAGAGGAAATTGTCTGAAGCCTCTCCTCTCTCCGTTCAGCTCTGTATTTCTACTTTTGTCTTGAAACAAATGGCCAAATAAACAAGCGAATTGTTTTTCATAGACCACTGTTCTTCCGAGCTCCCATATCATCCTGTTCAAATTTACTTCTTAAAAAATTAAAATCCTACTTGGCATGAAAATCTGGCTGAGTAAAGATATTTTGGCCCCCAAACTAAACAAGGTGAAAGGTTTAGGAGACAGACAAAACAGACAGCTGGATTTGTAAAGTACGTACGGTAGGTTTCACTGAGTATGTTTTAGTAAGAAAGAAAAAGGAAGGAAGAAAGGAAGGCAGGAAGGAAGGCAGGCAGGCAATGAAATAAATTCTTGATTTGATTTTGCCTCACCTCTCCAAATTTCTGACAAGAGTTTTTAATTTAAGAGTTATAAAAACCTTTTATGATAGCTTTTGAATTAAAAGCGTTCTATCCTGCAAAAAAGAAAGTGGGGTGGTGCCAGGAGGCTTATTCCAGCTCTGTTCCATTTCTAAGATGGGACTGCAGGTTAGCCACTGGGACTCTCAAAGCCTCAACATGCTTTCCTATGAACTGGGTCCAAGATCCGCATGATACGATTCACGGGAGGATCACATGACAGATGTATGTGATTGGAATCTGTAAACCATAACGTGCTCTCCCGTCATGCCCTAATAATCTTCCTAAATAACTATCCTAGTATCACTGGCAATGATGGTGACTTGCTGCTTTCCAGGTAATTCAGGGTGCATTTACAAAGTTCTAGGACTACGTCTTGACTCAAATAGGCTTGAACGACTTTGGTTCAGAAGTAAAAAACCATTTATCTCTCATTCATAAATGCTTTTGCATCATGTCCGTTCTCACTGTCCTTTTGCCTGTGTGCAGGACATAGAAGCTACGTCTGTTCTAAGGGGATTCAACAATAATTTATTTAACAGTGCTCTGCTTTTGTTTAGAGGTGGCATCTATTATGGAATTGCTAATAATTTTTGGTGATAGTTTTATTCCTCTCCCTGCTCTCTGTCATTTTAGATATTGAGCAGGGAGAAACAGACAGAGGGAAAAACTGGGGCCAGAGAGAGGAGAATAGTGAAGTTGTGCATTGAAAATAACCTGAAGAGGGCCGGGCACGGTGGCTCACACCTGTAATCCTAGCACTCTGGGAGGCCGAGGCGGGTGGATCGCTCGAGGTCAGGAGTTCGAGACCAGCCTGAGCAAGAGCGAGACCCCGTCTCTACTAAAAATAGAAAGAAATTATCTGGCCAACTAAAATATATATATAGAAAAAATTAGCTGGGCATGGTGGCGCATGCCTGTAGTCCCAGCTACTCGGGAGTCTGAGGCAGTAGGATTGCTTGAGCCCAGGAGTTTGAGGTTGCTGTGAGCCAGGCTGACGCCACGGCACTCACTCTAGCTTGGGTAACAGAGTGAGACTTTGTCTCAAAAAAAAAAAAAAAAAAAAGAAAATAACCTGAAGTGAAGTCAGTTTGAGTTGACCAGGGCCCAGATACTGCTTTATCTCCTGGGCAAGTCTCCTAAATTTCCTCAACTATGAACTGAGTATTGGGCTGAAGATGACTTTTAAGGTCCTTTGCTCCTTTCAGAGCCCAGGAAAAAACTCTTCTATATTACAAAAAAGAAAATCTGGAACATGACTCAGCACCTGTTTTTGCTATTGATCTTAGTTATCGAGAAAGCAAATCTTGAGCCTTCTGCAAAGTATAAATCAACTGAATTTTTGAAAAGTGGAACCAATTGCTAAACATGGACCTGAATATGTAACAGTAATCTCTTTGCTTTAATTGTGTTTTTATTAATTTTAAAATAACAAACACAGAATATTTAGATAAAAAAATCTGGAGATTTGTTGTATGCCCTTCTAATATTTTAGAAATACATAACCCTTGCATATTTCTACTTATTAACACCAATGGCTTTATATTGTACATGCTGTTGTATAACCGTTTTCACTTCTTAGAACATATTTTTCCCCCCACACATGATGAAATATACTTCAGCAAGATAATATTTAGTTATATATTTTCTCTCTTCCCAATTAGGATGCAAACTCTGGGCGTGCAGGGATTCCTTGCCTTGTACACAGCTGTTTCCTTCAGATTTAGAACAGTGCCTGGAACATAGCAGGCCCTAAGTCAATATTTTGAGTAAATAAATTCACAATATTCCATCATGTGCATATATCATGACTTGTTTAATTTCCATCTCCCTGTGTTATGATTGGACGTGCAGGACAGTGAGATTCAATCCGTTCTGTGCACAGCTCTGCCTCAGCACTTGTCTACCTGGTGTCAGGTACTCAGTGAATTCTGCCTAATGAATGAACACAATCTCTCAGCACTGGACTCCACAGCTTCCAGCATTTTGCTACCATAAACAACAATGTGATGAACATCTTTGTCGTTAAACATTTCCTTACATCCCAATATCCCTCATTTTTTAAGGGTAAATTCCAGAAAAGTATAATTATTTGGTTAGTAGGTAGGTATATGTTAAGGCTTTTGAAACATATTAAAAATTTGCTACCCAGAAAGTTTTCTTTCTTTCTTTTTCCTTTTTTTTTTTTTTAACCAATTTACAGTACCAAGATCTGAGTGGAAAATATCTCTTTTTCTGAAGTCTCAGAACCAGAGATGTCAGTTTTTAAACCTTATTAATTTGATAGATAAAAAAAATCATTTCTCCTTGACATCATTCTACATTTCTTTGACTATAAGGAGATTTAATATTTTTATATATTATTTCAATAGCGTTTACTCATTTGTTAATTTTTATTTGAATTTTTTCCTTTTCTCATTAAATAAATTAAAATATATAAAACATTTAGAGCAGTAATTGAAAATACCAAGCATCATTCCATATCATTATAACATGTTTATTTCTTCTTTTACCAACATGTAAGAATTTACATATTATGTATCATATAAAGTTACATATTATTGTCTGACACGTATTGAAAACATTTTGTCTATTTATTTTATTTATCTATTTGATAAATGTTTTATTTTTATATTAGTGGGTCTACCTAATAGACCCGCAGTGTTTCCTTGCTCGACTTCTGCCTTTGAAGCTCGTTTGCCTTTTGAACTGTGTGGGTAATATTTAATATACTTTTCAGACTCATGAAACATTTACAGCATGGATCAAGTTTAGGGAAAATATCACTAGGCTAAATTATATTATTAAATACAAATCCTGTCTTGTTATGATCTTTCCTTCTTTCTTTCTTTCTTTCTTTCTTTTTTTTTTTTTTTGGTAAAGATGGGATCTAGTCTGGTCTCGAACTCCTGGCCTCAAACGATCCTCCCAAAGTGCTGGGATTACAGGCGTGAGCCACCACACCCATCCACAGTTTACAAGTTTCAAAGCAGTTTAATGTATACTTATCTTGAGTCTTCCAATAACCGTTGCTGCTGCAGATGCCATTAATACGCCCATTTGTACAGATGAGGCTAATGGAGACCTGGGCACAAAGGGAACGTGTATATAGTAAGCAAGTGAGAAAGGATTGGCATAGTTCTGAATTTCTTTTCAGGATTCTATGCATTTGGCTTTTTCTTTAAAAACCTGAGGAAAGTGATGACGATGATAATAATAATGATGATGATGGTAATGACAATGAGGACTAACTCTAGGTTTGATGCCAGCATTTTAGTGATCTCTGGTCACCTATGTTTCCCAAGTCCAAAGTCTAGGGAGATAATTAAGGTTCTCGAGTGCCCACTACAGGCCAGGTGCTTCCACACGCGTGATCTTTGTTAATCGCCACTGCACACCTAGGCAGTAAGAGTTACAATTCCAGGTGTCCTTTTTCCTTTTTAAAGAACAGGAATTTCAGACTCCCAGGTCCCCCCGTGTGCCCCAGGACACTCTGCCAGCAAGCGCTCGAGGCAGGATCCCAACCCAGACAGTGCGCGTCCAAGGCCAAACCCCCCCCCCCCCATTCAGTCTGCAGCATTAAGTCTGACAACACCGGCCCCTGACTTTGAGTGGCAAATTATAGCCTGGTTGTATAATAGCTCTCAATCTTATTTATTCATTTTTTTTTTTTGAATTCCTAAAAAATCATGGCAAGTAGATCAGCATGGCCCCCTGCCCCCCGCACTGTGGAGGTTTGATAATGTATGTCCTAACCGCTTAATTGATTGATTACCTCACTGCAGCTTCCTGAGGTACCGAATTTATCTCTAATAGCCAGAGTCAGGCTCTGCAGGCAACCATGGGGGGGACGGGGGTCCCTTGGTGTCGATTTGCTCTTAACTGGAAAGTCATTACCACTTAATACATGTAGATTGTGTTGAAAGAAAATTATGTGTAATGAAATGAGGGAAAAATTAGTGGAGTGTTATGGGCGAAAGCAGATGTTAGGGAGGAATTATGCTAGCAGAGATAATCACCTTCGTTGGTATTGTGTGTGCTGGGGTGTTAACTGAGGGGGAGGCAGGGAGAGAGCTGAGTGAATGCGTTGATCGACACAGATTCGCCCCTTAGAAGCGGCAGCAAAGAATGGCCCCCCCCAGGCTGGGCCTGGGTCCCTTTTCTCCCGCGTATCTGTGGCTCTTTCTCCCTGCTGTCTCCCAAGATTCCTGGAAATAAAAGTCTACCTGCTGGTGCCGGGGAAGACAGCAGGGAGCATCTCTGGGAGGCCCCTGCTAACCCAGGCCAGGTGACAAGCATGGTGCTCGAATTCTTCCAACGTTAGCTAAATCTGGGAAACAAAATCACACCAAACAAAACATCCTACCCCTCCCCCCACCCCCCTAAAAAAAGAAAAAAAACAACAACTAAAAAATGCTTAGCCTGTAAGAGGATAAGGCTGTTGAGTCTTTTTATAAATAGTCTTATCTCAAATGGAGGCATTTAAGTGTCTGTGCTTATGATGCCAGGGAGAATAAAAACTCATTGTTTTTATGTCTTAGGATCCTTGGGTAAAAGAGCTTGGCACTCACAGTCCAAACCTCTTGCTTGATTCAGTTGTGCTGAGGAAACTGAAGGCCAGGGAGAGAGAGGTCCTTGCCCGCATCACAGACGCGGGAGGCAAAGCTGGAGGGGGCAGCTCACTGCTGCTTCTACATAGGACCAGAGGTGAGGCAAGGTTGCAAAGTGGTCAGATGTTTTAAATATTCTGGCAAACATACAAATACCTGCATGCATCACAGAGCCACCCAGAGTCTGGATTCAAGCCCCGGTTTTCAGTATGTGGCCACTCCCATAGTTTGCACCAAAGGGTATTTAGAAATAATTGGATTGACTATCTTTGTGGACGTTCTCAATGTAAGGCCCCAAGATGACTTGGAGATAGCTCCAGGCCTCTTGGTCCTCTGCAGCACTGAACAGGGTTGACAAAACTAAAACTAGACGTCACCAACCAGGTGGGTTACATGCTCAAGAGTCAGGATTAAGTCCATCGTGTGACCATGCCTCTCAACCCAGTGTCCCATCTATAAAAGAGGTGATGACAGTTAGACAAAAAATAATATTTATAAAGCCCTTAGCATGATGCCTGGTGCAGATAGTAAGTCTTGATTTTTGTTGCTCATATGAATAACCTGTTTTGCCTAGAAGTATACTATATGCTAAAAATGTGTGTGTATGTGTGTGTGTGTGTGTGTGTGTGTGTCTGTGTGGAGAGAGAGAGAAAGACAGACTCTATTGGGATTATATAAAAAATTATTTTAAAAAGTTACTGAATTGATATATCAAAGCCTTTTATTTATAGGCATGTCTTAATCAATTAAACTGAGGAACCCTATAATCTGATGTTGCAGACTTTTGTTGTTTTGTTCATGCTAGGAAGATGCCCTAATAATTGAAATTGTTGAGGGTGCCTACTCTACTCATGGTAAATTTACTCTGTTCTGGAAAGAACTGGCAGAAAACAAAAAAAAACCAAGAGTTTAAACAAACAAAGGCATGTTACCTACACCAACAGAGTCCTTATATAAAGCCTGATTTATTGACAAAAACATTGCTGTGCCATCTTAACAGTCCAAGTGGAAATAGTAGGGATTTTCTTCCATTGACTTGCACAGGTTTAGGACAAATGCCCTTCGGATTGTGTTATGGAGACCAGCATCATGGTTTCGCTTACAGCCAGCAGCATTTGCCTGGTGCACACTATTGCCAAGGAGACCATGCTGTTCACTTGAGCTATGAGGATGGTACTAGTGTTCCAGTGTCTCTTGTCTGAATGGGAGCAATGCTTGAGGTTAAGAGGACTGGACTGTGCCGCAGAGTTCTCAGGCATGATTTTTTATTTTCGAGTTACTGAAGAAGTCATACTCAATAAGGAAAAGCTGGCAAACAGAAAAGCTTAATGAGACACAACATACACACACGTGCACGCACATTAGCAAAACTCATCCATGATACCCCTCCTCATCCAACATGAGGCCACTGTTAAATAGTTCTTGGATATTCTTCCATTTTCTGTCTGTGGATGCATGTATGTGTGTGCACACATGTGCCTGTGTGTGGGCATGTATATGCATATGTATGTATCATCTTTAAGAACTTCATGTTAAATGAATATGCTATACTTCAGTTAAGTGACTATACTCTAACTTACATAACCAACCACAATCTGTAGGATGTTTCCAGTTTTTTTGTTGTAACAAGTCAGCAATAAAATACCCTTATAAAATGTGGAGCATAACTCTGATTATTTGCTTAGGATAAATTCCTAAAATGTAATTTCACTGCCATAGTGTGTGATTGTTTTAAACACCTGGTTAAGTATTCAGTCAGTAGCTTAAGAATGGAGTCTGGGTGCAAAGAGACACTCAAGTATCTTGGTTCCCTGAGATACATCTGACTCTTTGCCATGCTGACATTATAAAGTCTAAAGATTTAGATACCATAATTCACCCATTAAAATAGTTATTTATTATCACTCTTTATATTAGGAACATGTCATAAACTATCTTATTTTAAACCACACAAAAACCTAGAAACTAGTTGTGGATACCTTTTACAAAGTGGAAGAACTATCTTTGCACATTCACTAATATTCACAATAACTATTCGAGCATGCCATGAGGATTCTAGTAATACACATGCACAGTGTGGTGAATTTAGCAATTACTTTGGAGTTAGACCCCAAAGTGAGACCTGGTTTTACATGTTTTCTGTGTGGTCCTTAGTTCATCATTCAACTTCTTTGCGTCTCTTCCCTTATCTGATAATGGATCATTTAACTTGCTAGATTTTTTGGAGAGTTCAAAGAAATCATGTATGTAAAATGCCTGGCATACATTGCTTTCAATGGTAACTATGACCGGTACTGTTACAATTATCTACCAATTTTATGATCCTGGTAAGGGTTTTTGGACAGACCCGCATTCCAATCCCAGCTGGATGTGTGGCCTTGGTTAAGTAGTTTTAACTCTCTGACACTTAGTTTTCTCATCTGTAAAATGAGGATAAAGATATCCGCTTCACTGGGCTTTAGTGATGATTAATGAGAACATTTAAGTAAAATAGCTCAGTGCAGAACCTGACACACAGTAGGGACTCATAGCAGAAACACAAGTCTTTACTTTTCAAATGCATGGATAACATCTACAGAAACTATACTTTTAAAGGTATCAGAACCTCTTTCCCCAGATTTCGCAGCTAAAGGAATTTTCCAAGGACAGGCCAACTTGCTCCCCACTCGTCCCTGGATTAATGGCTTCAAGAGGCGAGCAGACTTTCCTGGAGGCACTGGAAAACTATGATGAATGTTTCAGCAACTAGAAGATTAATTAAATTGCTCAGTGCTGGGTGCCATTAAATGAAATGGCGCTGTGTTCGTGGCACGTTGTTGTTATTGTTTATAAATACAAAAAAATGGAACATTTAGTTAAAGCGTTGGGTCTGTCCGCAGCTGATCACTCACACAGGCAGTCTGAATGTGAAGTCCAAGCTGTGCTTCCTCTTTATTCACGTAGGGGAAGGAGCTTGAGATCCGATGTGCGAGGAAGGGCAGGGTCCTGGATCCCGGCTTCATTTTGCAGGTGACTTTGCTCAAAATGCTAACAACTCCCTGTCCTCCAACGCATGGTCTTTAATACTACGACCTCAATTTACCTTATTTCAGCCAGGAAGACAGTGTCACATGCAAGGATTATCCAGACGTTTCACAGCATGGGCTTTTGAAAAGAAAGCCCCTGAGTTTGAGACTCACACAATGTGACTTTAAGCAAGAGGGTTATTCTTGTTGGTAAAACTGAGATAAAACAGTCCTGAAAGGTTTTCTTATGGTAACTAGAGGAAATAACATGTGGAAAATCTCAGGGTTATGGTGGGACCTCAAGAAGGGGGAGTCCTCCCCTTTCTTTGTCTGAAGGCAAATTTGTTTCTATTATCTTATTTTTATGTGTTTGCTTGTTTTATTTCAATATGGTAGGGAAACTTCCCAACATATATTCAGGACTACTTACTTACTTTTCAACCTTCATTTTGTATCTAGCACTTACTACTTAGATAAACAGTCATGACTTTGAGATGCTTTTGTATTGAATGTTCTCAGAATGCCACGATTCTGTGTTCTTATATTTCTTAATTTTTGAAAACAATTCTTTTTTTGTCTTTCTTTTCCTGGTTGGCCTGTGAATAGCCAATTCTCTGGGTAGTAATACTTTCACCAGCTACCTCCATCTTCTGTCCTTTTGAGTGAGCTTAAACTCAATTATCATCATATTCATTGATTCTGAATTGAGTGCCCCGTGTAGGACCAGAGCCTCCCCTCATGGTTAGAGTTTCAGCTTTTCAGAAGCCCTTTCAGTTTCTCAGCTGTGAAATCAAGAGTTGAGGACTCAGACGGGTGACCTTCACATAAGGCTGTCCAACCCCTGAAGCAGGGAATCAGGATAAAGACATTTAAAGACCTTCACGTTCTAAGGTTGGATGGCATACAAGGCCAGGTTATTGAGTTATAATCTATGCCAACACTGATGACTTCAGTTGAATTTTTGGTGGTTAATTTACCAGTACCTACCAGAGTGCTTGGTATACCTCTGAAACATATGCCATGCAAGGCAATGGATCACACTGCCTGTGGCTGGGCTGAGTGCCAACCCTTTAACCCCATCACCTCTGGTTCCTGCTAGAGTGAGTGTGTGTCTTGCTGGAGCACAGGGCCATCTCCGGGAGGCTTGTCCTTAGCAGGGTGTTCCAGTGCTTTCAGGTGACCCGGGGGGTCTGTGGCAGCTGGAGATCCTTGGCCAGTAGCCATTTTCCAGATCACTCACATGACTGCTATCATTCACAGTGTCACACAGATAAAACTGTTTCTTATGTGTGCTACCGTGTAAGAAAGTTAGGCAAGCACCACTAGACCATCCCTCATCTTCCAAGAGTATCTGCTGCTAATGTCGACAGTATGGCTGCCTTTATATGCTGTGTCTTCCCATTGGCATCTTCTAGCAAGAGAAAAATGGTACAGCACGACTTTTTACTTCTGACTCTAATCTCGGCACATCATCTGAGAAGCTTCCTGTGACAGACTCTTGCTTAACCTATTTGCTCCTTGGCTTCATCAACGACCCCGAAACAGAGGAAGACAAAGTTCAGTGCAGATTATGGGTTAGACCATATGATCTGCAGTCAACAAGCCCGTGTATGTTTCACCAGCCTGCTGCCTCTTAGCTGTGTGAGCTTGGACACATTCTTAGCTTCCTTCAGTCTTGTGTTCCTCAGCTTTAAAATGATACTAGATGAAACGATGTGTGTGTGTGAGAGAGAGAGAGAGAGGAGAGAGAGAGAGAGAGAGAAAGAGAGATTCAAAAGCTAAATATTGATACAATTTGACCATTTCAGAAAGTACAATTTGATACTTCTACTTTTTTATGAGCCAAAGGACAGACATATTCAAATATTAAATAAGCCTTCTCTGGGTATACACTCTACGCTAGAAATAAGATTTATGAAGACAAATATGTACTGTATGTTCTATTACCTTACTAAATATTCACTTTCTCTCCACTTTGCCATTTCAAAGAAAAAGAGTTTACATCTCATTCCCTTGACACTAAGGTTGATTGTATGATTTGCTTTGGTCAATGGGATGTAAAAGAATGTAATGTTTACCACATCAAAGCAAGAGCTTTCACATGCAGTGAGAGTTTCAGCCAATCCTCTTATTCCTGACCTCTGCCATAAGCAAACAGCAGGCAGCAGGCAGGGGGTCTCCCTTTAAACTGGGTCCCAGAATAAGAAGCCCGAGGGTACAGATCCTTGCACTAGCAAGGTTGTGCTAGCAGGTTGGAGTGGAACCTCTGAGCACAGAGCTGCAAAGATTTAGCCTACCCAAGACTTACCTGTAACATGGGGTAACAAATAATTGGGAGTTATTTGTTACACAGCATTATTATAGCATAGCTGGCAGATACAGATAAGAACATGACAGATGCATTTTATAAGACAGGAACTGTGATAGTCTTGAAAAATATTCTGCAATGACAAGGGAGATTTCATAAGGGGGTAATATTTGAATTGTGGGTCAAGGATTATGGCATGAAGGGTAAGTTTGTTTACATGCTGATGACGCATTTGGCAAAATGGCAAGTATGTTACCAATGAACAGTCCACAAGTCAGCTTGGACAAAGGGCCAACAAGAGGAGTGTGTTCATTGAATGAGTCCCCTTCCTGCATTATTCTTGAGTTTGGTCTCTGCAATGGCATAGAGATTAAGGGCCTCATTCTGGCCTTGACTTGCTTCGAGTTCTTTTGGGAATCTTGAAATTGATTTATATATTCAGAGTTTAGGCTCAATACAATTGGAAGAAAACACAAAATCTCACCTCACTCAGCATCTACATGATGATTTATAGAATCTCTTAATACAAATTAATATCTAGGCAGAAAATCACAAATACGGATTTTTGTGTTCAGATGGTAATTCTTAGATGGTTTGTTTATAGGCATTTGAAAATGAAATACAATTTATTATGATATTTTCTCATATGTCTATAAACAAAAATGGTTTTTGTTTATAGAGTTTGTTGAAGTTTTTGAGATTTTTGCATAAAAATTTGAAATCTGGTTATTTATTACTTGTTATGATATAATTTTGGGAAAATCACTTAACTTATCTGAGACTCAGTAGTCTCATCTCCAAAATGGGACAATTACTCATATTTGATGTTTTTATTTTGAAGAGAAAAAAAGATAACAGGTGTAAAAGTACCTAACATAAAAGTAAATATTACCAATCTTCCCTTTCTTCCTTCTGTCTTTCCTTCCTTTGTTCCTACCTAGAAATATATATGACATGTGTGCACTTGGCCTGCATTAAACAATGGTGTGTGTTCAAAATCCAGCCAAAATTTAGAACTTAGGAAAAAATGACTGTATATCTTTATAATAAAGAAACATGTTTCTATTGTCAGGAAATGTTTTCTCATTTTCAGTTCTCTTCTCTCTCCTTCAACACCGTTAACTCTGGATATAACCTCATATGTTTCACATGGCCTTTGTCCCAAATCAATGATGGTCCCTCTAAACACAGGGGTGGGTAGCAAGGTGGGCAAGCTCAGCGGACAGAGATGCCTACAGTGTGGGTGAATGTCTGAAAAGTTCTTCCACAAATGGAAATGAGAGCAAAAGGGTTTGGGGTCCATCATGAGAAATGGAACCCACTAAAGTATCTGAATTTTGCTCTGTGGTCAATGGGTATCCACTGATTATTTTTGATCTAGAGTGGCATTTCTTAGCAGTAACAGGTGTTACCCAAAAAGATTGGTCTTTGGTCACTTTTGTTTGGCAAAATTCTGAGATAAACAAAGAATTCTTTATAGCAGGAAATCTCAGAGCTTTTAATATGTTGATGTCTTGATTTATTGAGTCTTGATTTCTCTCTCTCTCTCCCTTTTTCCCTCTCTCACCCCCACCCCCTCCATGTTCGCACTTTTGTTATAGAATTTTAAATGACCTCATTTAATTCTAAAAAGATCCTGTGAGGTAGTTATTAGTTTATATTAATTTTTCTAGATGAGAAAACTAGGTTGTAGGAAATAAATCAATTATTACCCAAGATCTCAGAGTGAACCCAGATTTAAACCCATAAAGAGATTTTAACCACTACAACTTTTTACCTCTTTCAAAATGTTCTGTTGTTTACTTTAAAATTTAAAACTTATCTTGCTTACCATCATATAACATTGTTGCTTCAGATGCATACACTGTGTTTATCTTGGGGTGCCATTTTCCCATGGTGTCCCTTGGTCCCCCCAAGAATATGTGCACAACAGTTTGAGAAGCATTGTTGCTAAATGAGACTGAGATTGACATGTCACACTGTGGCACGTATTTGGACAAAATGAATGTGGTTCCTTATCAAGGACTCTAGTTACAGAGTTCACTTGATAAAACTCACCAACTATATCATAAATCCAAAGATTTAATTTAAAACACACACACACACAATTGGAGTGTCAGAACAGCTAGGATCGTTTCTTGCAGAAGGCCTTCAGATTGAAGAATTTTATCTTCTCTGCTTTGTCCACACCGAGCTCCTCCTAGAGAAAGCAGGCAGACCTGACATTCAGGGTTTAATCACATGGCCTTTTTAACCAAACACCAGATTTGTTTTAATGATTCTCTTAAGAGTGATTTCATCCAGGAGCCTCGGCTGTGTCCCTTTTGTGCCCGAGTACAGATGTGCATCTAGAACACATTTAGTTCTATGATTTCAAAGAGTGGACGCCCACTTTGTGCATATGATTAATTCTACATGCGGCTAATTATACCCACAATTGGCTAATTGTGGATGCAATTAGCCAATTGCAGGCCCAATTGGCCACTTGTCCCATAATTTGAAGGTGCAAGTGGACAACTGAAGGAACAATTAGATGCATGCAGAGTTTTACATATTTAAAGGGGAGGCTGGGAGGAAAAGCAGTTGAAAATGTGGTCTTGAATGCAAAGTAAAAAATCCGTAGGGGTAAGTCTTTGAGAGAGAAAGTTCATTGGACGTTTTATTCTCATGCAATTTTCAAAGTCAATATTTTTTCCCCCCAAAAATGATAAAACAAACAAACAATAAGATTTCCCGGACTGACACAGCTGAAGCCAAACTCCAAATCAGTGAGAACTAACTCCTCAGTCTCACAGCAATGTGAATTTTAGGGGTTACTAGTAAAACAAATCTCCCTCTGAGGACAATAGCAAAGGTTACCAAGGCTTTGGCCAAATCTCTCTGACTTTACTCATTTCTTCTCCAGTTATTCTTAAGTTTCTCCATTAATAAAGTTCTCATTCCATCCAAGTTTCTCATTCTTTTTTTCTAGTAGCTACATTCTCTAGGAAAAAACATAGCTTCTTTCACCTTCAACTTTGTATGGTCACATTCAGGGAGGAAGATATTGTTAGAAAATATTTGCTCAAGTACAACTACCTAATTTCATAGCCCCCAAACCTATAAATATTCTGCCTTCTGTGCACGCTTTCTTCTCAGGTGTCTCACCGCAGGAAGCCCAGATCCAGAAGTAGGAGCCTAAAATAGCCAGAAATTGTGTGAAAAGTGGCACATTGTAGGCACTTAGTAAACAGCGATAAGATGAACGCCCCTCATAAGGGATTTTAGGGCTAAGAAAGAAGTTTAGGACCATCTCATGTAGTGTGGATTCAGTTGCTGCTAATGTCATTGTGTGTTAAAATAAAACAAGGTTGCTATGACTTCCCTCATCTCTGCAGTTTATATTTTCAGAGACTTCAAACTGCCATCAGTTGGTCCCACACTCAGAAATAAACCCAGCCGACTTTCAGGTATCAGGAATACCTGCTACAAACACATGCACTAAAACCCTTCCGAAGATCCCTCTGTACCTAAGTTCCCCAAACTGTGTGATCTATTAAACACGAGTCTCAAGGGATTTTCTGAGAGCAAAGAATCTTCTGCTCAAAGAGAGATGGGAACTCAAGCAAAAAGCACAAAAGCCAGCAATCAAAACAAAAACAAGAATTGTTTAACTCATGCTTTAACCCAGTATATTTCAAATGCAATTGACCAAGGGATCCTATTTTAACACAATAGCTAATATTATGCTACAGATTTAGAGTTAAATGGGACACATTTTGATGATTTAGAACTAAATCGATAAGTTGATACATACCTTAAACAAACTTTACTAGCTGGTTTTCAACTCACAGGAAATTAAAAGAAAAAGGTCACTTTAAGGGTTTAGGGTTCAGGAGTGGCACCACATAAAGGAACACTGAAATAAAAATCAATCTGGAATTTATGTCACAACTCTTGTTCACTGAAGGTAATCATTCACCGCTCCAGTCCTCAGTTCCCTCATTTGTATAAAGAAAGAGCTGAATTCGATGGACACCAGCATCCTTCCTGACCTGACACCCTATAATAGTCAGTGACTGAGCCAAAAAAAAAATGCTTTATTTGATGAATTTTTCTCTCCTCTCTCTACCCAATCTCCAGGGCTTGCTACACCAGTAGTCAGAAGACAGAGTTTCTAATTCCAAATTTTCTGCATATTAGTTTATGGGATAAGTCTCTTAACTTTCCAAACCTCAGTTTCCCTGAAGAGAAAGTAAGGATAATAGTACAGCCGAAGAAGACTCAATGAGCTGATGAATGTGAAACACATTTGAAAAGTACGAAGCATTCCCTATTACTGTTTCTATGTTTATTAAATCATATACTGGCCGCTTATAATACCATAACCAGTAGTTGTATTAATGACTTTAGCACAGATTCAATTATTATTAATATTTATTGCTTTATAACCACTACTAATATACTAATTGCGATAATGAACTGATGCTGTGCTTGATGCATTTCAGCAGCAGATTTTGTTCTGCTAAACTTGGGGTTTTGCTTGGAGGGGAGAATAGCAGTGCTGGCCTTCGGGCCGTGCCAGGAAAATGTGTGGGCCAGATGGCAATCCAAGTTGGTCTGATAGAACATTTCTATTTCTGTGGAGTCTCAAAAATGAACTGACAGGCACGAAGCAAAGTGGTGACTCATAGCCTTCAGGTCCCTGAGTTACAGCTTCTGAGCTGCAGTTTCCTATTGTCCTGGGAAATCCATTTATGGGATGATACAACCTAGAGCCTTCTATCCCCATTGTCATTGTTGCTGTCATCGTCATCATCATGGCGCTCACAACTACTCTTTAGAAAGCACCTACTGTATGCCTGGGAGTATTCCTCATGGTCTATTAAAACAGACTATGTTAATCTCCGTAACTACCCCATAATGCCTTTAGTCTTATCGCCACTCATTCTTAGGTGAGGACATTGTAGGTCAAAAGAGATTAAGCAACTTGCCCACAAACACAGGGACACTGAAGATCCTGAATCCAGGATGTCTTCTCTTTTTCTTTGATATCATATTGTCTTTCCAACTGACAGTATCCTAAAGATTGCAATCCTCCTGCAGGCAGCCACTGTATTGTGTGTGCATGTGTGTGTGTGTGTGTGCATGTGTATTTGTGTGCTCGTGTGCATGTGCATACATGTATATGTATATTTTAATTCCACTCACCAGAGGGACTATAATATTGGCCTGGTACAGAACATTTATTGGGTAAATGCTGGCTGGCTTTAATTTCCAAGTCTAAAAGTTGGTATATAGCCATGTTTTTACCTTTATAAACTGGTAAAATATTAATGTTAGTTCCAAATTCTCATTATATAAATATAGATACAAAGGCTTGAGCAGAACTTGAGTAGAACAGTTGTTGGCAGAACTAGGCTTAGAATCTAGACCGTCTGACTTCTGGACCACCAGTCCACACATCACACCTCAGGAGAACGAGGAAATCCATTTGTTCTTAGTCACTGTTTCTCCTAATCTTCTCTTGTTGCTAATGAACAAATGATGATTTAATGCAAGGAAAGCATATCTAAATAGTACAAACACCTTCCTCATCATTGTCAAGAACACTCGAAGAAGGCTGGAATTCTGAGTTCATGTTGCATTTGGGTATGAGATTGAACCACAATGAGAATCACTCCTGTAGCAAGAGTCCATATGGACTTAGGGACTGTGGACAGGCTTCAGCCTGGGGTGGCCATCCAGTCCCCAGACTCAGAAAAACATCACCCGAGGCCATCAGAACAGATGGGAGGGACACTCAGCACAGTCATTTCGGTAGTAAGATAGTAAAATACTATTTTGGATCACATTCTTGCAAGAGATTGACTTTTTTTTAGACACGTACTGAGTTGTCTTTACCAAATGAACATTCCATTTAAAAAAAGTATTATCAAATTAATAGCATAACAAGTTTTCAGGGGAGGTTTATTAGAGTCAAATATTTTAAAAGCTGTCATTTAAACAGAAATAGTTGTTAAATTGAGAAGATAATTAGGTACCTGAAATTAATCAAAGTATGTTTTTTTTTTAAAAAAAATAAAGATCTATATTTGACTCATTGCAAATATATTTCAGCCTTGTCTGTTTCCCTGTAATATATTGGAAATTGGCAATTATGCAAACTAATCTGCAAATTGCCTTTGGCCATTAAAATTCTGTTCTTCCCTTAGCATGATGGATTCTACAAGTGTGCCCCAAATTAAAATTCAGGCCATAAGATATATGGAGTCCACAGACACCAACTTATAATATATAAAGATGAAGATGTTAAATTGAACTCCTTTATGCTCAATTTTCTCTTTATTTTTTTCTCTCCCTTTTTGGAATTGCCTTTTTCTACTGGCCAGACATAGCATGATCATTCCAGCCTAACGGGATGGGGGACTTTGTAAGAGAGAATAATAAGATGGGTGGATTTCCACCAGTGTGAAACCAGAAGTGAGTTGAAACTCTCTCTCTTTTTTTTTTTTTAATTTATTGAGTATCTATTATGTTGTAGGCTAGGGGACAAAGAAATGAATAAAAGCACTACACAAAAGATGGGGGAAGAGATAGAATACAGCAAAAAACAACAACGATGAAATAAATTATATATCAGGTGGGAATAATTCCTGTAAAAACAGAGAACAGGGCAAAAGGCAAAAGGATCAGGGGAGATGGGGCAAGGGGGAGGATCCTGCACGGGAGGCAGAGGTGAGAGGAATAATCCCATCCCCGTGTGGATGAATATTTACGTGGTGTGTGATCTCCGACACTTCTATTTGTGCTTCATTTTTATTTTTTTAAATACAATTTGAGTTTTGTAAGAGCTGAAGTGATGAAGGAAAGAAAGCTTTCTGCTTAGTGCACAGACGATGCGATGGCAAAGGCAGACTGTCAGGGTTTTGTGCAAACCGGCGTGAACTGCAGTCGTTCCCACCTACCTTGGGCCAGTCAGACCCAGTGGTCCTTGTGCTCCAGCGCCCCCACCCTGGGGGGAGTCAGACCACACCCAAGACGGGGATGCGCTCACTATGGAAAATACTCAAGTCCATCCTCTCTTTATCATCTCAGCTACTTGCATGCGTGTTTTCCTGACCACACTGGTAAAATGGACTCTGCCTAAATCATGGCTTAGAGGCCTTTTTCTCTCTCAGGAGGATAACTACTTCACAAACTCGTTATTCTCTTCTTTTCTCAGCCTTCTTTAAATGTCTTTGTCTTGTATTCATAATTTCAGAGACGTATGGTTTGACGTTAGAGCTACAAGAACAAGTAAGAAGGTAATTCGGGGCTCCAGCGATGTGCCAAAACCCCAAACCAGGGTTAAGTGTTTTTGTCAACTGTTGGATCAGTTAACTTAACAACCACAGAAGTAAAGAAGACCCCTTTGTTCAGGAACATTCCCAAGGTCACAATGCTGATGAGCTGATGAGCAGAGAGGATTCACCCTGGGGCCTGTAGAGCCCACGTGGCCATTTAGACCAGGGCTTCTTAAATCTGGTTTCACTTCTGTATTATCTTGGGCTCTTTTTTAAACAATGCAGATTCCTAGGCCCCAGGTCCAGAACAGTCAGATAGTCTGAACCTATAGGTGAGCCTGGGATTCTATATGGTTAAAAAAAAAAAAAAAAGGAAAACCCTCTCCTAGAGATTCATAAGATCACCAAATTAGAGAACTTTCAGTTCATGAAACACGAGGCCCAGAGGGAAAAGACTTTCCCAAGACAGATCTGGGGCAGGTTCCCACATCCCTGACCAGGCTATTTCTTACTGAAGCTGACACTGCTCCCATTCCTCCCTGAGCTGGCTCCACTTTTATTATTTCCATGGCACTTGCCACCTTAGAACATGCTGTTCTGTCACTTGCTGTTAGTCTGACTCCGGCTAGAACGTAGGTTCCACTGTTGCAAGCATCTTTGTTTCTTTTTGTTTCCCTGATGCACTCCAAATACCTAGAATCGTGCCTGGCTCATAGTGGGTGCTCAATAAACCTTTGTTGAATTGAATACGATCTTTTCTGACTTTCAATCCAAGCTATTTCCACTGGGCACAGCTATAGCTTCCCTCTCCAAGCTTGGATGGTAGTGGCCACAACTCCCTCTTGCCCGTATCAGTCTAACAGGTCGGGCAAGCAAGGTCCCTCTCCACATACAGAAGCAGAAAGTGTAGGGCTCAGTGACCTTGGCAAGTGGGACCCCCACTTCTCCTACCTCAGCCCCCAAATAGAGTAATAGAGCACTCAACTCTATTACCGGGAGATGCTAGTTGTGCTAAGGTCTCTGCCTCCCTGGTCAGAATCTGGACATTTAGAAATGAAGAGCACTGAAGACTGTGGGGTGAATGGTGCTGACGGAGATGCTGGCACTAGGCGTAGGCCAAAGAATAGCAGTCTTCTATATAATGTCACAAACCTCCCTGGAATCATATCGTTGTCACGCACCAGCTGTGCGACCTTGAGCAAGTCACTTTATCTCTCTGAGCTTCAGTTTCCTCTGCTGTCAGTGAGAACATGAGTCTCTATCTCATAAAGCTATTAAAAAGGTCCAAGTAAAATCAGGTATATAAAACTGACTAATAAGTCAAAATAATCATTTTGGCATTTTTCTGGAACATGAAAACATAGTGAAGTGATTAAAAAATCATATATCTACATGTGCAAAAATATATCACAATTTATAATTTTACGTATGTATACAATTTAAAAAGTAAGTGCTGATGATTGAATAAAAAAAGAAGAGATGAAATTCAATCATTGGTAGACTGCTTTCTGGGCCTTAATGCATTTCCCAGCACATAGTAAATGTTCAGCAAAGGTGTGTTGAATAAACTGTGACAGTCCCCTTCCCAGGTCCAATACCGATAAACCCAGTGGACACACCATACTGTCAAGAGTAATCCAGTGCAGGAGGTTCAGCATATTTCTGCGTCATGTAAGCAAGAGTCATATGTACCAAGGCAAAGGCTCCCTTGCCCGGATCCAGCATAACCGGCACATGATAATTAGAAGATAAAACCAGTGTCACCTTGGGTAGCATCAGTACAGACTGCTATCAAGAGGACCCCCCAATATTATTACCAGCTGCAATAAAAAAGCACTTCTTTGAGTGCTTTTTCTACCTAATTGTCAAAACTGAATAATATTATCAGCTTTTTTATCCTTTGAGTATTTTTCTAATAAGAAAGCACGGAGATGCATTGCAAATAAAAGCAGAAGATTTGCGGATGCAAAGCAATCGTACAAAATGACTTTCATATCAGTTTGATAAGCAGCTGAAATTTAATAACTACATCTCTCCTATGGTGCTGGATGAAAGTTTAATACTTTCTGCTTTGGCTTCTTTCTTCTACAAGATGCTTATTCAGAACTGTAGCTTCTCCTTTATAGTCAGGAAAATGAGAGGTGCAGTGGATTAATTGAAGCCTAGAGAGGCTGGGCCCAGCCCCAGCCCAGGCCAAACCACAATGACATAGACTCTAAACTGAATCAAGCCCAAGGCTATCCATGATCACTGGAGAAATGGGTAAAGATTTCCAAATATCTCAAAAAATACAGGTAAGACATCAGTCACTGTGGAAAGAACACACCTTATTAAAAGCTATGAAATAAGTATAAGTCTCCAAAAATCTCTTTATGCCTTGGCTGAGGGCAAATTATGCAATCCCCCCCAGCCCTCAAAAAGAGAATAAAGAAAACTACTTAGAGTTGAAGGAAAATTTCGTATTTTTTAACAAACTAGCAATTCAAACCCCAGAGTATGATGACTCTGTTATATGCAAAATGTCTTCTGCAGATCAGAATGCATACGGTCAAGAAGGGATGAGTTAATCCATGAATCCATGATCGGTTTGCAATTTATAACTGAAAGAGTTCTGAGATGGTATCTAATCCAACTTTCTCAATTTAGATTTGGAGAAATTGAGATGCAGAAACTTCTTTCTGGACAATGATGTCCAGACTCCCATGGTAAGTAAATGAGTCCGCCCAGGCCCTATGGCACTAGACGTGTCTCATTAGTGAGGCCTTCCCAGCTCTGGGGCTGCCTACACACCTTGGCGGGGAATATGCCCAGTTCTCCCAGCCTTCAGCTGACAACAGCCACAGCTTTCAAGGAGCCGCGTTGAAAAGATATAAAACCTGAAAGGAGAGGGGGGAGCATCTGATTAGATGTTATCCAGACAGAATTGGAAGATCCATTAGAAACCAGGGTTCTATACTAGTGGATCTTTCCAGCTCCGTGTTCAAACGTGAGCCAGGAGGGGATGGATGGGGCTCCCAGGGCGGTGGTCTTGCCTGTGGAAGGGCAGCCAGAGTGGGGATTGGCTGGCTTGCTCTTCTACTGCCCCCTCCTGGGGAGTTCTTTTGCCAAGGAATGAAGTGGGCTGCTTCTTGAATTGCTTTTCCCTGCGGGGGCAACTGAAGTCAACAGAGTGTTTGTTCTAACTCAGGGGTAGAAACCAGAGATCATTTTCAAACAGGGCAACGCAGAAGCACACATGAGCCTCCTAAAGGTTAAAGATGCATCTCGATAATGCCTTGAGTTACCTCCTAGGCTAATGTGTCTGAACGAACACAGGCACGTGGCTCCCTGGCTATTTCTGTATGTTACCCATGCATGCAGACACGTGCTGAATATTGGATTTTTTAATATAGGTATAAACAGATAGTAATACAATGAAGGAACATCTGATCCAGTCATCAGATCTAACTACAGCCTTTTAAAAGAAAATGTAACTCCAGATGTCCTCTTAAGAAAATGAATCAATTAGGCAAATGAGGAATTCCCTCATAAATCAGAGGATGAGAAGCTAAAGTCCAGTGGTTGCCCAGGGACGGGGACGGCCAGGAGGCTGCCATATTTTATGGCCAGGTAACCCCGACGCCTCCCAGTCTCCTGAAGATGTGTTTACCTTAGTGAATGCTGGTTTGATTTGGAAAGAGTGTTCTGAACGCTCCAAACCTTTTACCCTGAAGATAATAATGCCTCAGCCTTCAGGAGTGGGACCTGGTATAAGCTGGTGTCACTATTCATAAAATAATTGAGTTTACACAAAAAGTGATTTCAGTAATAGCTGCCTTTTTATAAGTATGTACATTTTATTTAAAATTACTGACTCAAAAGGCAAGGTAGAAAAAAAAAATCACCTCCAACAACTTCCTGTAATTGCGAATTATTGTGAGGGAAACAGAAGGAAAAGATTTCGAAATTATGAGCCATTATGCTCAAGAGAGAGAGAGAGAGAGGGAGAGAAGGGAGAGAGAGAGAGAGGCAGTGGGGAAAAAAAGACAGCTCGGCTTCATGAAACACAGCTGACAAGCTCGGCTAAATTACCCCGGACCATTACAAAAATCACTTAATTGCTGAGCATTTTGTTAGGTCAATTGACTCTAATTGAAAAAATAACAAAAAGCTTATTATGCTGCAAATGCGGCCGTGGAAAATGAGTCTTCTGTTAGAAGGAAACAATAATTCTAAATTTCAGCTGCTGCTAACACTACAAAGTTCAGCGTTTCCTTAGGATAGAATCCGCCTTGGAGGAGAAAGTGAATATGCATCGATTGATTTTTTTTTTTTCCTTTTAGTGCCTACCCCTCCCTTCTTCCTAATTGTCCCCTTCTCCGCCTTGATGACCCCCACCGGGGCCCCCCAGCCTTGCCTGCACATAAGTACCAGGGACCCCCATCCCTCCATCAGTGAGTGTGCACCCCACTCCAGCTCCTTCCTCATCTCCTGTGTGAAAGGGCTGGGGACAAAGACTGGCGGGGCAGGGTGGGGCCCCAGCAGGGAGCTGTCCCTGGTGTGTCTGCCCTCCAGGCCCATCTCTGGCGCACTGCACCGTGAGGGGGCTTGGCCTCCCCCACCCTTTTCTTCCCGTGAGCGCTTTCTCCTTCTCCCCTCCTGGCTGAGCGTACCTCCTCCCCTCTTCTTTTAAATACAGATAATAGAATAAGGAGAACAGCTTATGTCCGCGAAATTCCTCTGAAATTGCCCCCTAACACGCGCACCCAGCGCTGGCCTTGATTGACATCAAGTGCAGTAATTAACAACCCTGCCAGCTGACATAGGTGAAGGTTTATTTATAATTACGCATGTTTAGGATGCTTCGTCCAGGGTTGGTGCATTTAAAAAGATGAATCGGCCACAGCTCTGTCACGGCCCAATTATAGATTTGAATGGTGGGAGTTTATAATGGGGGTGATTCTGCTTTGCAAAAAAGTGATTATTTGCTCATAAAACCAGGAGGCCAGAGTAGGGAAGTCTGGTGGCAGAGCCTTTGTTTAGAAAGCCATGGGGGACAAAGTGTGTGTCTGTGCGTGTACGTGTGCCTGGTGTGTGTATGGGGTGTGTAACTGTGTACATGGGTGTTTACACCTGTGTGTGCCTGGATTCGTGTGTGTCTGCCTATGGGTGTGTGTGCATGGTTGGGTGCACCTGTGTGTGCACACGGGTGTGTTGAAGGGGAATCATGAAGTGAAGGAGAAAACACCTCCTCCTCCGTAGCCCCCTGTATAAACACAGAGCTGTTCTCATAAACCATTTCCCTGCTTGCTTCATCTTAAATATTAAAAATCATGCCCAGCTTTAAACCCAAGAGGATCAGATCTGTCTTTCACAAGGCCCCACTGCCAGAGAGGACCCCTCCATGGGAGCTTCAGGGAGCTGTGCTGCCTGGGCTTAGCGTTCCCAGGAGGCGGAAGGCACCTGCCCCCCAGGGCACCTTCCACACTTAAGCCTTGTGCACAACAGGATGTTCAACACCAGCGGGCCAGTGCCCTTAGAGGCAGCCTGCAGATCCCCTCTCCGCGACATCCGCTCCACATTGTTGCCTTTTTTAGAGCCTGGTATCACTTACCCAGAGGGGCAGAGCCAGCCGTATCAGGCTGTGCATCACACGTGTGTGGTTTCTTGGGGCCCCACAGCTGGAGACAATGGCGGGAGCGGCCTCAGAGAGCCCCGCATGTCACCTGGCGTCTTGGCAGGCAGTGGAACCTAGGGGTAACTGAGCCATTCCCTTCTGGGTGCTACAAGTGTGAAAGCATGGGAGAGTAAGGCTTGGCAAGACGGATATGAGAAAAGGGGAGAAACAGGAAGCTTTTTTATTGGGGGGGGTTCCCAGTGGGTTTCAGATTCGACTAGGCCGGGGCTGCAGGACCCGGGGCTTCTACAAGAAAGCAGGATGTGAAGCCCATGGCTGACCAGCGAGTCGGAAGAGCTGAAAAAGGGTCACAATGGGACACTGGGGAACAGTCCCCTGCCCTAGGACACGCCGCACGGAGAGATGGCCTGCAAAGGAGCAAGTCCTTCCGATTAAGTGGCAGAGCCCTACTGAGAGAAATGAAAGTGAGGGATGGTGAATTCGGCACCACTTGCCAGACCAATGGGCTTCATCAATTAATCACAGCCAAATAATCACCACCTACATTAAAGAATAATACATGAAAAGGACAGGAGCCTCGCTGTAACTTATTCAGAAAGGGCTGCCTCCCTAATCCCTCTGAGTCCTGACATGTTAACTGGGTAGCGACTAATTAGATGTCAAAAATTCATAAGCGCTCTTTAATATTGCATATATCTGCAGCCAACATTTCAATATGAGAGTTGTATACAAAGAAGTCACTATAGCATTAAAACACAGCAGGGTGGGAGAAATAAAAGGCAACCAATAAAAACAATGTCCCTTAAAAACCCCAGAGAGCGCCGGCTTTGGAAGTGTGTACTTTCTTATTCAGAAAAGGTATCACCTTAATAAGAATTATAGGCAAAGGGGTTTCGCTGCTCCGTGCTGCGTGGACAGAGAGGGGGAGAGGAGACGAGCTTATCAAAGGCACTGTCAGGTAAATAGTAATTTATTGTGCATGCACAATGAACATTCCCAGTGTCCTGACACTGGGTGATAATGAAAGACATGTTATTGTGGCACCCACTGAGGGAATATCCACTCCCGCCTCCTCCCTTCTCCCCTTGTCTCTCTTGAGCAAAGAAGCCGTGATGGGTCCTGGCAGCTTCTGCCTGTTTCAAGCCATTTCACATAATATAGGAAGCACCTGAAGTTTAGTGGATTAAGTAAGTGAGTTAGTTTGCTGGCTCGGTGATATATATGTTGCCTGCATGTGAACTTATATTTCAAATGCTGGGGACTATATTTTTATGAAACAAGCCTTTTCCTGTCGGAAGAATTATAGGAATGTGATATAATACAAGGCAGTGAGATTAAAAACAATGCATCATAGTAGAGAGAAAATGCACTGTTTTATGACTTGCATCCGTTAATTGAACCTCTCAGGAATAAAGAGAAGGGCTTTTCAGGAACCTGCTGGAAAATCACTCTCTTCTTTGACTTCCAGAAGGTTTTTGTTGTTGTTGTTTTATTTTTGGTTTTTTAGCATTCACAGAAATGCATATATACACATCATCTATGTATATCCACATACATATGTATGCATGTACATAGCGATGCCATGAATGATATGTTGTTTTCTGTATAATACTGTTCTGTAGAAAGAGCTATTTTTTCTCTTAATTTGGCTCACATTTGACATAAGAGGAGAGTGAGGAAGTTGTGTTGAAGAGCATAAAAAAAGCTATCAGAATTCACATCATTAAGTGGATAATTATTAGTAGCTTTGCATAAATCCCATTATCATTCTGGGCCTCAGTTTCTCTTCTGTAAGACAGAGACAGGTGAGGCACTGCCTTCCCCGCAGGCAGGTTGGGGCAAGGCGTCCGGAATGCCGAGACATCTGTGAGATGTCAAGAGCTGTGCAAAGGCTACATGTACTGGTTGATTTGGGTTGAGACCACGGCCGTGCTGCTCCTTGCCACATATATTGTGATGTGGACACAGACTTATTTTTTAGTGTCAGGTCAGTTTAGGTTTTTACTCGAATTCCTTCATGACTGCTATGATGCAAGCCCCAGGTAGTAATTAATGGTCAGGTTCCTGGTTTGGGGGAAATCCCTTTCACAGACAGTCCAGTACTCACCTCTGATGATATCTATGCAGGCTCATCATTTGCACAAATTGCCGGACTCATGCCTGTCTCTGGAACATCAACTCCAAGGAGAGCCTTCCCGAGAAAGAAGATGAGACCTGTTTTAGTCCCCGGCACAGTGCCAAGGTCAATGTTCAATATTTATCTGATCATACTGGGTCTTTGATTTGGAATTCACTGCATTAATTCAGGCTGAAAAAGTCCTTTCTGATCAATATTTATTTATTTATGTTTCCTTTCTTTTTTATTTATATTATTATTATTTACTTTTTTTAATTTCAGAGTATTATGAGGGTACAAATGCCTTGGTTATATAAATAGCCTTTGCACTGCCCGAGTCAGAGCTACAAGGGTGCTGGCCCCCAGACGGTACACACCACACCTGTTAGGTGTGAATTTACCCATCCCTTCCTCCCCGTGACCTGCCCAACACCCAGTGAATATTACTTCCACATGTGCACATAAGTTTTGATCAATTCATACCAATTTAATGGTGAGTACATGTGGTGTTTGTTTTTCCATTTTTATGATACTTCACTTTAGTAGAATGGGCTCCAGCTCTATCCAGGATAATACAAGAGGTATTAGTTCACCATTGTTTTTTATGTCTGAGCAGTACTCCATGGTATACATCTACCACCATTTTATTAACCCATTCATGTATTGATGGGCACTTGGGCTGTTTCCACATCTTTGCAATTATGAATTGTGCTGCTATAAACATTCTAGTGCAGATGTCTTTCCTATAGAATGTCATTTTTCCATTGGGTAGATACCCAGGAGTGGGATTGCTGGATCGAATGGTAGGTCTACTTTTAGTTCTTTGAGGTATCTTCATACTACTTTCCATAGAGGTTGTACTAGTTTGCAATCCTACCAGCAGTGTATGAGTGTTCCTATCTCTCCACATCCACGCCAACATTTGTTGTTTTGGGACTTTTGATATTTTTATTTCAAAATATTACAGGTATACCAACGTATTTGGTTACATGGATCATTTTTATAATGTTTGAGTCAGGACTATAAGTGTGCTCAGCACTCAGATAGTGTTCATGATACCCGTTGTGTAGGTTTTTGCCTATCCTTCCTCCCCACCACTTGATTTCTATTGAATTTTACTTCCCTCTGTGCACATGTGTGCTCGTAGGGTAGTTCCAATTTAATAGCAAGTACATATGGTGTTTGTTTTTCCATTCGTTAGATACTTCACTTAGGATACTGGTTTCCAGTTCCATCCAAGTTGTTATAAAATGCATTAATTAATCCTTTTTATGGCTGGGTAGTACTCCATGGTGTACACATACCACATTTTGTGATCCACTCATGAACTGATGGGCACTTGGGTTGATTCCACATCTTTGCAGTTGTGAATTGTGCTGCAATAAACATTTATGATCAATATTTAAATAGTAATTAACTATCCTCATTTGCTACTTTTGTGCCTCTGATTCTTTCTTACCATGCTAAGTTGGGTTCTTCCCTGGTTCTTGTGTTTCTTCTTTCAAAACAGGACTCTATCAATTTTGACCAGTAGCTAAAAAAAACAGATCTCTCTTGCCTTGCCTGGAGTGCAGGAAATGGGATATTTATTTCTTTCAGTTGGTTAAGATTAAAGTCCAGGTCACTTCACTAATTCCCTTCATTATTCACCCACTTTATTCATTTGCTCATTCATCTGTTCCTGCATCGTCCTTTCAAATATTTTTGGGCACAGTTACCAGTGCCCAAATTTATGCATTTCCTCTTGGCAATGCTGTGAAAGATAACTCAGTGTTTCCACTCCCCAAAGCTTACAGTCCAATGGTTTGGGTATCATGTAAACAAGTGATTCAAATATGGTGGTAGCAGCACCAGATCAGCATCAGGTGTCTGTTAGGGGAGGATTAAGGAAAGCAAAACAGGGACTCGGGACCACTCTGTAATGTTGGTCAGTGGACTAAGGTCAGTGGACTGAACTTTTGTGGTACTTATTCTCTTCACTCCATCCAACCGTCTTCAGGAAACAGTCGGTAGCATTGTTTGGGGGGATCCACCCCGCTCCTATTCTCAACCATATGATTTCAGTATAATTGACCCTGCTCAATGAAAGGTGGACCCTCATTGGCTATTCCATTTATTGTACACATCCTGTGGGCACCCATGATTGGTTCATCGATGAGCACATAACCCAATCAGAGACAACGAAATGTGAGGTGTTTGCTTGGATTCTGGGAAAGAGAAACCTTATTTATTTATTTATTTTTTTACAGGACCTCTCAGAACTCTTTCTCTTTTTTTCTGGGTAGTGTGGTATGAGGTTGTAATGTCTGCAACTGCTACAGCATTTGTTTTTCTTTTTTTTTTTTTTAATGGATAGGGGAAGAGTCCAGAACTTTCAGGAATTTTGCTTGGAGTTGGAGGGTGAAGCCAACATTGTGAAAGGCAGTACAGAGACAGAGAGAAAATGGGTCCATGTGATACTGTGTGAGTTGCTAGACCATTTCCCAACTAACGATAGATGATTATGAACTTTATAATGTTGTGAACAAATAAATTCCTAGACATTCCACAGATGTCCTTGCAGACCAAGCTCGGGGGCCTGGATTTGGAACTTTGTGGTGAGATACCACCCAAAATCTTCACCGGGAGCGTTTCTCTGCCCTCCTCAGGATTAAACTCCATGCACATCTGGACTACCCTCTACTGAAGCACTTTTCCTGTGTTATTGCTGTAATGGGCTTGTCTGTATCCTGGGCCTTCTCTTCCCAAACACCAATTGCTCGACTGTGAACTCCCCGAGTGCAGTGTGTCAGTAAGGGCTCTCCAGAGAAGTGGAATAAAGAAGGAACGGAGATAGATAAGTACATATATATATAGAGAGATTTACTATGAGGAACTGGCTTATGTGATTGTGAAAGCTGCCAAGTAACAGGATCTGCCGCTGGCCAGCTGGAGGGCCAGGAGACCCCGGCAGTGGAGGTCCAGTCCGAGTGCGAAGGCCCCTATGTCAGGCAGGCCTGCGGTGTCAGGTTCAGTCTGAAGGCCTGCAGGCTCCAGCCCCAGAAAGAGCGATGTTTCAGTTCAAATTTAAAGCAGAAAAAAGTCGACGTCCCAGCGCAAAGAGGCATTCAGGTGGCTTGGGGGAGGGTCCGCCTTTCTGTTCTACTCAGGCCTTCTGCTGATTAGTTCAGGCCCACCCACATAGGGGAGGGCAGTCTGCTTCACTCAAAGTCCTCCAATTTAAATGTTAATGTCATCCAAAAACACCCTCATTCCTGAAACACCCAGAATAACGTATGACCAAATATCTGCTCACCCCAGGGTCTGGCCAAGCTGACAAATAAAATTAACTCACAGATGGGAACTCAGACTTTGTGTGAGTATCCACAGCACTTAATGTAGTGCCAGCTTAGTAAATACTTCTGAATGAAGTTCAGGAAACAGCCTGGCTGGTTGGCAATTTTTAGCAGAGAAGACATAGCATCCAGATACGATACTTAAATTTAAAAGCACCAAAGTTCAGTTGGATGACCCCTGGCTCACCCACTACTCCTCAGCTCTTCACTGGTGAACTTGACCCCAAGGTCACATTCAGCTCCCCATCACTTCCAGATTGAAAGGATGTCGTAGGGAGCCAGAGTTCAGAGGGTCCTTTGAAACTAGGCATGAGCCTCCTAGCACCCAGCATGGTAGACCCAAGCTGCCAAATCACTGCCACCCTTCAGGGGTGCTGCTCTCTGCCCAGACTCCCGTGTTACGCCAGCCCCCTCCGGCCACAGAGCCACTGAGCATTTCTGCAGCCTCAGTGTGCAGCTCTGCAAATGAACCCCCTTGGCACTGGGATGTGCCATTCCCCAGGGACATGGCACTGAGCACCAAACCCCAGGACCTGCTCCACTGCTTTCAGATCTCTTTCCAGAAAAGCTGTATTTTCTGAGTCCTGACCTCTGTCTGCGCAGACCCCTTCCACGTCTGAACTAACTTTTACTCTCTCCTCTAGTCCCAAGCCCTGTCTCCTCCACTTTGAATGTTGCCCGTGTATTCGACTTGCCCATGCCTGTCAGTAACCTCAGTAAGGACAGCTATAGTGAAAAGTAGAGGCTTATTTTGTGTGTACACATAGGGGCAGAACTAGACCTGCAGAGCAGGGAGGACGCTTTTGACTCAAAGCAAAGAGGAGTCTCCAGTTACGGCCAGGGACGGTTCAGGCTACGGGGCTTGCAGGCAAGTTTTTATCCCCATTTTCTCCAGTCTGAGTTGGCCGGGACTTGCGTCTGCTCCCTCATGCCTTGGACAAGGAGGGATGAAAATGACCAAAGAACAGGACGAGGATGAAGGAAGCAAGGATGGACGAGAAGAGAGAGTTTGGGAAGCTCGGACACGTGCAATTGATTAGAAGAGGCCTTTGGGTTGGAGGTGAGTCACGGGCAGCTGTGTTCCGTGTGCACATAAGTGATGCGAGCTCCCTTGTAACTTTCCTTTACTGTGTGGACATTGAGAGGTGGTGGTGCTCCCTTGTTTATTTTCACCGTCCAGGGGAGACTCCAGTCCCCCAAGTTCTTTTCTGTGGTTTCCTTCTAGGGCAGGTTGAGAGGAGGTTCTGCCTAAGTATCTACAGTGGCAGTGGCCTGGGTTGAAGAAAGTCAATCACAGAAAACCTCTGCTAGGTCTTTGCATATCTGAGACGCCAGTCACTTCGTAGGGGGCTCCATTGCTGTCCATGGTGAGCTCCAGCACGGTCAGGAATCGGGAGGTTTAGTCAAAGGGACGGGGGCTGTTCTGCGGAATGATGTGAGTGATAGTGCCAGCTCCATTGCACACAGAAGCATGATTATGTTGCAGTTACACCGTTTGCTGTTAACATGAACTTGAACTGCTCTGCCTCTGAGAATCATCATGCATCCCTGAAATGCTGCCTCTGCATGAATGCGTACGTTTGTGCATGTGTGTCCACAAATTTTTACCGAGCATCTACTGTTGGACGGCAATGTTCTGTATATAGGGGGTAGAACACACCATCTTGACTGGGCTGAAGTTTGCCATCTGGGGAAAGAGAGACGCATTAAATAAATGAATATGGTTGCACTTGGCAATCAGGGTCCTAGGACATTGTCGGAGGCAAAATTGAGCTCTGAGGAGCTATGGTTTCCTCTGTGCACTCATTCGAGAATCAGGACCAAGTCCCACTTTCCATGTAAAAAGGGGGCAAATGTGTGCATCAGGGACCCAGGAAAGTAAGTCGGTGTAGTGGTCACTGAGGGACTTTGCACAGCTCTGCTTTACCCAGCCGGGTCCCCATCCTCCCATGCTGCAAGGGTTGGCTGTCGCAGGCTCAAAGCTGTGCCAATATATGGAGAATTGCTGTCGGCTGATAGAACCTCCGGCCCTAGAACTTGCATTGTCCACCTGCCCACCCCTAACACATGTGGACTGCAGCTAATAGATGACTGACGTGTGGGAACAAACGCTGGTGTCCGTGTCACAAGGGGGACTGCCGCTGTGGTGCCATTCACACCCCAGAGCTCACTGTGGTGAGGTCAGGCATAAGCGAGACTGTGGCTGAGACTGTATCTTTGTTCAGCGTCTTCACTTGCCCATTCCTTGTTTCTCTCCCTCTTTTTAAAGTTTCCTTCTCACTAAATCACTTGCACAAAGATCTCCATGTCAGGCTTTGCTTCCTGAACCATCAAGCACCACCACGTGCACTTGGCAGGGTGACCACACAAGGGGTTAGAGACCAAGTCTTCTGCCCAGCGCTTATGTAGTTGCTGGGATCTAAATCTATCCTGAGCGCACTTCAAACGATGGCCCGGCAGCAAATGAACAACGTCCAGGCCCTACAAAATAGTCCGGAAGAAGCTCCTAGTTTATCCCAGGCTGGGTTTGTAAAGCTCTATTGCTTTGAGCTTCTAGAGAAAGGCAGGGGGACCTCAGCAGCAGCAGCCAGTCAGAAGCTGACAAAAGAAAATCAATTTATGGTCACACAGGGTAACTCACTAAACAGAGAATTGGATTTCAAGTCTGAAGGAGAAAGGAAAAAGCGGGTGTTTGCAACGGTGGTGAGGACTTTGTCCCTGAAGCCACAGCTCAAAGTACAAGCCATGAACATTCAACTGGTGACAATGATTCAACTTTGGAGATGCCAAAAATGATAATTAAACTCATAATAGTTACAATTTATTAAAAGCTTATAAAGTGTCACTCAGTAGAGAATACATATTATTTCACTGACACCCCAAAAATGCCTGCTGTGGCAAATGTTATTATCTTAGTTTCTCAGGTGGAAAACTGCGTTTAGATGAGAGTTATCTATGTGTAGGAGATGAACTTTAAAGCTTGGTCTAGCAGATCCCAAATCCAGTTTGTTTATTTGACTCCGCATCAAAAGTCAACACTTTGGCAGCAGCAGGGATTTTTGCACTAAGACCCTTAATATGTACATGGCAAAGAATGACCCCTCCTGAGTGGTGCTTGGTCGTAGCTGGGCAGTGCCTAAGCCAGCATTGACCAGCTCCTGAAGGCAAGATTGGCACCTGCTGTACCTGCAGATTGTACCACCTGCTCAAGTCATTTCAGCAAAACCATCCAGGTATAGGGACATGAATTTAAGTGGCATTTGTGCTTTAAATTTCCCTGATCATTCCTTCACTCTCACATTCCACTTTGTATATAGCCCATTCTTTGTGAAATGAAGTGGAAATAATAAATTCTAGAGAAATGGCACCCAAATTGTTGGTTAAAAATTACAGCAGAGTTTGGACATAAATTCATACGACATACGTAAGAAATTTGGTGTGTAGTGGATGGACGGAAGAGGAGGGCAGTCTGGTCTCTGGATATGTGGACATAGTTATAATAAATACAGAAACATTCACTTTCAAAAATGTCTGTTTAGTCAGAATAGACTGGTGGGCAGAGGAGCCGAGGAGTGGAGAAGCGGGGAAGAAATAACCGCAGGGCAGAGAAGATGAGCGATGTGGCTTCTTCATTTGTTCGTACGCTGATCCTTAGCGTGTGAGGAACAGCATGCCTCTTTTGCAGATAACTACCGCACGCTTTACTATTTCAAGATACAATGTATAATTGGCCTGGAGATTTATAAAGTCCTGCTCACCAGGTGACCCAGACCACTTAGACTCATCTCCATGGGGATGATGATGATGACGGGAACAGAAATAGTACCAGCAACAAAACAGACACAGTTATAATGCCTCCAAGTTATGAATTTGCTTTTCCACTTGAGAAACTAAACAGAAATGTCTGTAGACTATGCAGAAACTATTAATAGATGTTCTCTTTGGTTTGGGGGAAAGAAAGAAAATAAAAGAACATTTTTGAGGATTTGTTCTGTGCATAGGAAGATGGTTGGCACAACATATAGGGTACCTTATTTAACACTAATAGCAGCCCCTGCAAGGTCCAGGGTTTAGCTCTCATGCAGAAAAGGAGGCTCAGAGGAGTTATCTGCCTTGTCCAAAGCTGCACAGCAAGTCAATAGCAGGGTGTGGACTCAGGACAGCAGGGGTTATGACTTCTACAGGAATGCAAAGGGCAAATACCTGGTGCTCAGGAGCCACTTGGCAAAAAAGGGGCAGAGCAGATGCTTGGCCATGTTTTCAAGATGCTGCCTGGCCAGTCTGCCTCTCTCTTCTCTCCCTCCCTCTCCACCTGTGTCACTTTTCCCCTGAGACAATTGAATTATTATTTATGAAGCAAACTCCTAGACAGGTCATTGCAAGTAAACAGCTAGAATACATTGCCAGAGTCAATGTCCTCAAACCAACACCCCAACGATTCCTTTGAACTTGTGAATCTGACTCCTCTTAATATATTTAAAGAAAATCATTCAGAGGAAAAATAAACCCTAAAAGAAACAAATACTCTAGAGTGGTTTTATTTACAAGAGGTCCAAATTGAAAAGTGTTCCTATATCCAACACAAAAATATCCAAAACCAAACATGACTTCCTCCTTAAACTAAAATGCAACTTATTGTAAATGAGAAGACTAACTCCCCCTGAAATTTGTGGAAATAAAACCAGTGTAAAGATATGAAACAGAGAGCAAAGGTAAAATGACCTTTTAAAAGGGAAGATGCAAAATTTACATTATTGAAAAATTGTCATGATCGCATTTGTTATGAGTGTTTACTTCAAAACAAGAGGGGAGAAAATCCAGTGGTGTGTAAACTGAAGAATTTTGAAATTAATTACTTTAATGTGATCATTTCAAAAGAAATATCCTATAATTCAATATCTTTTCTACATATTAGCAGCAATTATTTCAAAAACATCATGGAAAACTTAATCAACTCTCTCTAGAAGCCAAAGAACATAATTGATCTGAAGAACTATGTATACAGCCACTATAGGGAACATTGCATAAATAACCTTATTATTCAGAAATATAAGCAAGGAATGGGTTTAGATCCCCGGTCATTCCCATCTGTTGGACAGCATCTTCTGCAATTTCAGGCATTTGCACTTGACATTCCCTCTGCCCCAAATGCCTTTCCCCTTTATTCCATAATTGGTTGAGAGTTCGTTTGCATCCAGATCAGATGTAATCTCAAAGAGGGTTCCCTTACTTCTTTACCCAATGTTGCCCACAGTGATACTGTGATCATGATGAAATGTATATATTTGGTCTTCATTTCCCCGTTCCCCTTCTCCTGGTACACTGCTCCTAAAACCCTTGTAATCTTTTAAGTGCTAAGTGTTGTTTTGTGTGCTAACGGGATGGCTGGTGGCTGGGAGGTCCTGGATACCGTCTAGATGGGGCTGGTTGCCAGGGCTCCCAATCTTACGATTAGAGGGTTGGAACTTTCAGTCCCAATCCTTGACCTCTGGGGAGGGGAGAAGGGCTGAAGATTGAGCTGATCACCAATGACTAATAATGGAATCAATTATGCCTACGTAATGAAGCCTCCATCAAACCACAAAAGGACGGGATCTGGAGAGCTTCCAGATTGCTGAACACATGGAGGTGCCGGCAGGGTGGCTGCCCTGGGGACAGCAGGGAAGGTCCTCATCTTGTCCTTCATACCTGGACCTAGGCACTTCTTTATCTGGTTGTTCATCTGTATCCTTTGTAATATCCTGTATAATAAAGTAAACATTAAGTGTTTCCCTGAGTTCTGAGCCACTTTAGCAAATTAATCAAAATGGAGAAGGGGGTTATGGGAACCCCGATTTACAGGCAAGTCAGACTGAAGTTGTGGGTAACCTAATACCTGCTGTGGGCATCTGAAGTCGGGGGAAGTCTTGTGGATGTGAGCCCTTAACCCATGGGATCTGATGCTATCTCCGGAAATATAGTATCAGAATTCAGTTAAGTTATAGGATACCCAGTTGGTGTCCAGCGGAGAATTGATGTGTGAGAAAAAAACCCACATATCCGATGTCGGAAGTATTGAGAGCACGTGGGAGTAGGAATCACAGTTTGGGTTTGGCTGTCTCTACCTCTCACAGCCACTCTCAGCCCAGTCACTTTTGTCACTTTACCCCATTCTTCACGGCACTTACCATATTTGAAATAATTTCATTCAGTTGTCTACCTATTTATCGTCTGTCTCTTTCACTGTAGAAGCTCCATGGAGCACAATTCTTTATGCTCATTTCTATGCCTGGTGAAGAGTTGACACTCAACATAGGTGTGTTTCATTAAATTTGAAAGAAGAAGCGTGGTCTCTATAGAAAGGCTACATTCTGCAAAGGTGAAAATTCTCCCCTAACATAATATTACACATAGGTTTAACTAGCTCAAAATCAAATTTCAAATGAGACAGTCTCTAGACTGAAGATTAAACAGGAGCCAGAGAAGTGACACCAGAGTTCATCAGGGAGAATAAATGCAGAAATTAAAGAGAAGCGAAACAACTATTTTTGAAAGAAGATAAAATAGTGGGCACCCGGCTTAACTATGTCACAAAACATTTTATAACCCTATAGTAATGAGAGCAATAGAGCACAAGCCCAAGGACAGAAGACAACTGAAACAGCAGCACTCAGTAGCGGACCATAATGTAGAGAACATAAATGAAATATAGCAACATGTGATAAAGAAGTTAACAAAAACGAATTATAGTAACATAGGATAAAGAAGGAGGTGAAATTCTGTGATGGCCCCCAAGACCCAGGCTCCCTGGTGTACATGTCTTGCATAACCCCCCACCCCCCACACTTGAGTGTCACCAGGACTGGTGCATATAATGAACTGAACCCCTCTTGGCAGGTTACCTGATATGACAAAGGTGAAGGAATTTTACAAATGTAATTAAGGTTATTAATCAGTTGACTTTTCGTTAGCAAGAAGAGAGATTATAATGGGTGGGCCTGGCCTAATCAGGTGAAGCCTTAAAAGAGACTGCATCCTTCCTAAAGGTTCAAAATGTGAGAGGGATTATGGAGAGGACCACACAGCCAGGGCATGACAGCAGGCTCTAGGAACTGAGAGTGAGCCCCAGCAGGCCAGCCCTGAGCAAGAAAACAGGGACCTCAGTCCTAGAAAGGCAAGGCAATAAATTCTGCTAACAACCTGAGAGAGCTAGAAGCAAATATTTCCCTAGTTGAGCTTCCAGATGGGAAGGGGCCCAAGGCACACTGTGCCCACACTTCTGACCTACCGAACTGTGAGTTAATCAAGCAGTTGGGAAGGGGGAGGAGGGGATGGGTGAATTCACACCCAAAAGGTATAATGCACATTAACTGGGGGATGGGCATACTTTGACTCAAACAGTACAAAAGCAATTTATGTAAGCAAAATGTTTAAACGCCCATAATATTCTGAAATAAGAAAACAATAGTGGCTGCTGCTTTAAGTCACTAAGTTTGTAAACTTTGAAACGCAGAAATAGAAAATGAAAGCAGTGGCAAAGGGAAGGACTGTGTGTGTGTGTGTGTGTGTGTGTGTGTATGTGTATTTGGGATAGTTTATTAACTACTTGAGAAATATTAGTATGGTTTTGCATAAAATACTCTGTAGCAAAATAAATTCCAGAGAGATTAAATAATTAGATGGAAAAAGTGAAACCATGTTTTCTTACTCCGTTAGAGCTGCTATAACAAAGTACCGTAGACTGGGCAGCTTACAAACAGCAGAAATTTATTTCTAATGGTTCTTAAGCCTGGACGTCTGAGGTCAGTGTGCCAGCAAGGCGGGTTCCAGTGAGGGCCCTCTTCCTGGCTTGCAAACTCCCGACTTCTTGTTGTCTCCTCACGTAGCAGAGAGAGAAAGGTAGTCCTCGTCTTCTTGCAGGGCTCTAATCCCCTTCAGGATGGTGGAACCCTGCCAGAAGCCCCAACTCCTAACACCATCCTATTGGGGGTTAGAATTTCAACATATAAATTTGGGGGGCACCCAAACCATCAGCCCCTAACACATACAGTATCTAGGTGCATACTTATCTGATATCAGGGTAGAGGTATGATTTTGGAGCCTGAAAATGACAGAAAACAATCTCACACAATTCAATAGGTTTGCGTGTATAAAAATTAGAACTTCTTGAAGTAAAAATAACACAAATCTAGAAAAATATTTGCCTCAGCGATAACAGGTAAAGGTTTAGTATTTTTCCTATACAAAGAACACAGAGAAGTGTGTTCAGTAATATGTGTCAAAGCGTATACGTGTGCATTCATACAAATATAGGATGAAAATACTAACAGCAAAATGTTCACATCATAAATTTCTGAATGACAGAATTATAAGTGATTTAAAAATTTCTTCTGTAGATCATATTCCTACTGTGTACTTTTCTAAAATGATTCTGTATTAATGTTATGAATATATGAAAATAATTAAATGTGTAACATTTCAATATGTTACCGTAACAAAATAGTAAGTAATTTAATGTGATCAACTATTATGTTATTATATATTTTTAGGTATTTTTGTAAATATTTGAGAACTAAAGATAAGGGGAAATGTTAGAACATACTTGCGAATGTGCGCTGCAATGACAACTGTGTAGAGATGTCGCAAACACACGGATGGGGAAAGACTGGGAAACACTACGCTGCCATTAAAATAGGTTTTGTTTCAGAATAATGAGAATGAGAAGACTAAATCTCCTTTTGACTGTTTTATATTTGAATTAAATATGTCTATGTCTGCTATAGCTGCATATTGATAAATGATTCATTCAAAGATAGAGAGATAGATGCATTCAAAGATATAGGTTGAGCATCCTTAATACAAAAACCTGAAATTTGAAATCCTCCAAACTCCTAAACTTTTTGAGTACAACATGATGCCACCAATGGAAAATTCCACACCTGACCTCACGTGACAGGTCACCGTCAAAACACAGGTGAACAGCACATGGTTTATTCAGAATCACCAAGGCAGAAAAGACCATGGCAACCTCCTTGGCTGCAACAGCTCTTTTCTGCGCCTACACATTCCCTTCCCCGAGCAGGTCCGCAGAGGGTAATGACGTGGCACCAGTGCAGGCCATGGTGCCCCACGTGGGGCACGGCCTGCGTGCATCACTGTGCTTGTTAGCTCGTTCTCTGCTCTGTGGTGTGAAGATAATGTTGACAATGCCAAAAAGTCCTGCAAGATGCCCTAGGGTAATGAAAATATTCCGAAATTCAAGAAAATCTGAAGTCCAAAGCACTTCTGCTTCCAAGCATTTCTGATAGGGAATACCCAACCTGTATAGACATAAATATAGCTAATAGATATACACATAGAGCTAGATATATATATATATATAGAGAGAGAGAGAGAGAGAGAGAAAGCTTTGTCATATATATTAGTTTCCTGTGGCTGCTGTAACAAAATTGCACAGACTGGAGACCTTACACAACTGCAGTTTACTTTCTCACAGTTCTGGAGGCTGGAAGTCCAAGACAGGGTGCCAGCAGGGTGGGTTTCCTTGGAGGTTTCTCTCCTTGGCTTGCAAATGGCTGTCTTTTCCCCGCGTCTTCACATACTCTTCCTCTGTGTGTGTCAGTGTCCTAATCTCTTTTTATAAGGACACAGTCATATTGGATTAGGGCCCACCCTAAGGACCTCGTTTTAACTCAATGAACCCTTTAAAGACCCAATCTCCAAATACGGTACAGTCTGAGATACTGGGAGTCAGAGGTTCACCGTATGACATTTTGGGAGGACACAATTCACCCAGGACCATCACAACTCCTAAGTGAGAGAACAGCAGTCGACGTGAAATTTTGTATCTTTCTGAGGAGTGGCCTTAGAGAAATGACTTAATGTAATGGTACTGACATGACCACTGTTACCCTTAATTTGCTCTTTCAACCTTGATTCTGTCAAAGGGTTAAATATTACCGTGCCCCACATACTATTAGGATTGTCATTAAGATGCTGTATGAAGAGCATCACAGGCGGTTTCAGGTGCTCGGGAGGCCCCGAGGGGGTGTGCGTCCCCTCTCCCACTCACTCTGGGCGTAATCAGTGTTTCCCAGATTTTTCCACCCAGATCCTCCAACAGCAGGGGAGCCAGAACTTGAGGCAAAACTTAAAAGAGGCCTTCAGCAATGTTGCTCTTGTATTTACCTAGACACAACAAAAAACGCTGACCTTTTCTACAACAGATCCATACTGATGGTAATAAAAAAGTTTCAACTCCTTGTGATATAAAATTGCTCTGGGAAAACAGGCCACATTTCCCCCGTGGCCTCCGAAGCACGCAGCTGTATATCCCGTGGACTAGAGACACGCATTTCTGATGGAGACATACCCTCCGAGGAATGAGGTCCCATGCTTCGCTCCAGGTCTGGAATTCCTCAAGGCATGTCCTCAGCAAAGGAGAAAGAGAAAAATCAAACCATAGGCTGATATTGAAAAAATTGCTTGGATGAAAGGGGAAAATACCCAGAGAAATATTTTAAAATATGGGCAGGCAACCATGCCTGAGGACAAATAACAGATGGACACACAGAGTTAGAAAGCAAATGTCAAAGACTAGAAAAGACAGTAGCTGAGTCAGACGCCATTGTGAGAAAGGATTGAGAAATAGCCAGACTCGGGCAGTGCGAACTCTTGTGGGGCCCCTACCTGTAGAAGCAAAACACACGGCGGCATCAGATCGTCCTTACAGAAATGTGTGCGTCTTTTATTTATTGTCTTGCAATGAAACTCAGAAGGCGGGAATTCCTGCATTAAGTATTGGGCACAGGGACTGGTCTTGAAGATTCATTCACCTGCAGTTGGGATGTTTCCACAAGGAACCATAAGCATCTCTTTCTCCAAATGCTTGTGACGACCCCCGTCCAGTGCATGCATAACCTCCACGGGCCACTGATGACCATCACAGGGACAGGACAGAACCCGTGCCAATGACACGGTTTTCCTGTCAAACAAGCCTGTGCTAAACGCACACACCTGTCCTTTGTTATTTTGCAATGTGGCTCATCAATGTCTGTTCATATAAACAAAGACTTTGCTTTCTCTTCAAGAATCTGTTCCATTAGCTGTACTTAGTCCCTGCTAATGAATAAGTCGACCGCACTGCCGAAGCAGGAGCCAGGTAGAGGGATCACCTCCTCTGTTATCAAAGTGGAACTAGTCAGAGAGGAGCTGATGACTTAGTCAGCTCTCAGGATCCTGCACTGAGTAGATAAACACATGCAGACACCATGTGTGGGTGAATGTTTACTTGCATCGAGGGTAGTCTTGAGCTCATTGCAGAGCAGAGGTTACACAGACATCTCATATAAAGAAAATAAAAAGAAATAGACACCGTAGGATTGGTTAGACCAGGGATTGGCAATCTCTGCCTGGTGGCAAAATCTGGCCATGGTCTGTTTCTATATATCCCTCCAGCTAAGAATTGTTTTTTACATTTTTAAAGGTCTATAAAGAAAAGAAACAGAGAAAAGAATATGGAAAAGAGACCAAATAAGGCCAGCATATCCTAAAATATGCATTATCTGGCAATAAAAATGTGACCTCCACTCTCCCGCCCTGAACTGGCGGATACTTTTTAGAGTAGTGGTTATGAATTACTGATGCGGGTTACATTGCTACCCAATGGCTTCCTGGGTCACTGTGTGGAGAAGGGTTTTGGAAGCATGAGATAATCATAGGAAACATTCATTAATTATCTGCGATGTGCTTATGATAAATGAGAGCTTTACATGTGTTAACTAACTGCATCCACACAACAACTCCTCTCGTGACACACTCTACATTCTTCTTCCTAACAGGAGACAACCAAGCAATGGACGGACTAACTAAATAGCCTGTCCAGACACGCAACTAGGAGATGGTGCAAACCAGGGTGTGAACTGAGATAGTCTATAGTTATGGAGATATAAATATAGATGAGCCAGGACAGACTAACATATGCTGCAATAACAAATCACTAAGGATTTGTGTGGCTTTCAGTAGGGAAGGTTCATTTCATGCTCAGGCTGCGGGTCCACCGTGGGTTGGCTGTGGCTCTACTTCATGCGTCCTTGTCTCTGGGACCCAGGAGGAAGGTGCAGACTCTCCCAGAAAGAAGCATGCCAGGTATGCAGCTGAGGGAAAAGAGAAGAAACTCTATGTTGTCTCTTCTAGCTTCCGCCTACATGTGACAAAGGCTCCATCTGATCATATTTCATCAGACAGAGCAGGTCAAATGGCCCAGCCCAATGCCAGTGGGGCAGGAAAGCCTAATCCTCCCCCAGAAAGGACAGTGAATGCCAGCGTCCTGCAGTCCTGTCTGCCATGGAACGTGACACAGACTTCCAACCAGGGTCCCAATATCCCAGGACTTTGACTGGAAGTCCTCTAGACCGGCTGTGGCCACCTGATTCCTCTCACTTCTCTTCCCCTGTAATTTTCCTGAAGTAAGAGGATGTGAGTTGGTAGCAGCTCTTTCTCTGCCTCTCTCTTTCCATACAGATATAAACGTCTTTATATATCCATATGTTTATTTATTTATTTTAAGGAATTGACTCACTCAACTGGGGGGCTGGCAAGTCTGAAATCCGTAGGGCAAGTTGGAGATTGATAAGAATCAGTGTGTCAGTATTAGACCTGACGGCTGGAAACTCAGGCAGAATTTCTATGTTGCAGTCTAGAGCCATAATTCCTTCTTCTTTGGGAAAACTTGGTCTTTGCACTTCAACTGATTGGATGAGGTCTACCCACATACCAGAAGGTAATCGGTTTTACTTAAAGTCAACTGATTGTAAATGCTGATTACATCCAAAACATGCCCTGACAGTAACATTTAGACTACTGTTTGTCAAAAAAACTGGGCATCATAGTCTAGCTAAGTGGGCACTTAAAATTAACCATCACATTTAAGAACCATGCTTCAGTAGAAAAGTCCTACCACTACCGTCATATCAACCTCACGGTCCTTGGCTCTTTATACTAGTTACGTTGACACCAGTTGTGGTAATAAACTCCCCAAAGTCTTAATGATTCAAGTACACCTCAATTTGGTTTTTGCCATATGAAGTTCAAAATAATGTTCCCAATCGATGAGTGGCTCTCCTCCAAGGGGTGATTTAGGGACCCAGGCACCTTCCATTTTGTGCTTCCTCACCTTTAACACAGAACTTTCAGAATTGCTGTACCTGTCTCCACCGAGCCATTAGAATGAGGAAAAATGAGAAGAATTGCTTGTGGGAGTATTTTGTAGACCAGGAAGGAATTGCTGCAAATCACTTCTGCTTGTAGCATTAGCTGGAACTCAGTCACACATCCATGGCGCATCTCTGAAGAATATGGGAAATACTGTCACGCTTGTACCCAGAAAGCATAAAGAACAGGATTGGCGATCTTCGAGCTAGCCTCTGCCTGTGTCTGCACCCGGCGTTCTTCACAGTGATCTTAAATTTTAACTTTATCATGGGTATGGGGTAAAGAGATTATAGCATGTTGCGAAAACTTTCTGTACTTTAGTTTCTTCACTTGTAAATTGGAAATAACTCCTGCTTCCAAGGTGAGGAGTAAATAAATTACAGCAGTAACAGTGCCTGGTGCATTTCAGATGCCCAACATTTCTGTTTGCTTTCAAGCAGTTGAAAAGGATCTGTGCCTTCCCGAAGATTTGGCAATCTCACCTTCAAGTTCCTTTTCACTGGTTCTAGAAGGAGAAGGAAAAAAGGTTAAATGTTTTGAGATTTTTTTTTTTAAATCTGCATATTTTTAGAGTCTGCTTCCAAAGTGCCTCTGAGCATCTTTATGGCTAAAGCCTCCAAAACTGAGTCGCATACCTAAGAAACCAGCTCATCTTTGTTAAAATGGGTTTCATGTCTTTCTGGCCCTGTCAACAGCTCTGCAAAGCTAATTTGCTAGTTCAGTGGTTCATCATCACTTCCTCTTACATGAAACTGACAAAGGTCAACTGTGTAAAAAAAAATTTTTGATTTTGGTCCTTAATCCAAGAAATTGCAATATTTCTGTGCTTCTCTGATTGAATTAACAAGAAACTCACTTAATTGCTTATTATATGGGGAGGAGATAGGTTGTTCTTGCTGCTCCTATTGACTCCTTTGCTCCTATCTGACTCCTTTTGAGTGACAGACACTCAAGACTCTGTTTCAGCTAATTTGGTGACTAAGTTCCCACTATCTATCTATAAGCCAAACCCAGCTTGTGGTCAAGCAACCCCGTAGTCACATGCCACATATCACCTTTGTCATTCTCAAAGGAGTCATGTAGCATCGTCATGCTTTCAGTATAGTTGACCTGGCTTTAGACTTTCAGTCCAACACTTGCTAACTTTATGATCTTGTCCAAACCATGTGCATTGGTTGAGTCTCAGTTTATTCCTCTGTAAAACGGACCTGCTCAATCTACCTCCCATGGGATGTTTTTAGAATTAAAAGAATCTTTTTATAGCAAAGTTGCTGGGCCACATTAGGTGCTCACTCATTCCTTGGTGTCTCTCCTCTCTCTCTAGGTGTAGAACAACTGTTCTTTACTGCACGTCACCCCACTGAGCTTTACTAGTTACAGCACTTTGTTTGCAAGTGAAAGAAACCAACACAAGCTGGCTGAAACAAAATTCGGGTAGCTAGCTCAAGTACATGGTCATGTCACCCAGAACCTCAGGGTGTGAACACATCCAGTCCAATCCAAGGCATGGGACAGCACCTGCATGGCCTAGGGAATGGGCCCTTTGTGTCATATTTCAATTTCTTTTTGTTCAATCCAACTCCTCTTATATCTGAAGATCTGTTTTACTGCTTACACTTTCTGCCTGGCAGAAGATACCCAAATTATAGCTCTGAATTTATTTATTTATTTATTTATTGAGATAGGGTCTTGCTCTGTCACCTGGGCTAGATGGCATCATAGTAGCTCACTACAACCTCAAACTCCTGGGCTCAAGTGATCCTCCTGCTTCAGCCTCCCGAGTAGCTGGGACTACAGGCATGCGCCACCATGCCTGGCTAATTTTTTCCTATTTTCTCTAGAGATGGGGTCTTCCTCTGTCTCAGGCTGGTCTCAAACTCCTGGTCTCAAGTGATCCTCTGGCCTTGGCCTCCCAGAGTGCTAGGAGGACAGGTGTGAGCCGCTGTGCCTGGCTTTGTAGCTCTGAATTTTTAAGGGTCTCCCCCTACACTTTTTTTCCTTTGGTTCGGAGCCAATCTAGTATTACAGAAATACGACAGAAAAATTTCAATTCCAAGCTCAAGTGGCCCGGCTTGTGTCAGTTGTTCATATGCAGCCCATCCCACTGGGGCCACTGTATGAAGTCTGAGGTCCCCCGTCTGTGGGTGAGGGAGGAAGCTAAGAAGATGTGAGTTTAACACACATCAAAATGTATGTCTGTCTACTACAGTAGGAATTTCAGAAGGATTTTATTTTTCTTCTGAAGAAAATAGATGGGAATAAATGGGATTTCACCTCCCTCTTCTTTATCCTACGATTTCAAGGACATGAAGAAATCACCCTGGTTTCTCTTGCAGGCCAGTGGAGAATTGATAATCTAGGATGGAGAGAAATCCATTTTGTGTGTGAGTCTGCTGAAAGCCTTGTCTGGAAGCCACTGGAAGCCTCCGGAAGCTTAAACACCAATGCCAGGACAGGGGAAGCTTCCTTTACACAAAGTACAAGTCGCAGAACATAGGAGCATCACACTTGGTTGCATTTTTAACACTCTCTCCAGTGAGATAGATGACAGGAGGTTCTGACGGAGGTGCGTGGGCAGCCCTGTATCGGTGGCCCAGTGGGACGCAGGAGAGTTTTGGGAGCTGCCCGCACTGCCAGTGCTGAGCCTTCCGCAGAACACTCAGCAGGTTTCCAAATGAAAATGTCCTCTCCCTGGGCTGAATCAATTAATTGAGAACTTTTCTTTTCCTCTAAGAGAAGCTTAAGTTCTATTTCTGTGTGAAACACATTGCTGCAAACAAACTAATTTTCAAATATATATTTTATTTCTGCACATTTTAGAACATAGTTGTTATTAGAGAAATGAAAAGAAAGACATTTAAGTTTGAGTTCCCTTGTCAAAAGAGAGCATTTCACAGATCTTCCTTGATGCAAATTAAAATAAACGGATAGATTAAAAACAAATAAACAAAAAATCCTAGTAGACTTTGATACAATGAATGAATATTGACATGTTAAAGTGTATAACTTTTTTTTTTTTTTTTTGAGATAGGGTCTTTCTCTGTTGCCCAGGTTGGAGTGCAGTGGTGCTAATGTAGATCACTGCAACCTCGTCCTCCGAGGCTCAAGCAATCCTCCCACCTTGGCCTCCCATAGTGCTGGGATTACAGGCATGAGCCACTGTGCCCAGTCTAGAGTATACAACTTTTAATTGCCTTTAATTAGACAACTATTTTCCAGACATTTCCTATGAGAAAGACATTATGTATGTGTGTGTGTATATATATATATATTCTAATTTAACAATTATAAGTCCATTAGGTAGGTGATAGTATTCCCATCTTACAGATTTAAAAATATTGAGGTAAAAGAGTTCAGGTAATTTTTCTGAGATAGTTCAGCTTGTCAAAGGCAATCTTCGGTATGAAGAGTCTATCAGACTCTGCGAAAGGGCAATTTGGGGGTTGGTCCAGAGATGTTCCCTAGACTAAGGATGAAATTGACCACGATCTCACAAAAATATCAAGATTATTTATCAGCAGAAAATATTTCTCCAGTCTCTTCTCAAAGATTCTAATTAAAGGAGTCATTTTTACAATAGAAAATTAAGCCCACCTTCAGTTTTATGACCGGGGGAAGTAAAAGAGACCTGATGTATTTTTACAGATGAAATAAATAAAAACAGCTTAAAAATCGTTGAAGCAACACTTTCTCAAGGATGGAGCATAATGCAGTAAAAGACAGGGGACCCTGAGAGATGGGAAACAAGCTAAGTCTGGCCCCAAATTATCCCAGTTTATTGCTTAGAAGCCTTGGCAGTCTGCTTGAGCTGAGAGCACATTGTTGGAATAATACCAACGTGGCTAGAGCTCACAGGGTGGGATGTCAGAGAGGAGAGGGAAGCACAGGGAGAAACTCAAGAACTATAGTGGATTCCCTTCAGTTCTTCAACTGAGTACTGGTCAACATGTGAGGAACCTCCCCAAGACTGGAGAACAGCCACCTGAAAGGTTCAGAGGGAATCATCCCCAGGGCACACACAGGCCTGGGAGGAGTTCCTGTGCCACCAGCTGACGTGGAAAACCTAGTGATTAACAGGACAGCATACTTGGCAGTGTTTTCCCTGCTAGGACGTAGTCTCAATGTTGCTCCGGTCTTGCCTAATAAATCCTAAATGCAAGATCCAAAAGAATCAAACTGTTTCCAAGTGACTTAAATGCATCTTGGAATAACGCTTACTAATATTTATAGGAATATAAAACATCCAACATTCAACAAGTAAAATTTTACTGTCTTCAATGTCTAATAAAAAAATCACCAGGCATTCAAAGAAGGAAAATATGAGTCATAATGAGGAGAAAAATCAATCATTTGCAACTGACTCAGAAATGATATTGCTGATAGAATTAGTAGACAAGGCTATTAAAACAATCATTATGACTGTTTTTCATGTATTTCATGTGTTCAATGATCTTGAGGAATGAGTGTGTGGAGACAGGAGACATGTGGAAAATACCCAAGCCAAACTCCTGAAGATGAAAACTGTAATGTCTGAGATGAAAAGTACACTGCATGGGATTAGGCATTGCAGAAGAAAAGATTAGTGAACTTGAAGATAGAATAATAGGAACTGTCCAAAATTAAATACAGAAAGATAACAGACTGACGATAAAAATGAACAAAGTATCAGTGACACATGGGACAACTTCAAATAGCTTAAAATACATGTTGCCGTCATCCTTGAAGGAGGACAGAGCAGAAACATACTTGAAGAACTAAAAATAGTAATTTTAAAAATGTAATGAAAACTATACTCTATAGACCCAAGAATCTCAGTGAACTCCAAGCAGAAGGAATAAAAGACGAAAGTTAGAAGATGCTGTGAAACTGAATGAAAATTAGAACATGACATACAAAAATGAATGGAATGTAGCTAAAGTGGTACTTTGAGGGAAATTTATGGCACAAAAATGCCTATATTAGAAAAGAAGGAAGGCCTTAAATCAGTGGCCTCAACTTCTACCTTAAGAAACTGGAAAAATAAAATTCCACCCAATTTAAACATGACCACACATCTTAAATGAATAAAAATTGTGATCCAATTGATGTACACAGCCCCCTTTTCTCCATGCAGATACTGACACAGATTTGGGAGCCATAGAGGCAAGTTTGGACACTAGCACCATATACATGACCATAGGCAAATAACGCAGAATCTAAAGATCTCCATTTTCTCCATAAAATGGAAGAACAGGGCTGAATCTTGGGGACTGGGCACGAGTTCCCAAAGTGAACAGAGGAATAGGGATGCCTTTCCGGACAAAGGGAAATATAGACAAAGATCTGAAGATATCCAGGAACATGGTGCCGGAGGGAAGAGTGTACAGTTTGATATGTTTGTTCCTTAGGAGGTGAAGGGAGCTAACAGGTATAAATGATCCTCAATCTAACTGTGGTCAGCCTCACCTGGCATTGCGAAGACAGTGGGGAGCTGCCCCTGGGTCTGAACCCAGGAGTGACCTCACTAGAGGCCCACGCTGTCCAAAGACCATAGTTGTGGTCTTCGGATAATCTGAACCATATGCTTCATTAGTCATCAAGTCAACACAGTTTATAAGGGAATGAGAGGTTAGAGAGTTTTGTTCTATAGAAACACAACAAAAAAGACATTAGTTGATCTGTTTGTCTGCATTAGAAGCCTGTCCACGCCAATTCATTACATAGGTGTATTGATTCAATGAATTATTTATCTTAGCACATAAAGTTTGTTCATAGAGTCCCTCAATCAGACAAAGCTCTCAAATGTGGATTCGTTCTTGGAAGGACTCTTAAAGTGCTTTCGGAAATTTTCTTTTCTTTGAGTCCAATTCACTGGATTCTGAAACAAAGATAATTGCTATTCAAGTACGGAAAGAACAACACACGTGTGTCTTGTGGAAAATATCCGAGGTTTATATGCATATATACTCTAAGCAAATGCTCAGTGGGCTGTCGTCTAGCCAAGATTTGGTTAAGTGCTTCCGGGAATGTCAGATATTCTCCGCTTCCATTCCTTTCTGAACAAAGTGACAAACACTCATCTTGATCTTTGGAGCACAAAATTAGCTGAGCGCTTCAGGAAAAGGGCAACAAGGGAAGGAATAAACAAGGGGTCAGAGACCCTGACCCATGTGGGAGAGAGTAGAAATGACTGGGGAAAAGAGACTCATCTGTCACGGAGACCGTGCTGTCCGTGTGGCCAGGTCCATTTGATCCCAGGACAGCCTCAGAAGTTCCTCCTGTCCTAGACACAGATGTGGAGCATGGCTGAACTGAAGCTGAACGTTGACATGGCAGAGCTGTTTGTTTCATAAGATCAAGGAATACACTGTGCCTTACGTCTTGTCCACATTCATGACCAATGTTTTCTAAAGGACCTAACATCATCTGTAGATGAGGGCTTCTGAGCTATACCTTCATTCACATTCTCTATAAGAGTTAGCAATTCCTACCAACTATGAATAACAGAGTTAAATAAAAAGGCTTAAATAAGTCAGAGGTTTACTTCTTTGTCTTGTACAAAAGCTCCACAGTTAAGCAGTCTGGGGATGGTGTGGTAGCTCAGTATACTCAGGGAACCAGCTACTCTTACACTCCCGCTCTGCCACAGTTTGCACTGGCTCCCTTTGTGAAGCTAACCCAAGTCCCAGAATGGCTGTTGAAGCTCCAGCCATTACAACAGTATTCCAAGAAGGAGGAAAGTAAGGCAAAGAATATATTTGTCTTTCTTTCATTGAAGTTTTATTGGATGCCCCATTGAACATTTTCCAATTATATTTCATTTGTGAGAACTTATTCACATGGGCACGCTCAGGTTGGGGATGGGTGTTGACAGGGAAATAGTCTTTCTTTCAGCTCAGCACTGTGCCCACCTAGAATAAATTTGGGATTATCTTAAGAAAGAAGGGGAGAATGGTCCTTTCGTAGGCAACCAATAGTTGGCTTTTTGACTTGTGACTAGTATGAACAGTCCCTTTTAGAAGACATAACCTGCTTTTCTGGGGAAAAAAAAAATTTCCCTCTTTTTAAAAATTTCAGAAAAGAGAGAACAAGTAGAGAGAAAAAAGAAAATAAGAGGCCACAGTCCACTACCAGAAATAAATACCATTAAATTTGATGCTTTGCTGTTACTTTCATTTTAGTGTATTTATTTAAAATTTTTATCATATGGCATATACACAATTATATGTAATTATTTTAAAATAAAAATAATTTTTCTGATTATAATATTAACACTAGTTTATTAAAAATAGAAAACTACAGAAAAGTATAATGAATAAACTGAAATTCAGTTATTTGGTTTTAACATCCAGATGTATTTAATAACAATTGCTGTGAATATTCTGGGGTATTTTAATGCTGACTTATCTTATAATTTTTTACAGTGTTGATGTCATATTGTATATAAGCTGGTTTTAAATGATGATAAGTACAGGAAGATTCATAGATACCATCTGAAATATGGTTGGATTTGAAGAGATATAATAATAGATACCATATTTCATTGATTCTAAGACTATTTTTCACATTTTAACATCTCTGAAATTGGTATACATCTGGTAATTAATGGCATATCATAATTTAATTGACATTTTTTTTCCTTAGTGGTACTTAAAACAATGATACTTCTTGTGATTGATAATGAATTAGATTTGTTGAAAGCAGTAATATATGTCACTAAGTAGTTTATTAGTCATTCAAATTAACTCAAGTCATTCAGTATAAAATTTAAAGAAGCAGAAAGTTATTCAGCAAATCCCCTGGCAATAAAATGTGACTGTTATTTTTCTCTAACTTGGTTTTTGGAGCGAGGGAGAGAGAACAGTGCACATGTGTGACACAACAAATCTCAAATATGACCCAGAAGGGATAGTTTGGGGTCAGACTGTAAAGCTTCTAAGAGCTTGGACAGTTTAATAGTTCACCAGCGGATAGTTCCAGCACCACTTTTTCCTTTCACGTGCGAGATAAACTGAATTGCTCTTCTCGATTATTTGCTTCCCCTCCCTGTAAGAAGATCATACATCCCAGGCCACTGGCCCATAACATGCAGTTCCTCCTGCAGGAGATGGACACCCCCCTGCACCACTGGCAGAACTCAGCTCAGCTTAGAGATTCATTTGGCCAGTGGTGTAAGAGCAGATGTGTACCATACACAAGCCGAAGCTGTGACAACGGGCTTTCATCAGCTCCCTTGTCCTTTTCTTTCTGCTATGAGAAGATGTCCCAATAGGTGCAGTTCCTTTCTCAGCAGAGAATTACTTTCGGCAGGGTCAATTCTGTCTTCTCTGTCTGCCATAGTCCTTTTCTGGCTGCAGTGTGAGCTTGATCTCTACTGTCATGCTCTGCGCTATTTCCAGCGGTTGGTTCTATTTCCATTGCCATCTCATCCCATTGTGCCCCCTAGGCATGGTGCTATTTTATTTCAGGGTGGTAATATCTTCTTTCCTCCTCCTCTGAGGGAAAGCCTGTCATTCTTCAGGTCACTCTGGTATGTCCTTTTTATTTAGGAGCCTATTCCTTCTCTTTTCTGAGAATAGTCTTTTCTTTTTTTTTTTTTTTTTTTTTCTTTTTGATACTTTCACTCCTACATAAAAAATGAGAGAGCCAATGTTGGTTAACACAAGGGCCTGTGAGTTTCCTTCAGCCCTGCTTGCACGAGGGCAGAGCCTTTCCTTGGCCTGCAGCCTCTGATCAATGGCTGAGCTCTGAATCCACAGCTCTGAATCTAATTCCTGTGTCTGATCTGCTTTCAGCTGCAGATCCTCTGCTGGCTGACATGGGACCATCACCTCCTCCCCTATGCTCTGGTGGACCAAAAACAAAATAAACATGACCTGCAAGCTGCATAGTGACCCAAGGCCCTCAGTGCCTAGGTTCCATACCATCTATCCCTCTCAAAGGTATCTTATCTGTTGGTTACTTCCATATTTTCTTTCTATCCTCAACTTAAAATTTATATGCCTTGAGGGCAGGGGCTTTGACTACTTTGTTGGCTGCCTCTATATCCTCAACCTTGAAAAGTAACCTGTACACACTAGGCCTGACTTGAGAAGCCTGCCTCTATGGGGATACCAGTTGTCCCTCCCAGTCCCTCTATTTCCTATCTGCCTGTGTGGGAGTGACACCACGAGGAGCTGCTTGACAACACTATTTCACCCCCAAAGCAGCAGCAGCAGCCACTTTGGTGGACCCAAGCACTGCATGACATTGATTGCTCTAAGAGGTAAGTTAGAGGAACCCTGCCAAAACTATAAAACAAAATAACATTTTGAGACATCTTTTGAATATCATATATCACTCTTCTCAAGTATACATTTCAACGATTTTTAGTACATTTACCAACTTGCACAACTATCTCCATAAATCAGTTTTAGAACATTTTACCACTCTAGTAGGATTGCTCATGCACATTTACTGCTAATTCTTCCTCCGTCTCCCCCCACCTTCCCACCCTGTCGTCCAGCTCCCCCTGGGCCCCGGGCAACCACTGATCTACTTTCTATCTCTGTGGCCCTGCCTTTTCTGGATATTTCCTATAAATGGTGGCATACAATATGTGGTCTCTTGTGTCTGTATTCTTTCACTGAGTATGCCGTTTTGTTCCTTCTTGTTGCTGAATAGTATTCCATTGTACAGTTGCATCACATAATATCTATCCATTTGTCCAGACTTTTTGAAATTGAATTTGTAATTCAGTACAGCTTCAAATTATGTTACAGCAGTACTTTAGCTCCTATAAACACTGGGAACATCCTCTGTTTTCATCCCTAAAAATTTCAGGAAATTGCTGGAGCATTGTGGAGGCCTTCAAATCAACCATGATCTCGTCTCTTCCCAACCTTTACACCCATTTATTCCTTGTGTTCTCAGGAAGGTCTTAAGAATTCGGGCCATGATTTTTGACCTTCATTTTTCCCTTGCATTTTATGAAATCAGTTTTTTGGCTATGGCTGTTTTCATCCTCCAAATCAATCAATCAATCAATCAATAATGATGACAATGGACATTGACTTAGGGTGGAATGAAAGGACAGGAGAGGCTTAGAGACTTCTTAACAGTCTGAAGTTCTCCATTTTACAGGTAAAAAACTGAGATCCCAAAAGAGCGGGTCTTGCTCAGTCGCGCCGCCGAGGCACGGAGGTTTCGGATCAGGAAACTGTGCCCCAGTGCGCATGCTCTGTCCTTCGCAGCACCCTGTGAGCCGTGCTCCTGTCGCCTGGAAAGTGCCCTTTCAAAGAATTACCCAGACTACAAACGAGGAGAAAGCTCTGGCTTTGTGACTACTTCTCTTTCACCTAAAGCAGTACCTGCTTATATTTCCAGATTCTTGAATTATACATAAATAAATAAGTAGCATTTGTTTAAGGTCATGATCTTTGTCCTTCAGAGAATAGAGTCTTTCTGGTTTACTTAAGAATGGGGAGCGGGGCAGAGGCAGTTTTGGGGTGGAGAACGCACGCCAGAGCCACGTGGTAATTCTGTTACCTTCTGGAAGCCCTTCCAGGGCCATTGCCAGTGAGCCTTCATTAGGCATCATCGTGGGCCGGGGCCCAGCAGCCTGCAGAACCTGCCTTTACTGCCCTGAGGACATCACCAGTTTCCTGGACATGAGCTACACACACCCAGGAGTGATCACCCAGGCCTCAGTCCAGTCCGGTTCCAGGAGGTGAAGAACAATTCTCTTTTACAAACCAATTAAGATTTATTGCCAGTGACTTGAAGAAGGAGTCAGATTTATTCTCCACGGGGACCTCCAGAGCCCAGTGAGAGCCTAGTTTTTGTCAACAGGCTTTAGTCAACGTCCTAATGAAGTTTACATACGAAGACTTTCATTATTTGGGCTTAAGAGCTTCTCATTATTAGCAGTCTGCAGCGAAAAATAAATAAATAAAAAATAAAACAACTGTGAATTAAGGAGCTGATATGAAAATAGATGAAGTTTGAATTCTATTGAGCAAGCAGAGTTTTATTATTAATTTTATGCATTATTTACAGTGATAGTTAAACATATTGATCTTAGCAAAGCAGGAAGTGATGTTACACTAACAACTAGATTTGACTAAGAAAAAGGTAATAATTATCAATTAGCAGAAATTACTGCTAATAAGGGTGGAGGAAGTGCAGAAAATTTCTGATTAGGAAGAACTGACACTTTCATAGTGTTGTGTAAATTGCCAGGATTTTAAAAATACATCTGCCTTGTATGATATTTAAAAAGAAAAAAAAAAGTGTCAGGCACATAATTACTAGATACATCCAAGATACAAACCTTTTTGTTGTTCTTTTAATCATTTGGAAGAAGAGGAGTCATTGCTTAGAAGATTTTTGCCCTTTTCTGTGGATAACAAGTAAAATTAACTAACAGCTCAATTATTCTGTTAATGAGGCAATTCCCTCCCCACTTGCATAAATTCAATTTATTTTTCTTTCCAATGTCCTTTCTGCTACCATCAATCAACTACCCTTCCAGAGGAAAAAAAATCACACACGAAAAGTAGGGGAGGTAGGGAGGAGCGAGAGGGCAAAATTGGGACTGATCACACATTGCATTGTGGAAGCAGAAATGAACTTATAAACCATTTACAAAGAGGGAAACTGAGGGCCCAGAAGTTTGCCCTGCCAGCCTATTAAAGCAAGTCTGAAGTCCACTTTCCCCTGCATTGAAGTTCATGATGTTATTCAATCTCGGAAGTGTCGGGTGAAGCAGGCTCTTTGCAGACTCTTGCTTTCTGCAAATGTTTGTGGGTCTTCCCACTTTATTAAGCAATCCGTGCTTTACAGCTGCACAAGGCAAGAAATACAAGTGGGATGATTCCAGGCAAAAGCAAAGAAAGTGACTAGTTAATGAGGGAAGCCTCATTCCGATACATAAACATTTTCCTTTCAGACGTTTGAAATACCGGCAGTCAGTCAAGAGTCGCCCCTGTGTCTTGGGCATCCAAAGAAGTTCAAGGTCCACAGGTCAAGAGCTGAGCCTACTAATGTCTATTTGGGCTCCCAAGTGTGACAGTTTAAGTTCACTGTTGGCATTTAAGTTAGAACCCAGATAAAATTTGTCTACAACTCACCCATCTCCTATAGCCTTGATTTTGGAACTAGTCCTTTCAAATTTTCTAAGCACATCCCTCACCCAAAATAATGCCAAGCGCATGTTTCCTCAAAATTCGATCGCGTTTCCACATTTTCTATTACTTACCATTGGCAATGGAACCACCCGCACTGCAACTCACCAAATAAACTCTGAGCATCTCTGTTGGCAAGTTCCTTTCCCTGCCAGATAGCCCAGTCCTCTGGATCCTGCCCTCTCAGCCTCTTGTGACTTTAGCTCGTGTTCTCCAAACTCAACCATTTCTGCTGCGGATCCGCCCTCGGGTCTTCAGACGCTGCCTGGGTGTCTGCAAGGCTCTCCCCTCCAGGCTCCCCGCCTGGCCTGCGCTCTGGTCCCTCCAGTGGGTCCACAGCTCTGCTGCCAGGGTGATCTGTTTCTTAAGCCACATGTGTGAGTTGGTTTTTCTTTCAAATCACACAAGTGAATAATGGATACATTCTCATTGTAACATATCTAAAAATAAATAATACAAAGCCAATTATGAGAGCTCCCTTTTGCCCCAAACAAATATAGCACCATTAAACACAAGCCTGCCCCTCCTACAAGGCTCCCAGGCCATTGTCTATTCATTGAGAGATCTTTGTATGCAGAGCATTCTTTGCTTGTTTGTTTACATGAATGGGGACATTCATCTATTTCTGTGGTTTATTCTTTTCACTTAGCAATGACAAAATTCTAAATCAGTTCATATAGCTGCCATAACTTATTTTTAGTGCCTTTTCAGTCATCCAGAGTTTGGGATGTAGGTTACTCTTATTCATTCATTCATTCATTCATTTATTTAGTTTCATCTGTTGGAGGACATCCAGAATTAGTTTTCGTGCTGGTGTTGCTATTACAAGTCATGATGCAAGGGCCACATCCTGGTGCTGACATATGGTTGGGACAAGCAGCATGTACTTTAAAACGTTTTGAAAGTTAACTGCCAAAATTGCTCACAAAAAGACTGTACCAATTTATAAAATGCTCTAAGTAGCTCTCTGGGAAAGTGAAAGCTTTCCTCTACTCTCTTAAGTTTAGGATTATTAACAATCTTTTTTAGGAAAAACATTATAATAGTTGAACAAGGCCATCATATTGCTTTGATTTGCATTTCTCTGACTACAGGTGGCTATTAACACTTCTCCTCTTGTGAATTAATATTACATCCCATGAATTGGCTAATTTTTCAATTGAGCTGCATTTTAAAAATAATATTAATATTTTTGTACAAAAATGGAAAATATGCTCTCTCAATCTGTTGTCTGTCAACTTTTTATACAGAATCCTCTGAAAGAGAAAAGATTTATATTTTTATATATTCATATACACCAGTCTTTTCTTTCTGGTTTCTACTTCTTTTGTCTAGACTGGATAAATTCAAGTTCTTATGTTTGGAAGACCTGACAAATTCCAGAATTTGATCTATCTATTTATGTGTATTTCAGATATAGGACACACATATTAATGTCTGTGCATACAAACACCCTTCCCTATCTCCAGTGATTTTTATATGTGTGACTAAACATTTAAAAATACATATTTAATCTCTCCCTTCTAAGCTTAAAATATGTTATTGTGGTTGTCTTCTACCTTCTTCCTCTTCAGAATACAATTTAAGCTCCAGTGTTTTATTTCCCTCCGGGACCTGTCCCACCTTGTTCCCACCTGCTCTGCCTCCAGCCAGCTCTCCTGGAGAAGAGGCTTCATTTCAGACCTCAAAGACCCAGCTCTCTGGTGCCCCTGGGCCCTTTCTCGCCAGCTGCTCTACTTGACTGATGCTGGGCTGCTGGTCTTCTCTGCACCCCTCTGTGTGACCGGCCAGGAAGCATGTCCATGTCTTGAAAGATCAGAGGAAGAATGGCAGGGGAGGATAGAGTGAAGGAAGGGGGACACAAGCCAAGTGTTGACTGTTTAGCAGGAAATCTTTCAAAAATCCTCCTTAGTCGGGTGGGAAAAGACAGGGACCAGGTGTCCAGCATGAGGGATTACAGTGGGCTGGGCTTTTCTGCACTGATTGTTCACACTTTCAGAGTTCTTTATTTCACGATAGAATGGTTTCCAGTATTCTCTAATTTTTGGTTGGCAAATCTACCCAGAGGAAACTTTCTTAACCAGCTGAAGACCCACACAGACATTGGAAAGGAAGAGGGTGACTTCCTCATGGTTGAAGGTGTATGCTTCATGGCAAATCCCCATCCTGTCTAAAGCCCTTCTGCAAGCTCTGCAGTCTCTGGTATAAACTGAACAGTTTATTGCAGGTTCCAAGGTCTTCTTTCCTGACCCTCAGCATCTTGTCGCTCCTCTTCTTCCTAAAACGCTCGGCCTGTATGGGTCCTCTGGGAAGTTCTCTGCAGGGATCATTCTGTTTCCCTACCTCAAGCAGATGGTCAGACTACACCATCTACAGGGGGTGATCACGAATCTGCTCTTAGGTGAATACCCTCGTGCTGACCACCCACATATCCACCATATAGCAACTGCCATGCTCTCCCTAAATCTAGCCCTCCATCTCCTCATCCCTAACCCTAACTTGAACCTTCAGTCTATCCATCCTTAATCCTAAACTTACCCTTATTTTGCATTAACTCTAAACTTAACCTTAGCCAATCCATCCATAAACCTAAACCTAATCTTACCTTGCCCATTTTTAACCTTAAACCTAACTTCACTTTTCCTATCTCTACCGTAAATCTTACCTCATACTACCCATTCCTAACCTTAATTGTAGCTATAACCATACAATGTAAAAGACGGACAAATGGATGGATGGACAAACGAATGGGAGGATGGTTGGATGGATGGATGGATAGAAGGATGGATGAATGGATGGATAAATGAATGGCAGGGTGAATGGATGGACGGGTGGGGTGGATGATGGATAGATAGTGGGGTACGTGTGTGTGTGTGTGTGTGTGTGAAAGGGGTGTGGGTGCATGATGATCATGACTGTGATGATGACAATGAAATGACTTATTGGGTGTAGGGAGACCTGTAAGAAATGTGTCATGTGAGAGGCCTGCACTAGGGCAATGGTAGAAGAAAAGAGGATGCAAAACTAAGTTAAAGTATGATTTTTTAGGAGTCAGTGACGTCATCAGCAAGGAAAAAGGAGCTGTTGACAAAAAACAAATGATGCAGCTCAGTGGGTATCAGAGCCCACATCTCTTTGTGATGCACATAAGCTAAAATCCCTCGTTAGCATCTGCTGCATATTTCATACAGAGTAAGCTACTGGGGCTGTGAATGTAGTTGGTGGCACACGGCTGGCTTCAGGGTGATGACACTGTAGCTATTAGTCTAAAGAGAATTGAGGACATAGTGCTCTAGAAGGATGCTGTTTTCTTCTGTAACTCATTAAGTCAGTAACTCAAAGGCATCTCTGTGCAACAGAATCACCTGGGGGAATTAACAAAAACACACATAAAAATATCCAAGTTCTTTTCAACTGATCTGCACTGGTCTCACACATTGCCCAGGTGATTCTGATGTGAATCCAAGGCTGATAAACACATTAATTAATAAAACTCAACAAGGAAAACTCTTACTCATCTTTCCAAATGTGTGTCATCTATTTGGTAAAACTTTCCTTGCTTATAGAACCAGCCAGCCCCCCTCTTCCCAACTCTCGCAGGACTTTGCTTGTAGCTTTATAGAACCACGGCCTACACCCTGAGTGTGGCTGTGCCAGCGGTCTGTCTCACTGCGGCCACAGCCAGAGGTCAGCGGGCTTTGGAGGACAGAAACCCCAGGACACAGAGAATCTCAGGGAACCCAGTCACAAGAAAAACCACAGGGTGCGCTAGGAAATGGGAAGGTATATCTTTTCCCGGAGGTATGGGCCATCTCCTCCCTTTGAGCGGCTGCCATACTTTCTCTGAGGGTTTCTCTGGGCATATGGTAATAAGATGGCTAAACAAACAAAGAGCAAACAAAGAAACAAACAGTGACTTCGTCCCCCATTCATCGTGGGGCCAATCTTGGGACAGGTATCCATTCATGATCCAATTGGCAGAGGCCAGGGAGATAAAATCCTGTGCTGCTAGATCCGCTATTCCCTAGTGGGTAGCAAAGGGCAGGTGTCCAAAGGAGGGCTGACTGCCAGTAAGGGACCAGGGCCTCCTCCTAGTCAACCAGTGTCTAGCCCAGGACCTGGCACATAACAGGTGCTCAGGGAAGACTTTTTTGAATTGAAACCTAGAGCAAATGAGAGTTTAGAGCCTGGCTAATGACGGGGAATAATTTTCTCCCAAGTTCTAGAGGCCACTAAGCTCTCTCTTAGAAATGGATTGAGAAGATTTCACAAATCTGAGTGTCCCTAACTGGGTGTGTGGGAAGACGTTAAGGGATTTCCTCTTTCCTAAATGCGGTATCTGCCTCCTACATGCTCTGTACCCCATTGAAGAGGCCCAGCCATCCGTGCTGCCTGACAGTTCCTAAAGGGGTGCTGTAGGGGTTGAATGGTGGTCCCACAAAAGAACTTGAAATTCATGAATGTGACCTGGTTTGGAAACAGGGTTTTGCAGACCTAATTAAGAACTTAAAATGCGATCAGCCTGGATGCAGAGTGGACTCTAAATGCAATAACAGTTGCCCTTTTAAGAGAAAGGTAGTAGGATATTTGAGGCAGACAGAAACGGGGAGGCCATGTGAAGACAGAGGCACAAGTTGGAGTGATGTGTCCAGAAGCCAACAAGTGTCGGAGAGACAAGAATCCGGAACACAAGAGGAGAGATGGTCTCCTGAACCTTCAGAGAGAGAGTGTGACCCTGCCGAGACCTTGATTTTGGACTTCTGGCCTCCAAAACTTTTAGAGAATGAATTTCTGTTGTTTTAAGCCACGTTGTTTGTGATAATTTGCACAACCACCTTAGAAAACTAATATAGGTACCCGGAAGAGAGAAGCCTCATTTTTCTAGGAACAGGGAGCTTATTTTTCATCTCTGTTGAGTTTCAATTTACTGATAAGGGCCTGTCCCGGACAAAGTCAGTGCAAGCAGGGTTTTTCCTTAAATGTGTGATTCAGACCAAGTTATTTTAGGAGAACAAAGGATGGCGGAACAATTGAGTGCTGTGTTTTGACCTTTGACAAGCCAGAAGGTGTGTGAGGTGCCTTTTATATACTGACTCTGTCATGTTTCAAAACCTCCTACTAAACAGAGCGGCTCCGCGAGGCGCTGGGACTCAGAGCTACTCATCTGCAAGATCTTCCTGTTTTGGTTTTTACTACTGACAGATTTGTTAATCAAGTTCCCAAAGGTAGGCATTTTTTACACATAGTTCCGTCTACTCTGTGTCTTTTTAGATGAACAAAATCCAGACTATTTTAGTAGAAAATTCATAAATACATAAAAGGAGTATTATTCTTCACAAGCAATCACCTTTTCTCCACTCAGATATTCTGGTCACCGCTGCCAGTAATGTGTACACGTATATTTATCTCACTCCTTCTTCTCTGCTGTGAGGAAGCAGGGTAACGTCACCTCATCTTCAATCCAAAGAGAAACCACTGTGTCCCTGAGTCTGTCTTCATGCTACTCTGCACCCAGCCCTGGTTATCCCACCTCACCCCCCACTCCTGATTTTTTGTTTATGTGAAAGCCTCTTCTCCCTCTTCCCCTGCATTGTCTTTAGGGAAAATAAATGGAATAAAATCACTTTTCACACTTATCGTCATTATCGTCCTTGTTCACCCTGGTAATAATTGCTCTGTGCTACACCCTCTGGGCTCAGGATCACCGGAAACACCCGCTCTCTTGTTCACACCTTGGTGCGGCAAACAAAGTGATAGTAACGTAACTGGATTAGATTTTACACGGTGCTCTCCACTACCCATCCCCAGCTTCCCAGCCCCAGTGTATGTTACTATTTAAGGATTGATGAGGTGCAGACCATGAGAAGAGAGTTTGTCTCCCCTAAATGCGAGGGAAACAGCCTTGCTGTTCTGGAAGAGTGATTTGGATCGCACATGAGCATGGAGGCTGCGTGGTCATTAGGCCTTTTCTCCAGGTATCCCAATCCTTCCCTTGTGGGCACATGAAGTCTCATGGCGTCCAGTGAACCTGGGCAGATATTCGGGGCATCACTTCCAGGCTGTCCAGGTAAGATGCTTCACCGTTCTCTTTTCCCTGGAGGTTGGAAATGTTCCCTGCTTGGAAATGTTCAAAAGAGTGGTGAGTTCAGTCCATCTGGACTGGTGGTGAGGACCAACCACTACAGCTCAAAGAAATCCCCAGTGATGTGGGGTGAACATGTAGCAGGAGTGTAAGCACATCTTTGCTGCTTTAAGTCCCTGAGCTGTGGGGGCTGTTTGTCTCTGCAGCACAACCCAGCTTCTCCAGGGTCCTGGGCAGAGCACTGCAACAGCAGTGAGGAGGCAGACTGCCGGTGTTCTAGCCGGGGCTCCTCCTTTCCGTGAGCATGAAACCACAAGCCAGCCAGTGTGTCTGGCCTCAGCGTCCTTATCACTAAGGTGGAGATAACAAGCTCTGATTCCCTGCAAACTTTAGATGCAATAGTAAACATTAAACACCTTTAAATAAAATGCAGATTCTAAATGGCATTCTGGTTAGCAATCTAACGATTTTGTAAATATTCTTTTACCATATATATATTAGATTATCATCTCTCTCTCTTACCTATTCTCTTTTCAATTATAAAATATTTCTGATGAAATAAAAAGGATAAACAATAACATAGAAATGCAGATTGCACCCAAGTATTAATGTGAAAATTGCTTTTTAGCTTTTCTTAAAGAATAACTGTCAGCAAAAGTCATAAACTTCCTCACTTTCTGCCCAACAGACAGAAGAGAAAGATTTTTAAAATGCTATTTTTAATTCTCATCAAAGCAATCTATGCACATGGTTTAATGAGTCAAATTGTGTATAACCCCCACCTTAATCCTACCCATTTCCAAACCCAAATCCTTGGAACCCACCACTTGTATCGCATTTACCTGTTTATTTCTTCATATTTTTAAATGGCATGCTCACGCTGCTATTTCTTGATTTTCCCCTTTTAAGTATTATTTACTGGCTCTCTTCTTTAGCAAAAGCCATACTAAAGGGCCGGGGATTTGTCTGCGAGTGCACAGCAGCCCCTGGGAGTGGGTCGGCTCACGGGTTCCTCCTCGTGCATCCCACAGGCAGGGGCAGCCCTGGGCTGGGAGTGCTTGGGCAGGGCCCCAGCTCTGAGAGAGGGCGGTGGGAGAGGGGATATGACAGACGGCTAGTTCTGCTGCTGGACGGCAGGCATGGCGTGGATCTGACCTAGGAGGACACGGTAAAGCCATCTTGGAGGGATGCTTGGCCCTCTCTGCCCCTACTCTGCATTGTGCCTCCCTCCACCCTCTTTGTAAACCTACTGAACCTGCCTCTGAGCCATGAGAGAGAGACTCCACCGTGGCAGACACAGTCTACACAGTTACAGTACATGTTGAGGACTGGGTCCAATTCCGATGGTCGTTAACGAAGAGATCCTTCCATTAGCTGGTGTTCTGTACCCTCAGTCGAGGCTTTGTCCTAGAGGATACACTATCTGCATTTCAAGGCTTGTTTCAAGGGACAAAGGATGCTGCCGGCAACTGGAACCTGTTTTGCTGTCATCCCATAATTTCGTTAAAAGCTCCCTTTGGGCCCTTCTGGAGTAAAGCAGGTGCACCCAGGGGCTTGGGAACACTCTCTGGTTACAGGTACCCTTAGAGATGAGGAGAAATGAGAAGCAAAAAGGAGAAGGAGGAGGATAAATTCAGAAAAGAGAAACTGCTCCACAACTGACTATAAATCCTTTCTTTCATGTAACATGCCATATTTATAATCCACCTGAGCGATAGATACAGTAGATAACCTGCATGATACATGTGGGGACATGGTCTTGGAGCAGTGGGAAGTGGGTGGAATTAGAGCTCAAACCAGCTTTGTATTCAGGGCCCAGCTCTTCCAGCTGCCAGATGAGAAAATGAATGTTAAACAACCTTAGCAATATGTGAGCTTTAAGCATTATTATGGCTAAGCTGATCTTAGACCTTAGTTATTTGTGATCGTGGGCAAACTACTTACCGTCTTGGAGCCTCAGTTTCCCCAAATATAAAACAGAGGCAATAAAAGCTACTTCAAAACTTGTGGTGGGCACTCAGGGCAATGCTATCTAATAATACATTGTATGCATGTACCGCTGTTGTCAAAGTGATTCATGCATATTAACTCATGCACCACAAGCTCATGAGGTAGGCTCTACCATGACCACATCTCCACCTTACAGGTGAGGAGAGCAACTTCTCTGTGCAATTGGGTGATGTGCCCAAGCTCACTGTGTTTTAGCTCCAGGCAGTGTGATGCTAGAGCCTGAACTTATAACCACTACACTGCACTGCCTCACCCTTCTAAAGCATGTCATGAGAGTGCAGGTAATTGATTCTCAGTCAATACTGGTGTCTTGGAGCAACATTCCTAGGATTTCACGGGAAAAGGTGCCAGAAATCCTCAGTCAACTACTCCCCTCGGATTTCTCCCAATCTGTCAACCTCCCATGATCTCTCCTAGCACAGCCTAGATTGTCTCAGAAATATTTTTGCCAGTACCCTGAAATCCCTCATCCTCCCCCTTTCATATCTATCTGGGTAAAAACCAAAATCCCAGATGAACTCAGCGATTCATTCTTCATTACTCAGAAGCAAGTGCTGTGGCAGGAGATTGCCAGCAAGGAAGAACTCTCTGATGTTCATCCTTAAGAGCAGGTTCACAGCCCAGTGTGGTGGCTCACACCTGTAATCCCAGCACTCTGGAGGCCAAGGCAGGAGGATCACTTGAGGCCAGGAATTTGAGACCAGCCCGGGCAATGGCGAGACCCCATCTCTACAAAAAGTAGAAAATGAGCTGAGCATGGTGGTGCGTCCTGTAGTCTCAGCTCCTCGGGAGGCTGAGGCAGGAGGATCACTAAAGCCCAGGAACTTGAGGCTGCAGTGAGCTGTGACCACTGCACTTTAGCCTGGGTCACAGAGCAAGACCCCCCCCAAAAAAAGAAAAAGCGAGGCTCACCACTTCCAGGTAGCCCTCTTGTGTTTCACCGGCCCATTGAGGTCCCATTTTCACAACCAATACACAAGACATTTCCCACTTTTCCCAAATTCTTGCAACCACCTCCACAGCATACAGAGAATGACAAAATCTCCTACTTCTCAGGGAAACTTGAAAAAAATAGGATGAGAAGTCCCTCAATTTCCTCTGAATACCACAACTTCGGCTTACCCTCCTCCTCTCTTTCTGTCCTGGTAGCTTCAAGGAGGCATTCTACTCCTGATTTGAAGTCATTCTCACCCCCTTGTTCCAAGGCAGATTTCCCTTCTCACTCAGAAGTCTTAAAATCTCAATTTTTCCTTGTCTCTCTCCAGCACCTTTCACTAGATCCTTCCATTGATACTAGATCACTTGCTAGTGATCTCCCCATTTTCACAGAGATAAAAATAAACCTCATTTTTCTCAACCCCTCTCCAATGAATACCTTATCCTGAGCCCCCCTTTTGCAGACAGCTTCTAGAATCTCTTTTACCCTGCAATTCCCAGCACTCACTTTCTCTCCTACTTCCCTTTGCCCTCTGCCCACGTCTTTCCTCCACATGGGCTCTGCCTTTGGTCGTGGGGCGTTCAGTTCTGTTCATGGTCTTGCCCAAGCTTCCAGGACACAGGACTTCCTCTTCCATCTCCAGGTTCTTTCATCTCAGCCCATCCTCCCCTACTGCCTCTGAATGTTGGGGTTCTTCAATCCTGGACCCATATTTCTGTTCTTTGCTCCCTCTCTAGGCCAACCCTTCCCTGGCTGTCAATTCTAGTCTAGTGATACCTAAACTTATGAATAGAGCCAACCTTCTTCCTCTGCGGTGTAGACCCACCTATATCTACCATCCTCGCATCACCTCCACTGTGAATGCTGAAATTTATATTAAATTCAAAAGGCCAAAGACAAAATTCTTGATCTTCACCCCTTCCCTATCTTCATAAATGACATCACCCTCAAAAGGAACCACATCTCTGCCTCTTAGGTGTCAATGAGACCCCTCGCAGAGACTCGTCCTCTTAATCAAGCCGTGATCAACACAGGGTAACATTACCTTCCGAGGATCCTCTACTCTTTCCACTCCTACCCATATCCACCCCTGCCCTGTTAGTTCAATGCCATCATCTCTCACCCAGACACCTCAGTGACCTCTGAAGCTGAATTCCAAACCTGACCCAGCCCCCTTTGTTCCGGCATTGTCCATACTGCAGTCTGGGTGAGTTTTCAAAACACAAATCTGGTTTTGTTTCTTCCAGGTTAAAACCTCCCAATAGCTTCTCATTTCTCTAGGGATAGTGACCAAACTCCTCATTCCAGCCCCCAAGGCCTGGCAGGGACAGAGCAGGCATCTCTGCAGCCTCACTTCACAGCAGGCCTCCTGGTCCCTATATTTTGAGCTCTGTCCACGTTACTGTTTCATCGTCTATTCCTGTGAAACAAACTTCTCCAAACTTAGACAAGCCAAACAGCAACCGTTTTATCAGACCAGCAATTCTATGAGTGGGAAATTTAGAAGGAGCCTGGTGGGGATGGCTCTCCTCTCCTGTCCTCTCCACTGTTCCGATGTCCGAGACCAGGTTCTGGGGCTCAGAGCCAGAAGACCCGCTCGCCAGACAGAGGCTTCCCGCACAAGCCGGGGCCTGGGCTGGGCTGGCCGTGGACAGACTCAGCTGAGACTGTCGGCCAGAACAAGCCAGTCAGCAGCAGCCTTTCAGAAGCGAGTGTTCAAAGAGAACCTGCCAGAACCCACGAGGCCTTGCAGACTTAGCCTCGGAAGTTACAAAGTGTGACCTCTGTCACATTCGGCTCACTGAGGCAGTCGCAAGAGTCCACGTGGCTTCAAAGGACACAGATTCCTCCCCTTGACGATAGCAGTGTCATATAACCAGGGATCACGTTTTTCAAATGGCTACATTCCCTTCCTCCGTTCCTGAAGAACCTGATCAATCCCCCCCAGGCCGTGCCAGGCTCTGCCCTTTCCCTCCCCACAACGTGGCTCATCCTACCCGTCCTACAGACCCCAGCGCCATCTTTACTTCTGCAGGGGCCTCCCCTCGACTCCAGGCTGAGCAGCTCCCCTCTCCCACCCTGCCCTTCTTCCCAGAACTTGACACAACATCACTCTGACTTGAAGTCGTTGACTGATGTCTCTCTCCTGCCACTAGGTAACGAACTCTCCAGAGGCAGAGACCCTCTGAGCCAGCAAAGCCATCGAATGGGAGGCGGCGAGAACCAGAACACGTGTTCTGCGCTGTGCCACAGTGCTCCCGGTGTCTCGTGTTGCTCCCTCTCTGCGGAAAGGAAGACCTTCTGGTTTATGAAGCAGGAAGGGCAAGGCCTGTCTTCAGAGAACTGTTGGGAGATCCTCCAGGAGAGAGGCATGAGAAATGCTCTCCTGCCCTATTTTCCTAACCATCCTAAACGAATGAACAAAACACTTCGAGGCCTCCCCCGGCAGCCTCTGGCCCCGCACACGGCAGAAGGTGACTGCGTGGCTGCGACTCTTGCCCGGGACCGCTCACGTGTCAGCGGGAGGCGCAGGTTGGAGCGCAGCAGCGAGAACGGGCCTTGCAGTCACACCTGGATTTTCTCTTCTTTTGAGACCTGGGGGCACCTGGATACTTTCCAGGAGGGGAACACCTGGGTCCCCCACGGTCTGGACGGCTGCCACATGCCTTTGCCTCCTGCTAAATATGGGGCTGAACAGCCAGCGTGTGAGTGCGAGAGACCCGCGGGTCCCAGCATACGAGGCCGGTGGGGGTGGGCTCTTAACTGAGTCACTCCGCCTTTCTGGAACCAGGCAGGCCCCCATTCCTGCGTCTGGGTAAGCCGACTTTCTTCCCCAAGAACACACACACACACAGGAGTGACCCAAAACCCCGGTTCCAGTGGGTGGGATTGGATGACTTGCTTAGTGACATGTTCAGACAACTAAGAGTCGTAAAGTGGGAGATAAAAAAAAAAAATGACATTTTTTCCTACTCTTATTTAAGTATTTACCACATCCAAAAGCACAATATTGAAAGAAGGTAAGAAATGAGCGTGGCTATATTTTGGGTACTTTTAAATATATATATGTATGTGTTAATATAAGGTATCGACTCCCTAGCAATGCAGTGCTGTTTTATGTTCACTGTTTAACATTATTTTCTTCCCTTCCATGTTTCTTTAGATGAGGTTCATATAGGCTGATAGCCCCTGAATGACTTGGGAACCCTGGCTGTGTTCTACGCAGCTGTCACAGTCAGCACCGCCCTCATCAATTACAAAAGGTAATGACAGTAACAATTCTTTCCATGTTAGACTATGTTGCAAACCACGCTCAGACACGTGACCCACAGTCTAGGACCAGATATTATTGCCACTATGTGGCAGACCAGGACGAGGAGCCTCAGAGAGGACGAATGGCTAGACCACCGTCACACAGATGAAAAGTGACAGAACCAGACTTACAGGGCCTTCCTCCGGGCCCAGGTGTAAATACCCTTTCAAAACTCTACCCCTGGGAAGTTTGGCTGATGTATGTGCTCACAATCTATTTTACTAGAGAATAGATTCAGATAATCTAATTTAAAAATTATTATAAAATTATAAATCCGGTCTGCCTTTCCTGAGAGAAGAGGTGACCTGTTAGTATTTCAAAATGAATTAAATCTCCCTCTTTTGTTTTTTAAAGTCTACCTTTTATGGTGGAAGACAACAAAAGACACAAAACTACCTACATTCACACACTCTTCATAGTGCCTCCACCCTCAGGGATTTAGAGCTGTACTTTTGTTTTAGCAATAGGGTCACTAGCCCTTTAAATAATAATAAAAACTTTCTCTCTCCTCTCTGTTCCCTGGATTCCATCCCCAGCCTCTCAGCAACTAGGAGCTTTGTCTACAATCGGTGCATATTCCGCTCCGTGTAGGAATCACAGATGTTGATAGAAATAGCCATGGGGTGTGCAAAGAACCCATTTCGTGTGTCAGAAGAGTTGGGCCTCCGTTAGATGAAATGTCAGAGAAAGGCAGATCTCTCAATGGGAAATGACCTTAAGAAAGCCCCAACCTCGCCAAAGATGACCTTTTTCCAGCAAGAAACATTAAAATTACAACCATATTCATGTTTCAGTTTCAAAAACAATATGTATTTCTCCGCCACACTCCTTTGACTTGGCAACCTACATATCTTAAATAAAGATATACTGGAGTCCTATTTCTACCCGACAGCGCCGAGTTGATTTATTTCTGTCTGAACACATCCGCGGAATGAAGCTGCTCTTTCTAATTCCTCCAGAGGCCCATTGGAGGTCCATTTTATTGCTATTTTAGCTGAATGTTTTACTACTATATCTGTATTTAATATTTCCAGTGTGGCCTCATTTTTGGAATTTTTTTACCCAAAATCCCACAGGCATCCTTGTATTAAGGAAAATATATGTCTTATCAATGTGTTAATCAAACTGAAAATTCCGAGGCCCTTAAAATGCAGCTACGGAGAAACGTCCACATCCGATAGCGTTCGGATCTTCAAGTGCCAAAGTGCAAAGCAGCAGATCAGGGGAGAAATTTCTTTCACAGCAGTGACAGGAGAAAAAATTCTGGCCCAAAATCTGCATTGAGAAACGGGCTTTAGAAAGCACTTACTTGATTCTGGTCTATTTGATTTTGTTTGTTGATTTTTCAACAAACATTGCTTTCCAATGCTTTGTCTTACAAATTAAATCCATTTTTGGGGGGGGGGGCAGTCAACACTAATTCTGTGGAATGTGGAAAGCCTTTTCCCCCAACGCCTAACTGAAAAGTCAGACAAAGATTTCAAAGCACCTGTCATTGTCACAAAGGGAGAAGGGCTTCGGAGCTCTCCAAGCTTTGCATGGGTTTTCCCCACTAAAGGTGTTTAATGTGTAATGTGACACAAATGCTCCCAGGCCACTACAGGACTGGGAAATTGCTAGAGTTAGAATCCTTTCCCAAACACGGCACTGACGAGAGCTACAACCTACACACTGGGGCTCAGACATGGCCAAACAAACGCAGGTGCCAGTGCCACGCGATGAGGTGTGTTGGAAAAGCGGCGTTGCTGCATTTAAGCTGGCTCCCTGGTCAATTCCCTCCAGTCCTCACCTTTAACTGAGCAGAATGGGACCCATGTCATGCATCTGTTGTGAAGAACAAATGAAATGATGTGAGAGAAACAGCTGGTTTAATGCAGATGTGCAGATTTTCTCAGTTTTGACTTCTAAAATGTTTTTTCTACCTGCCTGAAGCATACCTTTGACAGATTCCTTTAGAATAGTCTGCTGGTCATAATTTGCTCAGTTTTGAGCTATTAGAAAATATCTTTATAAGTTTCTTTTAATGCTAGTTTTATTGAATACGCAGTTCTTGCTTGCAAGTTACTATCTTGCAAAAACATGAAGAGGCTACTCCACTGTCGTCTCGCTTCTGCTATTTCTATGGAGAAGCCTGTGGTCAGCTCAGTGATGTTTTTCACTCTGGTGACTTTTAGGGTCTTATTTAAAGTTCTGCAGTTTCATACCAATGTGTCCAAGTGCAAAGTTATTTGTTTCTTTTGTTTTTGGCTTGACAGCCATTGTACTATTTTATTTTCTATATTCAGTATTTCTATAGTTTATATTCTATAATATAGAAATATATAATATTTATGCTTTCCGTATTGTCTATTTCCTTGGCTCTCTTTCAGATACTCCGGGCATTTCTTCTGATTTACATCCCTAATCACCAATTTGCAGTTTATTTTTGTCTTATTTAATGTTTAACCCTTCATTGGGTTTTGAATATCAGTAATTTTATTTATGTGTTCATTTGTTATTTTATTTATTTATTTATTTATTTATTTTGAGATGGGGTCTCACTTTGTCTCTCAGGCTGGAGTGCAGTGGAGTCATAGCTCACTGCAGCCTCAAATTCCTGGGCTCAAATGGTCCTCCTGCCTCAGCCTCCCAAGTAGCTAGGGCTACAGGTGTGCACAACCACACCCAGCTAATTTTGGGGGGTTTCTTTTAGAGAGAGGGTCTTTCTGTGCTATCCAGGGTAGTCTCAAACTCCTGGCCTTAAGTGATCCTCCCACCTCGGCCTCCCAAAGCACTGGGATTACAGGCATGAGCCACCATGCCCTGATAATCATTTAATTTCTCAAAGGCTATATGGTTCTTTTTACAAATCTACTTGGCCCATGTTTGATAGACTTTAATTCTTTTCTAATTTTTGGATTCCATCTTTTATTTCTTTAAATATTTCACATATACTTATTTTATATCCATAACTCTGTATGTGTATGTGTCTGTGTGTGAAAATGCATGTGTATATAAGGACTACATTTGACATATAATCTCAAGAGAGGATTTTCATTTGCTCTTGCTGAGTGCCAGAGAATGCTATAGACCTGGTACTGTTTGTGGCTCCTTGTAAGGTTCCTGATCTAATTGTAGGCTTCAGGTTGAGCCTCTCCACCTTGCCAGGGTCCTGGGCTTGGTTTCCCTAACAGACTTGCTTACTGCTTAAAGTCCTTCTTCTAGTCTCAGCTCAGTCATTTTGTTTATATGCTTGTTTCTTTGTTTTTATTTCTTGGAGACTTCTTTTATATTCTGTCAGTCCCAGAAAAACATTAAAATGATTTTTATTTAGGTTTGTGTTGTTAATTTCTAGTTAACTCAAGATCTGGTTGTATTTCTTCTGGTCACCTTGCTTGCCAGGCCACAGAAGCCCATTTGCTGGAATTATGTTTTGGAGGATGTTTTTGACTCCATCATTCAGTGTGCCCTGAACCTCACCATAATGATAAAAAAATAGTAATAATAACAACTGTATGCTGAGAATTTACAAGGCTCCAGAGACCATGCTAACCATTTAACAAATAATATCTCTAGTTCTCTCACCATGATGAAGAAACTGCATTTTGGAGAGTGAATGTGAGTGGTGTTCACTTATCATAAAATGAGTTGATAATGGAGCTGGAATTGGAAGGGGGCTGGTATAATATGCTGCACATTTACTACTATGCCATGATTTATCTCAATTTTAAAAATATAAAATTATATAAACTCTTCATGAAAAATTACTTTAGAAATATAGTCAGAAAATATATTAATTTACCCCAAGAGACTGGCCTGATTTCTCTTTTCCAACAATGAATATATTTTAATATTTTATGACTCATCGTGCCTCCACTTCACTGGGGACACCAGAAGACTCCAGAACAAATTGGAAGGTCAATGTAGTCAAGAATGGATTCCATCATTATTTTTATCCCCCACCCCAAGTCATAACATTCTAGTTTTTATGTCGATGTTATTGTATATCCATTGCATTATTTTGTATTGCAACCATTTAAACATAAATAATTAGAAAAATAAAAATTGAACATCATAGATACCTGATTTACTTATAGAAAAGGTTTAATTACACAGATTTTGTTTTCAAAGTACATATAATATTCCAGCAGGTCAAATGTCCACATCATGTAATATTTTAGTTTTATTTTTGGAGGGTGAATCCCCTTCTAGCATAACAGGTGACAATGACACAAAAAATAATGGCAGTGAATACAATTTTGATATTGTTAGAAACCTTACAAAAGGTTTTCCTTCAGTTCGGTCTTCACTCTCAACAATCCTCCCTGGGTCCATTCAGTTCTGTACGTCATAGTAAAAAGGAAACGGACAAACTGAGGCCTTGTGGCCTGCCAATGCCGCAGAAATAATGCATTTCTTTATTATAAGGATTTGGTTCCTGTGATTATGGAGTCCGAGAAGTTCCAGGATCTGCTGTCTGGGAGCTGGAGACCCAGGAAAGCCTGTGACATAGTTCTGGGATGGGAGAGCAGATGGTGACAGTCCTACCTGAGGGCAGGAGAACAATGGCCCAGCTCAAGCCACCAGGAAGAGAGAGCTAATTCCCTCCTTCTCTGCCTTTTTGTTCTGTTTGGGCCTCTAGTAGATTGAGCTACACCTACCCACGTTGGAGAGGCCAATCTGCTTTACTGAGTCAGTTGATTCAAACGCTAATCTCAGCTACAAGCACCTCACAGACACACCCAGAAGTAATGTTTAATCTGGGCACCCTGTGGCCCAGGCAAGTTGACGCATAACATTATCACAGTTAGCAAGTGGGAAAGCCGGGAAGGACTAGTCCAGAACTCTTCTTTCTCCCCTTTCTTCCTATATTGTTAAAATGAATACTGGTCATTTCCTCTTTCCTAACTTTCTGGGAAGTGGGGGAAATATCTTTATATCTGTTTTACTTCTTGATATCTCTTCTCTGAACTTTCATCCAATTAAGAGATAATCATCTATTGCTCTTCTCTTTGAAATTCAGTGTTTTGTAATTGTCTTTCTGTTTGGTCCTGTGGTCTCTGAGTGCCACTGAGAGCATCTAGGTACTGACTTGAGTGACCTCCATCAGGTTACACTTCATTTGCACATCAAATGCTAATGGCAAAGGTCTCCTAATCTGCCCCCACCCCCAGAAATCTGCTCATTCTCCATTAAAATGGGCCCTCTGATCTTGGAAGAGCCCTCTGTTTCCCGGTAAGATTTGCTCCAGTCAAATACATTAACGTCTCTTCTTTGCAAAATACTGTGCTAGGCATGATGTTCGTATTCCAACCAGTGAAGTATAGCCCTGCTAAACATGTGTTTATTAAAATGCATTTACCTTTTAGAATTTCTTACCTTTTTCAGATATAAATATTTACTCTAAATTCAGATGGAATATTGGATAATTCAGGGTGAAGGTGGTCAGATATTTCTTGGGAATCTGGAAAAGTACCTACAAGAGTGGATTATTCAGTATTTTCCTTTTACATTGGGGAAAATTAAGTATCAGAGATATCAAGTCATTTGCTCAAGAAAACACACGTAATTTTGACAGGAGTGTTCAAGGGTTAGTTGCTTTGTACTTAAGTTTTCCAACTACTTAACAGGTTGACATAGTCACAGTAGATTACAAACTATAGCAGTGTAGTTATAATGTTTTTATAAATCTCATTCTGTCCATTCTATAGTCCTCTGCTGTACCGGCTGAGCTATCGAAGGGTGTGCAATATAAATCTCATTCTATGTTGACAATTTCAAAGGAAAACAGACTTTGAAACCATGACTTTCGTATACCCAAAGATCATCATATTTTGGCACACTCCGGAAACTTACTTACGGCAGAATAGCAAGTTGTATTTCAAAAATAATAATGCCGACTACTCTGTCAGGTGCCAGGCTATGTGCTTTTCAGAGTTTTATCTCATTTAATCTCCATAAGAACTTGGTGAAGTGGGTACAGCTACTATTTTACAAATGAGGAAACTGAGGCTTAGAAAGGTGAAATAAACTATTCAGAGTCACCCAGACTATAAGAGGAAGAGCAAAGTGTCAAACTTTGGTTTCTCCATCTCTGAACCCCAGCTTCTAACTGTAGGTGGTTCTGCACCTCCAGAAATACTGCTGAGGTCATGCTGGGGGGCTCAAGACCTGCCACCCCAGGACCCAGCAGGGCCCCTGGAATGGAGAAGGTCGGTAGAGGCTGCCTCAGCCAGAAGGAAGCCCAGGTGGGCAGGTGGAGACCAAGGCGGAGGGAAGTGGGAGTCCGGGGTCCTGCTGGGAGGTCAGAGACCAGGACTCAGTAACAGGCACCATTTGGAGTCAGAGAATCTGGAGGCAGAGTCGGGGATGAACAACCCAGAGGCTGAATATTAATGCAGATTTGAAGCCAAGCTCAGAATTCCTTCGTACAAGGCTCAAAACTGTTCTATGAGCAAAGCAGTTTTATGAACAAAGCAGAAATCTAGGCACCTGGGTGCTGGGAAGAGGTGAATTGGCAAGGACAAAGAAGGGCTGACAGCTGGGCAGTGAGGACACCAAACTGCGTGGGCAGGCAGAGTGGGAGACCAGTGGGTTAAGAGTACACCACGTCAGAATTCCAAAATCTCTCTTCCATGCACTTGCTGTGTGACCCTCACCAAGCACTTAACCTCTCTGAGTACCACGTTACTCATTTCTAAAACGAAGATACCATAGTTACCTCACGGAGGAATTTTAAAAAATAAATAGCATAATATGCAAAAATACCCCTCATAGGGCTTGTCACGCAGTAGGCTCTCGTTCTGTGAACATGTATTAATTCCTCTGAAACTTCCTACGTATTAGTTTCCTATGGCTGCCGTAATAAATGTCCACAGAGTTAGTGGCTAAAAACAGCACAAATTTATTATCAAAAAAATTGTGGAGGCCAAAAAGTCCAAGTGGGTCTTCCTGAGCTACACTCGAGTGTTGGTGAGGCTGCACTCCTTCTGGAAGCTCTGGGGGAGGATCTGTTTTCGTGCCTTTTCCAGCTTTCAGAGGCTGCCCCCATTCCTTGGCTCATGGTTCCCTTTTCCATCTTCCAAGCCAGCAGGGTAACATCTCCAAATCTCTCCTTTTCTGCCTTTATCTTCCCATCTTCTTCCTGACTCTCCTGCCCTCCTCCTCTAAGGACCCTTTCGATGACCTAGGGCCATTTGGGTAATCGAGGGTCATCTCCTGTCTCGAGATCCTGAACTTAATCAGATCTGCAAAGTCCTGTTTGCATGGTGAGGTAGCATAGCCACAGGTTCCAGGCATAAAGGTGTGGACAGCTTTAAGGCCATTATTCTGCTGATTCTATACTGCGGGACCACATGGTCCCAGAGACATGTACAGGGCGGGTCTACAGATAGGGTTCCACTAGGAGGCACTACAGAGGGGGGTGCTGGGTAAGCGGTGATTCTGTCGTCACACCTTGTGGGCAATCCAGGGCAGCTCTCCCATTCTACAGTGGAGAAGACTGAGACCAGCAAGGCTAAGTTTCTTGCCCAAGGGTGCAGAGAATGAGTTTGGGGTGACTTCAAATTTTTACCATGAACATGATAAAGCAGCAGTTCTTACTCTTTATTTATAAGCAAAGGTCACTTAGGGATCCTGCAATAAATTCTCTTGATCTTTATTTATTTATTTTTAGGGCCTCAAGCTTCAATTGTTTGTATCCCTATATCCTGTGTCTGTGTTTATTTGTGTTTCATCTTAGCACTTGTCATTTTCTGAAATTATCTGGATTTTGTTTGCTTTCTTTTTAGTTTTCTGTACGCTTCCAAAAACTGATGGTTCAACAAAAATGTGTTGGATGGATGGATGGATGGATGGGCACCGTTTGTTAAATGCGATGCTAAGCAGATCACATACCTTGCATCATGTAATCCTCACATCCCTGCAAGGTAAGAACTATCACTGTTCCCACATTACACATGAGAAACAGAGGCATTGAGAGCTTGGTCGCATGATGTGACAAAGCTCAAAAGCAAGTGACAAAGTTGGAATTAGAAGCCAGGCGGTCCACTCCTGAGCTGTGAAGGACTTCACCCCCTGCAAAGCGCTGGGCAAATCCCGGACGCGGAGCCGGCCTTTCGCAGGGCGATGGATGCGTGCAGTTACTTTCCAAGAGGGAGCGACCTTAAGCCTCTCACTCCTACGTCTGCTCTGCTCTGTTCACAGGCTTGTAATCTCAGTCTAATCCGAGTTAGCAGCACAGAGCAGCTCCTAGGAAATTGGTTCACACGTGCGAACGGGCCCAGTAGCCCAGAGCTAACGCCCTCGCCGTCTCTGACCACAGAGGAACAGACAAGAAGCCGAGGGTTGTGGGCATGAGTGTCGGGAGGAGGTCGTCGTGCGTGGGCCAGGCATAGCTGGAACTCAGTCTGAAACTGACATAGAGGAAGAAAGGAAGGAAAATCACCCTGGATGGGAATTCACTGTGAACTCGAGCACATGTTAAAAAGATCCAAGCCAGGCGCTATGACCGTAACTTGTGAACAGCCGCTGCACTCCGGGCTGGGCAACGCACTAAGACCTCGTGTCAAAAAATAAAGGAAAAAGATCCCTTTACGCTTGGCTCTAGAGTTACACTTTAAAATAGCTGTTATGCTCATCATCTTGTTGCATCACCCTAAGAAAACTTATATAAGCTTATGTAATAGACGTTACTAAACCCATTTAACAGAAAAGAAAACTGGGGTTCAGAAAAACTAAGTGTCCTGACTGTGGCCGTGTAGCTGGCAAGTGCTGCTCTGATGTGAAGCACATGGTCTCTCAGCTCCAAGTACCTGGTGCCGCCGTCGCGGCTGAATGGTGCCCCCATCAAGACATGCCCGTGTCCCGATCCCCAGAACCTGATACTATCACCTTATATGGCACCAGATGTGATTAAGTAAAGGACATGGGGAGAGGGAATTCATCCTGCATTATTTGGGTGGGCCCTAAATAGTCACAGGTGTTCTCATAGCAGAGCGGCAGAGGGAGTTTGAGACGGGCGTGGAGCAATGTGGTCACATGCCAGGGAGCATCTGGGGCTGCCAGAGCTGGAAGAGACAAGGAAGGATCTTCCCCGGGAGCCTTCAGAGGGAATGTGGCCCTGCTGACACCTTGACTTTGAACTTTAGCCTCTAGAACTATGAGAGAATAAATTTAGATTGTTTTTAGCTACCCAGCCCAAAACTGTAATTTACCGTTGTTACAGCAGCCAAAGGAAGGTAATAGGCCCCAGTCTGCCAAGGTGCCTCTGGCCTTCACTGACCTGGAGCATTTAAAACAAGTCTGGGCTTTATCAATCAAAATTGATATTTTTACAAGAAGGTCTCAAAGAGGCATGTTTCTTATGCATTAAAAGCATACTTTAAAACTTTTTAAAAATAAAATCCTCATATAAAATGCATATGTAAGTACAATTTACAAAGTATGTGCTTTTCATCAAAGTGAATTGCCCTTAGCCAGGGTTTTCTGGTGATGTTAGGGTAGAGTGTGTTCTTTAAGATAAGAAAAATGGTTTTAAAATTATCTTTAAGGCTGACCTGCCCCTCCTTCAGGCCAGTGTCCCACAAGTTATTTGAGTTCAGAGTCACTTTAGGATAAGAGAGACTGTTGCATATTATTTTCCAGGGAAATCCGGGATCTTCCTATGGAGAAACACTTTCCAAAGGACCCCAAATAAACAGGTGTGTGATTGACACAGACAGCGGCTCATCACCCCACGCCCAAACACAAACGGGGCTTGAACTCCATCTGGGCAGCACTCGGCCAGCTCTAGCTTCCCAGAATTTAGTCTATCATCAAACCTAGTATGACGGAGAATCGTATGAAAGGCGGCACATTCTAGAATATCCAGCAGCTGCAGACAGAGGGCTAGATTTCCCTTGAAGTCCTGTGCGGGAGAAATACGTAAATGCATAAAACTCAAAGCCAACCTCCAGCTTCTTTTATGCTATTAATTTGAAACAGTGCAGAGAGAGATTATGCGATTCACCCACAGAGCTGAAGCCCTGATTCCTAGTGGACTGGATAAAATTAATGACTCCTGCTGAATAAATAAAACTTCAACGGCTTTGGAAGGCCTGGTCAAAAAGGAACTTTGCAGTGTTTTTCCTCAAACACTTGCAATGTGCTGGGAGAGTCTAGGAGCCTCAAGATCGTGATGGTGGCGGTGATGTGAAGAGGATGATGGTGGAGCTGATAGGATGAGGACACTGAAGATGACAACGGTGGTGGTGACGAGATAGAGATGATGAAGATGACAGTGGGGAGCATGGGAAGGTGAGGAAGCTGATGGTGTGGTGGTGGTGACGGTGATTGCAGTGACTATTAATCCCGGACCTTTTAATTCTAAAATTCTGTTCTTTGGGGGTGACAAAGTCTTATTAGGTCTTTGGTTCAACTGAAACAAGCATATCTTGAATTATGCCCAATTTTCAAATTTATTGTTTCATCCACTAAACATTTCCCAAGTGCTAGCAATATTCTAGGTGTTGTCCTAAGCCTTGAAGAGCAGATTTTAGTAAAATGTAGTCTCAAGGAGTCCAGAGTTGCTATAAACTGAATGTTTGTGTCCCCATCAAAATCGTATGTTGAAATCCTAACCCCTGCCAGATTCACTTCCAGGTATTAAATTGGAAGCTCCAGCGCTCTTACCTGCCACGCCCCACTGTGTGATGACACAGGGTGTGCACCTTGAGGGTCTGGGCAGCCTGGACACGTCCGTGAGGGTCTGAGGTCTGGCATGTGTGGGTGCATGGGTGCCGATGCCAAGGAGGCCATGCCCGTCACAGACACGTGGATGCACAGTCACAGGGGCATAAGATTGGCCTTGCCTCTGTCCCAGGAGGGAGATTCACTCTGGCCTTTTGTTAGCTTTTTCTCAGCCATGGTGCATCAATATCATGCTGTTCTCTGGCGTTTGGAAGCAGTCATCTTGTAAATACCGCCTGGGCTCAGGGGCACGTGGTGGCACGCTGGGGCCCCGGGGGTGAGCCAAGCTTCCTCTTTGCAAAGCACCTAATTTACAAGGATTAGGGGGCATGTGCGAAGCTCCTTGTTATTCCCCACATCATAGTAGGTGTTTGATAATTACTTGTTGTTGTTATTGCTATGAAAAATATCTACCTGATGGTCTAGTTAATGGTTTCCTTCACTCTTTATCCTGAATGGGCTGTATCTCTTCTTGGGGCCTCCAAACATTCTCAGGGCTTTTTAGTCCTCGCTGCCGGCCCCTCCCTGTCCTGATAAATGGGCCACTTCTGTGAAGCCTGTGGCTGCAATTCTAGAAGCTGAGTTCCTGCTTTCTTGCTGAGCCGAGGGCCTGGCCCGGTCACTTTCCTGGTGCTCGTCCTTCTAAGACAATGCCAAGCTTTGACTTCAGCCTGCAGTTAGGGACCTCCCTGACTCCTCATTAACTGAACACCTATTAGGGGCATGTCCCAAGCCAGAAAGGTGTCACTTACCTGTTTGAAAGATGAGGCAACGGAGACTCAGGGACATGAAGTGGTTTGTCAAAGCCACCCAGCTGGTAGCAGAACTGTAACTTCTGCTCCAGGAGAAAGAAGATAAATCCTCAGTGGCCTCTGCCCAGTGAGCTAATTAGAGGACATCAAGGACTTGGGAAGATGGGTCCACATGCATGCAAGTGATCCGGGGTGCTGCCCACCCTGAGATCTGCTGCTGGAAAAGCAGCTCTCTGACCCCTGAGTGCTTTCCTGCCCTCCCTGCCATCGGGACAGTTATGTGCTTTTTCCGGATAGTTCTGGTGGTGTCATTCACTCCTCCTGACTTTTGCTTACATGTCACTGCTCTGTGAGTCTCCCTGACCACCCTGTTTAAAAACGCACCCACCTGTTTCCCACCCTGGCCTTCCCTGTCTGCCTCCCTTGCTTTGCTTTTCTCCATAGTACTTGCCCACCTGAATTGCCATGTGCTATGCTTTTGTGCTTTATTTCTGTTAGCTTATTTGGTTGATTATCTGACTTACGTATAAGAGGTGATTCACTCCCCCATCCCCAGCACCCACAACTCTGCCTCTTACCTAGCAGGTATGTATATAAATAAAATATTCCTTGAATGAAAATTCTGCAGGCAAGTATTTTTGCCAAGTAGGCCAGGCACTCAGACGTTTCAAGAACTAACAACCTGATTAACCCTGGTCGATAGGATATTGACCTGATGGAGTTATTATTATAGCAGCCATCCTTGATTGCATGTCAATTACCTACAATGACAGATACTTGAATATCTCTTTTTATTCCATCAAAAACACTATGAGGTAAATATCGTCCCTTCAGAGGGGTGAACAACTTGCTCAGCCTTATCGTGTGGGAAAATAGCAGAGTTTGGATTATCTCCTGGGCCAAAATGGCTCTAAAGTCTATGCTTAACCCATTGCAAGAGGAAGTTTGAAGTTTATTGAGCACCAGAATCTGTGGCCCTCCTTGGAACGGGTAGAGACTCTCAGGCCCCAGCCGTGGGGTTTCTGATTCCAGAGGTCTGCGGTGACACACAACGAGTCACATTTTTCACAAACACCCCCAGGGGTTCCGATGTGTTTGGCCCACAGACCTGGGTTTGAGAACCCCCCATGCTCCAGCCTGCCACTCTCTGTTGAAATAGCTGAAGCAAGTTTGGTTGGAGTCCCCATTTGGCGCAGGTAGTACCCATTTCTGATAGTCTATGTGTGTGAGAGAGAGACAGGAGGGTGGGGGCAAAGTAAACAGGGGAAGGAATAATTGATTGGGGGGATTTTTTTATTACCCCCACCCCCAGATATTTATAGCTCCGATGATGCCACAAAGAGACCTCTTGACTCTAAACTCGTAAAATGCCTACGTGGGAGTCAGACTGTAATTTACTTTTCTAAAGATGCCTCAATTATATCCAAGGAAAAGCCTGGTTACATTTTTAAAACTCAGGAGCAGCAGCTTTTAAATTTATTCAGACTAATGAGCGCATATAAATGTGGCGAATGCTAATTCGCGAGAGTTGGTGGCGGCAGTGGGAGAAACACAACAAGAGTGTCACAGCCGGGGAACAAAGTGAATGGGTGATGTGAGTGACAGTAAAGATTTCTTTTAACATCACTAAAAGGCGGCTGAAGTGACAGGTAAGAGGACTGATGCAGACTTCTGCAGCACCCGGAGAATTTGTGTACCATCGGGAAGGGGCATGCTGACTTGTTACCAACTTAACAAGTTCAGCAGAGAGTAAGAGCCAGGGGAGGAGGCCGGGACCTAAGGTGCAGGGGTGTCCATCCTACTTCCCTGGGAGGCGGGGGACTCGGAGCACAGTGCCTGGAGGATGCGGCTTCCCGTTTAACTGGAGGCCCCTCCTCTTGCAAATTTCACAGGCATCAGGCACAGGGTTTTAATCTGTTTCCACAGATCTCAGAAATGAATTTAGCCGCCTCTGGAGACAGCTTTCACTTAGGATCATCTCGAAGGGAATGCAATCCTAAATCAAAACCCATCAGCGCGCACCTGGATTTCGAGAGAGACGCTCCCCAATCGAACTCGCAGGCTTCCGAAGTTGGAAGCCTCCAGCTCAGGAAGAAAGCAATGGGAAGCAAAACTTTGAAACCTTAATAAGCGTGGCTTTGTGACCTGCGGTTGTGCTTTGGGGGACAGGGGGCATTTGAGTGGAATGCAGGCCCCGAAGCAGCTCAAGTCTCCGGGCTTCTGTTTCATTCTGGCAGAGACGGGCACCTCCTCACACTGGTGTGCAGAGTCTGTGCTTACTCGTGACCTTGTGGGACCCAGGGCCCACCTGAGTGCACCCCTCTTACCTTCCCAGCCTGTCGTCTCCTCACTCTGCCCACACACCTCCTGCCAGCCAGGGTATAAAGCCAGTCACCATTTGTTATGGATTGAATTATCCTCCCACCTCCAAGTCATATGTTGAAGCCCTAACTCCCTATGTGACTGTATTTAGAAATAAGGCCTTTAAAGAGATGATGAAGGTTAAATGAGGTACTATGGGTGGGACACCAGCCCAAAGGGAAGTGTGTCCGTATCAGAAGAGAAAGAGACAAAGAGGCCCTCTGTTTTCCCATGTGCACAGAGGAAAGGCCAAGCGAGACTCAGTGAGGAGACAAGTGGCTGTCTGCAAGCCAGGAGAAGAGGTCTTCCCAGAAGCCAACCCTGATGGAACCTTGATCTTGAACTTCCAGCTTTCGGATATCTGTTTTTTAAGCCACCCAGGCAGTGGCATTTTGTTATGGCAGCCTGAGCTGAGTAAGACGCTATTCTCAGAATGAGCCCTGTGCTTTAGGCCTTGTGTCAGGTGCTCCCTCTGTTTGCAATACCTTTCCTTATGCCACATGCTTGATGATCAACTGATCCTCAGCTCAGCTACCTGAATTTCCCTAGATTGAAAAGGGTAACTCTTTTCAGCGGTTACTTAGGACCCCATGCCCCTACTCTTGTGACATTGAGCACACTGTCTTGAAAATGTGGCCTTACCTGATTTTCCCCTCAACTAATCTCTAAATACCTTGAGGCCATGGACTCAGACTTACATCTTGCTGTCTGTAGAACCTAGCTTAATATCTGTCAGGGACTCAAATTCTCATCACTGCTTATAGAGTAGATTGATTGACGATGGATAAAATGGATAGGTAAATAAACAAAGACTAGATAGATGGATGGATGGAGGGATAGATGAATGTATTGATAGGGGAGTAGGTGGATGGATGGATGGATGGATGGATGGGTGAGTAGATGGATGGATAGAGGGATGGATGGAGGGGTGGATAGAGAGATGGATGGAGGGGTGGATAAGTGGATGGGTGGATGAATGGATGGCTGTGTGAGTAGATGGATGGATAGAGGGATGGATGGATGGAAAGATGGGTGGTTGGGTGGTTCAGTGAATGAGTAGAAGGCTGAATGGATGGGTGCATGGATAAATAGATGCATGGATGTATGTGTGGATGGATAGGTGGATGGATGGGTAGATGAGTGGGTGTTTGTCTGGTTGGTTGGGTGGGTGGCTGTCTATTGTCTTTTCTGGACTAGAGTACCAGGAAAAGTACATAGGGTAGAGAAGGTGTTGTGGTTGGAACACCAGAGTGTACTTCCCCAATGCACACCATTTTCTTCATCAAACTTTGTAACTAGAATGTTCTTACTCATTCCTTTGGGTGCCCATGCCACTGGCTGATGAATCTTTGCAGCATTCAGTAGATTTTTTAAAAATATTTTCCTGGGAGCTCACTGAATCCTTTTTTATATTGGATGTTGTCACATCCTATTGCTGGGCTGATTGAAATTCAAAGTAGAGTATTCAGAATAATGTGAAATAGCAATAACTGTGGGCCAGGCAATTCAACAAATGACCATCTCATTTAATCCTCACAAATAAATACCTGAAAGTTGGTATCATTAACCTCATGTTATAGCTGAAAACCATAAGGCACAGCCAATTGAGGGCAAAGATGGGATTCAAATCGCATCTGTGCAGCCCTGGTCCAAAATTGCGAGATGAATGAGCAGCCATGTTGCTCTGTGCCTTCTTGAAAGATGGACGCCAGTGGTATCTGGAATTGCACCTGCATTTTCTGCAAGAAGAATTAGGCTGGGAGACATATTTCTCTCTGAAATAGTTTTACTGGGGGACATTTCCTACTGTGCTGAAAGCTGACCTCTTGGACAAACACACTGTCATAAAAACGTGCTATTTGCTACAAGTGCATTGGGAGTTTTAAATCATCAAACTAAAGTACCCCAGGCTCTGACAGTAAAATTTTCATTCAAAGAAGGACTCAGCTTCACAACATAATAAATTATATATGACTGGGACATATAAAACATTTAAAGATATACAGAATTTCTCTGCATTTGTGTTCAGTGAGACAGTTCAGCTCTTGAAGTACTTTTTTTATGTCAATCCTGCCTATTTATAAGAAGAAAATAGCCCCCCTTCTCCCCCCTCACCAATGAGAACCAACAAAACAAGTCGCCTTTCTCCTATATCCTAATGTTCATACTTTATGTTTTATTTTTCCTCTTTTTTTTCCAAGTATGTGTGGGACTATAAGCATAGCCTCGGTGACCTCTGAAGCCAGAGTAATTAAACATAAACAGCAGAGACACCCATTAGAGAGACTCAAGGGGACTACGACATGTTAGAGTCAGGATTGGGGCTATTGGTAAAGAGTGAAGCTCAAACAAATAAAAGCTGTAATTACTGGAACCACTGTTTTTTAAGGGTGCTGAGTTTAGAGGGACATGTATTAAAATGATCGAAACATGGCATTTCTAGATACAAGGTAACAGTCCCAGTCCTGGCACGTGGTAGACAGTAAATGACAAGTTCTTGTGCCTTTCTGGACAGAAAAGATGATCCTGTCATAAAGCTAACACACTAGTGTGTATTTGTCAGCAATTGTTGCATTAATGCTGTATAACAATTTGCTGTGAAACTTTGAGCAAATCATTTCTCTGTCCAGTTCCAGCAGTGATCAGAGTGTGGTCCAGATCCACAGCACCAGCCCCACCTTGGAATTTGTTAAATATGCAAAGTCTCATGGCTCCTTCCAGACCTTGCGAATCAGAAACCCAAGTTCAGGTAGTCAAAGTAACTTGCCCAAGTTCACGTAGTACTAAGTGAGGGTCTGACCCCAAAGTCCCTGTTCTTTTCACTGTATTTCACTGTCCACCAGGAAGAAGAGAGATGGGGAAAAACAGGCAGAGTTGCCAGGTCAGACAATTTTTTTTTAAGTGAGAATGAGAGTTAAAAGCATTTCCCAAGTATGCAGACAGCTTCATTCATGTGCCTTTCACCTCTTGCCAAGCCCACATTCCAGGGGAGGTATTCAGTTAATCATCATTTGTGCAGAAACTTGATCCAAACCCTCAGGTCCCTTCATTGTGATTTGGTCTATTTCTGTTTCCTGAAATCCTTCCTGCTTCCCCAGTGACTTCCAGGCCCGCCCAGCCCTGGAAGGGGAATGGTGAGGTCTGAAGCAGGTAAAAGCCCCTTGTCCTCACTGACAGCATGAGCCAGAGGTGTGTCCCATGGGCACAGCACTGCAGGGGCTCATACCCCAGAGATGTTGGTGACCAGCAAGGTGCTGGGCACAGGCAGCCCTGTGAGCCAGACAGAGTGCCCGGTATAATTACACAGGAGCCCCGGGGCTAGGGAGGGACAGGGCTCAGCACAGCTGGCTCCAACCTCGTAGAACTGAGGGCCCAGACTCTGGTTCTGACACCAGCCCTGACCCTTGGGAGGTGCGTGAGTCGAGACAGCATTCCTGGACTTCAGGGAGCTCATTTACCAATGTTGATGATGATAATTATTATATTATATATGTTATTATATGGTAACATAAAAATATAGCATAGCATTATCACATTATAACATTACATTATATTATAATATGTGTTACATGTGCACATGTATTATATGCTAAAGTAATGACACATTATAGTTTTATATAGCATAGCATAACTATATATAACAATATAATAAACTATATCATAGTATAACCTTAAATGGATATGATATAAATATTATATAAATATATTAATTTATGTTATTTCATATTATAAATATATTAATATAATATAGCTACTTTATATCATATTATATGATAATATATTATGTATTATAAATATGGAAATATGTATTATAGATGACATATATATTACACAATATAACCTAAAATTTGTGATGTATTGTATGTAATATTACTGTACTATATTGTTATTACTACTCCTATCACTGTGATCCTCGCATAGTGGGTTTGTCCTAGAGCTGAGATTCCTACCCTTGTTTCTCCGAGTCCAGAGCACACGAGTTTCAAACCTAAGCAGTGCTCACCTCTGTGAAATCAGGGCCTTCGAAAACGATGTGCTTCCGAGGCCCCTGCTGCTGTGTGAGGCAGAGCCGAAAGGTCAGAGATGCTGCAGCCTCTGGGGGCAGACAAAACCACATTGGAGTCTCAGCTCGGTCACTTAGCTGTGGGCCAGGCCCCTATTGAAGTCTCAGTTTCCTCATCTGCAAATGGTGGTCATTGTTACACCTAGATTACCTAAAGGTAAGTAAATGCAGAGACAGCTCATGTTCCTGTGCCCAGCGTATACCTGGAACATAACAGGTAGAAGAATAAATGTTAGTGCATCGCGGGATATGTGCGTGGGGCTGGGGACCCTTAGGTAAGTCTCTGCAACTGCTTGAGACGTTCCTAATCTGTACAAGGAAGACATCAAGCCCTCCACCGTGGTGTCGAGAGGAGGCTGGTGGTGACAAAGTGCACAAAGTACTGGGCTCTCAGCTGGTCCGCAGTAAATGGCACTTGTTCCTGAGTGGCCTTGCTTTCCTTGTGGAGCTGGGACCAGTTCCCCTGTGGATGGTGAGGAATAAGGCAGCAACCTTGTCATGAGACTCAAGAATCTCCAGACCCATTTTCACCTCTGTCACTTGGGTTGTCAAGGCTACTAGTGAGGATTCTGGGAAGGTTGGGGGTCTGGGGGCGTCTGCTGAGGCTGCCCTCCACTGTGAGTCTCACGGAGGACAGGGGGCTGCAGTGTGTAAAGCCTGGACACCTCTGCTTGCGCTGGCACCAACTCTCACACCCATCCCCAGGCGCCCTTTGTCTCTGCTCGCAGTCCCCACCGACACACCCAGGCTGCTGACTCCATTCAGAGCACTCCTGTGAATCCTGCAAGGCTTGAGGCCCGTGCCTCCTCTCGTCTGCTCAGCCCTTCCCTGGGCATTCACTGTGCACTTCTGATGTGCTCACTGGACGTCTCTGGATTCCCCAAACAGGACAGCAGTTTCTGTTAGTCTTTCCCGTGGTACTTGTCATACCAAACCTCACAGGGGCATTTGCTTTCCATATTCAATTCTGGGTCTCGTGCATAGTGAACTGGCTGCAGATGCATTGCAGTACTGAAAAGAATTTCTGCTGTCTGCAGGATTGAAACTCGATGCATGTGCAATTGGAGGAAAATACAGTAGTCACTAGCTACATGCAGCTACTCAAATTCAAATTAGTTGAAATCAAATAAAATTAAAAATATAGATCCTCCACCTCCCTGTCCACATTTCCAGTGCTCAGTAGCCACGTGTGGCTATGGCGATTGCATCACACAGTGCAGAGAGAACATCCCTGGCTTTGCAGAACATTTCATTGGAGAGCACTGCTCAAGATCCTATGTCCCCCTTGGACCTCTGTCATTCCCTGTCACTGAGTCCATTTCATTTAAAACCCTAAAAAATTATTTGTACTCATATTTGTTTAATGGTTGTTACTCCCAACTAGGCTGCGAGCCCTGGGAGGTAAGGACGATGTCTGGCCTTTTAGCACCTCCACCACCACACTAAGAATAGCTCGGCATGTAGCGGGTACTGAAAACATATTGCTAAAGTGAATGAATGGGAGGATGAGCCTCTATATCCCATTGACTTGACTTCAAAGTCTAGGTGTGAATTGATTATCATTTTGATGTGATAAATCCACTATATGGTCATAGCTCTTCACAAGGACACTGTGAAGCCTTACCTGTCCCCACTGGTGCTCCACAGATCCCTCCTGCTCTGGCCACAGTGGTCTAACCTGGTCTCATTTCCTTCCTCCTCCTTTGCACAGGCAACAATCTCAGGCCCCGGGGACATCCTCTTACATCCATATCTGTGTGACTGAATCCCACCAGATTTCAAGGACCAAATGGAAGGCCACCATCAGGAAGGATTCCTAAATACAATGCCTCCCTCTTTCTCCTGAACTTCTCCCCTGAAAAATGAATTAGGAATGATCTCTTTGAATTTTGAACACCTTGGCTTTTATATTCTACAACTCTCTGGAAATCTCATACCTGTTGCTCTGTGGATGACTGGCTTTATACACATTTGTTCACATTTTTATCTGCTATTTGAGAGCAGGGTCCATGTCTAGTTTAAATTCATGTTACCAGGCTCTATAAAAAACCATTTAACACCCAAGAGAGGCTTAAGACATATTATTTGAACGAATATATGAGTAAATAAATGACCGCTTTTTAAAGCTTTGATTTTTCTATTTATACACATTTATTGTCACTAATAACATCATTCTCCCTATGGTTTACTTCATGGCTTTTAAAAAATTATTTTTCAAAGATTCCTACCAAACTGTAAAGCATAAAGCTCTGTAGCTTATGTAATTTGTAAAACCAAATTCTAAAGTTGTAACAGAGGGAACAGCCTGGAAAAGGGTAAAGTGTTTTAAGAGTTGTCTCTTCAAACCACCCCCAACTCTTTTTGGAAATTAAAACCTGCATCCCTGTCCTAGGCCAGTAATCAGAGGGGTGGGGGAGTGTCCTTTGTTCTTTGTACTGCAGGAGATGGCCCAATGGAATGTCTGGGCAGAGGTTGTGAGATTGTCTTCCAGGAAATGGGGTCCATCAGGAGCATCAACTGTAGTTAAACAGGAATAACCCCAAGCTGAAAACTCCCTTTAAAAGCTCTGTATTTCAGCTTATAGTTAGGAGAATGGTACTTCAAGATGAGAGTCTCCCATCCTCCTCATTTGCCAGCACATTAATAAACTTCTCTTTCCTTCTCCTCAAACCACCTGTCCCCATAGCTTTAGGGACAAGTGCTGAACTTTCGGTAACAAAATTACAAATTAAGGACCTAGGGCTAGAAGAAGAAAATTCCTAAATGGAAACATCTTTAGGAATGGACCATATCTATGTTTATTTTGCAACAAAGTAAATTAATTAAAGTAGGAAAAAAATGTGAACCGTTAGTGTACCTTACTTGTGTCTTACATCACTATTAATTTTGGATCTGAAAGTATATACCTTAGATCAATATTTCAATAAAGAAGCTACAAATACAGTTCCACCCCTCTATGTCGTTTGTATCATATGTTCAAGAGTAACCTGAGAACACTTTAGTTTAAGGCTTGCAAGGTCTTGGCCCACCCACTGTCACCTTCCATTCTATGTTCGTGTCAACCCTACCATCTGGGATCCTGTTGAATGCTGGCTCTTCAAAAATCACCGACACAACCTGTTGATAGGAGAAGCTAAGTTTATTGCCTAGTGAAGTAATGCAGAACCGCAAAGGAGCTTAAGCGGTGTCTCTGAAGAAGGAAGGAAAGGTTGGAATTTATTGCAGATTGGAAATTGGGTTTCAGGCAGGTCTACCAATTCAGGCCTTGAGTGAGATTGGGTAAAGATCATGATAGAAAAGTCCAGAATGAATAGAATTAACAAAGTGAGAAAAGGATTAAAAGAATGTTAGGGTACAAACTGTCTGTTGATGTTTCTTTTACTTTGATGAGGAGTTGATGGTTCTTTGGGAAAGTCCACACAAGGAACAATCAAATCATCAAGCCATTTGCCTGGGGCAAGAGTCTTCTGGCATGGCAAACTCAGGCTAACCAAGGCATTGGAAGAGTAAAGCTATGTTAATGTGGACATTAAATTGAGTTTGTGGACAGATTTACTGAGTTTCAGATTTTTGTCTGAAATTGATCAGACCTCAGTGATCTGATACAGCTGATTGTGTGAGTAGATGTTTTTCTTTCTCAAGGCCCACTAGACAGAGGAGAAACAGAGAGGTTGTACTTTGCCTAAAGCCACACAGCTTCTTGAAATAGAATACTGTTTCCTTCTTTTGGATGTGTATATATGATTAAAATGAGTGCTGCCTTATTCTTGAACTCTATATTGCGAATTAAGGACCTCTCCCTATCTGCAGGGAACCCACCCCCAAAAGGAAAGGACAGGGTGTAGAAAGCTGTTCTTCCCTGTCTATAAGCAAAATAAATCCTTAATCCCAGTGCTGTTTGAAAAACTACAGATTTCTGATCTATTAAAATGTTATGTAAGTAGAGATATAAATACACATCGATCAATATTTTATTCACTTGTGTTTCCCTGTTTGAGCCACCTTCAAGGCAGGTGGCCATTCGGAGCCTTGAGGATTATAAATGGTGGTTTGCAGCTAGTACTTAGTGACTTAATTTTATTCCGTGAGCTATTGGAGGCTTGTGGAAAGGTGCTATTCTCTTTCAGGGAAGTAATCTGCGGGATGAATGCTAGATTGGGTATTAGGCCTAATGGAACGTGTTAATAATATAGCAGGTTAACAGTGCTGGGTACTTACAATGAGGCTTCCACAGCTAGGACACCAAGGCCCTGGTAGAAACATCCTCCACTGTGTTCACGCTGGGAAACTCCTTTCTCACGTCATGGAAACAACTGAAACGTTGTGTTCCGTATCTGCTGCAGCCACAACACCGCGCCAGCATACAACGCTGCCTTCTCGTGCTTTGCAGGCTCATCTGTATTTACACTATATGTGCTTCTCGTTTGCAAATTTTGTTCAACTCTCCCCCACCACCCCCGTGCCATGAATAAGACACTCAGACAAGACTGTTAATGGAAAGCTCCTAAGGATTTTGAAACCCCTTTAGAAAATCATGAGAGACAGGATTCTAAAATAGGAGGGTCAGCAAAAGAAAGGACAGCAATGAAGTCACCATGGGAAATTTTGGGAGCGAAGGGAACGGGCAGAGGGACAGAAGTTCTCATCCAGCCTCACTAACTTGGGCACCGTGGTGAACACAAGGTCATTGTCTACACAACCCTTTCCTACCTCGTGTAGTCCTTACACTCTAGAGTGTGGAGTTGAGACCGCTCCCTGTCTGCAGGGAGCCCACCCTGCCCACCCACATGCAAAATGAGTCTAATAATCCCTACCTAGCAGAGATGTTGTACGGAATGTGTCACATACAGTCAAAGACTTTGCAAATAGTAAAATTTAGATGGGAGTATAAACAACATTATACCAACAGTGAATGTATCTGAGTGATGGGATTAAGTCTTATTTTAGTTCCATTCTTTATAGTTCTTTGCACCAATAAACATGCTTTTTTTTTCCTGTTACCGGAGAACAAATGCTGTAATATGAGATGTATGTGTGCAAAGGAAAGTTTGATGATGGCACAGTCATTCCAACTACTTTATTTTACCTAAAACAAATCTTTTACATCTATCCCAGCCAGCCTCCTATTCACTCTTTTAATCTCTTTGCGTAATAGGTCCCTCCCTTTCCTACCTCCAAGGAGGATCACGAGGGCAGGGAGTTTGTTTCAATTACCTGCCTCCTCAGTCAGGGCCGTCCTGATACCGGTGCTGAAGGAGCAAGAGTACAAAGGGAGAAGCAAGCCCACACTCCAGTTCCCTCCCTGCCCCCAGTCCACTCTGCACCAAGGACCTCCTGCAAGGCTGTAGACCATACAGCCTCTGAGTGACAGGCAAGTGCTCCTTGCCCATTGGTGGTGCCATCCTCTCATTAGAATGCAGTCAAGGAAGAGGCTGGCATAGGAAGAAGAGGTGTTCTTGTGGCTTTAGGCAAGGAATTCTAGGGCCTTGGGGAGGGGTAGTGTGATTGGGAAGGGGGAAGTGGGCTCTGGATGGGCTGGTCCTCTGGCTGTGAGAAGTCCACCCCTTGATGGGAGGGTTGAGACCAGAGGAGGGCCCAGGAGGACCTTCTGGAATGCTGGGCCGAATTCTGAGCCCCCAGGTGCCTGGGTATAGGGACAACACTGTCCTAGTGTCTACTGTGGTCCCTGCCTGAGAGGCATCCTATAAACCTTGGATTAATAAAAGGATGAATGAAGTGGGTCACCGCATGGCATCTATGGTTCTAAGAATGGCTTAAAAACTGAAGATGAAAACTTCTCTAAACTTCTCCATATTTATTCTGGAGATGAGAACACTGAAGTTTGGAGATGCTCTGAGCTTTGCTGGCAGTCGCACTTTCGAAGCGGCACTGCTGGCTTTAGAAACCAGCTCCTCTGTGTGTTGGCCGGGGATGCCTTTCCTTTCTGCATTAATGACTTCATGCCCGAAGGTCCAGGTTTCTTGCTGGAAGTTTGATTCCGTGCAGGTTGGAATGGGGTGACAGAGGAAACCTTGATGCTGGGAAATTTGGTAGAATAAAGGAGGACAAAAAAGGACATCTTGGAATGTTCTTTTCTCTGCCTTCGTAAGTTACAAGGAGCGAGAAAATCTTGGAAGGAAACGATTTATCACACTCACGGTCGTAGGACAGATATTTACCACCTGATCCACTTCGGCCTTGTAGAACGAAAGCAGAAGCCATAAACTGTGCACAGAAGAGAATGCAAACTGTTGCATTTTCAGAATTCATTGAAGATGACGTGAAAAAGTTGTTTGAATGCTTTATTATGTGTGGAAGGGTCATAAAATCCCGGCCAAGCTACCAGGGAGGGAAGTGCGGTCAAAGATAAGGCTGAGTGTGAAGGGGCTGGTGCTGCGATTAAATTTGAAAACTGCTCTTTATAGACACATTAAAAATCATGCTCAAACTGATAGAATGAATAAGCAGCTTCATTGTACCAGGATCCTGCTGCTATGAACACGCACCCCTGCAAACGAAGATCCGTAGAGTTTCTCTCTCAGTTATAACATGCGGCTATGTGCACGTTAAATGCCATTGAAATGCCAGGTAGTATTCATTTATTCACTTAACAAGTAGTCCTTAAGTGCCACCTGCATGCCAAGCTCTGTGCCAGAGGCTGGGGGTATAGCTGTGAAAAAGGCATGGTCGCTATTTTGAAGTTGCTGTTGAACTTGGGAATGACTAGTGACCGGGAAGATAGAGGACTAGAGAGGAGGGGTCCCTAACCGTGATGCTCTTAGTACGGAGTGGGATGATCTGCCGGTGACTGATCATATACTCTATGCCCACTTTTTCTTTATGATCATCATGGAAGTTAAACATGTTTATGGAAGTAAGTTTGTTAAAGTTTATGAAAGTAAGAAGACAAAAAATCAACAATATCACTGCACAAAAACAGCCACACATTATCCTGAATTACATTTCCTTCTGCTTTTTTTTAACCTATGCATATATTTTGACACTGTTGGCGTTTCTTGCTATTTTTGCTTAATATAAGCATTTATATGCTATTGTAAATGCCCAATAACATTATTTTCATGATTTTAAAACGTCGTATCATATTTGGGACGCTGCACGTTGGAATTAGGATGCACTTTTGCAAAACTCCAATGCCTAGGAACCCCCTCCCCCAAGGCTAAATCACTCAGAGTCTCTGGGATGGGCTGCAGTCCTGTAAGTTCCTGGGTAACTCTGATGTGCAACCGGCATCTAGAAACCATTAATAAGTTATTTTTTTCTATCATTAGAAAATTGAACGTTCCTAAATTTGTTTGTTTTCAATAATAAGTAACCGTGTAATGAACATCTCTGCAGAAAGCACATCAGCATTCCGCACTATTCCCTCAGCATAGACCTGAGCAATGGCATCACCACCTCACAAGGAGGCACCTGTGTGCACGTAGCGTGTTTTCTTCTCTTCCTCATAAGGAAACCAACCATAAGGAGGTGGTGCAACAATTTAGCAGAAGGCCCGACTAGGGCAGAAAGTTTGAGTAATTGGCTTAAGGAAAATGCCCTTTTCACTATACCTGTGCTACTTTATAGGGAAATCCTTCTAAAATTTATGTCTGCTTCATTCTTGAGGCAAGTCTGATTTTCTCGGGCCAACGGCCTGTAGGAGCAACATGTGGGCCTTAACCTGCCACTTAAAAGACTTGTACAATTCTAGACGATCCGGAGGCATCTGCAGAAGAGAACATTATGGCATGATTTGTAGTCACAGACAATGAATACGGGATAACTATTCTGTGATCACACCACAGAAGTCAATAAAGGCTATGTTATTGTCAGAAAGAAAAAGCTTAGAATAAAAACTGAAATCCAAATCACTTTATTATTATGTCCACTTTGTAGATGAATAAGTATCAGTGAGGGAATTAGAGTAACTGTTTTCCTTCCAAGTTTACGTGGCAAGATCTGAGTGAACAGCCAGTAGTTGTTCTACTGCTGTTTGATTCAGAAAAGAAAAAAAAGAAAAAATTACCTGGGAAGCTTGTTGAAAGTGTAGTTCCCCTAAACACTCTGATTGCACAGGGCGAGAGTCAAAACGTCCCAGAAACCTGTGTTTTTAATCATGTGCAACCCAGGGGATTCTGCTAGAGGAAATCTCTGGGCCTCCTGCACCAGGCTGCCTTCTCCTTTGAAGTTCTGGTTTCCAAAGTGTCACCAGCTAAAGCAGCACAGACCCACACAGCTTCACGTCTGTGCTGCTCGGGTCTCTTGACCAGATAGAACTTACTGTGAGGGTGTCATTAGCTGGCAGCCTCCCACTGCTACGCCTTCTGGACGCAGAAGCCTCCGCCATGCTGACACTAAAGCCGGGACTTCCTGTACTGCTGCCAGGCAATGACTAGAGATTCTCTTGGGGGCACAGAGTCGGGCCGTTTCTGCCTGCAGAGACCCCATGCTCTGGTTCCCCGTCAGCCTGGCCAGGACTGTCCCAGAACTTCACTGCAGTCTTGGACTCTTCTTGCTCTACCCCCCTTTCCTTCCCGCTCTCCTCTCACAGGTGTGAGGCCCACAGCACCTTCAGTCTCAAGTAATTTTGCCTTCTGCTTCCTGGAGAACCCAAACTAGCACAAGATGCTGTGCAGTGAGGCAGACCAGAGGCTCGGCAGACCAGTGGTGTGCTAAGGACCATGCACGCCACACGCCAGTTCTCGTGGGCATCTCTTACCAAATCTGTGTTCGGTGACATCCCAGTAAAAATTAGCCACGGTAGAAGTGTTTACATCACATAAATTAATAAAGGCTAAAATCAAGATTACCCCCTGCCCGTGGAGCTCTAGTTGTTAAACATTTCATAGAACACCCCTGTCCCCACCACACCAAAGCTAGAAGGCTTGGAAATTTCTATCCCCACTTCAAGGCGGCAGCAAGACATGGCAGCTACAGCCTACACCCTTGTTACTAATCTCCATCGACTTAAAGTTGCTTCCTATCCCCAAAGTTCACCATGTAAACTCTTGTCTCCACCTGCTTGCTGTTTGAGTTCGTCTGTTCAAACGCTTGCTGTTTTCCTGCTTGCTCAAAATTCACCAGTAGTCAACAACACTACAATTTTATAATCAATAAGAAATTGTACTGGCAAGAAGGCAGTTACAATAAGTCAAATTCAAAGTGATATGCCCTGGATACACTGTTCTCTCTCATTCCCCCTCTCTCTCTCTTCAATTTGAGCATCTCAAAAGGCTCAAAGAGACCATTTCTATTCAGACTGGATGAAAGTGCCCTGGAATCCATGAGTTAGTGATGTCATGGTGTAACATGAGAAGAATCAATAGGCAAATGAGTAAAGCTGGCCAAGAAAATAGGTAGCTGGATAGATAGATAAATACGTGCATGGTTGGTCTGGTTTTAATGAGAAACATTCCTGCTTGGCACAGGGCAGAAGAATAAACATTTCCTTGGTACTATTGATACAAATACAAAAAAAAAAAAACCCATATTAGAGGATTTTAACTTGTGTTTTATCAGTGACATGCAAGCATCGGTGTTCTTCACTGCAAAGTGGGTTTCATAATAATCAGAGTGTTGTTTGTGGGCTCAGGAACTGTATATGTAGTTCTAAGGCACGTAGTATGTGTTCAATAAAAGGGAATTTAGTTCCTGCCTTCTTTTCTAGTTATTAGGGAGCATGGAGAAGACGGCATCAACATTTCCTCCCTGAGTGCATTCATTATTAAAGAAGAGAGATTGCTTTCTGGTGTTTCTGTAAGTGAACGCTAATGTATTAAAAGCTGAAAATAAATAAAACAGGCAGACAAAAAGACAAGGCAGAACTTGCAGTGAAAATACCCCTGTTAAACTTTGCAACACTGGAGTGGGGCCATGCAGAAGGAAGAGGGAGGTGAAAGCTGTTTAGGGAGCAGGGAACCAATCGCACTGGGAGACGCAAACTACTTAGACTGCCCGGGGACACCTCCCAGGGCTTATGGGTAAGGGTGCCCTGATAGAGAGTATAATTTTTTTTATAAATAATAAAGACTTTCTAAATGCTTGCTCTAACTTTAGGCTACAAACTCCACACCGTGCAGGGCACAGACATTGAAGAAGATCGAAGTGGTACATGGTTTGCTGGATTTAGTTCCTTCCAACAAAATAGGGTAAGGGCAGGGGAGTGAGAACGGGGAGTTTGCTTGACAAATTGCCTTGGATTTATTTTTCATCATTTATATTATATCACATAGGATTGGAACGCAACTCAATGGATGGACGGAATAATAGTCTGCACGTTTAATACGATTTCTGCTACAGGCAAAATAGTACCAGATAAAGCATTCATATCTTAATGATAGGTAAATAATCCTTTAGTGCCACAGATGAACATGCGACAGACAGGCGTTCTCTATTCATGACAACACCTTTATTTTTGAACCCTATTACAGCAGAGATATTGCTACATCAGTGCCATAATCGTACACTGATAGACAGAGAGTAAACAATACACACACGCACACACACACACACACACACACACAGGCAACATAATGGTAGTATAGTCACACAATAATAGCTCCCTTATAGATGCCAGAGAATTTCTTTCTCCATTTTGCTACTAAATGAGAAATGGCACTGTATGAAAGCAAGCTAGGCTTTGGACAGCTATGACACAGGGGTTCAAATCCCAGATGCTCTCCAGACAAGCTGTGTGACTTACAACGCTGTTTCGCAACCCATAAGGTGCACATGAATCACCCAACATCTGGATAAAATGAAGATTCCGATTCTCCAGGTCTAGGGTGAACCTGAGACTCTGTATTTCTCATAAACTTCCCAGTGGGTTATGCTCAGATTAGTGACCCTTGGAGGCCACACTGACTAGTGAAAACTTAAACCTTATCATGCATCTTTTCTGAGCCTCAGTTTCTTCATCTGCAAAATATCTATGGCTGATGTTAAATAATGCTGTAAGGGCTGTACCAAACGAGGCTTATAAAATCCCTCGCCGAGTGTCTGGCACACACTGTGTTCCATCAGGGAATGCCGTTGCCATTATTATTAATAACGTGCTCGCGAGAACAGTGCAGAGATTAACCACCTGATGGGAGTCAGGTAGTATAAATTAGATGCATGTGGCTCCATCACCTTTTTATATCTTACAGCTAATGACAATGTTGCAGATTGGCTTAGCCCTATAAATTCTGGTGGCAATGAATTGACTATTCCGTCCCCATCCTCCCCAGAATAATAATAAAATTTGGAGGGAAATAAAAGAAGAAAATCTGTTTGCCTTAGAAAGTTTCCCCAGCTCAGCAGAGCCCTGCATGTACTGGAGAGTAACTTCATTTCCCTGGGACTGGAGGAGCCCGTAATCCATGAAAATGGAGCGCAAGTCCCTGCATGAGGTACTTGTGCAGTAAGCCGCTAAGACTCCCTCGCAGCTCTGCGTGAGCCCACCGAGTTCTCTTTGATAAGTTGCCCGACCTGAGAAAGCTGAAAATGTGTCCATTATTGTGGAGGCTGCTGGGAGGAGATGACATTAGAAGGGGAAGGGTGGCAGATCAGGGAGCCTGGGGTGGAGCACGTGCCTCCCAGCCTCGTTCATTCCGAGAGACAGAGAGCCCGAGTTTTACAGCTACTCAGAGCCCTGGCAAGGCTGGGTTAGAGGTGCTTTGGGTTCCCTTACACCCCATACGCGTGGGTGGCACGATCAGGTGTTGGAAAGGGGCTTAGCACCTGTGGAAAGGTGGAGAGCCAGCACTAGCCCACGCTGCCCCTCCCCTGTGGAGGAGAGGGCGCCCTGGTGCTGAAATTGCAAAGATGGAGAAGAAGAATAATGCTCGGCGCAGGCAAGGCCGCGGGGTGCTGGGCCCCTGCATCCCTGGCTTGGGAGCACAGAAACTTTGTCTGCGTTTCTGGAGGGCAATTTGGCATTCCGTTTCAAAACCTTTAAAAAATGTGCATACCCTTGGACCCCGCAGACCTGCATCTGGAAGAGTATCCCGAGAAAACAACATAAATGTGGAAAATTTAGCTTTAGGTAGGGTGCCATGCCTGGAACAAGGATGCAAGATTTTTGTGTGTGTGTGTGTGTGGTAATCTTGGAGGGTCTGGGTAGCAAAAAATGAAAACAACAACAGCAGCAGCAGCAATAACAGAGATAAAGCCAAAATATCCTTTCCTTTCAAAGTTATAGGTAGCTCCCCTTCTCCTAGAGCTGGAGGCTGGAGTTGGCCCTTGGAGGAGCTTGCCCCTCGCTTGGAAGCATCCCCTCTGTGGGGAGGGGCGTTAGGCAAACACCCTCCGCGGTGCTCGTGGGCAAGTGTGAGAGCACAGGTGCGTCAGACTCAGAAATTGGGTGCTCTGCTTTGTGATACAAATTGCTAAGTGCTGTTTGTAGCCAAAGCTGCATTTCTGCAGACTTGGATGCTTCTTTATAGCATTGTTTCTCATCTAGGTAAGGATTCGTGCTGGCTGCAATCTGCATGGGGAGAGTGGCCATTAAGCCACGTGATACAGAAGTTGGAGGGAGGCAGGGAGGGGCGGCGTGCCCTCGATTCACTCACATTCTGGTGGCCTGAGCCAGATAAGAGCATGTGCATGAATAAGTAGCAAAATAGATACACACACACCACTACTGCTGCTATTGTACTACTGCTGAGTTCTACAAAGAAGAAAAATGCAGTACCGTGATGGGGAGGGGAGGGAGTTGCTTTAGCTAGAACAGTGTCTGAAGACCCCTCGGAGGAGGTGACAGTGAATGGTCCATTAAGGAAAGAATAAGGGGAGAGGGGCAACTGTCACCGTGTGGACAGTTCTTGAGGGAGAAGATGGAGGGTTGCTATGAACCACAAAAGGGCATGGCGGTTGGAGAGGGCACAGGAAATTCTATTTTGGATGGATGATTTTATGGCAAATGTGTAGGCTTATGAGAATGCTCCAGCGGACGGGAAGACATTGACAGCGCTGAGTACAATGAGAACGGAGGAACACGGTTCTTGAGAAAGCAGGGCAGTGCGGGACAGAGAGTGTGAGCAGAGGAGTTTGTCTCAGGAGTGAGACGGGCGCTTGTTCCAGCAACAGGGCAGAAGTCAGGGTGCGTGGACACAGACACGGGCCAGGGTCACTGGCGTCTTTCAGAGTTTACATCTGACTGCATCTCCCTTCGAAATGTAAGGTGAGGTCTTTGGTGGGCAGCGCGGGTCTGGCAGGGCAGTAGACATTTGAGCAAAGAAAAGCTAGGAAATCATTATTTCTAGATAAATTTACTTAAAAATCTGGAAGGATCATCTGGCTGGATTATGTGCCTGTTTCAAGCATGGTCACTTACTGACACACGTCCACTCAGCCCCGTTGTGTCATAGTCTCCAACCACGGTCAGCCTTTTGGGAGCAGCTGCAGAAAAGGTGGCCAGTGAGGCATAACCAGCTGGGAGGGTTAATTTATGTGTCCGTCTGGCCGAGCCATGGCACCCAGATACTGATGAAACATTATTTTAGACGTTTCCGTTAAGGTATTTTTATATGAGATTAACATTTAAATTGATAGACTGAATAAAGCAGATTATTCTCCATAATGTGTGGGTTGGCCTAATCTAATCATTTGAAGGTTTTACTGAAAAAAAGGTGAACTCCCCTCTGGCCTACTCTGCAGATTTGGAACTTGCCGGCATCCACAGTTGTGTGAGCCTTTCCTTGAAATAAATCTCTCGCTACACATGCCCATCTATTGGTCTGCCTCCCTGGAGAGCACTAATAACCGGGTTTGGAGGAGAGGTGGAGTTACTAAGGACAGCTGATGAGTAGACAGAGGGCAAGAGAACGAGGCTGTTTTCAAGGGATCGTTAAGGTCATGGTCAGAGGAACTGTCCACAGTGGGAGGCTGTACCATCGGAAGAGGCTGGGTTGTTCTGTGATAAGGAACAAGCCCCAAATCTCAATAGCTTATCACAGCGACATGTCATTTCTCACGGAAGTTACAACAGCCTCTGTTCATTGTGATCACTCATGGACCTGGGCTCTGGAAGGCTTCATCCCAACATCAGCTTCTACAACCTCTGCAACCGGAGGGAGACGGGGTCAGTGACTCACTGGCAATCACAATGTCACGTATCACTTCTGCTCATATCTCACTTGCCAAAGCAAATCACAGGCTTCATCTAGTCTCAAGAAATGGTGAAGTAACACTTAGTGTTAGCAGGTTTTGGAAGGGAAAATCATCAGGAATTGGTGAAATAGTTTTAATGACTACCACAGACAACAAATACCGGAAAAAAGGGTAGGATCCATAGACTATGGGTCTCAAAAAGGCTGCGGAATTCCTGGATTGGGAAGATTGGAACTGGTGTGTCGGAGGGCTTGCAGTTAAGCGTCAGAGATGATGAACCTGTTGGAGACGATTTGAAGCCAGACCATGCGTGTAGGTCCCTGACGGAGAGTGAAGGATGGGTTCCACACAGCAGCCATTCTCAGACCTGAGCGTGCAGAACCCCAGGGAGGGCTGTTAAAACATGGATTGCTGAAGCCACTGCCCAGAGTTCCTGAGTTAAAAAGGAGCCTATAAGTTTGCATTTTGAACAAGTTCACAAGTAACGCTGGTGACCTCTGCCTTAAAAATGTGGATGGATAAGGAAGAAGAGGCCCCGCGGTTAGATAGGTCAGCAACAGGGTGTTGAAGCTGTTAAGGATGATGCCTGGAGCCAGTTGCTAAAATAATTAATGAACGATGGGGAGCAATAGGTCATGACTAAATGACAGCAGCAGGAAGATAGCAAAATTTGATGATACGTCCTACAAAGATTTTTACTGTCGAAGGAAGAAGGAGCAAGGAGCACATACATGTACTCAGCCTCCAGACTGTAAGGTGCATGGGATGATGTGGGAGGAAAACAGTGCCCACTTGATAATTTACATGCAATGAGATGCATAAACCTTATTTGTGTATTTCAGTGAGTTCTGACTAACTTGCACACCCACATAACTCACAATACTATCAATTTCCAGCACCACGAATAGCTTTCTCAGATTACTTACCAGTCAATTTTAAAAATATTAATTGTTCCAATCCACAAGCAGGATATATCTCCCCTTAAATTTATGTCTTATTTAATTCCTTTCCTTAGCACACAGGTGTTGTGCCTATTGGATTTCATTTTTCCCTAAGTATTTCAGGTGTTTGATGCTATTGCAAATAGTGTTCTTAAAATTTCATTTTCCATTGTTCATTCCTAGTATATAAAATAAAATTAATTCTTGTATGTTGGATTTGTATTCTGTGATGTTAAATTGACATTTTATTTTTAGCATTTTCTTTTGGTTGAATTCTTTGAAAAGTCTATGGGCATAATTTTATCATCTGCAAATAAAAACAATTTGGCCTCTTCCTTTCCACTCTTTGTGCCTTTTTGGATCTTTTTCTTGCCTGATGCTTGGACTAGAAACCCTAGCACAAAGTTGAATAAAAGTGGTAAGAGGCTTACGCCCAGTCTTAATGGGAAACTTAAGTAGTTCAGCACAAAGTATGATGTTAGTTACAGGTTTTCCATAGATGCCGTTTATTTGTTTGAGGAAGTTTCCTTTTTTCTCCCTAACTGATTGAGAGTTTTTGTTGTGACTAAGTACTGAATTTTGTTAAATATCTTTTCTTCATCTATTGAAAAGATCATATGATTTTCCTTTATTCTGTTAAGATGCCGAGTTATTTTGATTGTTGTCTTTTAATGTCAAGTCAATGTTGTCTTTCTAGAATAAATTCACTTTGTTGTGATGCATTATCTTTTTTAATGTATTATTGGATTTGATTTGCTAACTTTGCCCTAATAACTTTTGCATCTATGATCGAGAGAAAAATTGATCTGTAGTTTTTCTTTTCTTGTGATGTCCCTGTCTGCTTTGGTTTTAGAGTAACATCAACCTAGAGTTGGGAAGTGTTGTCTCCTCTTGTATTTTTCTGAAAGTTTGTGTGAGATTTCGTGACTTATTCCTTAAATGTTTGATAGAATTCACCTGCCATGTTATCCGGGCTTGGAATTTTTCTTTGTGGGAAACCTTTTAAATATAAATTCAATGTTATTAATATATATAAGGTTATTCAGAATTTCTATATCTTTTAATGTCAGTTTTTCTGACTTGCAAATCTTAAGGAATTTGTCTATTAAATCTGTTTTCAAATTTATTAATATAACTGTTGTCATTGCTACATTTCTTTTGCCTTTTCAATTTCCTCAGGATAACTCCTGTTTCATTCCTCATATTGGTCTTCAGGATGTCTCCCTCTGGATTCCTGATACAGCTTTCCATCTTTCTTCCCTAATCAATTCAACCAAATTTAAATTTTATTGCTGATCATTTTAAAGAACCAACATTCGATTTCACTGATTTTCTGCTTCTCCTTGTTTTTCTGCTTTTTATATCATTCAGTTTTGCTTTCCTTTTTAGTATTTCTGTTGTTCTACTTACTTTGGGTATAATTTGTTCTTCTTTCTCTGGCTTCTTAAAGTGGAAACTTATGTCAACAATTTAAGTTATTTTTGCTTTTTAATGTAGCTACTCCTAGCTCTAAATTCCCTTCCATGTCTAGCTTTAGCTACATCCCGCAAGTTTTGTAAATAGGGTTTTTATTTTTATTCTATTCAAAATATTTTCATTTATTTCTTCTGATTTCTGTTGTGACTCATGGGTCATTTAAAAGTATATTGATTAATGTGGGAATTTTGTGGATATCTTTTGTTATTTTTTTCCAATTTAATTCAGTTTTCCAAATTATTAAGACTAGGTTTATAGCCCAGGATGTATTAATAGTCTATTTTGGTGAAAGTTCTTTGTGCTTTGTACTGTAAACATTCATCAGGTTTTATAACTTGGTTTTGGCTCATAATATTGTTCGACTTTTCTCTTATTGAATTTCTCTAAATCTGCTTATTTCGTCAAATATTGAAAGTAGAGGGTGGAATCTCTAACTATAATTGTGAATTTTTACTCTTTCACTTTTTACTTTGTCTTTTTTTTTCTTCATGTATTTTGAAGCTTTATTTTGTATGGACACATTTAGTACTGTTTGTTCTTAATAAATGGAGCTGTTTATCATTATGAAATGTCCCGCTTTATCTCTGGCATCACAATTTGTCTCGGTGTCTAGTTTAGCTTGCTCATGATTAGTGTTCATGCAGAGTATCTTTCTTCCATCTATTCATTTTTAATCTACCTTTGTCTTTATATTTAAAGTGGATTTCTTGTCGGTAGAGTATGGTTGGTTGTTGCACATATATCCATCTGAAAATTTATTCCTTTTAATTTGAGTCTATAATCTACTTACATTTAATTTATTTATGATATTGCTATTTTTAATTTCACTCTTTGAATTTTTTGACCCATAATTTGCTTTATTTTTCTTTGTTCTTTATTTTGGATTGTTTATTTATTTATTTATTTATAGGGTTCATTTTATTTACCATATTAGCTTTTAAACTATTCCTCTTATTTATCATTTGAGGGTTTACAATAGGTATCTACATGTTATTAGAGTCTACCATGAATTAATAATATAGCATTTCACATTTTGCATAAGAATTTTAGAGTATTGTATTCCTATTTTTTCTACTCTTATATTTTATGCTATTATTGTCATATGTTTTACTTTATGTTATAAATTCCACAATACATTCATGTTATTTTTCTTTTAACCGTCAATTGTCATGCAAAAACCTGTTTTTAAATGAGAAAAATGTTTTATCTTAACCATTTTATGACACTCTTCATTCCATCCATCTGATATGGTTCTCCTTCAGTCAGATATACTTCCTTTAACATTTTCTTTTTCTTTTTTTGTCCTGGATATTTGCTAGTGTCAAATTCTCTCTGCTTTATCTGAAATATCTAAGGTAGATTTTAGCCATATGTGGAATTCTAGATTGGCAGATTTTTAAATCTCTTAGCACTTTAAAGATGGCCTGGAATTATCTTCTTACTTTCATTGTCTCTGTAAAGAAGTCAGAAATGTTTCTTAGAATTATTCCGTCCATGTAATGTTTCATTTTCTTTGGATGCTTTTACGATCTGATCTTCATTTGCTTTTGGAAAATGGATTAATTTTCTCAGTGTAATTTTCTTTATGATCATTCTACTTGTGATTCACTGAGCTTCTTGGATCTATGCATTTATGTTTCTCTTCAAATTTAAAAAAAGAATTCAGCAATGGTTTATGTATTTTTTTAATCTCATGTACTCATTTCAAGGGACTTTCTTCATGAGTTGTAGAACATTTGTCTGGCCTCTACCCAGGGGACACTGGTGGCACCCTCACCCCCATTGGAAAAGTCAAACATGTGCCCAGGCATTGCCAAATATCCCTTGGATGGCAAACTCACCTCCAGGGATTTTCAAAAACAGGAATGGGAACTATTGCATACTTGAACATGAGTATTTAGGTATATCTGTCCATATTCATTATTTTAAGGATGAGAGTGTCTTATAAGTAGTTAAGCAGAAATTAGAGAACCAAAAAGAAAAGAAGAGCACTAAGGTCACAGAGGGATAGCAATTACAAGAAGCAGATACTATTCCCAGGTCCGAGGAAGCCAAAGAAGTAGGATTAGTGAAAGGCAGGGGCTGGCAGGAGATCCTTACACAACTAGGACTCGGATCTCTGAGGCGAGGGACGCTCCAGGCTGGCACAGGCATTTCTGGAGCTCAGAGGAAGAGCCAGAGGCTCAGGCTCTGGGCAAGGACTCTGCCTGGTGGGTGAGGGTGTCTCTGGGGAGCCATGGTCCCCCAGATCTGGAAGGACTGGGAGAGAAGCAAGTCTGGATATTGGAACCAACTGTAGCTGCTGGAGGGCTGGGCCCTTGCCTGGGGCAGCACGGACAGGAACAGCAAAGACCATGAGGAGCAGTTTTCTGTCTCTTATCTTCCTTCCAGCCTCCATTCTCAGCCCAGTCTAGGAGGCAGCAGTCTGCCAAAGGAAAAATGCAGTTCAAAGGTCTGGATTCCAGCCTCACAGAGAGGAGCATGGAACAGTGGGTTTGGAGGTGACAGATATTCACTCAGGAAAGGGTCACCCCTCCCCAGGCCACAGTGGTAGTAGAGGATGCTGGGCCCATGGGGTCACCAGTCCTTGAGGGACTCAGGCAGCAAATGGGGTAGGGTGTGGCTTCTTGAGGAGGCTGAGTGATTTAGATCCAGTCTGTGCCCCTGCAGACACCTAGCACAGGGCCCAAGAGACTCTGAAAACAAAACAACTTTGCGTGCACTTTAAAGGGGCAAGGTCCCTGCATCAACAGGCAGGGGTCGGGGCTGGCAGGCATCTCTGTTTGGATACTGATGAACTACGACCCCATTTTTGTATTTATAAACTTAGAAGCATGGTTATGCCAATTATATGAATAATATTGAATGAAAGACAAATGTGAGAGCTAATAGTAGGATATTCACTAAATAAATTCTGACACACTTAAACAATGAAGAACTCTGCAGCCATTAAAAATAATGCTGTAAAAGAAAACTTAAGTATTATGGAAATATGTTTATATTATATTTAGAAAAAGTTCATGAACTAGTGGAATTTTTGGTATATAAATATTTATCTTTATTATATATTACTTATACAAAAGTTTCTATGGTAAATTTTTATAGTGTACCTGTGAGGGTTCAACCAGATATGATTCTTACTTTTTTTGTGTTTGTGGTTTTTGGTATGTCCTGAATTTTCTATTAAAAAAAGCTATTTTTGCTTTTATGAAAATATCTACTTTTTAAAATTAAGAAAGAATAATGTGAAATGTTTGGCATCTCACTTTCTCAAATCATTTTGAACGACTTAACCCCCTTTCTATATGCTCCCTAGAGTTTAGAAACATTCTTATGTACTATATACCACATAATACAGTATGTACTCTATACTCAAGACATGAGCAACCCTGAAATGAGAACATTTCTAACAGTCCGGGGCTCTCCTTTCTCACCAGCCTCTCACAGGCTGCAAGTTCTTGGAATAGTAATAGAAATATATCTCTCTTTCCTTAGTGCTGCGGTCCCCAACCACTGGGGACCTGGTAGGGACCGGGCTGCAGTGCTCTACCCCACCCCAGTTGTAGGACTAGGGACTTCAGTCCTACAACTGTAGGAAAATGAATTCTTTCAACAACCAAAGGGAATTTGGAACAGATCTTTCCCTAGTTGAACCTCCAAAGGAGGACGCATATGGCTGACACCTAGATCCCAGACTTGTGAGACCCTGAGCAGAGGACCAAGCTGACATGTGCTGGGCTCCTCCACACAGAAACTGTGAGATAATCAAGTTGTGTTGTTTTAAGTTGCTTAGTGTGAGGTGATTTTCACACAGTGCATCAGTCGGGGTTTCCCGGAGAAACAGAACTAATAGAGTGTGCGTGTGCGTGTTCGTGCATGTGTGTGTGTGTGTGTGTGTGTGTGTATGGCTGGAAACTCAGGCAGGACCTGATGCTGCAGTTTTTGCAGTCTTGAGGTAGAATTTCTCCTTGCTGGGGAAACTTGTTTTTGCTCTAAGGCCTTTCAGCTGCTTGGATGTGATCTGCCCGCATCATCGAGGGTAATCTCCTTTGCCTAAAGTTGACGGACTGTAGATGTTAACCACATCTACAAAATACCTCCACAGCAACACCTAGAGTAGTGTTCGAGCGAATAGCTGGGTCCTAGAGCCCAGCCAAGTTTGCACATAAACTAACCGTCACATAGGACAACTGAAACCAAACACAAATACATTGATGTTGAAATGACAAAACATTAAAATAGTATAAATAAAACTTAGTAGACAACGTGGCATACAGCCCACCCAATAAATGTATGCTTTTTATTATGGTAATATTTCTGAAAATTTAAATTTTAAAAATCATATATATTCCCCAAATACAAAGGCAACACGATATAATGGCACAATCACTGAGTGCAAAAGAGGGAGAAGCAGCAGGTGTCTGGGCTCCAGAGTTTATCTGCGTATGTATCTTGGGCAAGACCCTTAACTTCCTTGTTTCCTCACTTATGAAATAGGATCCATGATCCCACCGTATACCTTACATGGCTAAGTGATTTGAAAATTTTTTCTAATTGTACAGATCTCCAAAAAAAAAAAATAATCCAGAAAGGCTTATATTAAAATATGTTATAAGTCAGTGAAATCAGAACCAGAAATCTAAAATCCATTTAGAAGGATAGGAGAGCTCATGTATTTTTAAGCTGATAAAATGATTGGGCAATGCATTGCACCCTGAGCTTGCAGCAGTAAAGGGGAAAAAAAAGTTGAAATATTTTTATTTGTTATTTTAACAGCAGAAAAAAAACCTATTATGTAATGGGAGAAAACATGTATTTATTAGGTCAGAGGAATGTTTCTTGGAAATACTTTATTATGTCATGACTCATAAAAGGAACGGTAAACGAGTGATGGGTGTACCCTAGTGCAAGGGATGCCAGTCACACTGGCCTGGGTTCAAGTCCCAAATCTGCCAGTTCCTAGACATCACTCTGCACTAAGCCAGTATACTTAATGTCTCTGAGCCTCTGTTTCCTCATCCAAAAATTGGGAATTTGCATAGCATCTAGTTCATTGAGTAGTTTGTGGTGTTTTTAATGGAGCTGGAGCTTCGGAAGTGTTTAGCGCAGCATGTGATATGGAAGAAGTTCAGTATACGCCTCCTGGTTAACTAGGATTGGGATAATCATTGCTATGGCAGATACTCAAAGTCCTTCACACGGTCTTTGGTCCCACTAACCCATGGTGGACATCTTCCCTCCTATGGAATGGAGGTGCAAACTTTCGTTCCCTCTACAGACATCGTCTGAGCGCCCCAGGCCATATCCCGCACTGTCCTAGGAGGTGTCCCTTCAAGTACGGCAAGGCCATGGCCTCAAGGAGCCTGCTGGAGAAACAGACCATCTAAGGACGAAAAATAACGAGAAAGAGACAACGGTGAAAAGTGCCATGCAGAAAACTAAACCTGGGTGGTGCATCAGGCAGAGACTGGGTGGCTACTGCAGCTGGGGGACATGGGTGGCCTTTCTGAGGAGCTGGCACTTAGGTGGAGATGAAAATGCAATCAGGGCCATCAGGTAAAGATCAGGGCAAGATCTCGGAGGGAGGTGCCCACAGGGCCAATGCACTCCAGTGGGTGTGAGCTGGACCCTAGAGAGCCACAGCAAGGGACAGGTCCCCAGGGGTCGGCTTCTGAGGGACCTGGGTAGCAGGTCAAAGAGATGGAACTGAATTTCCAGTGCGTTGGAATTCCCAGGGGACAGTGCTGAGCAGAGGAGTGGTGGGAATGGCTTCGCCAAGTGGAGGGTGTCTGGCAGGAAGGCAGGAGCAGAAGCCCCAGGCCAGTCTGCAGGTGGTGAAGTGCCCCAACGAGGGTGGGGTGGCTCTGACCAGGAACACAAAGGGGATAGGAGCAGAGGCAGGGACAATGGGGCTTGAGTCTGCTGGACTTGTGGAGGACCGCCAGTGGGCACGGGGGAGGGACAAGTCTGGGATGCCTGTGGGTCTCTGAGCTGGTGACACCAGGGACACAGAGCCTTAAAGGGGACTCGGGAACATGAGACCTTATTCAGTTAAGGCTTTGTTAAATGAATAAATAACTGGAAAAAAAAAAGAACAAATACATAAAACAGCATAGCTATCCTTTACTTATCGAGCATCTACTATTTTCTGATTTAGCCCATGTTAACTGAACTACTTCAGAGGTTATATAACCATTCTGAGCCCTAATATTATCTATGAAAGTCCAGGGTTGGGGGAGTAATGCTTCTACCTGGCCAGGTAGTGAATAAAGCTAGAAAGTGCTACAGACGTGATTCAAGCCCCCCTGGGGCTCCCAGAGCTCCCCAACTCTCAATTAAACCTGGTTCGTCTCACCTTGGACCTACCCCACCCGACCTACTGCACAAAGACCACCTCGACCTGGGAAAACGGATGGCTCCCTCCAAGACGATGTTCACATATATGAACCTCACATCTCAGCGAACATGTGTCGGACAGGAAATTGACGTCAAGGCACGCTGCGCTTCAGCAGCTGTAATAGGGCAAAATTAACCTCTGCTCAAGTAAAACCTTCCCCAACTCAGCGACGGAGACTGGGAAGCTGAGAGCTTATCTTGGTAAGACTTGCATATGCTCTAAAACGGAAGCTCCTCTTTCGAACAAGAGACTGCCATACACCAGTAAGTGTGATTATTCAAAGAGAAGATTATTTTATTTATTTATTTTTTTCCTTAGGATATCAGGCCTACTAGTCTACATTTCCATAGGCTCATAATCTTTCAATTAGATACTCAGTTGAATATAAATAATTTTGCCAGTGATTCTTGCTGAGGAATGTTTGGAATAAAAGAGAAAGAGAGAGAGAGAGAAAGCTTTGCAAACAAGAGGTCTCATCAGCTCAATATTACACTTTGTCATTAATGACACTGACTGTTTTCATTCATTATTCAGCCCAACTTAACAGTAATTTGTGCCTGAGAGCAAGAGCAAAAAGGAGAAAAAATGAGGGCTAGAGAGAATGTGTTTATATTAGAAATAATTTTAAAACAGTGTCTCTAATGCATAGTGAGAATGAATATTATTTTCACCATTTAAATTCAATTATTTGCACAGTGGTTTTGCTTTTCTCTTAAATGGTAAAATGGTCCTTTGGAGCCTTAAGAGTGGTAATAGTTTGAGTATATGGCCTTCTTTCTTTTTTGTACTGCATCCTATATATACTTTTCACTTCCAAATTAATTATCCTTCAGTGGGAAGCTCTTTAAGGTGAAGGAGTTTCTCTTCAGATATGAAGAGACTGGCTCTGAGATCCCAGGGTGTGTTTGTTCATTCCTCCCACAGGCACGTGTCTCAAGCCTGCTGTTTGCACAGAAATTACCAGGAGGGAAAGAGGAGTCCCAGCCCAAGGCGGGCAGGTTCCCAAAGGAAACTGGCCCTCAGGCAAATCACTGCAGCAAGGCGATGCCACCGGGCAGCAGGGACATGGGGGCAGAGCGACAACGGAGGTGGCACCAAGGTGGGCTCTTCAGATCACAGACATTTGTGGGCTCGTGTTGAGGAAGGATGTTTGGAATTAAGGGGGCACAACACAAGCAAAGGATATAATGTTTGGAGGAGCCTTATTCAGGGCAAGGTTCCTGGAGAGTAAAATGTGAGCAGGGAGTTGGGGTAGGAAGGACAGCTAAGCGGGTTCCACACATGGGGGCCCCCAGCAGAGGAGTGCCTGTGGAGAGGGGGTTTCCAGTAAGCTCTGCAGCTCAGTTAATGGCCTAAGGAGAGTGTGAGGGTAACAGTGCCAACGCCAGTTTCCTGGTACTCATGGGGGAAGCTGGGTGAAGGGTATACTGGAACTCTCTGCATGACTTTTCGTAAATTTCTTGTGATTTTAAAATTATTTCAAAGTTTAAAATAGTTATGTACATATATATGCACATAAACACACAATATAGAACACATACATATATGCAAAATATATAAACATATGCACACATATACACACATATACACATACCACATATATACATACATATATGTTAACATACACATTTTCATGTACACACATATGCATACATATATCTACACACACACACACACACATTTTCTTAATGTCTCTAAGACATGCAGGTGAAGGGGAGCCAGTGAAGACTCCAAAGCAGAGACGTGTTTCCTAATAAGGTTAGACTTGGAAGGGACTTCAAAGGTTTCCAGATCACACTCCTTCTCCATCATGTAGAAAATTAAATAGAATTTCAGACAGGACTAACTGGGATCACACAATGCATTAGTGACTGAGCTGAAATGAAATACCAGGTTTATTCACAGGCTTGCTAGCTGTTTCCTTTTTTAAACATTTGTTTAACGGGAGGCACTCTATTGGAAAGAGCACAGTCTTTTGAGATAGACAACTCTACATTTGAATCCTGACCTTGCTAGCTGTGCACCTTGCTAGCTGCTCATCTTGTCAGGTGCTTCCGGAAGTCATTTCGGGTGCTCTTTGGAGTTTGCTGCCCAGTCCTGACTCCACTTTTATTACCTACAGGATGTTGAGTCAATTGTGCTTCATGTTTTCCACATGTAGAATTAAGGAAAGTATGACACCTACCAGACAGGTTTGCAGCAAGGACTAAATGATAGATGTGTGAAAAGTTCTTAGCATGTGTTGGGCACATGAGTGTTCAATAATATTACCTGTTATTATTTGAGCTGACTGAATCTGGACATGTTGTTTCATCTTGATTAACTTCCAAGTTCATACCTATAAAATGGGGATAATCATAAGTACTTAACGAGATCATTGAGAAGATCAAGTGAGATAACACGCCCTGGGGCTGGGCCAGAGCTGGCCTCCCTCCACCATAGTCTCCCTGCCTATTGCATCTTGACCGTCTTTCACACCTGGACAGCCTCTCTGTACCCAAATCCACCAACAGCATGTGACTGGAGCCTCCTGACCTCACTTATAGCCTGTCCTGCCCCAGACACTTGGCCCCGGTCTCTCATCTTGTAATATATTTTAATTTTAAAAAACAGATACTTATTATGAAAAAAATAAAAATAAAAAAGTATAAATAAGAAGGAACAAATTTACCTCAAATTTTATGTGTTTTAGAGTCATGTACTCTGAATATTTTAGCGCTATTTCCTCCTGGTTCATGCTATGTATTTTACACAGGTGAATTTATCCCCAGAGAGAACAATTTTGCAACCTCTCATTTATTGGGGGGAGAGGAATGAGGCTAAAAGTCATTTTCCTTTGTCACCAATATTTTTTAACATTTCATAATGGCTGCTTAATAGTCCTTTGGGGGAGGGGTGTACATACACATTTCAATGATTCTTGAATGGGAGATTCTTAACATACATACATATGCTAATTTAAATACATACACACATGTTTTTAGCTACCGTGAATGAACAGCACTGTGATGAACACATTTTCATTGATATAACTTAGGGGTATCTACTCTCTTGCTGACAGACTTGTCTCATCTTGATTTCGTGTCTTCTCCCATTTTCTGAATTTCATAAGCTCCATCCCTGGGTCTCAGCCCTCTAATGTGCTGAAATTCATCTCTAGCTTGGCCAGCTCCTGCCTCCTCACCTCCCTGGGTACCACGTTCTTCCTCCTAAGGATTGGATCTCTCCTCCAGCGACAGATCTGGTCTGAGCTCCTGTCCCATCTCTACTTGCCTGGTCCTTTCAGAGTTAATATCACTATTCTCAATTTATCCAACAAACAGCAAAACCACAACTGACTCTTTCTATTCTATCAAGCTGCTTTTGCTGAAGGCATTTTGGTTTTCATCTTTCTTTCAACTGGATTTTGAATGGAAACATATCAGGTATTCCAGGAGGTCTACAGTGAAATGCTTCGGTTTTAGGCGGGTTAGCTGCATTGCAGGTATTCAAAATTAAAATTCTTGTTGGAACAGCATGAGCTTTGAGCTACAGCAGAACCCAGCTCCAGCTTCAACTCTTCCACTTCCTAAACGTGTGAATGATGAGAAAGTGACTGAACCTCTCTGAGCTTCGGTTTCCTATCTGAACGCAGAGGGTGGCAGTGCTCACTTGGAATCTCTGGAAGGGCTTCCGAGCCTTGGGATTTTGTTGCCACCGAGTATTCCAGTGGCTAAGCCAGCCTCAGGGACAGCTGGAACACCGGCAGTCAGTGCTAGAAAGTGAGGAGCCTGTGACTCACTACTGGCGTGAACTCAGACAAGACAGTTACCCTTATGAGCCTCAGTTTCTCTCTTTGAAAAAAATAGAGATACATATTTATTCCTTGGGGCTGTTCCATCCTAAGAGATAATGCATTTAAAGTGCCTGGCATATGCCAGGAGCTCAATAAATATTCATTTCTTCTCACCCTCCTCCTCCTCCTCCCTAATGCCATCTTGGATTTCACCACAAGGCGTTTGACCAGGCGAAGAAGGTCACGGAGGAGACACGGGCAGCGTGGAGCTGCACTTCTCTAGACTCTTGAAAATGATTGAAAGTTAAACTGGGCCAGGAGTCTGGTGACGTCTGGGTGAGAGACAGAGTTAAATTAAGGTTTAATCTTAGCCCTTTCCATGTGTTAAGCAGGCTGCGCAGAGCGAGGAGTTTGAAAGAGATTCAATGCTGAATTTTCTCACTAATCTGATGAGAAGAGAGAGACACGGGAGGAAAGAGAGCGGGAGAGAGGGAGAATCAGAGTTCAGATGGCTAATTTTCTAGCCAGCAGCTACTGGAATGTTTCCATTCGGAGACAGGAGAAGAGACAAAGAGAAATAATAACTGAAGATGGCTTTGTCGGCCAGAAGAAAAGTGATCGTTTTGCCGGGGTGGAGGGCAGTGGGCGAGAGCGTAGACGGAGCAGGTACTTGGGGGTGGCAGATTTCATTTTAATATAGTCACTTTGGTACCTGTCTATCTGCACGTTCAATTAGCATCAGAGGGAAAAGTAAACGTTCCTCGTGTGCCAGCCTGCCCCCCGAGCTCGGGGAGAGGCCGGGGAAACGCAGCACTTTCCGCCTCTCACTGGCCTCCGATGTTAAAGAAAATGGATATATTAATTTTTTCCCCTTTTCTGTTTCCTTCAGGCAAGAAAAGCTTTCAGTGTTGTCTTAAGTGAAAGCAGTTGAGTAATTGTCTTTTTTATAGGTTCTTCCTCCTCCCTCGAAGTCATAAGAGTCACCCCTCATGCCTGTTCCCTTTCTCTCAGCCCCTCCCGGGAGTGTTTTGCTGATTCACGACACGTTGGTCTGACACGGGCCATGTGTCCCTCCCCCACCCCTGGCATGTGTAGACGGGAGGCGGCGAGGTGGGCTTGGCGTGGAGCATCCAAGGCCCACGGCCGTCAGCTACCAGACTCCCTCCAGCCTTGTCTCATTCCGAATTTTGCCCACAGGATTCCAGTTCTCCAGTCAAACCGATTAAGCTTGTTTGACCTTGTGGTCCCTTGAGTCATTCCTTGAGTAACCAAGAGTCCCTTCAACCCTGACTTTCAAAATTCTACTAAATTTTCAACATCCTGATCTATTCCCCAGCCTTCCCTGCCCCAACTGTCCTGAAAAATATGTTCTAATCACCCCACCTCTGCACAAATTTGAGCGAGTATGAACTCATTCATTTATGTGCGTCATAGTTGAGAAGGATTTTGCAAAATGGCCACAATACTCCTCATCCAGTGAGCTCTTCCAAAGCTGTGTCGCTTCCCACGGAGAGGCAGAGACTTCGTGCTCCTCCTCTGGAACCCAGGCATCAAGCAAATAAGCTAATTGCGTTTCGGAGACGCACTTTAATACATGCAACCCTTCTGCCAATAGGGGAGAAGGAAGAAAGACATCAACCGTCTTTTGTGGTCCTTACTATACGACAGGCATCTGCTGTTTCATTTACTCCTCATAGCAATCCCATAAAAATTATGATAATCCTCAAATTACAGATTTAGACTTAAATGCAGACTGGTTGAATTGTATGGCGATCAAGTGTGGCACTAGGAGATTAGCCAACGCCGGGAAACCCTTCCCAGCCACCGTGGTGACTCCCACACGTGAAGGCACCACACAGACGTTTGCTTTCAAGACCTTTGAATAGGCTGCCTTGAAAAGAATACTCTTCAACATGTGACTTTGTGTCTTCTGTGGCTCTGGTGCATGGGGACTTCAACGTGTGACTTTGTGTCTTCTGTGGCTCTGGCACATGGGGACTTCATAGCGTATGTACGTTCGCGATGTCTCCTTCCTCACGTAACCATTCCCAGACCGTGTGGAAAAGTGTCACTGATCCACACTCCCATCACAACAATGGAAAAACAAGGCACAGGACTTAGGACAAACCAGTTAAATGTCCTCAGGAAGCCTTGAAAAATTAAAATATATATATTTATTATGTTTATAATGAAAGCTCCACTTAAATTTTTTCTTTTCTGCATTTTGTGAACAGGAGTGTTTGAAGCGTTGCTAAATCTGTTGCAGCGCGCACAAAAGTGCGGCTGAGGAGCATGGAGCCGTCTCCTTTGAGAACGGGAGGTCCCTCCCGCCCTGCCGCCTTGCTGTGCGTGCAGAAGCCAGGCGGGCGGGAGGTGGGAGGCCCCGACCCGATGCTAACGTGCTGCATTACTCTGGGTGACCCTGACATCCAAAGCCTTCATTTTTAAGAACAACCCATCTGTGGTGAGGCTGTGGGTGGTAGTTTCTAGAAAGATGATGTAACTGCTTATTAAAAGAAACTGTGGTGTCGAGACTTATTCTTTGGCTGGTGGGACTTCTTACAAGAAATTCCAAGAACCCCAGAAGCTTCTGGATAGCATATGTGGATCTACAGATGAAGACACACTCGTGCTTCTGAGGAAATCCTTCCATCCTGCCTCTAGAGGACAGTGTAATTGGAATCAGAACTCCAGGAGTGATCAGAGTGACGTCATTAGCCTACGTCTTCCTTTTATAATGAGGAAACTGGAGGCTTCTGGAGAGGGAAGTCACCAACCCCAGGTCACCCTGTGGTCAAGGGCAGTTGTCAAAAGCTATGCATGGCCCTGGGGAGCGAGCACCCTGTGGCCAGAAGCTAGTTCTGCACGTCTCGCCCTGGTCCACCCATCCCACCCACGCTCTCTCCTGCTCTCCACCCTCCTGGCTTCTGATCTCATTGTGAGTTTTTGGGTCCAGACCTCTCTCCATCGGGTTTAGCCACTGTCTCTCTTTTTAGTGACATCTTCCCCTAGAAGAGGGTCAGGCATGTAAACACACAAATGTGCCAGGTAAAAATCCCACAGGGACTGGGCAAATTGTCAGATGGGAGAGAATCCTTCCAATTTACACATGGACCCTGCTGGCTAAAGCAATACACCCGAAACTGGAACGGCCTGCATGCAGCCAATTTTAAAACCACCATGGACTGGAGCGCAAATGACCTCTGATGTTTTGTTTGACAGGCTGGTCTAGATGACCAATGAAATATCTTCATCTCCTAGAATGTTGTTTTTTTCTGCATCTCAAAGTTGCTGTAACACAAAGCTATTTTTCACTTAGCCCCCCTTCTCCAAGATGGAAAAGTGCTTCTCTCCTTTATGCATCTCCACTGCTCTACTGTCAAGAAAATAATAAGAATGGTAAATAACATTAACAACAGGAACAATGCCATAGCTCAATGCTCACATGCCAAGTAAAATGCCAGGTGCATTATTTTGTTCAGTAGCTAGGGCTATCCTATGAGATAGAAGCTCTTCTTTATTCCATTCTACAGATTAGGAAACTGAGGCACAGAGAGGTTAAATAACTTGCTCGTGGTCTAGGAAATGGTGTAGCCACAAATCACTTGCATGCATGTCTTACTCTAAAGCTGTGGTCCCCAAACCCCAGACTGCAGAACAGTAAGGGTCTGTGGCCTGTTGGGAACTGGCCGCAAAGCAGGAGGTGAGTGGCGGCCGGTGGACAGACGAGAGAAGCTTCATCTGTACTTACAGTTGCTGCTCAGCACTCACATCACCGCATCAGCTCCGCCTCCTGTCAGATCAGCAGTGGCATTAGATTTTCACAGGAGCACGAACCCTACTGTAAATTGCGCATGCCAGGGATCTAGGTTGCGTGCTCCTCATGAGAATCTAACACCTGATGATCTGAAGTGGAGCTGAGGCGGTGATGCTAGTGCTGGGAGCAGCTGCAAATACAGATCATCATTAGCAGAGAGGTTTGACTGCACAATACATGTAGTGCACTTGAATCATCCCAAAACCACTCCCCACCCCACGTCTGTGGAAAAACTGTCTTCCATGAAACCAGTCCCTGGTGTGAAAAAGGTTGGGTACCAACTGCTTTCAGGTTCTTCATCACCAGGCATCTCCCTCCATCAACCAGCCAACTGCAACTCTATGAAGACCTCAAGAACCCTTCTCTGACTTCACTGTTTAACATCCTTCTCTTCTGATTGACTATGAGTCTTTAAAGGGCAAAGCAAAGGGCTTCACGCATAGTAGTGATGCAATAAATTTGTATGCATGGGTCAGTAATGCCCTTCAGAAACTAGGAAACTTAGAATTGTATGTTGACGTCATCATATATCATCCTGTTGTTAATGGAGCAAATGCAGAGCCTTGCGTGAAGGGAACACATGGCAGAGTAATTCTGTGTTTTCTTTACTTTTTTTTTTTAAATAAATTCACAATTGCCCCTTTCAATCACAACTATGTGGGACATTTCATTTTGGTTGCATTCAATTATATCCTCACTTGATGTGAATCAAATCAAGACTTAGATTCCTAATACTGCCATGATTTCATCTCAGTAAAAACCCACCAATGTGTGACTACAGACGACGATGACAGAGAAAATATCTGCACGTGTCCCCTTAAGTCCAGGGAGGGCAAGGCCCGCAGTGGGCTCTGAAATAAAAGGAGTCTATAATCAAATAATTATGCGACACATACCATACTGAAAATGTCACAATGTACATTTGCACATAAAAATCTCTGAAAAGCACAGTAGAGACATCTACTCAACTGTAACCCAGTGTATCACACCCTTCCTCAGCCACAGTGGCAGGGACTGTTAGCTGCCAGTTAATAATCATTCTCTTCAACTTTCTTGGTCATAGAACTCTGATTTTATTCACATTGGCAATATCCCTGGCTAAAATACCACATTTTCCAGTGTCTCGTGCAGGTGGATGTGGTCACCTGACTGCGCTCTGTCCCGTGAGATAAAAACAGAAGTGCCCTAAGGAACATCAGGAAAGACCATCTTAAAAGAGCTTATTTATCTAGGAGAAGTTCCATTCTGCTCACCACGCTTCCTTCTTCCTCATTTCTCCTTCTTGGAGTGTGGCTGTGAGGGCTGGAGCCCTGGCAACCATCTTGAATTACAAACTGGCTTCAAGATGGAAGCCATTGCTAAGGATAGCAGAGATGAAAGATAGAGGATCTGGGTATCTCATCATGGCAGCTCAGGGATGTTTACCTCTCTGCTTCTTTTACTTGAAAGAAAAATGAACTTCTGTCTTGTTTAAGCTACTGTAGCTTCTGATCTCTTAGTACTGAAACACAACTCCTGACTGAATTAACCGTTGAAACCCTTTTCCACAAAATTACTATTAACATTCTTCAGGACACATTCTGAAAACCAGGAATCTGAGCCAACCTTCAATGCCTACATCTTCAGGAGGGAAGCAACGCCCAGAGAGTGGAAGTGACGTGTCAGCGGTCACACAGTTGTTTAGCTGTACAACTGGACTTGGGCTCAAGGCCTTTGCTCTTCCCTCATTCATGGATATTTTCAAGATCAATTCTAAAATTTTAGATCTATGGTATAAATAAGCCAGTGTATAAATTCCAGATCTCTGAGCACCTCAGAGAGAAACTTAGAGTGCCTTAGAGAGGAAAGGAAGCCATGTGGGGTGACCTCGTACTGGAATGTTTGCCACTGGGCATTTAGGGGACTTGAAATCTCCCTGTCACTAAGGCATGAAGGGAAGTTTCTCTAAGAGAAGGCAACGTGGATGCCAGCAAGAATGATACTTTTGTCTTCTCTCCTTTCAAACCCAAATAAATCAGAAAGGCTTTTAAATCCGTCCTGCAAGAATGCCGCCGCCCGCGGTGGACGGTTTGGGGCGGTCTATCAACTTGTCTCAGAGTCCACGGGCCGATTAAAACACCTCAAGGAACCTGCAAGTTGCAACAGAAGCAAAAATGTGGCCCCTGTCTAATGACGGCTCTCAAGTGACTAAATCCCCTTTTGGAAACGTCTACATGCTCCTCCCTCGCCTGCCCCACGACTCCGCTGTGCAGGCACGTGTGTTGCGGTGCACACACGTGTGTTGCGGTGCACGCACACCGGGAACGTGCCCGGCTGAAATGGGAAGGGGAAGAGGGAAAGCGGCATCATTGATTACACCCCCATTGTTAGAAAAATGTTTAAATTATGATATTGTTACCTAAGGGCTTGCTGACAGATTTCTTCAGTGCTCCCCACCTGGCTCGAATCCAAGGCGGCTTTTCTCCCTTCTTTCTTTTGAATTCTGGAATGCAGACAGCAGAATTTTCCATCGGTAAACGAATGTGTCTAAACCCCAATTATCACACCGTGTCACGAAGAGGCCCTTAGCAGTCAACTCACTCCCCTTTTATGCACTGAAATGTTGGATCTTGTGGTGTTCATGAGCTGTGTCATCCCAGAATTTTCTAAGCATTTTGGGGGCTCCTCACCTATAAATTCCCAGTCACACTCGCTCGAGAGAGATTCTTTAAAACTTGTGGTGGCATTTCCCGTGCTGTATTCCACAGGTTCTTGCATTTTCATTGAGGAACTTGGGGTGGCCTTATGGCCTCTGTTGTCCCCTTGTGCACAGGTCAAAGCTAACTGCTCTAACAAGCCACCCCTGCCCCCCCCACCCCGCCTCAGAAGTGTGACGAACAGAAGTGAACCTCTTGCCTCTGTTCCTCGTAGCCCAGGGAGGTCAGTGTGGGGGGTGGGGAGCTCTTTGCTCCAGGCCGGGGGTTGGCAAACTGCAACCCACGTTCCCCATCCAGCCTGTTACCTGTTTTCATAAATAAAGTTTTATTGGAACACAGCCACACCGTTCGTTCTGTGGCTGCCTTTGCGCCACCGTGGCAGAGTTGAGTAGTTGTGACAGAGACGGCATGACCTACAACATATAAAATGTTTACTTTTTTGGTTCTTCAGGGGAAAATTCTGCTGACCTTGCCCTGGGCGGGCGTCCAGGGACTCTGTCTCCTGTCTTTGGCTCCACTGTCCTCTCAGTTCCTGGGCTCTCCAGTCTTCTGGCGCACACATGGGTTAGACAAGGAAGTGATGTAGGAGACTTCCGATCATGCCCCAGTGGCCAGGACTTGGTCACATGCCATGCTGGTCTGTCAGGGATGTGCCCAGGACAGGGGAGAGCCAACTTTGATGAGCACCCGCAGTCTCTGTCCTGCCTAGATCTCTGACTTCATCGGCTGTTTCCTGGCTGTCCTGGTGCCCAGAGGACCTGCCTCCGTGACACCTCCCACATCTCTCTGGTGTCACTCACCACTCTGCCACTGCCCTGGTTCAGGCCCTGGCGTGTCTCACCTCTGTTGTTGGAACTACTTCCTCTCTGCTTTCATGGCTCATGTCCATCTTTCTTTCCCTGCCTGGTCGACCCTGTAATCACATGTATTTCTGCTGAAACAACTTCAGAGTCTCTTTGAACTGGCAGCCAATTCCTACAAGATCTGACCAGAAGACGAGATTCCAGCCTCATATTTTTTCATGCACAACCCCAGACCTTCCTGTCCCACTGAATGGACTTTCTTCTCTTCACTGTCTTGCCCACATCCACCTTGTGGGTTTGTGCGCCCACTGTTCCTTCTGCCTGGGAAGTCCTCATCTCCCCACTCCTCAACCATTAGATCCATTTCAACGTGTTCAAATAGTTCCCACCTTTCCATTCCGATAAACTGTAGACATCACAGGGAAGCAGGAACTGGGCCACTTTTAGCCTCCTTACTGTCCCTAGAGCTAGCATATTTCCCAGCACGTGGTAGATGATCAATGTTGTTTTAAATGAATAAATAAATATGTGTTTTTCATACACACTTACGTACCCAGTGAGCTGGGCTCTTTCCTTTCTCATCTGTACTCTTTGTAGGTAACTTATTACTTTTTATTTTGCATTAGCTATATGTGTGCATTTTGTATTGCCTTTACGAGGCTGCACAATTCTCTTGAGTGAGAGAAACACCATTAGTCATCACAATGTCCAGCACATGGTAGATCCCCAATGAATGTATGGTCAACAAATGAATGAATGAATGATGCTGAGTTCTTTCTTGGAGATTATGGCCCATCGACCTGCTCTAAGCCTCATGTTACTTCCTTCAGGTGGGAATGGAGAGTGAGGATATTAATTTTAGAATGAGGAATGTCTTTCTCTGTTAAAGAGGGTTTGAAAGGCTTTAAATCAGAGCCAAGAAGATTCGAGGTTAAGTAACAGCTTAAAACCCTGTGCAGTGTAGCTGTTCCTGCCCTTTTATGCGTAGACAGGAATTAAGGGCCTAATACCAGGATGAATAACTTTGGACTTAGGTGACTTATGAAGAGATGAGAAAAAGAAAAAAAGAAGTCTGGACTCTGAATAGGGACTTGTTGGAATGCTCTGTCAAGTATCACTCTAACTATGTGCAATTGAGTGGAAGTGACTAGGCCTGAATCATTTTTCCTATTCATACAATGGGCATCGCTTCATTAATCAAAGCTTAGCATTAGGGCAGAGAGGGTGGATGTGATTGCAAAGCCTCATTATGTGGACCGATTCAGGTATACAACACTAAGATTCAATTCATTGGGACCACGAGTTTGCCAATTCTCTTCCAGCTCTGGGAATTTAAAAATAGATTACAAATGGGCAGGCATCTCTCCCTGTGCTAGGGGTCTGGGTGGGATCCCTTTATTGGACAGGCTGGGTATGGCAGAGATGGTGGATTCTGAATATCCCATGTGCTCCTCTACGTGTCCCCCCAACACCCTTGTAGGTGGATGGTTTTGTGGGGGTTTCTTCCAGATGGAAACCCCAAGACAATGACTGGGAGGCTTATAGTATCCTTGTCAGATGGTCCCTGGTGACTCTAGTAGGGGAAGGAAGAGAGTGAGGGGAACGCAAGTGCAGCACCAAGCCAGCTTCCCCTGTGGTCAGCTGGATCTCAATGCCACTGGGGACTCTGGGAATAAGTGGGAAAGCAGCCTCAGAATTACCCTGATGGAGGGGTGAGGAAGCTAGGTGTTTATCCATTGCTTCTCCATCCATTGTTGGCTGAGGCCTGTGCGCAGAGGTCTGTACCCTCAGGCACCCTCTGCTTACCCTGCATTTGTGAAGAGTCGGCTCCATGGCAGAGTAGAGGGTGGCACAGCAGGTAGCACTGAGACCACAGAGATGAACACTAAGGGATGTGAGCAGGCCACCGACACGGGGAACCACGTGCCAAGTTCTGCCTGATTGACTGTGAGAGGAAGGGGCATGGCCACTGCCAGGCTTAGGGCTGTTTTACCACCTCTGCTCTTCTGTAACCATGGCGACCACACAGCCACACATTTCAGGTGATCAACTGCATGATGACGAACTTTCCAGCCTGGATACCTGAGTGATCATGTGGAACAATTCCCTGCTTCCCCAAACTCCCCCAGTGGGTATTGAACTCATAACGTGAGTGAGAATAAAAACCTTTGCTGTGTTAAGCCATTGAGATATCAGGACTTTTCTGTTGTGATAACTAGCATTGATTATCCTGGTAAATATCCTAGATATTACAGCTTCAGTCTCCAATCCATCTACATTTAGACATTAATAAGTTTCTACTAAGTGTTGGGCATAAGCCTAGTGTTTATCACATTTGTTGGCTCATTTAATCCTTACAACTTTATCAAGTAGGTCTTGCTCCATTTCTGAAGATGACGAAACTGAGATTCAGAAATGTTAATTAAGCTACCGATGTTGCACAGCTGGTATCTGGAGGGCTCAGGCACTATGATATCATCATGGTGATCAGAGGAGACCACAGTGCAAGGCCAGTTTAATCAATTCTTTGCCTCAGCCACACCATGAAAGCAAACCCCACCGTGAACACAAGCATCTCCATGATCAAACGCAAAGCCTCCCCAACTCTCCCAGTACAGAGGAGCCTCTGCCTGTGAGATCGGGAGCTGAAGAAGCTTCCGTGACAATTTCAACGAACAGTGAGGAGTGACCACCACAGCAAACAAAATACGGTTGACTCAAATAATAAGACCTCTCCTTCCAGTCATTCCCTCCTCCCCTCCCTTTCTTCCATTCTGCAATCCACCAAAATTTATCAGGAAATCTGTGGACAGCATCAATTCTAGAAGACTAGCAGAAAAGGCATTTTCCATATGTTTTGGTGAGTTCATATTTGACGGAGTCTGTAAACTGACCATTTCTCTTATTAAAGACAACATATTTTACCCCAGGGCTTCTCAAACCTGAGAGCAGCTCTTGGAGAGATTGTTAGAACAAAGACAGCCCCATGTCCTTGGATTCTGATTCAGCAGACCTAGGACAGGCACCAAGAATGTTCACTTTCAACCCGTTTCCAGGTTCAAGATACCAGTGTTGCTGGTCTAGCAACACACTTTGAAAAGGTGACACAGAGGTTTGATTATTTCTTTGATGACAACTCTTAAATTTTACCTAATAACACAGACTTACTTTCACTTTGCTCTTCATTTCTATTTATAAAATTCTGATCTTTGTAATGTAATCAGTCACTTGTTTTCCATTCACACAACAAACATTTATGGATTGGCTACTCTTTGCCAGGTGCTGTTAGATGCTAAGAATTCAAAGATAGCTAAAATAGTATTCTTCTCCTCAAGGAACTCATGGTCAAGTGGCTAGGTGAGGGGGGAGGTGTGTGTCTGTGGGTAGTGGCAGCAGCGTAGCCTGGCAGTAGTTTGAGGATCAGGACAGGGGAGCCATTGGGTCGGATGCAGCGAAGGTGTGAAGGGTTCTTTTCCTTCCATCCTGCTCCTTTCCTCATTCCCTCCTTTTTTAACTTTCTGTCTTCATCTTCATGTCATCTTCAGCCACCATTTGGGGAGGGTTTTGAACCTTTCAGCCCTGTGGCAGGGCAGGCATTTGGAGCCCCATAGCAGGGCATTTTGGGGTGGCCTCTGTCTCCTTTGGATTCCCATTTGTTTGATAGGCCTGGAATGTTGTGTTGAGAATTCTCTCTATTGTCTGTGTTTGTTATTTGTGAAGTTTGTTGAAACATAGAAAAGTTCCATCTAAAAGTCCCTTGGGAAAACATTTGGCTGAATGGTCAACTTATAACTGTGAACATAAGTCTAAGGAAAATGGTAGACTATGGTATCAAAATCCAAATTCCTCTACAGAAACAGAATTAAACATCATCCCATCTCTGCTGAAGACAAAGCTGTGACCTCCACCCAACTGGGAGGCCCACCCAGACCTCCAGCCGGCCAGGCTCTAGGCCTGGGATGCAGGCCACACCTCAGCTATCTTACATGCAGCACAGAGATACTACTTGCTGCAGGAGCTATCTCTGGTAGCACAAAGAACAATAGGCATCCTCCTGCCCCTCCTGACCACCTGCCTGAAGTAGGGATGCAGGTCTCAGTTCCCAAAAAGAGTGGAGGAAGTTTTAAAGAGATAGAAAACATCTTTTGCTGTTTTTTTTCCCCCCTAGGCCATTCCCTCTGTTACATTGGTAGTAGTTTTGTGGTGTAAATGCATTTGTCCTCTGAAAACACCTGGGATTTGGAAAGTAAGGATGCATGTCAAATGAAACAGACACATCGTCAGCCCTTTTTCACTTGCTGATGTGGTTCTAAAATTTGCCAGGCAACCGAGTGACACTCCGAAGAAGGCTAAAGTTCTCCTTGTAGCCCAGAGTTGATCACTCCTTGCCTGTTCCATCACTGGATTTTGAATATACATTTGTGACTGAGACCTCTCAAGATACTGGACTGTGGCTGTTTACTTGCAAGTTTCCTTTAGTGAGCTATGGAAGCCCTGTGGGAAACGGATGGTGTTTAGTTAATCTCGATGCTGTGGTGCTTAGTTAGCATTTAGTGAATTAAATGAAATGGATGGAAGGATGGATGGATGGATGAGTGGGTGGAGGGGTGGAGGGGTGAGTGGAAGCGCGAATAGACAGAAAGGTGAATGATTGGACAGACAGAAAGATGGAAAGATTTGTGGACAGGGTGCAGGTTTAATGGATGAATAATAAATGATTGATGAATGAGTGAACCTAGGGTTTTTAATGTATTGCTTCTGAAGTCTTCATCTTCTCAGAGGATCTCTTTGGTGCAAAATGCTATTACGTGTGTGATTTAGTGGTAGAAAGTAGAGAACCTCAGCAATTAAATTAAAATATATGGTTTATAGAAGTTTAACAATTTTTAGAAGATAGAGGAAATTGTTTGGAAATCTGTCTCCCTTTGAACCATAAGCCCACAGATATTTTTTAACAAAATTTAGAGATATTTGACAAATATTGGAGGTCAATATTTCGACCTAGGCAAAGAAGATTTACCTTGAGAAGTACACCTCTGTTCTCTTTCTCTCTCTTTTTCTCCCTTTTATGTGTGTGTATGTGTGTGTGTTAATCTCTCTCTCTCTCTCCAAATGACTTTTGTCATTTCCACTGGAACCATTTGTTTACAACTCAATTCTGATCAAGTCGTTTTTTGGTTCCTTTGTTACCTACTGGTCAATGGTCCTCCATAATTGATAAGACAAAATTAGCAGCTCGCATGAGCTTTGAGGCTGCCCTTGGTCTGGCCCCTTGCCCTCAGCCAGCCTCCATGTCCCTTCCACTCTCACTGGGCACCAGCAGCTCCAGATCACCTGCCATCTCAGTCAAGAGAGACTGACCAGGAACAAGGACCACACCCTCTGGCTCATATCCCAGATGTGCCATATACAGCTTACTTATTTATCTGTCTGTGGAAACAGTTTGTCAATGAATCGATAAACGTTAGCTCATTTTAAGCCTAGATGCCCTTTCCTCTTTCCTTTTGGGGAAAGGCCCACCTTGACGTCTATGAAGCCTTCCTTATGTCTCTAGGGCCCTGTTGGGGATTCACTTCACTGGCTCAACAGCACCATGCATCTGCTCCAAATGATCCATGTCACACTGCCATGGAGGTGCATGTTGTTAGTATGTCACCATGAGACCCTCCCAGCACCCACAAGTAATGACCAGAGCTACTGTTTAGTGAGCACTTAAGCACAAAGCCCTATTTTAGGAGCTTAAGTATATTAATTCATTTTGTATTCACAACTGCCCTGTGGTTAAATATTATCAATATTTCCATTTTGCAGATGCGTAAAATCAGAGAGGGTGTGGGACAATTATGAATTCCCTGAGAACGGGTCTGTGTTTGCCCATTATGGTGCTTGGCACATACTAGGTGTTTAATACATGTTCATTAAACAAGTGTCAAATGATTTGTTCTTCATCATTTGATCCTGAACTGAGATGGATGAATGAAAGGTGACGACCTCTTCTTGTCATTTTTTGTGTGATATTAAGCTGGTCTTTCCTGACTCTCATGAATTAAATTTCTCCTATTTTTCACTTAAAATTCATTCCCCCACGACTTTTATAATATTTTTAAGCTGAAAATAGAAAATTGTTTTTGCATGTAGAAATCTAGGATTTTCTTTAAGATTGTTTTTAAGAATCAGTCTGTAAAATCTGCCACTTAAAAGGTCTTTACCAGGTGAAAGCTTTTCAAAAGGGAAACTAAGGTGGCAGCTTAACTGTTTTGGGAGTTACCGTAGCCTTGTTCCATTGTACATTTACTTATCTGAGTTATGCACTTGGCTTATTCCATTACTATGTTTATAAGGTTTGAGGACTGAGCCTCTGTCTGAGTTTTAGGCCCTGAGTAGATGCTCAGTAAATGTTGACAAATGATCAAAATGACTCTGTCCTGCTACTTCAATTTCATCTGGAAAATGGGTACAACAAGAGCAACTACGCAAACCTCTGGGGAAATGAGTGAGACAACACTTGCATCTAACTGTGTGTCATCACTGGCACACGTGTGGAAAGCCTCCTGGGGACAGTGGTGAGGAGATGAGCTCTGAAGTGAACCGGGTTCAAGGTCAGAGATTCTAACCCAATGTGGGGTGTGGCCTTGAACTTTACCCCTTTTGAGCCTCAATATCTTTACTTGTAAAATGTGAATAATAATAATATTTGCTCTACATTTTGCAAATAAAAATACAGGACACCCCATTTCAAATTTAAATTTCAAATAAATAACCATTTTTAGTAAAATTATGTCCCATGCAATAGTTGGAACATAACTATTTATTTAAAAATGTTGTTTATCTGAAATTTAAATTTAACTGGCATTCTGTATTTTCTGGGAATTAGATAAAATAATACATGTAAGAAGCGTGCATGTGATATATGCTCACTAATGTTTGCCATTATTTTATAATGCATGCTCAATAAATAATAACTCTCCATCTCTCTTCCCCTTTTAAAATAATCTGCATTACTTTCATCATGCCTCCCTGCCATCCCCCCATCCCATTCTCTGCCTCTTAATATACATTGAGATGTCAGAAGGGGTCTTGGATATAAAAAGGGAGCAAACAGCTGCCGTAGAAAGAAGTTGCTGTCAGTTCAAATGAATGCTGAGCTAATAGGCCTATTAATAATGAGCTTTATTATAGAAGGCCACTTACGTTAATAATTCTTGGTATTTGGTATTTGATGCTGTGACATTTATACTGAGCTGAATGGTGTGTGTGTGTGTGTGTGTGTGTGTGTGTGTTTAAAGCCATTAGCTCACTTTTACTCTGAATACAGCTGCAACATTGGGGAGCAGAATGTGTTTTCTTTAACACACCACACACACAATCTCATCTGATTCTACTTTTCCTCCTGGGTGTCTCCCAGCTTGGGGGCTCCGGAGACTCTGCAGAGCAAATGGACAAATGGGCCTGGGAGGAGGCTGAGGACCAGTTTTTACCTTTTCACCCTGGGATTGTCAATCCAGCCCCTCCACCCCTGCCCTGGCAGCCCTGAGAAGCCTGGGGTCGCTTTAACCTGATTTGCATACTGTGAATTCTCACAACAGTAGCTGGAATTGTGACAGGGCCTAATTAGCATTTCCACCCCCTCTCTTCCTTTGCCTCTTTTATATTTGAGACAAGTGCCTGAGCAGTAGGGAAGTTTAACTAAACCCAGATTAAGAAGTCCTGCTCTGGTTCTAGAAGTTAGAAAAATCAACATTCCCAGCAGGTGTGGCTTGACAGGGAAGGAGTCTGGGCAGAGGGAATATTTATATATATGGTGGTGATTCCAAGGCAAGCTGCAGTGTGACAATTGTATTAAAATGCACCCATCCAAGGAGGCCAGAGGGCCTCCTCCTAGCATGGTTAGGGTTAGGACAGGCCTCGATGTCTTTCCCCAAGTCCAGTGCAATAGAATTTGTGCAAATGGATTAAGCAGCTCATCCCAAACCATACAGCTGGGAATTGATGGAGCTCAGGTTCACACCCCAGCAGGGCTGTGTCTGCTCTGTTCTATTGTCCTGTAGGCAGGCGTCATACCTGACTCCACCATTATTAATGTGCCCAGTCCAGGTGGGGCTGGGAGCATCCTCCATCTCCCCAAGACTCAGAGCTGTTCGCAGACCAGCGGCAGCGGCATCCACCACCCTGGAGCTTGTTGGAAATCTAAATCTCAGGGTAAATTAGAAGCTGCGTTTTAACCAAATCCCCGGTGATTCATATCCGCATTAAAATTTGAGAAGTCCTGCTTTGCAGTTTTCTTGGGCAGACAACTAACGTATCATTGAACGTGAGCTGTGACATGCAGCTCACCTTCTCATAAAGCCATCTGGCCCCTTGCTAGGCACATGTTAGCAAGGCCAGCACTCAGGATCGATGCCTGGCCTGCAAGTCCAAAGCACGGCCCAGTGCCCCTCGCCCACGGCCGAGCTCTCAATCCCAAGCAGCCTTCCCTCCAGTGGATGTCGCTGTGTGTTCCTCCCACGCCTGCCCCTGCTCACAGTAGAACAATTAGCGGGTTAATTTCGAGGCCCATGGTGCATGCACAAAGTACCTGACAATTACCAAAAAAAAAAAGGTATTCAAACCAAACTGCTCATAAAAGATCAAGCTAGACGAATTTTCTTAATAAGTGGTTAAAACATCTTAAGAGTTTCCGGCGCTATTTTGCTGCTCAAGGGTTTTCAATAAGATGCTCTGATGATGGAAGAACCACTTTTATCAAATATTAAGCTACTGTAAATTTACTGTAATTGAATAATTTGCCTCTTAGCTTTGGTTCACTAAGACTGTAGCGAGGTTTTCATCCCTAAGTGATCGCTCCACAGTCTATTTCAATATATGTCATGTCAAGCAAGGCTCATCTACGGCACCATTTGAGATTTAGCAATTTCAAAGCCAGGGGACCCTGTAAATGGTCTGGATGATTGACCATAAAGTATGTACATATTTAGTTATATTAAATTGTGATTAGGGTTTCCACTTCCATATTTAAACTCTGAGTAGTTTGCCTAGCCTTTATGGCTTTTATGGAAGTGCTAATGTGAATTCCACAGGGCTTTTTATAGGAATCGAAGCAAAGGCAGACCTTTTGGTCCAGGTTGCATAAATATTAAGGAGATGAAGTAACAAAAAAAAAAAGCCAAAACACCAGGCGGAAGTAGATCAAATCAATACCCACATCTATAAATTATGTCTTAAGAGATGGTAAAGCAAAATAAATAAATAAATAAATAAAATCTTGAGCTTCGAAAGAGAATATCTGAATTTGTCCCTGACTCTTATCATATATTGATTTAGTGTTTTGGCAAATGATTTTCTAAGCCCCAGCCGACTCATCTGTAAAATGAATATCATGTCACTTTAAGGGGCAAAGTGAAATTTCCATGAAGGGCTCAGTAAAACCAATAGCAGTGTTTCCCAAGGCAATGCCCTTGGACCATCTACATTGGAAACATCCCCGAGGCTTGCTAAAATGCAGATTCCTGGCCACCAGGTCTGTTCTACCAAATCAGTACCTTAGAGATGGGACTCAGGAACCTGCATTTTTTCAAGAATACTAGGTAATTTGAATCTACATTAAAGCACAAGAAATGCAGCTCTAAGTACATGCTTATTCTTACTGTGCCAGAGTAGTGAAGGATGGTGATTTTTGCTTTTTTCCTTCAATCATCCTTTCCTACCTACGTTGTAGGATTTAGGGTTTTTTAGAGTGCTTAGCCCTATGTATATAACACATAAACGTGAAGAATCTCATAACCACTGTCTGTGTCTCCAGCAGAAGAAACGGACCCAAGAGCAGCACACATTAAGTCAGTTAAAGCTGGATCACATCATCTCACCTCTTGTATCCAGGATGATCTTCGTCCTCTTTTCAACTTTAACTCCTATGCATCCTTCAAAATCCAGGTCAGAATCATCTCTGTTTTAAGATGTGTTCAGACCTCTGACCTGACAGAAGACACACAGCACGTGCACACAGGAGACACTGGGAATGACGAGTGTGAGGGGTGAATGCACCCTCTCATCTCCTCCCCTTGACTGCAGGCAAAGCCTGTGAGTATGATGATGGTCACTCCTTAGAGTGGGTCACATTATGTGCTATTGCAGACAGATTTTCCTACCTGCTGGTACCTTAACTTCCACCTGCTGACTCTCTGAATGGAAAACCCAGCTAAGCTGTGCCCAGATTCTTGACTCACAGAAACCGGGAGATTAATAAATTTATGGTGTTTGAAGCCACTGAATTTGTGATCACTTGTTACACAGCAATAGGAAACTAATTTAACGAAGGGTGTGAATGCTGAAGATTCAGAAAGAAGACATGAGGAGCTCCTGGAACCTTCAGAGCCCCAGTCATGAAACTTTTGGATCGCAAACCTGTAGCCTCTACCTTGGGGCAGAAGCGGCAGTCAGGACACCAACCTGGTTCAGACACCACCAATCTCAACCCGACAGAGGGCAAGGTGGCATGGTTCAGGACAAATTTTCAACCAACCTTCAACCATGAGATTTCTGGTTGGGAACTGGGCTGGTAAGAACTCCACAAGCAGCCCGCCATGTCCGTGTGACATATCTTAAAAACCTATTCTACACAAACGGTGACTTCCACTTACATTTCAGCAGCACTTTAGAGTGCATCTCAACATTTTTCGTCCTTCAGCTTCCAATGACACAGTCTGGCTCCAGGAACAGCGAGTGCCTGGGTGCCCCAGCGAATGCAGTTTCTGTGGTTTGTCATAAAATTGCTTCCTCCCAATCATGTATTCCCTTTCATCCAAAGAGCTAGTGTTTTATTCATAAATATAATTATTCTCATTTTACAGATGAGGAAACTGGGTCAGAGAGATGTGAACACTGTGAATTAATGACAGCAACAGGAGCAAAACCTGCCTCTAAATGCAAGCGATTGACTTTCCCTTGCCAGTTATCACTGTGTATGTAGGTATCACATACGTACATGTACATATATACATATACATACAGAGAGAGAGTTCAATTTTGCAAAAGTAATTTTCCAACTCTTGTTTTCCCAGTACAATATTGCTGTCCCTCTGTATCCAGCCAGGAGTGTTCAGAGTGATTGAACCTCGAGTAAAATTCAGATGCACTTTTGGGTCTGTGTGAGTACAACAGAAACTGGGACTGCCTACGGGGCGCCCTGGCAATAGGGCCCTGTATCATTCCACTTTATAGACAAACAGTTAAAATAAAATACTCTTCTATAAATACCGGCGTTGTCAGGCTGATGGCTGCCAGCGATTTGCTTTGTTACGACGCTGCCCGGGATGCTAGCTGGCGTTCCTCACGGAGGCTATGAATATGGAAAAAGACAACCAGCCCTGCCCGGGACCCGGGGAGCCTTTGCTGTGGTCTGAGTGGATCCAGTCATGCCGTCATCACTGCAGACTTGAAAAGCCCGTGCAGTTCTTACCCGCTCAATCCAAACCAGAAATGTCCTGGGAGGGCTGCGTGCAGACCGGATCCTCGTTCACAAACGTGAGGCCCATGCTGCGAAAGTGACAAGGACGCATTCTCTGTGCCCCAGGCCTCTTGCCTTTGGTTAAAGATCAATATAATTCCTTTAATTAGAGTTAAATCGTGTATAAAAGCAAACGGACTTTGTCATTGATTTTGATATTCACACTCTTACCTAAAGTGGTAACTGACTAACAGAAGGTGCTCAGTGAATGGTTCTTGCACAAAATCGAGAAAGTCCTGTCTGTTGTCTAGTGTTCTTGAACCTCTGTTCTCCAGTCTAGTCCCACTACCTCTACCTCACACCCTTGTTACCTCCTGCCTGTTTTAACAGCCTCCTAATTTACCTCCTGCTGCCAATTTATTCTCTCTCCGAAGCTTGGGTGATATATCCAAGGCATATTCCAACCATCCTCTGGCTCTGCTTGTAGCTCTTCAACTGAGACCCCCCTCCAAGAAATAAAGGACAAAGGTCAAGCTCCTTGACATACATCAAGGCCCCTGGCCTGACTCGGGCCATTCCCTGTGCCAGACCCCTCACCCACGGTAATATCTCACTCTCCAGCACCCAGGACTGCTCATTTGTGTGCCTAACGCCACCTCTCCTTGCACCTCTGCTCTCGCCTCTCTCTGGAGGTCCATTTCCTCCTCTTGGCACCCCCAAAAACTTCCATCCAATTTCTCTTTAACTGAAAAACTTATATTAGTCTTCAAGAATCAGTTTAGGGTTCCTTGCTTCCGGAAACTTCTTTCCTTAAATCTGAGTTATGCTCTGTGCTCTTTTTTACCTAACTTCATAACTACACTTGCCCTGTTTTACAGTTTTCTGCATGTTTCTCTGTTCTCCCTCTTTGGACCATGATACTTGGGGAGAGAGGCCTCAGTTCTGTCCATCTGGGTATGCCCAGGGGCTGGCATTGGGTTTCACGTGCAGTGGGCACTCCATGAAGCATGCTGAAAAGATGAATGGATGCCAGGAGTAACTGACCCGTGGATTAGCGGATGAATGTCTGCAAAGTTCTATTCCGGTTACTGAGCCTCCTGTGTGCAAAAGGGTTAATTGCCGCTTACCTGGAGTTCTGAGTGAATTCTACTCACTGGTGTCAAAGTCCATTTCCATTCCTTTCGCCCTTGTTCTAATGACATAAAACTGGACAAATAGGAAAAAGCACCCATAGCACAATTTCTGCTGATGCATATTTCAGCAGGTGCCTCTTGGCTAAAAGTCGAGATGAAAGCCTGGCTCCAGGCAAATTAAGAGGGGAAGAAAGACTTGTAAGTACGTAAGCCTTTGGAGAAATGCCCCAGTGCTGAGACCTCGACAGGAATCCAGCAGTTGAAAATGAGGAGATCACAGCCAGAGTGCTCTCCAGTCTCCTGCCGGACTCAGGCAGTGGGAGTGGGAGACGGAAGGAGATGTGCTGCTCTCAAAGGTAGAGCCCAGGCTGTTCCCAGGACTCTCAGCATCAGCATGGCGTGGCAGAGGGCCAAGGCTGCCCACCTGCCTATAAATGTGCAGCCCCTGTGAAAGCGGAGCTTCCTGGGGAAAAGGTAGGGTTGGGTATGGCAGGATCCTGCTAGGACATGACTTTCTCTTTCTTTCTCTCTCTCTCTCTCTCTCTCTCTCCCCTCCCACTGGCTGGAGCAAGTTAAGCCAGGCTGTGGCCAGCTGTGTGCACACTGCTTTCCCTCATCCCTACTAAACCCACTGGGAAAGAATCTCAGGATTCTGCATCTGGGTGGGCTTTGCCCTCTTGGGTGTAACACATGACTTGCTGGAATTCCAGGACCAGGAAAAAGATTATATGGATGTTTTGAGCTGAATCCAGTTAAAACTAGATGCAACTGTTCTTAGACACCTTGCAGTTGAACGAATAAACTAAGGGGTCATGGGAACGACTGAGGCTAATTGAACTGCACTAGGAAAGGCACTGGCTAGCAGGGCCCAGGCTAGTTGGGCAGGTGGGAGAGAGGAGGGGGGGCTGGGAGTTAGGACCTCTAGTCCTGGGCCTGTCCTGACCTCGGGAGAGTCTATTTTCTTTCCTGCTATGGGTCTCCATTTCCCCAACTGTCAAAGAAAAACAATTGTCTAAGATGCTGTTAAATGCCTTAAAGTTCTGTTACAAATCCATCCATTGGTCTTCGGAAGACCTCTTGCAGCTCAGACATTATATCAGTAGAACCAGGCCCTCTAAAAGCAAGGCACATTTTTGCAGATGTTGTCCCTGTTAGTTACATCACAGATACACAATCTCTTAGGGACCTCGTGGAGAGTTTGTTGAATCTGAGATGTGATTTTTAATAGTGAAGCTTGAGGCACCCGATTGGTGGAGAAGAGCTTGTGCAAAGGGAACAAGTGCTGGTGCTGGAGTCCCCAGGCAGCAGCCTCGGAGGCAGGGACGCACCTGCAGAGTGTCTCTGGGATGCTCCCCGGATGCACATGGCCAAGGGCAGGTGGGGCACTTCGGTGATCAGAGGGGATGAGTGGACTGTGGTGCTTTTACAACAAGGCCCCAGCCGACTCATGGGGGAGTTCTGGCCCTGGTGTGGACCCTCCAAATCACTCAAGCTGGGGCATGGGAGTGGCCCTTAATACCCCCTGCATTGATCAGTCTCACTGATCTCTGAGAACACCAATGAACTGAACATCCTCTCCAGCCTGTTTTCATCTCTCCTGGGGGCAGGAGCAGAGAAATTTAATAATTTACTGGTCCACAGCATAGTTGTGTTAGGAGAGATGTGTAAGGAAGGACTTAAGTAAACGAGCACATACAGCAAAATAAACTGGGAAGTGAAACGACGGACCCAGGCTGGGTGGTCCAGTGTGTCCCCAATTCAGGTGATGAGTTGTCACGTGCCCTGACCTGTACATCCCCGGCAGATGTGGTCAAGACCGTGTCTGGAGGCTCCAACAGTTACGGGAGGAGAGGACAGCCCCGTTCAAGCTGGTCTTGACATTTCTCAACAAGAACATGAAGGACTGAAAGGGAAAATGACCATCCTGAGGTTGCGCAATAACAGAACCTCCTGCCAGTCCCAGATGATCTCCCTGCACGTTGCCTGCGTCCTCTGATGCTCTTCACACTTTGGGTGTTGATGGACACGTACAATTCCTGCAGGTTATAAAATGTAAGAGGTCAGTTGCACATTTTGAAGAGTGACATGTGCTGCCCTTTGTCTAGAAAGCCCTGTTGACTCACCTCACTGCTCTGTGTATTCCAGATACAGCTCAAGTCCCTTCAGGGAGGATTTCCTGAACCCCAGGTGGAGACTTTTTTCCTTTCACATCACTTGTTCCACTATTTGATAATGGCAAGTCTGTTCTCTGTCTGCTCCCAGTCTGTGAGCCACAGGTAGGCTGAGAGCATTTTTTTATTTAAACGTGTGCCCTAGTATGGGCTGGGCTGGCCATCTGATACAAATGTAGATACCTGTGGAATAAATGAATGGGGAAATTAATTTGTGAATTAATTAAAGACTAACCAAGAATGAAGTCCTATGCTAGAAGATGCTTTATCAGGAGGGGAAAAAAAAAAGTTGCAGTGACAAGATTAGAATTCAGGGCCATCCTTGGAACAGTGGAGACAGCATTGCTAAGCTAAACCTTTAGGAGAAGCTTTGAATCTAAAGCAAAGTTTGAACCGTAGAATTATACAATGATACCTCACCTTGGAAGAAATTTAATTTTCACGTGAGCTAATAAAGCTGATTGCATTTAGATGGACTTTTAATGAAGGAGCCTAAAGAGGAAAACATTTGTGTTTATACTTAACAAAAGTCAAAAATTAAAATAGTGTTCCCTGCTATGTTGCTAAGGCCAAACCCACTGGAAGGAGTTATTTAAGGGTTCACTCTTTGGTTTTCATTGGTTTAGGGCAGTCTGGTGGAGGTAGTTACATAGCGGAGAGTGAAATTAGCAAACCCTATTAGTCACACAACAAAACAGGCATGAATGTGGTTTCTCCAAAGACTTTCTCCAAATGCCTCTCCCTCAAAACTGGGCCTCCTTCCAACTTCAAACAGGGAGTCCCAGCTGCCTCTCTTTGTTCCCAGACAGGCACCATCCATGGGTTTCTGATGAGAACACCCTGACCTCCTTTCCTCAAGGCTAGGAAGAGAACACTTAATTCCTTCATTCCAAAGTATCACCTTTGTTTTAAAGTGTGCCACTGGAAACAAAGCTTGTGGCTCAAAGGAAAACTTGCAAATCTTCGACAGTGGCAAGCTCCTGTCTTTAGTTCGTGATGACGGCTTAGAATATGGGCTTGAATGTTAGCTCCAGATACCTATAGGGGAACTCAAAGCTTGCTCACAGCCACGCACTCTCAAGATTGAATTTGAACAAAGGACAGTGTTGTATAACTGCAACAGCAACCCACCCTGCTCTAGGAAGAGCTCACTCTCTTAGTGAAGTCATCCTTGGATCTCAGAGACCCAGCACTGGCCCTCTGGCTGCTCACAGGACATGCACAGATCACAGTAGGCATCTCCCTGCACTACACGATCTGCTTCCAGATGTATCTCCCCCAGAAGAATACTTGGAGCTGCTGCAGCCATCTTGGGAGCATGAGGGGATATCCCCTCTAGACGATGCTACAGCTTAGCAGGGAACACTGGGGTTCTCAATGACCTTGGTAAGCAGCTGAATTGGCCCTGGAATTGCCTACATTCACATGTCTTCTTAGATGAGAAAACTTTTGTGAAAAGAGAAAAGTAAATCTCTGTTGTATGACATTGGGTTAGCTTGGGCTCTCTTCCTCTCTGACATTCATTTCTCCTTGACCCCTCACCTCCCCTACCACTGAGGAAATTCTACAGGGGTCAGTGGCACAAAGAGCCCTTGCTGCAGCGTGGACAGGACAGGGCAGGCTGCAGGACACGGGAGGGGGTGTGGCTGTGCCCAGTGGTGGCAGAGCCTCATGGTACCTGCCGTCCTGCAGAGCTGCACTGACAGCAGCGTGATCCAGAGATGGACTTCACTGGTTTTTCGATGACACTTGTAAAGCTACCATCTGAATGTCCTCCAATTCCAACAGAACTGGCACAGCTGACATTTCACTTCAGCCCTTAATATTTTTTGGTTGGCTCATTCACAGATTTTATTTACCCAAAAGACAACATGGAGAAATCAAGATATACCACAACCGGTGACATTGGAATGATGTAACGTGGACTGACAGAAACAGGACCACCCAGCTGGGGGACCTCTCTACACCTGGCTATCGTGATCTTTGAATAGAAAATATTTAAAATTAGCTTAACTTCTAAATATCTTAATTTCATAATCTTAAGAATAAGGAACACAGTACTTCATAGAATTTCACTCAGAATAAAATTTGTTGTGTGTAAAAAATCTTTATAAGATGAACTAATAAATACAAATGTTCATAACAGGTAGTGCAATAAGAACAAACAGAAATGATGGATGCCCTTTTATCATTTATCAAAACTTTGTGACTCAGTTTCCTTATCTATCAGAACAAACCCTCTATAAGGAGTCTGAAGGACCTACCTGTTTCTTAAAAAAAAAAAAAAAGAACTTGTAGTGCATATATTTGCCTAGAAGCCTACTTCCTGTGACGTCTGTGCAATTGAGAAGAGAGAATTGTAAAATCACTGTCTAAATATAATGGGCTATTAATGTTTCAGAATATAACAATAATTAGGAATGGCTCACAACAGTACAGGTTTAGCACACCGGTGTCCAGGAAACGAGAGGAGAAGCATGCCAGTGAGTGTGTGTATGTGTGGATGCATGTCAAAGTTTTAGAAACTCCAGTATCTAAAGAGTAGGGAAGTAAATTTTAGCAAATATTTTTCTTTTCATCTTCTAGCTTTAAACATTTTTATTGGTTATTTTTATTAAAAAAAATTTTTTTTCCTCCATTCCTGGGACCAGTGCACAAATATCCTGGCTTCACTTGAGGTCCCCAGTATGAAAATTCAGGAGAGAATGACTGATATTTTTAGTAAAAGAGGGTGATTGTGAGCCCTGGCTTGGAATCATGATTAAATGACAAAATCCATGGAAGGAGAAAATTCAGTACCTTGCACAGAGTGGTCACTCAATTTTTATCTGTTGTTGTTATTGTTTTGTTATTATTATTAACTCAGAGGTGACACAGGCATGAATTATAGTGACATATCTCACCCAGGAAAAGCAATTGGCTTATGAAAATAGAAGAGTAAAAATTGGACGAATTGCTATTTTTTAATTGTTTCTTGATTTTACCAAGTGCTTAGTTTTTGGAAAAAATTAAAAACCTGGATTTCCCTCTCTCAGAGGTTGCTCTAGCACTTTCTCATGGTAACACTGGGCCCATAAGTGTGGAAGAAAGGGAATGACACTTGACATTCACTCAACCTGATCCTTTTTCCTTAGAGAGAAAAGGAAAGAGAAATTCAAAGGCCACCCTCAAAAGGGAAGAGAATTAGCAAAATCCTTGCTAAATGTTAGTTATTAGAGCTGGACAAATTTCCGCTATTAGATAATGTAATTATTCCCCACACTATATTTAATTATCAGGTGTACAGATAAACTGGCATTTTTATTCCTCTTTTAAATATTGAAAATTAATTGAAGAAAAATGCATTCTAAAACGTGGGCAATTAAACAAATATGCCATGAAACAAGGCCATGTGCAATTTTATTTTATGTGTAAATTATATGTAGACCCAAAGGGGATGCAGTCTTATTATATAGTTTGCTTCCCTATTAGCATTTCAATAGAGAGACTTTTCCTCTTGGTTTTGAGCAACACAGTGGAACTAGGCAGTACCTGCCAGAGGTGCATGGAAAAAAAAGGACTTCCGAAAGTTTGTCTGCTTCCTGGAAAGAAACAAAATAAATTCTTCCATGTTTATGCCACTTGCCTAGCTTCCTGCTAGCTAGGGAAGGTTAACCCCAGTTTGGATTGGAAAATAAACTCTACTTAGCAGCACAAGATCATAGAAGTGAGTCATTTCACAACTGGGAGAGGATGTTGAGGACATTGGGTCTGCTACTCTTGTCCAATGGATTCTGAACCTCTGGTCCAAGGAGCAATTATTGGTTTCTGGTCACAAAACTTCTCAGTCTCTGTGTCTTTTTGAAATCTTTGCCCCATCCTCTATTTGGCTGAATTTAGATAGATCATAGGGAATGTAAATTAGTTGTGATTAATAATAATTCAACCACCTTTACCGAGCACCTATATTGTGCCAAGGAATGAGGCAGACTCACAAGTGAAATACACAGGGATTCTTACTGTCCCAAAGTAGCCCGTAACAACCCAACCTTTGGCAGCTGTTGAATTTCGTCTGAGGGCCCATCCTATCCACAGCAGCCCCAAAACAGCTTTAAGGTTGGGACATTTCACCATCAAAATTTCTTCCTTTTGAGTCTTTGAGGTTTCCTTGGCATCCATTCATCTGCTTTGACATGCGAATATTATTAGGGGATATCACACTTCAAAAGCCTTAGTAGGGGTTTAGTTGGAAAAAGAAACTAGCTTGTCTTAACTCCTTACTACGGCCAGAAACTTCTCAGTATTATGTGTTACACAAAGTTATAATTGCTTAGTGAAAAGGCCAAGGCTAGGATTAAAGACACGTGCACCCTCATTTGATCAGCAGTATTTGTTTGTTTGTTTTGTGCTTTTCTTTACGAAGCCACCTTGCATTGCACCACTGTCTACATTTGGCCTTTCTATGGAAGGAAAGAAATGCCCCCCAAACTTTTAGCACTTCCTACTGTCACATAAAATATTCCAGATCCACCCAGAGATTCATTTTAATTCAAGCTATGCTATTTTATATTCACCATTAATAAAATTATTTAAAAGAAGCTCTTAATTGCTCTTTGGTTCATGCTGTCAGGACTCAGGATGAATCAAGATGACAGGGTCGAGAGGCTCTAGGTGAAGTTGGGGGCTGCTTGCCAAGTGGAGCAGGGCACGTGCTGTAAATTTCAGCTGCAAGTTGAGGTGTGCACTGAAGACAAATAGGGAGCCAAAGTGGTGCTAAGGTTTGCCAGGATGCTTGGAATTGGAGGAGGTGCCGAGATCGCATGCCTCGTGGGCATTCTGAGCAAGGCCCAACGAGGATGTGTGGGTGGGAGGGGGGCAAGATATTAGGGGTCACGGGTTTTGGGGGTGCAACAGTTCCTAGCTTCAAGCATGACGGGGTGTGAGTTGGACATGGATGTGGTGGCTTTAAAGATGATCAGACAATTTCAGCCACTGCTGTAGGTGCCCCAGAGCTAGAAAGAAAGCATCTAAGCTTAAAATTAGGACACCTGAATTGTCTACATTGGGTCCCTTGACCCAGCTGGACTACAGTGTCCAAAAGATATGTAAATAGCAAAAAAAAAAAAAAAGATGTAGTTTGGAAGGAAATAGCAAGACAAGGCAATTGCAAAGGAATTGGGTTTCAGAGATTTCAGGACAGCTCTAAGCACTCTCTTAAAAGATCAGACTTCTACTGCATTTCCTACCGAGTTATTCAGACGGGAGATCTGCTTTGAAATTTCTCTACAAATTCTCGGAACCCTAATGCACAGCTTGAACCCCAAAGCAGCAGATGTTTGGAAATAGTCTAAATGCACAAAGAACGACTTTCAAGAATCCAATAAAATGTCGGTGCAGAGGTTAAGAATAACACAACTAAAAAAGCAAACAACATACATTATTCAGATATAGCCATCATTTATACACTCATGTACAAAAAGGATCCATTTTTATTACCAAGTTTTATCAGGCCCTTTTCCTAATTTTCCCATAATTTAACATTCAATTTATTTTACTACCCACATCACAGATAATTCATGGATAGAGTCTTGAAAATTTGATATGATTCATTTCATTTCCGAGTAACATAAGGCCTTCTGCCTAATTTTCCCATATTTTTACATTCAATTTATTTTACTATCCACATCACGGAGAGTGGTGGATAGAACCTTGAAAACTCAATTTGATTTGAAAGGTAGTGAACACGAAATTAGAAATGAATAGCAATATAGTTATGTATTCATTCAACAAACATTTATGGGCTATTTCCCGTGTTCTCCACAACATGATGGTATAGGGATTAGAAATTAATTTGACATAGACTGCTTCAAAGAGCCTATACTTCGGTAGGGATAATGAAACACATATAAAATGTAAATGTGGAATAAAAACATAAATCTTATTTGAAGATACATTAGGTACTTTAAACACTCAATCTTAGCAAGATCTCTGCAAGCTAGTTATTATTATGCCCATTTTCCCGATGAGAACTCTTAAGTTTACGTCAGTTCATTAAGTATCCAAGGTCACATTAAGGGAGAAAATTACGATTTAAACTAGATCAGTGTAACACAATATCCACACTACTTTTCTTCTATTTTTTTATTTTTTGACAACTAAAAATTGTTTACATTGACAATGTACAACGTGATGTTCTGATTCATGTATTAACATACATCTGGAATGATTAAATCAAGTTCATTAACACATTCATCATCTCATATACCTTTGTGGTGAGAACACTTAAGATCTACTCTTTTAACAATTTTCAAGCATACAAGACACTATTAACTGTAGTCACCATGCTGGGCAATAGGTTGCCACAACTTACTCATCTTGTCCAAAGGAACCTTTGCACTCTTCAAGCAACATCTCACCTTAGTTATATGATACTACTTTCTAATGAACTATGGAAAAAGATAGAATCCATCAGGGTTGAAGACAAAAGTAATAACTGGGGGGGAAGGGGAAGAAAGCTTCTAGTTGGGCCAGCCCAAAAGGCAGCCTGGAGGAGGTGGTGTTGGCATCTGAGCCGGCCCTGAAAGGCGGTGTGTGGGGATGTTGGTGTGTGTGTACCCACCAGTCCAAGTGTGAGCTATATGTGTATGCACAGGGGACTAATTCATTACAACAGCTGGACCAACATACGACTTCTTCCATAGAAAAGTCATTCCTGGACTTTAGACTTTTTTTCTCAAACTACACAGTGCCTTGATGGAGCTTTCCCTGATGTTGTGTAATGGATTCCCTTAATCTCCTTTGAGAGACAAGAAATAATTTAGGAAAAATAGCTACACAGATGAGGAAGGTGGAAGTAAAGAAGATGACTTCACCATGTGAAAATATCTTCATGCTCCTCTTTGACGGGGAACCTCAACAATGGTTTGATGGGCAGTGGACTTTGATAAGTCATTTTTGGGTCCGTGTGGCCAAAGGGGTTGTAGCCCAGATGGTGCCACCAAAATCCGGACCATGGTGGTGGGAGCTATAGCATTTTAGAGCTAGGAGAGGGTTGGAACACCTCTTTCTGACCTGGAATGGATTCCTAGACTTGCCCCAGGTCCCTCCTGAGACAAAGCCTCCTCTGTGCTACTTGCCGAGCCCATAGGCTATTAGATTTCTACCCCTTGTCACGGAGTTCTGGGTATTTGTCCCCAAATTACTAAAGTGTCCTGGCCAGAATGAATGAATGACTGAATGAATGAATGAATAAGCCATCTCCATTAGCTCTTTATATGGATTTCTGTGGATGAGTCATCTGGTTCTGATTTGCCTGGGAAATAAGACTTTCATATCCTGAATGTTGTACACTCTGTTATTATTAAAATGTCATCTAGATATTCAAAAAAAATTTCTACCCCTGCTATTTTCTTACCTTGCTATTTAAGTTTTGTCCTTATCTCCTTCCAAGAAAGCATGTGGTGAATGTGAAAAACAATAATCACGGCACTTCAGTGACAACTTCACTCCATAATGATTAATACCCTGAGCATGTTCATCTTCCCTTTCTTCATATAACTGTGTTCCCCACCTTGGGTCCCTGAGGGATGGGATTTCAGGGAAATGGTCCCTGAAATCAACGAGAGGATCCCTGACCGTTTTCTGTTGCAGGATGGTAGTTTGTATATTTCAACACAGAGAGGGAGGGAGAAGACAGCATGAGGTCCATGAATTTTAGCAGTAACTAAATGTACGCATCTGTCTGTGATTCCTCGGAACCTGGCTTTTCTCTACAAAAGATACAAATGCATTACTTACTTTTCCAACTAAATGAAGCTGTTGTAAGAAAAATACATGTTGAGATGCTGAAAGAAGTCCACATTTTATTTCTGGGCCTGTGTGGTGCCTCATATCTGTAATCCTAGCACCCTGGGGGTGCTGAGATGGAAGGATCGCTTGAAGACAGGAATTCAAGACCAGCCTGAACAAGAGCAAGACCCTGTCTCTATAAAAAAATAGAAAAATTAGCTGGGCATGGTGGTATGTAACTGTAGTCCCAGCCACTCGGGAGGCTGAGGCAAGAGGATCACTTCAGTACAGGAGTTTGAGGCTACAGTGAGCTATGATGATTCCACTGCACTCTAGCTTGGGAGACAGAGTGAGACACTATCTAAAAATCTGAATGTTCAGACCCAAAACCAAAAGAAAGAAGAAGAAATGACAAGAATCATACTAAGCAGCATCACAGCCCCTGCCTGCAACTCCATAATGGAGACTGCTCTACCAGTGAACAAAAAATGTAGAACCCACAGCCAAGTTGGGCACACACAAGATATAGAACACAAGGTAGAGTTTCTGCAAAATCAATCCCGAATCCAAATTCGCAGCACACGTGAAGTTCACAGAACTCCTGCTTTGGCTTTTTCCCTCCCTCCCTCCCTCCCTCCCTCTCTCCCTCCCTCCTTCCCTCTCTTTTTCTCCCTTTCTTCCTTTTTTCCTTCCTTCTTTCTTTCTGGAAGATGAACACTCTTTGCTCTTGAAATTTATGGCTGCTTTTTCTCCAGTCCAGCAAAATTTGAGGATTGCCTGGGGCTCTCTGGGACAGGAAGATGTAATGTTGACTTTAATGAACAGATGGTATCCGGAGGAAAAAAAATCTATCAGAGTTTTAAGCGTCAGAGTTTGATAAAGAATTTGCCTGTGGGTGTCTATGAACCTGGACAAGAGAATGTGTCTTGACCTCATGGGAAGTGGGGGTGGTTTTTCAGCCTTCCCAAAGTGATCTGGCTTGGAGAGTGGGCTCAAATTTGAAAGGGATATATATAAAATTTGTCATTGACAGAATATTTGAATAAAAGTCATATTTTCAGAAAAGAGGTATAGTACAGTACTCAGCTGTAGAGACAGGACCATCCTAGCTGAATATAAATGCTCATGATGCTTTTGGCATTTCTTTCATGGAAATAAGGAACTGAAGTTAGTTTGCAAATGGAAATTATATGTATATATATTTATATATATACCCCATATATATTTTAATCATTATCACCATCATCAGACACTTTCTAGCTGTTTGAATACAGAGGAGAGTTATGAAAGCTCTGTTAGCCTCAGTTTCCTTCTCTACAAAATCGAGACAGTGGCCCACGCTTGCAGAGAAATTGTGAGTATTACAGGGACAGAGGGACTGCACCTGCCTCTTGGAAGCTCTCAGTCCCTTACTGACCTGCTTTCCCGGCTCCCAACAGCTCTCTGAGCATCTTGGCTGCAGTGACCTCGCCTCTAGTCCCCCAAGCACAAGCACCATGCTGAGGACGAATTAAGCACTCAGTGTGTGCTTGTTGAATACACTCTGCCTTGGAATTCCATCCCAGACTTCCAGAAAGGCCCCATTTACTGACATGTGATCTTCTTAGAATTTCTGCTTAGGCTGAAGATCTCCATTCTTTACTGATATATCTCAAAGTCTTTTAGGAGTTCCCTACAAAGTAATCATTCTACAGACAAAATGTTTCTAAATACAGCATCATCTATGGAATTTTTTTTTAGATATTCAATGAATAGGAGATTTTCTCCTCAGCTGTGCTTTCTCTCTTAGTACATTCATTCTTCTATATCAAAAATACCATAGGCTGAGTGGCTTATAAACAATAAACATTTGTTTCTTATAGGTCTGGAGGCTGGGAAGTCCAGGATCAGAGCATCAGCAAGTCCAGAGTCTTAGATCCACAGCGTATCTAGTTCATCTTAGACAATAACTTCTCATTGTGTCCTCATATGGTGGGAGGAGCCATGAACTCCCCCAGAGCTCTTCCATATGGGCACTAATCCCATAGTGAGGGCTCCAGCCTCATGACCTAGTCACCTCCAAAAGCCCCCACCTCCAAATAGCTTATCTTTCGGGGTTGGGATTTCAACGTATGATTTTGGAGGGACACAAGCATTCAGACCATAGCACTGTCCTACCCCCCATCATGCACAGACAGCTGCCCTTGGATCTTGTGCCTTCAAGACAATCAATCAATCTCAGCATGGCCTGCTCATCACCCTCATGGCAGAATATCCTTGGAGTCAAAACTACCCTGAACCCCTTTCTATGGAATCCTTGGGTTTTGGGTGATTACTTTGCTCATTCTTTCTTACACTCTTTATTGATTCAGTTGTGGGCCTTTTTTTTGGAATGTGTGCTATGTGCCAGACATTTCACTACAGAACTTTCCCTTGAAGCCCCAAATATTTTATGTCGTCATTTTTGATAACAAAAATAACTTTCTAGAATGAGCTATGTCCTGCCATTTCTTCTATCTTTTAAAAATGAGGTTTCTCAATATGATCTCACCTTTATCCATGATTCAGGGATAGCCTTAAGAACACAGTAAAATCTCCTATAAGGAAGAATGTATTGAGGACCTCTGTCTATTCTAATTACTGAATGGTACAAGATTGCTTCCTTTTTAACATTTGTTTTTTGTAGTTTTCTGCCTTCTACACTTCTGACCAGGCCTTATGACCACCAAGGTTTCTGCCTGCTTGTTTACCTGTAATACATTTTCTATTTTATTTTAATTTTATTTTCATGAGTGTGGGATTTAAACAGCTGTGTAGGGAAGAGTTATTTGTAGTCAAAAGCATCAGTGCACTAGAGTTGAGTTCTTATTTGGACACCTAGTAGTTATGAGATTGGGCAGATAACTGCACCTCTCTGACCTTCATTGTCTTCACTTTAAATTGGGAAATTCATCAATTCCACCTTTTAGCATGGTTGGAAAGATGAGTCACACTGTTTTCAAAGCTCTAGACCAGAGGTCAAAATGTCACCTCTATTGGAGTACACAGAAACTTTCACCCCTTGAATATATTGCAGCACCTGCATTGGATGCCTGGCTCATCTTTTGCTTTCTGTACCTTGGATAATAATAATAATAGATGTGAGTTACTGAAGCTATGTGTGTTATGTTTGTTACCTTTTTTTAAACTCTCAGGGCAATGCAGTGATGTTGGCATTGCGATGCTTGTTTTGCAGATTATAGCACTGGAGCTCCGGAGGTTAAATGACTTGCTGAGGTCACGTAGCTAGTTAGTGACTCAATCCCCTGTTTCTGACACCCAAACCATGAATCAATTCACTGCCCTGGATTTCCTCTCCAGGCATAAGACAGGTTTGTGGAGCACAGAGTAATGGATCATCAAGATGTAACTATCTATCCCAGAAGGCAGCTGGCTCCTCAGGATGATCACTATCTCTGGCAGACTGTCACATTTGAGGTGATCAAAGATTTAGGCACCGAGAGAGGACAGATTTGTTCTCCTCTTTACATGTGATCTGAGTGCTCAGGGACCGGGAACTGCTTCCTGTTTCAGGAATCTAGCTCGCTGTCTTCCCGTGGAGTGCCAGTGAGAGTGCATTTAAGAGAGGCCAGACTGATCAGGTGAGAATTTATGTAAGCCGAAACCATTAGGTGGCTTAATTAAATCAGGGCATTTAACTCATTAGCCTTCTGCTCCTGGGACTAATAAATTTGAACCCAGTGGTGCTAATCACAAAAGAAGTCAAGTCTGGCTTGTTCCCTCTTAGTGGAGGAAGGGTGGCAGCAGCACCGGTGGGTGCACTGAGGATTCTGATCCCTGAGTGGGCGTCAGGGTAACGTGGGAGAGAACGATGAGTTTTGAGACTAAAAGGAACTCCAGATGTCACTTGGTCATCCCCCAAGAATGCTCAGGTGAGATGACCACGTCCAAGCCATCACAGAAACCCAAATCAGATCGGTAACATCTTGTCGTCACAGTTGGTGATATACTTGGTGTCTTCCAGCTGTGATGGCGGGGACGGAAACTTCTTGTGGCTCAGTCTCATCGTTCTGCTTGCAAGTGAATTATGTGCATTGTCTTCCAGTTATTGGAGCTCACTCATCTTCCTTGCTGGGCTTTTGAGATGAATTCCATCTCACTCTCTTACCTGTACCACTAAGATAGCTCACAAACTCATGTCTCTTCCTCTCATCTCACTATTTCTTCCCCAACACGGCAACCAGATTTATCCTTTTTAAATAGACATCATGATGCCATCTCTCAGCCTGAAATCCTTCAGCAGCTTCCCATTATCTTCAAGATCAAGTTCAAATTCATTAACATGCCCAACCAAGCCTTCCTTTAAGCTTCATCTCCCACCCCCACCATTTCTACTCCTTCCCTCCCAGGGAGGACGCGGCACTCATAAACAATGAGGAATATTTGCATTTTCCCAAACCTTCCACAAGTCTATGCCTTGGCATATCCTGTTACATTTAGAATACCCTTTAGAATTTCACTTAGAATTTCTCTTCACTTGGGAATATGTCATCTTCACATCTCTCAGTTGAAGGCTGGGATGTCATCTTCTCTATCCAACTCTTCTTGCCATCTTCAGACTAGAGATCCACACCTTACTTGGGTCTGTGCTGTGTGGTTCTGCTAGCCCTTTCCTCACTTGCAGGCACTCTCCTTCTTTACACGTCTGTCTTCTCCTCTAGACTCTCAACACCTGGGGGTCAGGGGCCACGTGTTCATAGTCATGATAAGCTGCGTGGTGTGTCATGCTGCTGTTTCCCCTAGCGGTGTCCAGCAACTTTCTAAGGCGGGGTGACATTGGCTGGAATTATGTTATTCCACATGGGGCCCGAGCAGAGGTGTCTGCAGAGGCCGTCGGAGAGGAGAGAACGGCAAAGAGCAGTTAGCACGAGGAGAGGAAATCTGGGGTGAGGACAGAAGGTTCGAAGGAAGGTTTTATGGCTTTTTGCCACACAGTGTCTAACGAAAAACATTTCTATATCTTTCCATGGCATTTTCAGTAAGATAGCCATTTCTTTTTAGTGTATGATAAACTGGCTCTTCTGCACAGGATGTGATAAGCATTTTCCTACGACTTCAGGGTCTGCCTTGGAATACCTGCTGCATCTGCGTGATGCTTACGACGACGGCCACAGCAGCTGGGCCTCAGTGAGCGTCCTCTGCGTGCTAGCACCTGCTAGGCACCCCCACGGCACCTTCCATCTGACACTCACAGTAGCCCGGGGGAGAGGCATTGCTATTAATATACCTTTTATGCTGAGGAACTAAGAGGAAGACAGAATAAAAGACGTTTCCAAAGTCACATTCTAAGTGGGAAACCTGGACTCCAGGCAGGTCATGTGAGAGGATAGCGCGTGCTGTGAGGATCCTCCTATGTGGACTTTTCTCCACGTCAGCAGTCCCAGGATGGGAGGAGAAGCGATTATGGGCTGTTTGGGGTGGGGCAGAGGGAAGGAGGCCCTGCTGAGGGCCTGGGTGGCTTCGGAATGCAGGAGGGAGGACGAAGACCTAACAAAGCTCCTCTCGAGATTTCTTACAGCAACAACCTGCCCAGTGTTTGCATGTTTTCCCCTGTTTCCTCTTCTTGGAAAATGTAGAGAAAATGACAGAGAGCTTCCCCTGTGAATGCCCAGGAGCCCAGATCAACCTGAGTGAAAGACAGGTGTGGAGGGAAGAAGCCATGTTTGAGATGTTTTTGTTCCAACCCACCTAGGATGAAAGGCAGCAGTTTTAATCAGGAAGGTAGAAGGCAGCACAGAACAGAGGTCATCTGCTTGGTGATTCTGCCATTTGTATCAGTTCGGCAAATAAAATCTGTCTTGCACAGATACAATTCCAAGTTCCAGTAACGTTTCAGAAAACAACAAGTGAGGGGCCCTTACCTGTCTGCTACAAGCCAGTGGGTCGACTCGCAGACCTAGGCTCATTCCTTGTCTCTGGGGCTCGCTGTGAACGTGACCTTCGAGATCATGGCTGACATATCTGAGTCTTAGTTCTGGCTCTGGAGTGGTGGTCAGGGTCACTGGAGATGGTGCCTGGAGGTACGTCTAAGAGACCATCATCATCCTCAGGTCCAACCTTTCATTCGGGCCATTCACCAAGGGAGGAAGGGGCTCCTCTGAGATCACAGAGCCCTTCTTAGGCAGGCCTGGCACCACCAGGACACAAGTGGAGCTCCTCCAGGCCTGTGTCTTGTCACGAAGAGCCCTTTCCCGCGTTTCCTCAATGTCAGTTACACACTAGGCACGGGGACGATGTCAAAACAGTCCCCCGAGTCCTACCCTCTCCAGGACAGGAGAGCCACACCTGGCTACGGAGCCCTGGAGCCCTGGCTAGTCGGAAAGGAGATGCGCTGTGGGTATAAGACACGCTGTACTGAGCACACAAAAAAAGAAAGTAAAATATCTCGTTAATACTTTTGTATGATTTAATGATTAAAATAATATTTTGGATAAATTGGGTTAAGTCAGATACATCATTAAACTTAACTTCACCTGTTAATTTTATGCCCTTTTAAAATGTGTCTAACAAGACATTTAAAACTGCGAGTGAGTCTCTCTCTCTACTGGGCAGCACTGCTGTGGTCTGTCGTTTCCTTTTTCCCTCTTTGCTCTGTTCTCAGGAAAAATACTCCATCTTCTCTTTGTCCTTCTGCGGCAGAGCGGGCCTCGCCGCCTCCTGAGACCCTGCAGCACCTGCAGCACAGCTTCCTGTAGCAGCAGCAACGCGGTTCTCTCGACCACGGTGAGGCTGTTTGTGAAACTCCACATCCTCACTGGGCGTCGCCCGGGGCCTTCTCACTCCAGTCTGTGCCCGCCAGGCCAGGCGGCCTCTGTGCCCAGGTGGGCGCTTCTCCCCGGGGGTCACCATCCCTGGGCCCAGTGCAGAGGAGCGGGCGGCCACATGCCAGCCGGTCCTCACTCCCTCCAGCCCCACTGAAGAAGGACGTCCCCTGCCTCTCTCCCTCACCTCTGACCCGAGGAGGTGTACACACTGTCGGTCGGGGAGCGGTTTCTTCTTCCTGTTCTGTTCCCTCCAGCGGCCACCACGCTGTTTTCTTCTTTGTGACTCAATAAACCCTTCTACCTGTTGGGGACCTGGTTAACTTAGGCACTCACTTGTTTGGTGAACCCTCATTCTGCATCTCCTAAACACCAGCTACCGCGCTGATGGCTGGGGATGGAAAGATGAACTTGACTCTGACCCTTGGACCCAGGGAATCACAGGCTCGTTGAGAAAACAGACTCACCCACCCAATATTACAACAGATGAAGGCGTCGGCTGGGTTCACGGAGGGGGTCACGTAACACATCCGAGGATGAAAGACGAGGCCCCCTAAGGATGTGTGGAGTGGGAAGGATGGGTGCAGCCTAGCTGGGGCTTGTTCTATCATTAGTATCATTGATTATTACCGTTATCATTATCATCACTATCATCATCCACATTATTTTAAAGGTAACTGCAAAAGGATGGGCTTGAGCAAAATTCAGGGAATCAAAGATGCAGGTGAGGGAGAATGGGGAACCAGCTCAGGGAGGCCTCGCCAACCAAGTTCAGGGATTCAGCCTTTACCCTGAACCCTGTGCGGAGCCGCACGTGGAGCTCATGAAGACGTGTGACCACTCAGCCTGGTGTGAGGAACCCACCACTTTGGCAGCCACAGGGTGACGGGGGCGCTGCTCTGGCCCTCCGTGTGGAGAGCTGACCAGCCGTGCGTCCACAGATCCAACCGGCTTGTCTTAGAAGACGCACCCCCGAGGGATTTGCAACTTTATCTGCTCCCTGTCATCTGAAGGAGGCACCTCCTGGGGGTCCAGGGTCTGTCTGTGATATGGTTCCCACAGTCCCACCGAGCATGAAGGATTATGTGGCTGTTTTCCCTCATTGATGGTGAGGGCAAAGGTGCCGGCTCCGGCAGGCGCCTTGGGGAACCGGAGCAGACTGGGCTCTGTCCTTCCTGGCCCCGCAGAGACTGGTTGGTTCAGGGACCCCTGGGGCCCTGTCTGAAAAGTGGCTTTTCTCATTTCCCTTTGATCAGGCAGTTCATGGCATATTTGGAAGGACAAGGAGTGATTTGTCTTCCACATGTGTTTTCGTTTATTCCTTAAAGGCAGAGCTAAAGCATTAAGCAAGAATACAGTGAAGTGCAGTGGACAGATAAGCTTCAAACAGTCTCAAAGGGTGTATCTCAGATAAGCTCATTTGTTTATAATCCATGTTTTTAAAGGAGTTTATGAAAAATACAGCAAGACAAAACTACATCTGAGTGAGTAAGGATAGAGGTAAAATAAGATGATGCCAGGCATAAGACCAATTCTGGAAAAGGTGGCCATACCTTCCTGCATAATTCACCAAGGGAAGCCATCCTTGAGGCTGGAGCTTCCTGGTAGCCAATGAAATAAGGGGCAGTGTTTCTTACGTAGAAGTAAGAACACTTACTTCTGATACTTACAGCTAAGAGAAATCACACTGGTAGTTTTTCATAGAGTGTATTTTCTAATTAAGTAAATAATATTTTTAGTAATATCCTGACAACCATCAGATGATGGGTTTCAGAGGACCTTTAAAATGATAAAAATTTACTTGAATATATCCCCTGAGCACATGTGATGCACAGGTGTGGTGAGCTGTGCGGATGTGTTTCAGTATGTGCTGTCCTTCCCTGTGGGTGCATATAAACCCTGCCTGTGGCCATGGGGTGTGAAGTGCCACATGTCATGAGAACATATGCTCCCTCACCCACCCATGGATGTCAACTGTGACCACATGTGCTTTGGCCAATAAATTGAGAGAAGGGGTGACAGGTGCCACTTCCCAGCAGAGGCTCTTAAGAACTGGTGCGTGGTTCCGCCATTAACTCTTTTCCCTCTGCCTCGAGAAAGCCACATGCCAGAGAGAGAGACTATGCAACCATTCCGCCTCCATCTCAGTACAAAGACGGCACAAGCAGGAAGGCTGCACAAGATCCACAACTGCCATGGGTGTAAGCAAAAGCGCACCTTGCTTGTAGTCAACTCCCGAGATTTAAGGGTCGTTGGTTACTGCAGCATGACCTAGTGAAAGGTTCTGTCATGCTGCTTCATCATGACTGATACGGCTTTATCAGGGCCTTGGGGAGACACAGAGATATGAGACGCAATCTGTACCCTCCGGGAACGTGCAATTTAGTGGGGTGAGCTGTAAGTATATGTTTAAAAATAGGCTGAAGTGTCTAATAAGTGCCACTTTAGGTTCTCAAAAAGTATCATGGGAATCACGTCCAGATGCAAGGGAGACTCTACCTAAACAGAAAATCACTTCCGCACACAGCGGATGCTGAGTGAAGGAGCGAGGCTGGAGTCCAGGAGGTCAACTGCGGGAGTCGGCACAGCAGGGCATTGTGTAGGGAGACCAGATTTAGCAGCCTGTGTCAGGAAGTAGAGAGAGAACTGTCTCAAATGGCGCACAGGGATAAGAAATAAGTTTGGAAATCAGAGAGGAGCTCAGAGAGAAGAGAACTGATTTTTGTGTAGTTTAGACCTGGGCAATGATGTTTGTTGAGTGCCAGCTCTGTGCTGGCCATTGTCCTTGGTATATTGCACATTCCACTTAACTGAACCCTCACACAATAGCATGCGGAGATAGAGGTGCCAACAGTCATTTCACACAGAGATCAGGAAATGAGGCTCAGCCCCAAAGCAAAAACGTCTGTAACTGGCAGTGCTAAGATTGGAACTTCAGTCTTCCTGGCCCCAAAGCCCATCTTTCTTTGGCTCGTGTTCTCCAGGTATACCAGTGGATGGCAGAAGGTCTTTCATGCCATGACGGTTACTGTGCACTTCATCTGATGTGCACTGGGAAGCTACTGAAGCCTTCTGGGGTTGGAGGGAGGGAGTGACACTGATCTGGCTTATTTCAGGAAGATAATGCCATCGGTCATGTCATGGACAGCCAGCATGTGGTGGTTGGGAGCGAAGAACAGGCTGAGTGCAATAACAGTCCCAGCCATTGGTAGCAAACAGTGCGTTGAGCTGTCACATGGAGGAAGTTGACTCCAACAGGTCTTGCAAATGCCTTCACAGAGAGTCTACAGGCTCTATGTCCCAAGAAATTTTTCAATTTCTTAGAGTTGTTTTAAAGAAAAACAGTAACATTTTCACTAGTCATCTTTCTCTCTTGTTTAGGGGAGTTTGCATGTATATCTACTGAGACAGGGGGCTGGATCCTATGGACTCACATGGCCCTTCCCATTTTGTAGTCATAACCCCTTCACCTTTATTAGTCAAGTAGACAAAGCCTAATTAAATTTGTTTTCGTTAGATCTCTGATCATCTATGCAATGAGAGAAAACTGTTAGAATTACAATGAGAAATGCAAGTCTCAGAACTTAGTGGCTTTCTTTGGTCTGTTTTTATGATTTTTGCAAGGGAAGAAGAAATAAGCATGGTATATACCCTCTCCTGGATATCTGCTCTGTGAAGCTAAGGGCTAAGATGAGCCATCATGGGGAGAGCGCAGGGTAGAATGTTGATCACTGAAACATAAGCAAGGGAGAGGAGAAAGGAAGAGAGGGATATCCTAGCATTCGTAGAGGTAGGGGTACATTTAGTAAAACTCAATGGGAGTAGAATAAAGGCAGGATTCCAAGGGTTGATGGGCCTTTAATAACAAATTTTAATAATAATAATGAGATCTCCCATTGTTTCTGTAAAGACAAAAACCTTTGGATGGCATCACCATGGCAGGAAGAATAAATGGCCTCTTCTAACATTAGACAGCATTGGTCCCACTAATGAAGGATTTTGGACACAGATCCCATGGAAGAACAGTGTGTTTGGCACACAGTAGATGCTTAATAAATATTTTTTGTTGAATGAATAAATGAGCTGGGCTCAGGGAGGACCCTAGAAGCCAGTGTGTCCCAAGATGATGCCATCCAGTGGCATTGTAAAGACCACTCTTGGAAGCCACCTTAGACTCCATGTAACAGCAGCTCCATGTTCCAGGGGCACCAGTTCTCAAGGAAGTTAGACCCAGAGCAGCCAATTAGACTTCCCTTTGAACTTGGCTCAATTTCACCTTCAGGCACTTTCACAGCGGAAGGTCAGGCTTCTGACCTCTGAAACATATAATCACTCCTCCTGCCAAAGCTTCTTTCAATTCAAACCTTAGCTTGAAAAAGACTTAGAAAAAGTGGAAAATACCACACACATTACAATACCAACTAATTATGCCTTCCTCCATCGTCTTCAGTCTACGGACATCAGAGACAGGTTTGTGGCTGTCAATGATTGCTCTGGGAGGAAGACCCGCTTGCAATTTCAGATGTCTTATATGGTTCAGGCTAAGGGGTCAGTAATGACAGAGATACGTGGCCAAGGTCAAGGCGAAGAGGGGACCCAGCAGGAGCAGGACGTAGGTAGCCTCCAGGACTATGCTTGATGGCTCCTAGGAGACAAGGGCAGAATGGAGGTTCTTTGAGAATGTCTCTAATTACTTCCAGACACTTGCATGGGACACGCTGAGAAGCAAAGGAACTTTCCATTGGCAGGGAGGGAAGAAAATATCAGTGTCATTTTTAAGTGTATATTTGGAGATTCCAAGGAAAAATTGGTTCTTTGATATTTTAAAAAGCTCTGTATTTACAAAATAGGTAATAAGCATTCCTGTTGGTAAAAAACATCAACTCCTGCACTCTTGCCACAGGCGGCATGTCAAGGAGGACTTGGCTTCTTGACAGATGGGATATTAGAGCTTACCACGGAGTTTGTAATCACGACACTTGGCATAGCCTTGACTACTGCTCGGCGTGGCACAGGACAGGTGTAGGTGCTTATTCTTCACAAGATAAATATTAATAACAAAACATCTTATAATTTAGAGAAACTAATAGTCTGGCCTTAGATTCACATAGATACATTTAGCGTATTTTTCCTAGAAGATGCTGAGCAACTGTAATGGAATGAGAGCAGAACAGATACGAAGCTCAGGGATCGTCGTTGGATTCTGCACTGTTGTGTCAAATGAGTATGCTTCTGGTGTCTTCTTGAAAGATGAAACTGGGGAATTCTCCTTTTGCCAGCTTTAAATTCTGCATGCTGTTTCCTGGACAAGCCAACATGTTCAAAATTCAAAATTATTGCAAAAAAATAATGTAAAAAAATAAAAAATTTTCAATAAAGGCAGAATCCCCAGGTCAAATTGGGGTAAAGTGAGGAAGGTGATGCATGCATGTACAGGATTAGATCTTTATTTAAAATTTTGACATTTTATTCATCGTGGAGTTTTGTCCTTAATTTTGGTTTTTAAAATATTGCATTAAACTAGCATTGACTTTGGTTCCTGAGTTTGTCCGTCACCCCTTATACTGTGCTCCTTTGGAGGGTGTCTCATCCAAGTCCCCACCCTGCTGGCTACGCCTTATTAGGTGACCCTGCTCAGGGGAGCGAGTTGTGATGGATTGAAGCCCTAAGTCCTTTTCCTCTTGGAACTCACTGTCTTCTGCTGCACCAGTTTAAAAACACTGGATGGGAGCTGTCTGCTGATCAGACCCTCGGGGCTCTGGCTAGAGTTCCATGGCCCTCTCCAGCACTGGGTCTCACCCCATGTGGAGGCTTTTCTATCTGGTCTCTTGACAAGATGTGGACGGTGTGTGCTCAGAATCCTCTGGGGGTCTTGCTTGCCTCAAAGAGCAATGTGGCAATTGTCTGCCCTGGCTTGCACAGGTATTTTTGTCATCAGTTTATCCAGAAAAAAAAATTGTTTTCTATTTACTAGAGGCCCAGCTGTGTGCAGTGGGAAGATGGATAACTGAAAAGGGCCCATGAGTTGGACAGAGCCCTGGAGAGGGAATGGGAAGACGTGGGCTGTTATGGAGCTTGGCCGTGAATTCACTGCATGACCTTCTTCTTTCACTTCTCTGCTGTTTAAAGTGAGGTCAGGGATCTGCAGGCTACAGCCCATGTGTCCAGTCTGGCCCATCTCCTGTTTTGGTAACACCTTTGAGCTAAGAATGCTTTTTATATTTTTCAACTTTAAAAAAAAATCAAAGGAAGAGTAATATTACCTGAAAAATGGTGAAAATGACGTGAAATTCAAATTTCATTGTCCATGAACAAAGTTTTATTGAAACACAGCCATGGTCATTCATTTACATATTGTCTAAGGCTATGCTTCACAGCAGTCAGACTTAGTACTTAGGACATAAGGCCCACAAAGCCTAAAATATTTACTATCTTCCTCATTATGGGGAAAAAAAAGTTTGCTGACCTCTGGCCAAGATCGTCTTGAATCCTGTTTCCACTTTAAGAAATACAGTCCAGATCTCTCTGCTGGGGAGCACACTGGGGCCCCTTTACTTCTGCACTTCCCCAGTTGGCCATGTCCAGCGGGCAACATTCCAGGGGTCTTCTTTTCCTGTTTCCAAATGGAGCCATGGGGCCATATTGCTGTCCTGCAAAAATGAAACAAAAACCAAAAGAACCAAAAAAAAAAAGAAGCCACCAGAGTTTCTGTTAAAGGCCAGTAGTTAATATAACATGATTGATTAATTGAGAGATTAATTGTTTCTTACCCTTTCTCCTTCTAAGAGGAGGCCGATATAGCTGGTAGAAATACACATGTAACACATATACAATTAAAATGGCAAGAAAATGGCTAAATATATTCCCGGGTGTGTGTTTATGTTTGTGCATTCAAGCAGAACAGTCTCTGGCAGTTTGTTATTGAATTAATAATTCAGCCAACACATATTTATTAACTGCTTGCTAGGTGTAGAGCACAGCTCTGTTCCTTATGCGTATGCAAACAAGGTAGAGACGCTTTCTGTCCCCAGGAAGCTTACCATCCTGATAGGAAGATCAGATTTGAGTGTCAAACAATTAGGGATCCACCGGAAGGTCACATGGTGCCAGAGAGAGAATATTTGACAGGGAGGTGAGCGGTCTGGGTTCCGGGGCACAAGCCACCCTCCCTGAGCACTGTGACTTTGAGCAAGCCCCTCTGCCTCTCTGGGCCGCAGTTCAGAACATGGAAAAGGGGGTTTGAGTGGATGGTGTCTAATGAGTTATCATGAGCCCAATAGTATCAGCTGCATGATCTATACCAAGTTTGATAAACCAACACAGTGGGCCCCGTGCCCTGTACCAGGCCCAAGGTGGGAGTGAGCTGCAGCCCGGGGACTTAAGGCGTGCGTGTCTCCTAAGGGGAAGAGCAGCACAGATGGACGGTTCCAGCCCTGCAGAGCGAGTGCAATGACACACACAGGGCACTGTGGGCTCTCAGAGAGGGGACACCTGCTGAGGTGGTCAGGGGAGCTCTCTGAATAGGCGGTGGCTGAGATCCAGCTCGAAGTTTAAACTGAAGGAGACACAGAAGAAGGAGTTCTCTTTTTTCTTTCTTTTTCCAGAGGGTAATGCCTTGAACACAAGCAAGGAACCAACAATAACAAAATGACAACAAAAAACCAAAGGTGACGAGACAAGATACAGCATAGTCTATGCAGGGAGGTTTTTTCATTCATTCACTCACTCATTCATTCATTCATTCATTCTACACGTCTCCCTGGGAGGTCACAGCGTGCAGGGCCTGGTCCTCGGCGCTGGGGTGACTGTGGGGTCTCTGACCCCTGGGAGCTCACATCCTAGTAAAGAAGACAGACAACAGATAGAGAAATGGCCTGATCTCAAGTAAAGATAACTGTCGTAGAGAAAAATAAAGTGAGTGTTGGGGGTGGAGAGTGGTTTGCGGATTTAGATAGGTGACCATGACAAAGGTCTCTCTGGGGAGGGGGGCCGTTGGATACCAATTCAAACCCTGAAATTACAATTCAAGGCAAGTAACAGTTGCTGGAGCATCAGGGGAGAGGGTGGGAGTTGTGGAGCAGAACCCACAGGGTCTCCACCCTGGAGCTGATTGGACGACCATCAGCAGGTGTTCAGTGGGTGGCTTTGAACACTGAAAGCAGGGCTGGGGGGCTGTGCCGAGTATGAGGAGGAGACCACAGGGCTGCGTTTCAGGTCCCGGAAGGACACGCTGAGCCCTGAACTGGGGTGGAGGACAGTCAGACACAGTCAGACACACCCCTTAGGGGGTACAGCAAGGGGGTGGGGTGCTTAGGAGGCCTGGTCCTCAAGGATGCACATGCATGGAAAAGGTAATAGCAAGGCCCAGGGGGTGCCTGGCAGGGGGTGAGCTTGGCAAAGGGTTTGTGTTAGACGGAAGAAGAGCAAAGTGCACGTGGATTGCAGAGCCACATTGCGATGTCGAAAAGAAACAAATTGCCCCAAGGACATGGTCATTTGGTTTCTTGACAGGGTGTAGTAGGGGTTTATGCAGAATCCTTTGGGTCTGACAAGCCTCGGGGAATCTCTCACCATCACCCACTCACCCTTGCTCACTACAGTCAAAAATGGCAGGGCATGGAAGCTGAGGAGAGTGGCTGAAAGAGGCCACCTTCACGCAGGGTGTGAGAATGTGAAGGAGCCCCTTAGATGGCATGGGACAGAGGAAGAGCTGTTTTCCTTCTTTGTCCACAATTGGACAACATTACAGGCAGCACTGTAACTTCTTAGGATTTAACTTACATGTTATCACCCAGCCCTTTGCTAAGGAACTTCCATGGGCCTTAGGAGGCTGAGCTTCTAAGGTTTGTCAAACCCTTGCTCCCAGCCGGAGCACCCTAACTGGGTGCCGCAGGCCAGATACAATTGTGGGACTCAGCCTCAGGGGGTGACGCTGGGAATGCTGGCAGCCACCAGAGATCTCCAAAGGCAGGTGAAGCTTTTCAGCGTTTTGCCAACTAAGCCCCTCTTTTCCTAGGATTTCAGTTCAAAAAGCATTTATTTGAGCACCTACTAAATACCACAGGCCATGCCCAGATATTGGAGTTACTAAGCTGGTAGTCTATAAATAGCTGTCAGATTTAGTAATTGATTGTCTAGTCACTTGTTTTATAACATACGTGTACACATACCATCCGCTTGTCTGCGCTCCAAATCGTGTAGATTTCCCATCAATTAGCTACACAGCTTGCCATTTCTCGAGGCCCTCCTAAGACAGCGTAATCTCAGACTGTCTACTTTCCAACTCTTACCGAAACCCATATTTAGAGAAACGATAAAGAAGACTGTGTGTAGCACATGTTATTTATCCACTCCTATAAGTTGCCGTGTTGAGGTAAGGTCTTTTATTGAGTTAGAGCCCTGGAAAGCTATCGACTTGGACCATTTTATCTAGCCCCTTGCCAAATCACCTCCGTCGAGTTGTGTTTTGTTGCATCTTTGAGTTTTATTGAGAATCATTATGGAAAACAGTCATATGAAATTAGGTATGCATTTATTCTAAATGCTAGTGTTTTGGACTTTGTCCATGATGCTAACTAGATCTCCCCAGAGGATTTAGTTTATGCCCTCTTTCCTTAAAAACAAAACAAAAATAAAAGCAAAAGTTTACAATTGACCATATTTTCCCTTTGCCTTGGCTGCCAGGGAACTCGGGGGCAAGTTGGCACTCAGGTGGAGTAGTTATAAGAGTCCTGCTGATTAGCTGATGATATGTCCTCTCCTTTTCATGATATTGAACCTCTATTCCTGCCAATAGTTGCTTAAATGTATTGCATGTGAGTTCCTTAAACCCTTTCCCCAAAGGAAGTCCAACGAGGTAAGCTGTGTTTAGAATGAAAATAAATAAAGACGATATTTTCTTGTCTTCTTTGTGGTCTATGCATGTGTTAATCCTATCTTTTGAGCTAGACTGTAAACTCTGGAGAGGAGGGTGAAGACTTTGTGTTTTGTTTCTACTCCCTGCAATTTCTAGAATAGTGTTGAACACACCGAAGGAGCTTAAAGAATGTGGTATTAGTAGTTGTTGAACATTTAACAGACATCTCATTGACATGGTGCTGTGACCCTATTTCCATTGGATATTGCTCCAGCCTTTGCCTTATTCCACAGATGAAGACAGTGACCCATAAAATCAGCCTTTCTTCCCCTCTCCGTGGGCACTGACAGGGAGACACTTGGGAGGCAAGGGGCTTACTTGTTTCACTATGATGGCCCTTGTCACCCGGTTTAGTGGTTGGCACAGAGTAGGTACTGGATAAGTGTTGAATGCCTTGTTCTGGCTAAAGGTGGACACAATGATAATCCTACCACCTTCTACCTGTGTTAGAGAAAATCCATTTTTGATCCTGAAGTTTGTCTAAGGCTTTCCATTCATGGGTTAAAAGGGGATGACACAAAGTAATTTTCTGGCATAATAACGGTCATCACTGTGTATCTGACTTTCTACCTGGGCTGTCCCTGTCAAGGCCCCTGCTTACGCTGGCTGTGCTGTTAGGCAGTGCCCAGGGAGCAGGAGTGCAGCGGACTTTCTGGCTACTGTAGCACCAGTGAGGGGAATTTAAATGGCCTGTTCCAGGAATGCTGGCTAGTTTCCTGGTAAATCCCTCCGGTAGTTTGAAGGTCTGCGCTGGGAGGGTCTAGGCACCCTGGAATTCTGAAGCTCTGCATTCTTTTAGTCTCTTCTCTTCTCAGTTCCAACTTTAGGGCTGGCCTGGAGCAAAACAATAGGACAGTGATGGGTCACCTAAATGGCCGAGCCCCTCCCAGGAAACAGACTCTGTGTTAGATACGGATATCTAGATCGTCTCTGTGAGGCCTGCAATGTTCCCAGGAGGACTATGCCATTCTTATGGGTAAGAAGCTCAGAGAAATTGACTTACCCAAGATTTCATACTCGTTTTTGGAAAAACTGGGATTAAAACCCCCATATGTGCTTGATTCCAAATCACACACTCTTCTCCGCACACCATGACATGGGCGCAGATACTCTCCTGTGCACCCCAGCCCCTTGCCCCTCTGCGAAACCCACATCCTTCCTTACACCACTGCTCCGACTTGGCCCTTCCCACCCTGGGGGAGGGCAAGCAGGTAAATGTGCTCCCTCCGCAGGCTCCTCCCTGCAACACCACCACTCCATCCCGACCACGGGGATGACGTGTGTTTGTTTTGCTACAGTAGCCAACATTTACTCACTACCCAGAATGGCAAGGGATGGAACTAACCAAAACATACAATGGCCCATTGGGGGTTTTATTATCTGTTAGGTTGAACTATGTGAAATTGCCAACATTTCGATTATTTCTGACAATTCCATAAAGTTTAATCTAGTAGTAAAACAAAAGGAAGAGAGGAATCGTTCAGTGGCCCCATGTTAGCTGGTTTCTGCTCACCAAGTAGTTCATATTTCACAGCACCACTGTGACAGTCCCCACTGAAGGCCCGAGATTCAGGGAGGTCACGTTATTGGCTAAGATCACATTTTTGAGAAGCATCGGAGACGGAGTTCACATCCTTCACCCTGATACCCGTATCTATGTCACAGTTCCTGAAGGGCTAGAACCCTGCCGTGAGAATTGTGGGGCTTCAGGGTGGAGGTTCAGTGGTGCTGGTGGTCTCGGGCCCTGGGAAGTTATTGTTTTCTGGTACCATTTTGGACACTGATAATCAAGAGTGATAGTTAAAATATTTAAAAGCCACTAATTGAGCAGGACTGACACTTGACCAGTCAGAATGGATGGTGGCTGTCAACCACCAGAGAAGCAATGTAGGGAATTAGCTTTCTGCTGATAAAATGTGTGGTGGTTATGCTACTCTGTTTTTTTGTTTGTTGTTATTTGCAGGGTACTCTTAATAGTTTGGATTATTTTACAGCTAAACTTCACTACCACCCCCAATACTACTGTGCACAGATTTACTTCCCCACCCCTGGTGTTGGCCTTGGCCATGTGGCCTGACTTAGCCCCTGGAATGCCCACAAACATGATGCAGTCAGGGCCTTAGATGTGGCTGCTCTTTTCTAGATTTGCTCTGTCACGTGCCTGGGGTTGCTGCCACCCCTTAAGCTGGAGCCTCAGAGAAAGCACACTTTGAGTGGACATGAATCTAAGCAGCAGCCTAAAACAACTCCCAGGCAGCATGCAGCATGCAGCAGAGCCATTTGGCTGAGTCAAACCTAACTCAACAGACCCACAGTAAACCTAGGGACCAGCGAGCATGAGGATAAATGCTTACCATTGCAAATGTCTGAGCTGGGATGGTTTGTTACACAGCATTATCATGGCCATCACTGACTGAGGCAGTATTGGGAAGCTCAGGACATGGCCTTTGGCATTGCAGAATTCTTTGTTAGACCCTGAGCTCTGCTACTTCTTGGCAGTGTGATCTTGGCTGACTCAACTTTAGGCTCCTAAAGTACAAAATAGTTATATTTATTTGTTCCTACAGGGCTTTTGCTTTAATCGAGAGTTTCAAACGGGGTCATCACAATAGTGCTAATGCATAATGGCATCAACAACTAATGAAAATGCTCCAGTAGTAAAGAGATTATGGATATTTATGGTCCTTCCTCTGGGAGCCAGCCAGTTTATTTCCTCTGGACCCCGTGGAAGATGCTGTCACAGACTCTTACACTTCCTGTGAGCTTCACTGGCCCATGAGACCTTTGGTGAGAAAGGGTGGGAGACACAGGCAGCACAGAGAACATTTGTGATGCAAAGCTCTAAGCCAGTGTGTCAGACAAAGCTATCTGGATGGTGTTAATAAATAATGATATTAAGTAAACAAGCAAATAATAAATAACGGTATTACCAACTACTGTGGCTGTTGCTATTTTTTGAATACCTCCCTGGGCCAGGCACTGTGCATACATTACCCCACCTATTCTTTGCAACCACACTCTAGGGAAACCATTTTTATCCCCATTTTTCAAGTGTGGAAAACAAGGCTCAGAGACGTTAGTTGACTTGCATAAGACCACACAGCTAGTGGGCGGCAGAGTGAGTAGAATCCCAGTCTGACTCCACCACTTCCCAATAGTACCTAAAATGTCTTTGTTACGGATTGAAAATTTCTGTCCTTCCAAAATTTAGATGTTGAATCACTAACCCTCAGTGTTGCTATACTTGGAAAAAGGGCCTCTAAGGAAATAATTAAGACTAATTGAGTTCATAAAGGTGGGGTCCTGGTCTGATAGGAAGAGTGTCTTTATACGAGATACCAGGATACTCTCTCCCCAAGCATGTGCACCCAGGGAGGCCACTTGGCTGTCTACAGGCCAGGAAGAGCCTTCACCAGCATCTGAACCAGCTAGAACCTAGATTTTGGGCTTTCAGCCTCCATAACTGCAAGAAAATAAAATTTCTGTGGTTTAAGCCACCCAGTCTGAGGTATTTTGTTACAGCAGCCCAAGCAGACTAGTACGGCCTTAACAATGTCAAGCACATTTATTCCTTCCCCTGGCCCCACTCCTCCATCCTACTCGGGGCACAGGAGTGTCAGGGTGCGGCAGGGCCCATTCCCCTCAATGCATCCCCCGGGATGACACATGCGTGGTGCTGGGCACAGCCGGCGATGCCTCTGAAAACGGGACTCGCTTCAGCCTGACACCTCTGGCTCCAGGGAGGGCATTATCCAGATTGTACATTGCATTACTCTCATGGAAATTAGCTGCTGCCTCTTGTATAAATAACTAATAACGAGCAGCAGCTCATACTCACACTCCCTTCGGAGCCCGATCAGGACTGTGGAGGTAGCTGGGACTGAGCCCGGGTCCGAGGATGCTCTGGCTTGCGAGGCTGTGGCAGTGATCGTGGCGCTGTCCATTTCCAGGTGGAACATTCCTCACGGTAGTTCTGTTTCAGGATCTGTGTGTTTCTGTGCGCATGTGCACACGTGTGTGAGCAGCTTGCATCCTTTCTCTTCTAATTAAAGGGAGTTCCTTGCAGCTGAGGGTGTGGAGGAAGTGAGGTATTGGGGAGTGAAAGGGTTGGCAGGGAAAGAGGAGAATGCTGAGGCCCTCTGGCCACGGTCTGTTCCCAGCAATGGCATCTGCTGAGAGGTGACATCGCAGGGCCTGGAGTTATCCCCAGCCCACTTAATTGGACCAGGTCACCCTGTTTTGCACAACTGTCCTGTTTGCAGGAAAAGTACAGAGAAAATTTTACTCCAGTAAAACCTGATCTATTTTCAAGTCATGTGGGGAAAAAATAACTAAGGACGGGGAAAGGGCCACGTGCTGAGGCCTGGCCACAGCCGGCTCCAGCTTTCTCCGGGAAGAAGGGGAGGGTGTGCAAAGAGTTCACCAGAATCAGCCGACACAAACGTGTGCGTGTTTGATGCTCGCGATGGTTCTATTTATGAGCTTTGTGCTCTCGCAGGGGACAACCAGAGAGACTTCTTTCCTGGCATTTCAAGTGTTTCATTTCCTTCTCAACATATCGTTAGCATTAAGGGCGTGCACAGCAGTGCACAGGCCTGGCTCAGCCCTGCTCACTCTCGTTTCGCCACAAGTTGATCAGACAAGGGTTAGTTGTCTGAGGAGCATGGGTGGTCTTGTCAGGGAGGACAGGAGAGACGGGCAGGGAAGAAGGTTTCTAAGAAAAGCCAGCTCTGTTGTCGGGGTGGTAGAGTTGTTTGCTAGCTGATTCTCTAAATGGCACATGCCCTATCATGTAGACCCCCATACTGATAACAATAATAAACACTAGCTGTTGGGTGCTGGCCGCATTAGGAACCTTGCACCTACGATCTGATTTAAAGCCCAGAGCCCGTCTGTGAGGCCAGAACTGTTTCAGATCTTTCAGATGAAGGAACCGAGGCAAAGCGCTTTAAACCCCTGTGTCCGAAGCCTCAGGACAGAACCGGCGTTGGAGCCCAGGCTTGCGGACTCACGATTTGAGCGTCCTTCCCTCCCCGGCTGTGGACTCGCCCAGGAGCTGAGAGCAGGGACAAGGCGGGTTCTGAGCGGGGGAAGCTGAGCATGTCGTGGCACAGGATTTAGAAAAACGAGAAGCAGCAGTAATTGTTTCCTAGAAAATGATACCCAGAGACAAAAGGGAAAAGGAGATAAAAGTGACAAAAACATTCAAGCGACGTGGAATGTAAGTTGCCTCTTTTTAGGGCAGAGGAGCAAACATCATAGCTCTGTGGCCATGTTAAGTCTGTCCCCAAGCCAAGGAGGTGGGAGTGGCTTCAAGAACTCCTCCAACTCCCGACCCTGCGAGTCCCGGGCTGCAGGAGGCTGAGCGGCTGCCAAGAATGCCCTCTTCTGGCGATGTCCTCGAAGCCCAGGATGACAGCAAGGCGGCCTGTGCTTTCCGGATCCTGGGCAGATTCTCGCCAGAAGTGTCTACTTCAGCACACATCACAACTCTCCCTCTGCCCTCCTCAGCCCCCAGACCGGGGATAGGTGCGTTATTTTTAATAAGGTAAGCTGTACCTTAGTGGGGTTTGCTTCCTTTTATTTTTTTAACCCTGAATAATACTCTCTATGTCATCTGTATATTTATGATAGCTCAAAGACATGGGTGTGTGGATCTAATTAAAAATGTGAAAGGGTTTAGCAGCCTGCTGCTTCCCTGCAACTCTCTGGTTGCCAAATCTTGGCAGCCGCGTTGAACCCGAGCCAACTGTTTAGTCCTCAGCTGAACTGGTGCCAGCCGGCGCGCGGCATTGTGGGGCCAGAGCCGGAGGGGCTGCACGGAAACGCGCTTGCACAGGGCGAGGTGGGGGCAGGCCTGGGACCCGGCCACCCCGGAAGCAGCAGACAGGACAGCTGGGCCTTGCTCTGCCGGGGCCCGACCCCCAGCTCTCACCAAACGCAGGTACAGGACCAGTTAGGCCAATTCAGTGGCCAGGCTGGGCTTCAAGGGACTAGGTGGGAGGTTGTCCCTGTGGCCTGGCTCTCATTTAGTTGAAATCAGGCCTCCTCGCAGGGCAAACCATCCTCCGCTCTCTTGCAGCAGTTGGGGCCTGTGCTGACAACTGTCTGATGGCGCAGTTCCATCGCGCTCCTTGCTGTCAGTCTGAGCTTTTCTGGATGCCTTGTCGACTGTTCTGTCTTCTCTTTAGAGAAGCCGAGGCCAGTGCAAGGTTTCTCAAACCCTGCTATGCACACAGTCACTTGGGGCATCTTACAAAAATGTGCGTTTCTGATTGTCCCCAGGGAAAGGGGAGAATTCATGTTGCCAGGATAAGAACTCACTAGAACTGCTCACATTCTAAACTATGACTCCAGTTTTGTGGATCCGAGGGTGCACATCTTGGTGACTTCCAGTCAGAGAGGAAGGAGGAAAAAATTCAAAGAGCTTAGTATTCTCCACAATATGTGGACCAAGTAAGGGGAACTAAAACACATCAAAGGCGTGGGTCACTTTTTATGTCCTCAAAATGTACCAGTTATAAACAAATTAAAGAGAAAGAAAGGGTTGTGTTCTTTGTATACAGAAACACCGCCCTACAGAGTGAAAATTCAGCTCTATAAAGCCCTTCTAAGATACTTGGGAGGCTGGGACTGGCAAAGAGGGTGGACCTTGCCTTTCGACTTTGTATCTTGTGCATTGTTGATTTGTTCATGATGACGTATTTCTTTTGTAATTAAAAGAAACAGCAGCAACAACAGCAGCAGCAAAGACTCCCTGTGCGGAGTCTGGCGATGATCTCCAGGCTGGCCACTGTGGTGAGGATGGCCTGGACTTTGAAGCCAGTCTGTCCTGGAATGGAATTGGCCCTGGCATTGAGCTTGGGGAAGTCAGCTGACGTTGCTGGGCCTCAGTGGCTCCATCTGGAGAATGGGGTACCGGAAGCTTCATTGCAGCACAGCTGTGGGTACTAGAGACGTGTTTGTGCAAGAGTTTGTACCCGGGGGCCCTGAGAGGTGTTTTACAAATCCAGAGCCTTCACCCATGGGTCCAGGGCACTACCCCAGATAGAATTTCATCCCGGCAGACTGCGTCTGAACACAAATATATTCTGAAACCTCTGGAAGGGAGCTAATCACTTCGGAAGTCACAGAGCCTCCGTTCGTGTTATCAGAGGAGCCCGAAAAAAAAATGAGGCCCTGGGGAATGGCAGAGAATTTTCTATTTCTTTTCAAATGGCAAATTTATACATATGAAAAGTTTAAAATGACATGCCAAATAAATCACAAGTAGTCATAATTTAGCCAACCACTTTTATTATAAAACAATAAAATGTGTGAAGTCGGTACGATGGAGGGAGATGAGGGTCATGTGGCCCTTGTGCAATTAGAGGGGTGATATTTTCTCAATATCCTAAGTTGGCATGGCACATCACTTGCCTTGTGGTTTAGATAATGCAGAACTGGCTGTTTCCGTCGTAGAAAGAGAGTCCATTTGTTGTTAGGAATCCTAGAATATATCTAGGAAAATTCCACTCCCAGAGACTTTATCGAATCTCATTCCTAACATGTGGGCAGGTGATTGTCTAAACCACTGAGGAATGATGCTGGAGGTAAACAGCTAATTAATTAAAGAAAACCTCCCTCTGCACCCCGACTCTGCAAATGCCCTGTGACTGAGACACACACACTCACACGCACATTGTTAGCAATGCTTCCAGGTAACCGAACCCTCTAGTCCACCTGTCTCTGCTAATTCAAGTGAACAAACCTGAAACCCCATTACCCTTCCTTCCAAGGCTGTGTGACCTCAACCTCTACGCTCTTCTAAGCAACATTCACTTTAACTTAATATTCTGGTGCTTTCGAGAACAACATTTAAAAATAAACCATTTTGGCACATTGTCAAAGTCTTGTCTAAATTCCTTCATGACAACCACCCTCAGTGAGATTTTAAAAACCAAAGGGAATTGGGGGCAGGGAAAAAGGAGTCCCTCATTTAGAGTTATAATTTCAGACAATGTCAAATAAGAATGTACTTATCCCCCCTCCCATTTTTAATTCCTGATTTGCACTTGGGACATCCTCGCCCCACCTCTTAACTGCATCAATCTGCGTTTCCTTTGTCTTCTCCGTGGGGCTTGGTCACCCAGGGTGGTGGGGCAGAGGCATTTAAACCCTAGGGCACCATTTGGCTCCCAGGCTGGACTGGCCACTGGACAAAGAGGAGCTGGGCAGAGAAGGGGCCTCAGCAGGTGTTAAAATGTAGCCCCTGGTCCCTGGTCGTAATCACTGCAGAGCAATCCTGTCTGCCCCCTTCCTGTCAACAACCTGCTCTCCGTGGTCTGTTGCTAAGAGACCAGCCTGTTGTTTACAAGATCCTCGGTGGCGTAGACTTCCATAATTTATAATTTATTATCTTAGTGTCAAAACTTGTGTTGGTTTTTATTTTATTTCGCCATAGATCCAATAATAGTTAGATACAACAAAGGTCACGCATCTGCCAGCGGCGCGGGTGTTGCTCCGAGAGCATCCCTCGCCACCCCGAAGTTTCGGTGCTGGGGAAGAGAATGCCAGCACAAACTGGAGATGGATATCATTTTTTGTCCGTTAACTTCACGCATTATATGACTGCTCAGGTCAGTGGATTCCCCCAAGATTTGCTCACTATGGAAAATATGTTTCTGTCCAACCAAGGAGGAAATGAATTGAAATGATTTCAATTATCACAAGAAAGGAGTTGAGTCTTCTTGCTGTACACTTTGGTACCTAACGGTTCAGCTCTGCGATCGTTCCCCCACAAAGTTCAGGGCCGCAGACGTTTAACCAGCGCTAGAGATGACCCCTGAGCCGTTGTCGGGCATTGCTTGCACACAAAACCACCTTGCGAGGATACCCTCTGCTTACAGCAATTCAGCCAATTCAGAAAGGAAGTGATGGCACAGAAGAAAAGGTTATCTAATAAAACATCTCAGTTGCAATGTATCAGCTTAAAGAAGAAGAAACAGTAAACGTGTTATGATCGTTGGTAACATTTATTGTGTCACGCACAACGCTAAGTGCTTAACCTGGACTAACTTCTCGAAAGCACCTGACAAACCCATGAGTAAAATTCTAGTATTAGCCTTATTTTATAGGACCACAAAATCAGCGTTTTATGTCCTTAAATAAGGTGCCCAATGATGCCCAGCTATTAAGTGACAGGATTGAACCCAGGCTGAGTGACTCTAGAACAGTTCATTATTCTCACAGAAATTAAAAACATATATATGTATATATAGCAGCCTGGGCTTTGCAGTTCATTGTCTATGGAAGAGGAGCCCTGCACAGATTTGATGAAGCAGGGAAATTAACACAGTTTCCAAAATCTTATCACGGCATTATCTTTCTCTGCAGAGTCTTCGTGATATCTTGGAAACCACAGAGCATGAGAAATTTCTAGGAAGGGCATTTTATTTTCCCTATCAAAGGACCCAGCAAATTCTAATGACATTTTACTGGGAATTAAATTTGTTGTTTTCCAGAAAGCAATTATGACAATAATTCATACCAGCATTTCTCGCCACTTAATGCCTGCCTGCTCCCCGGCAGGGGTCATAGCCAGGACAGGATACGTGCGAGGGTCTCCTGGACAGTCTCTGGTTGGGCTTGGCGGCCTCTTTTTCACTGCTGTGATGGAAAGAGATGAATAAACAAGCTGGAAACCGTGGACCATCGGAAAAGCATGACCTAACGATGACTTGATGACTTAACCATTTCCCAAACCCATCGCTTTGCTTCTCCCCCTACCCAAGCAGGGCGCTGTTCCATTCAAAAGTGCAGAGTCAGGAACCAGAACCCACGGGCGTACACCCTGCAATAGAGAAGTGTGTGCACATCCCTCAGTTCATTTCCTGAGATCACCTCTCTGACACTGGAACCTTCCCAAAGGCACAAATGGGGTACTATTCATCTTGGTAGCTGCCTGATATAGGTTCACATCCACTTAGGATTAAGAATCAGAAGTTTGGGGTTCAATTCCTTGTTTACCACTTAGCAGCCTTTTCAACTAAGGCAGGTCTTTTAAACTCTCAGGCTCCTACTTTCTACATTTGCAAAAACAGAGATTACAACACTATCTTCTTCACAAGGAAGAGAAGATTAAAAGTAAACAATGGATACAACACAAAATTGGAGGAGAAGGAACTAAACAAAAGTGATCAACACCGTTCCTTGAATCCCAGGGCCAGTAAAATATCTGGCAAATAGTAGCTTATCTTTCAGCTGCAGGTGTAGCTGTGAGCAAGCCTCCCCACACCCCTAGGTCTTGGCTTCCTTTGTGTCTCTTGATGTCCTTCTTAGTCTCCTTTCCAGAACTTTCTTCCTCTACCAGCCATTAGATGTTGATGTTCCTCAATATTTGCCATCAACCATTTAAAAATACCATGTTAATTATTTGTAGCGTCTGCTGGTGATCCACCTGCTCCCCAGCCTGCACTCACCATGTATGGTGACAACTCCCAGAGTTGCATTTCTGGACCTGATCCTCCTCGGACCCCAGGCCTTTGCAGTCATGCCTGCGGTGGCTGTCTTGAGACTTGGTTATTTCACAGAGCTTTCAAAAGTGACTTCACTTTTATCTCCCTATAACATTCCCCAAAGCCTTATTCCATTGTCGATGTCCTTTGATTAATGACATCACAACATACTCGATCCCCTCTTGAGAAACCCAGACATCTCTCCTGTTCCCTTTCTCAACATCAATCCACTCATCCATCTACAACTGTAGTCCCCAAACTGGTACCAGTTCGAGGCCTGTTAGGGACCTGGCTGCAGAGCTCTCCCACCCTCCAGCCTCCAGTCCATGGAAAAATTATCTTCCATGAAACTTAGAAATCTGGAAGGGGGTGGTGCACAGCAGGAGGTGAGCAGCAGGTGAGCAGCAGGTGAGCAAGCGAAGCTTCATCTGTATTGACAGCCGCTCCCCATCACTCTCATCACCACCCCGCCAAACATGGAAAAATTGTCTTCCATGAAACCGGTCCCTGGTGCCAAAAAGGTTGAAGACCACTGATCTACAAGGCCTGTGGGTTCTGCATTTTCCATTATTTTCTCATTTGTTAATTTCTCCCACCCACTATGATTTCCCACCACTCTTTTAGTCCAGGCCACATTCTCTCTTTTCTTGATTTCTGCAACAAAGTCCTAATTCATCTCCCTGCTTCTAATAGTTCCCCCTTTCCATCCATTTCCTACCTCATAGCCAAGATGATTTTTCTAAAACACAATCTTTATCATGATACTTTTCTATGTGAGATTTCCCCATGGTCCCCTTGTGGATTTGGAGTAACGCTCAAAAGCCTCTGCATAATTCACAAAGATCTTGGTCTGAGTTCTGAATAACTCTGGGTTTCTGTGTCTTGTACCTCTGGGCCTTGCACTTGTGTTGGACTCTTCTTAGTTCCTGCACTGGGCTCTGCTCTCCCTAGGTTTTGACCTTAACATGTGCTGCTTTTTCCCCTTAAGTTCAGTAACCCTGGGACATCAGTAGGCAGTTTACTTCTCAGAGAGTCCCTTCTTCCTTGTCCCAATGGCATGAAAGAATGCATGAAATATTTGGAAACATGTAGTTTTGAAGAAATTACTAATGGCCTCCCTTTTTTCTTGAGATCAAGTACAGGATTAACTTAGCAGAACTTTGCTTTTAAAAAATGATACAACAGTCTTCGTCCACACCAGCCTGGTTTCTCATTCTCTCTTCTCAGATATCCCTGAGTTCACACCTTCAGAAATGTACTTGTTTTCTCGTTGAGGCTTGGGTCAGAACTTCTTCCAAAAAGATATTCTATAACCTCCAATGGCTGTAACAAACTTGGGGGTCCTGTTTCTGTTCCCAAGGTTCTGCTTGTAGAATGCACATGTGATTGGTCAACACAATTGGAGCTTTTTAATTTATGTCATGTTGTCATAGTAGGTAAAAATGTATTCTCGTGGCAGATCCTCTAAGCTACTCTTTCACTTCCCACACACGGTTCCTCTCTTTCAAATGCACTTTTGACAGTTTATAAGCGTAGATTTTGAATCATCCCCTAAATATGAATTCTTCCAAGGAAAATAGTTTCTTTCTTTCTTTCTTTTTTTTTTTTTTTTAAAGCTTTTATGCCAGGCAAACTGCATCTTAGCATCATTTGTTCTGGTTTTTGCAATTCTAGACCCTTGTGCCAGAGAGAGCAAATCCTCCTGCCCTTTGATCTTCCCAATCCTTCAATTATCTTTCTGGTCTCCTTCTGTTGTCGTTTAGGGTAAATGCATACAGTTGGCCTTTGTATCTGTCCGTGAAAGGTAATCTCACTCTTATTTTAAATATTTTTGGACCCCTTGGCTGCGTGCCTTCCAGTCTGCATGCATCTCCTGCCACACAGTCCGAATTTCCACCACTGACCCCAGTGCAGTCTACACCACTGTACAACCACAAAGTGAGAAAAGGTCACCTTTGGGCTCAAGAACTGACAGCCCTTCTCTCTCTCCCAGAAGGCACAGCGACCTGGACATTACTGTCACCTGGAGCTCGGCGCATTCAACTCAAATCCAATTGTCCTGTCCTGCTAGTAAATCACATTGAAACTTTGTGCCAACGGCTGGTCATTCTTATCTCAAGTTTTCTTCCCTAGTTTCCGCTTTACTCGAGAGCACTGTGTTTTCAACAGTTATTCTGGTCCTCACATCTGAACATTTTATAGTCAACCCTTTCTGATATGAAAAAAAAAAAATACAGAAGACTCCACCAACCCTGCATCTTCTTAAACTGCTCTTTCCCAACACCTTTGAGCTGGACTTGAAGGGAACACAATACATTGTTGCACTATTTCACTTCTCCAGTGAAGAGCAAGAATGTGAAATGTACCTGTGCCTCACTTCACCAAGACAACACGCTCTTCCCAGGCCTCGCTCAGCCGCAGGGGATGCCTGTCCTTCCACACTGCAGTGGATGTTCAGACACCTCGTTAACGGTCTTAGGAAAATGCAACAGTATCTGCCTTTTAAATAAGAATTTGCTGAGACAAGGGCCAGTGCATTCAAATGAGCATGCAATTTGCTGTCAGGCAGCTTTGGGTCCACTTCCTCCCTGTGGCTTGCTGGGCTCACCCTTGTCCATTCCTTTGGGCCTCAGCTTCCTCATCCGTCAAATGGGTATAAAATACTCTTTCAGTCTTCTCTGAAGGAAAAAGTGACAATGACTCCAGACGTTTTTTTATAAACTCTAAAGTACGATCTATATGAACACATCAGATTGCCTTCAGTAATCTAAAAAGGCAGGAAAGCTTGATACCTGAGGTTGATGAATCTTTAATATAACTGGTGATGTACAGTCAATGTCTAATCGGTTCAAGCTGTTCAACTAAAATGGAGAGGAAATTTGGCTAAAATAAAATGAGCTTTCAAACACGGTATGGTCAAGTTTTGTTGTTGTTCATTTTGCTTTTCTTACAGCAGGAAATCTAGTATTTTTAAAGAGTCAGTTGCTGGGAGCCAAGCCTTTAGCTGGAGGGTGGTAAGAGCAGAGCCGTCGTGTCCAGGATCTGTTGGGGAATGAGAGGAAACACCGTCCTCCCAGAGCTCACGGTGGGACTGGGGCTGCCGCACTCACGTACAACAGACGCAGCCGCAGAACTCGGACGGTTTTGTTAGTACCCAGAGAAGGCTGAGAGATGAAGAGAGGGAGGTGGAGACGACATAGAGGCCCTGGGGGGAGGGGGTTGGATGTTGTTCCAGGCAGAGAGACTAGCAGAGGGTGGGCATTCCTGTGCGAGACCTCCAGAGAGAATTGGGGGACGGGGAAGAGCATTTATAGGGAGACTGATAAACAGGTTAACAGGTAATGAAAGTGGCTGGGCTTTGCAAGTCAAATAGCACAGCAGCTTGAATTTGATACGTTGGGGAAATGAGGGTAGCAGGGATTGGAAGGTGGAGATGCGTAAAAAGGTCACCTTGAAGATGCATCCAGGCCTTCTTCTTTAAATTGAATTTAATTTTAAATTGAATTTAAATTTAAATTTAAAACAATCACGATACTAGTATTTATGGCCCCTCTTTCTAGAAAGCCCTCCCCGTGTCTCTGCCCTGCTAACTCCTTGGCACCTGTCCGGCCTCAGGAAGAAGCCGTCTTCTCCACCTGCCTTGCTCCGACCCTGTCCTTTTCATCACAGTTGCCCAGGGCGGCCTGGGCTTGCCTTACCAAAGCCCTTCATACCACCCATCCCGAGGCCTGGGATTTCTTCCTGCCCTCCTGGCTCTCCTCTTTCCTTCAGCTTTATGAAAAGCTTTGTCATTTTTGCATTCGGTGACTCAGCCCCTATTTTGTGCACCCTGTCCCATACACGCATACCCCGTCCCACCTCCCAAGGGAACCTCCACAGGGTTCTCGGATAGCCCCTGGCAGGTCCTCGGGCCATGAGGAGATGCCTCTGTTTCCTCCTCAGCTTCGTTACCCAGTGAGGTTAAGAAAGCCCAGGCAGGCTAAGCCCAGAATTCCCTTGGTTTTAACACAAAATATGGTCAGTCTAAATGACCTGATTGTCCTGGCTAAATGGCTTTCCCCTGGGAGGACTGAAAATGCTCTTTTAGCCTAGAGAACAATTCCTGGCCTCCAGGCCCCCAGGGTTCCCGTGGGCGGATGGTGGGAGTCCATTAGCCATCTCACCTCCTGCCCTTCCTGGTCTCACCTGGGCCCTTCTCACCTGTGCTGGGGCCTCCTGGTCTCGAGAGGTCTGTGCCTGCAGCTCTCTAAGCTTCAGCGAAAGAGGGTGAGATGCAAGCAACGGCCTTTCCCATTCCAGTGAGCCCTGCTTCCCACAGAACACGGAAGGCTTTGGTGTGGGCACCCCGAAAGAAAAGAAATGAAAACACAACAACGTAGTGTAACATGGCAGGGAGAAAAAATAAGCGCTTCAATATCCAAAGTTCCTGGTTAAGGATCTTGACTAACTGTATGACTTTGACATGTGACATGGTCTGTCACAACTTGATTTTCCTTATGTGTAGAATGGAGCTCCGAGTCCACGCCTTGCGGCACTGCTGTGGGATCAGAACTGACGGGTGTGAAGCATGTGGCACAGTGCTTCATACGTGGGCCCCCAAATCGGTATCTAGTGCAATGGTGGTTTGTTATCATACCAAATAGGACAAGTGACTTTAAAAGCTGAGGGTCCTAGTTTTATCAGGATCCCATATTTAAAGGAGGCGGGGCCCTATTCTCCGAGCCTGTGAGAAGTGGAGTCCTCCAATGTTCTCTTCTGGATGCTACAGAATTGAATGGCTTGGAGAGCACTGAGAACTCCTTTTTCACGTCAAACATACTCTGTGTAGAAAAGAAGAAATCCATCCCCGAGGATGAACGAGCCTGCTTACAGTGGCCACTCTTGGAAAATCTTATGTCATTTCCCTGGACGATAAAGGAACAACAGGAGAAATGAACTAATTCACGGTGGATTTTCATGCTGGGAGAGTAGCAGCGAACCCCGTTTCTCCTTTTGTTGACGCCTCTTCACGTACTAACTGCGGCTCATAGGGATTGAGCTTGCTTATTGATTAATCCACACCTAGGCAGCGTTTGATACCACACGCCACCACGCCAAGCACAGTTCGCTCCCAAGCATATGTGTCTAGTTGTTTTAAATATTGAAATTAGGTATTTATAGCCAGAAGTATTTGTTAAAATTTGAAAGTAGATACATAAAAGGGAACATTCATACCTTGTTAATAAATAAATAAAATGTGAAAAGAAAAAAGAAAGACAAAAAAATAAAAAAAATCCACACACTTCTTATTATCCTTCCCTCAAAACCTTTTTTGTTTTATGAGTCAGATACGACATCTCCGGGGAATAGTTATTTCTTGCCTCCGTGGGCAGGCAGAGCAGGTTGTGGGGGAGGTGGGTGTCCACTGGGGAGAGGGGGACGGTCCCTGAAGCAGAAGGTGTGACTCCATCACCTATAATTCCCATCAGAAAACGAACTCACAGGCTATAGACCAGACACTGTTTATTGGGTAAGGAGAAGGGCAGGGGTGGGGGGGCCCACACCATGTGAGTCCCCAAAAGTTAAAACGACCAGAGCACAACTATATCTCCACAGTTACACTGTGACTTTTCATAAACACTATTTGGAGTCCGAGGAAGGGAGAAAGAGGGTGGGGCCGAGCCCTCGTTAGCAAACTCTTCAGTGAAATGGGAAAAGACAGGTTAACGGCTACTCGTCTCTGTGTGGGCGGCTGCAGGTGGAGGCACGGTGTGCGGAGATGGTAGAGTTTCAACATCAGTCGAAAAACACAGGCCACACAAGCTCTCCCCAGACCAGCTGATTTCCCCTAGTGAATCCACCAGGGAAAAGGGATTTGGAGGCAAGATCTCATTACTAATTTTGTTAAAAACCCACCTGTGGACACAGTAAGAGAAATAGTCCCTGGGATTTGGGGGGGTAGGGAGGGTGGGCATTGGCTATGTGCTCAGGTGTAGACAGTTCTTAACTTAATCAGCTGCTTGACTTTAGGGCTCCTGGTAAACTATGAGGAGTTCTCCGTGAGAAGTGAATACAGATGCAGCTAGAAAATGCAGCCCTGAGCTTGCTGAAATGGTCACCCCAGTTCAGCTCACAATACAGACGTGGGTCATTAGAAAGCAGTGATCGTGAATGATGAAATTGGGTTGTAGCCAAAGGCAAGTAAACACACGGAGTTCTTTTCTCTACCTTGCCCACATTTAGATGTGGGGTCATGCATTTGGCAAAACTTCCTATCAATGGAATTTATTGTCTCTCGATATCTGAAGAGATCAGAGGTTCTGGGTTTCAGGTGAGACTTGATCAAGAAGCTCAGTCATGTCACTCAGGACCTGTTTCTTCTGGGTCTCTTCATTCTGCCTCCCTTGGTGTTGGCTCTGTCCTCATGCTCTGTGCTGTGGCTTCCGGGAACCCCCCCAGCTCCCCTTTCCCTGCAGCAAAATGATTCTATAGCTCTGCTTCTCACATCTTCCCATCACTCCGCCCACAGAAAACAGAGGGTCTACCTTAATGTCTCCATCTGGTACTCAGCCTCCAAGATGGTGCCCAGTGATCCCTTCCTCTCGGTATGCACGTCCTTGTGTAATCTCCTCTTGGGTGTGGGCCAGGCTTAATGCCTTAACGATTGAGATGTCATGTCCCAGATTAGGTTATGATAGATGGTGACTTGACTTTTATTCTTACACATCTTCTCTGGCATGTCTCCCTTGCTCGCTCTGAATAAGCGAGCTGCATGTTACAAGCTGCCCTATGGAGAGGCCCGTGTAATGAGACACCGAGAACAGTCTCTGGACAACAACGGTGAGAAACAGAGGCCTCAGTGTAGCAGCCTGGGAAGAGGAGAATCCTCCAGCAGCACCGTGAGCAAGCTGGGAAGCAGACCCTTCCCGACGGAGCCTCGGCACGGCTGCAGGCCCAGCTGCTATCTCGATGGCAGAAGTCCCAGCTACACCATGCCGGATTGCGGACCCCCAGAACCCTTGAAATAATAAATGTTTCTTGTTTTAACCCAGAACATTTTGGGGTAATTGTTACACATCAATAGATCACAGGTACATTCCCACAGAAAAGAAGTTTCTTTTTCTCAGAAGTTCCGGCTAATGCATTCTTGATTCTCATGGGCTCTGAACGCTATGTGTATATCTCTAAATCGATGGTTACATTCAGAGATAATCACTTTGAGACCTACAGACAAGGAGGGCCTGGGTTTGTGGTCAGAAGAGCTGGTCTCCAGCCGTGTGTTCTGTTAACTTCCTGGCTCTGGGCTGAGGCTGGTCACGCAACCGCCCTGAACCCCACCTTGCTCGTCTGCAGCACAGTGGGTTGAATCGTGCCCCTCGACTGGTTGTGACCTTATTTGGAAACAGGGTCTTTGCAGATGTAAATGAGTTAAGGATCTCAAGATGTGATCATCCTGGATTTAGGGTGGCCAGAAATCTGATGACAGGTGTCCTTGTAAGAGAAAGAAAAGGGAGATCTGACACCCACAGACACAGAAGCGACCCACAGGGAGAAGGCTGTGTGCAGACGGACAAGGAGATTGGAGTGAGGCAGCCACACCACGGCGTGCTGGGGAATCCCAGCGGCCACTCGAAGCCACGAGAGAGGCATGGAAGGGGGTCTCCCTCGAAGCCCCAGAAGGAAGCAACCATGCTGGCACCTTGATTTCAGACTTCCAGCCTCTGGACTGTGACAGAGATTTCTGTGGTCTTAAGTGACATGCTTTATGGTACTTTGTTACAGCAGCCTTAGGAAACTGATAGGAACGGGTATCAGTGACCCATCCTGCTGTGGGATGGCGGGTGCAGAAGTCTATGTACACGTAGTGCCCTGACGACAGTGCATGCCTGCTCTATCCCTCTCCGGAACGGGATTCAGAGGGCCAAGGAGTGCCCTCATTGGCGGGGGCAGTTGGGGTGAGACCTGATGACTGGAGATGGAATACCAAGTTTGAAGCTGCTCACATGGAAGTGGAGAGAGCCCTGGATTTGGGGCCAGATGACCTGGGCTCACCGTCTGACATCAGGCAAAGCTGCTCAGGGCACTCAGCCCCAGTTTTGTCATTGGTAGCATAGAAATCATAAGACCAAACTCGAAGGTTGTTATGGGGGAAGGGGGGAGAGAGAGAGAGAGAGAGAGAATGCACAAATGCCTGGCACTTTGCAGGTCCCCAGGAAATGGCTCTGATTTCAAGGAACCATGCTCTGGTCTTTCTTCACTGACTCTCATGTTGCCTGGCTCCTGGCTGCCCCTAATCCCCTGGCACTTCTAGTGGAATATATCCACAGTGTAGACATGAAAAAGCTATTCTTGACCACATTACTCTTCATAGACTGTGCTCGGAAGGGGAGTAGGGAAAGTATGCAGAGCTCAGGGCTTACAGAGTCTGCAGCTTCTCAGTGGGCAATACATGGGTTTATCTTAGGCTTGTGCTTAAATTATTTTAAACACTCCCCATCATCTAAGGACAAAATCCAGGTTCCTGTGATCTGTCCTCTTGCTCACCAGCCTCACCTCCCACCATTCCTCCTTTACATTGCAGGTTCTGCAGCACGGCATTACCTGTCCTGATTATAGCAGGTGCTGCATGTCACAGGATGGTGCCTTGGTTCCTAAGATTGCCACCAACTGGGATGTCCTCTCTCCCTGATCACATTTCTACTCTCCCTGTCTTCTCTTGCTCTCTGTCTCTGTCTCTGTCTCTCCAACCCCTGACAACCACTGATCTTTTATTGTCCCCATGATTTGGCCTTTTTCAGAGTGTCGTATGGTTGGAATTATACAGCATGTAGCCTTTTCAGCTGCTTTCAGTTAGTAACATGCATGAAAGTTTCCCCCATGTCGTGAGGTTATGAGGTTCCTCCATCTCACGGCACTGTCGTTCATTTCCTTTTATTGTTGAATAACATTCCATTGTACAGATGTGCCACAGTTTATCCATTTACCTGTTGAAGGACATTTTGATTACTTCTAAGTTTCAGCAATTATCACTGAAACCTGCTATCTACATTTGTGCTCAGGTTTATAAGTGAACATGAGTTTTCATTTGCCCATCTTTCAACATTCAGATCAAATGCCACTTCCTCCAGGAAGCATTTCCTGATCCCCCTGGGCTCAGAACATTGGGAACATGGGAACGTCGTAGCTGTACTAGCAGGATACTTAAAGGACTGTCTTACACCGATTGTTTGCCTGCTGGCCACCTCCATTAGACTGTGGGCTCCGGAACTGGAGAGTCCATTCATCCTGGATTTCACAACACCTGGATTAAGTAGTCAAAAAATATTTGTTGACCTAAACTTTTGAGTCTTCTTTCCTGGAGCTCAATTCAGCATTTTTTATCCAGTATCTGTGTATAGGCAAGCCTTAAAGTTCCAAGGTATCAAATAAGAAGCAATGTCCGTGTGGTCTAGTGTGGGCCATGTCTTCTGAGTCACAATAGAAGTCTGATATAAATCCTTGGTGAGGAAAGACATGTCTACACATTCTTAGTGGGTTCAGAAATGGGGGTAATGGGGAGAAGTGTTTAGTCTTCCACCAAGAATATATACTGGTTAGCCCATTAGGGTTCTGGGGAGGATATAGGAGTAGCAGAAAAGATGAAGAGAACAATAGAACATTTTTAAAAAACCAGGAAAACTCTGTACAGATATTAGGGATGCAACACAAATTTGGTTCTAAGTTTCCTGACAGCCCAAGCAAAGATGGAAACATGATGGATTACAATCCATGATGCTCCCAGATTAAAGTGGGAAAATGTCCTTAAGAAGACTTTATATAACCCCTACTGAGCATGGATGTGTATTCTACCCTACCCCCAGTGGGTCTTCATAAAGGGAACTCTATGTCATGACATGGAGCTCTTACTCTGACAGCAACAAGCCATACAATGCCATGTTTTCCTCATATCACTCCTTAGCAAACAGGGTGCTACACCACAAAGTCTGTTTTTGGAAGCATAGGTGCTGTCTACGAGAACAAACAGGTCATAACGCAGGCAGATTAGGCAAAACGACCTGCTATGCTGAACCCTCAGCTCCCGCTGCGTTTGGACCATGGCTTAATTGGAAGGTGCCGGAAACCCAGTGACCGCATTGCAGTGCTGAATCTGACCAGCAGGGGGACCTTGGGCAGGCCACCATGGGGGCCTCACTTTCATCACTGGCCAAAGGGGTCAACCCATCCCAGCGCTGTCTGCTTCCTGGGCTCGAGAGTAATCAAACACACATGTCTGGGGCTCAACTAATCAGGGAATGAAGTAAAGCTAGAAGCTTCCACATGTTGATTCATTTTACAAGCAAAAAATGCATCAGTGTAGGGAAAGGCAGGTGGGGGGTGGGCAGGGAAGGATGGTTCCATGACAGTGTTTTATAAGGAGAAAGTCTAGAGGGGAAGGAGAGGACATCACTCAGGCCACACCCTGTGCCCCTGTATGTTCATGTATGTCTGTACCTTACCCACCTATAGATTCATCCGTCTACATATCTGCCTATCGTACCTACTTACATACCAGCAAGGATCTGAGGAGGTTTCTATCTTTCTGCCATAGATTAAAAGACTGAGCTCAATGTGCGATGAATCACATAGCTGTGTGGAAGAATCAAATTAATTTACATCAGTCTGACTCTAGAAAGTTCCTGAGATTTCCTGGCTCCATCATCTTACCTGTGCCATTTAAAATACTTCAACAAATAGCAATAGGTGGTGCAATCACTAGACAAGTGGTTTTCTTTTCTTTTTTTTTTATTAGCATACCCTGAAGGAGACGTTTTGGACATTTTCCCCTAATCACCACCCCATGAAACTTTAATACCACAGATGTAGTGTATCTGTGCATATACCATCTGTATACTTGCATCTTAAACATAGAAATAGTAAGAGCCGCCCTTCTCGAGAACCCACTTTAACCCCCTGGGGGGTGATGTCATCTTCCCCTGGAAAACACAGGCCTGGACTCAGTCACAATTGCGCCATGAATGCACGATCACCTAAGAATATTAACAAAGTTCATAGATTTGGAATGGCAAATCCATATCCTTTAGTTCATCTTAGAGATAAACTGGAACCAGGGAGTCCAGGAAGTAGAGCAAAATCACAGAGCCAGGAAAGCAGAGGCCGGGGTGCGGCTGAGGCGTCTGGACTCTGAGTGCAGCAGTCCTGCCACACCAGTGGTCTACGAACGGATAGCGTGTCAGTGTGCTGCGTGTATTCCCCACGCTGCCTCCCCGCACTAACACCCGAATAGCACTTTGGGAGAAATCAGAGTCTGCCTGGTGCAAGGCAACCTGCACCCATCTCTTAGATTGTCTTTTGAGAAGCAGACTGCATTAGTCTCCTGTTGTTGCTGTAATAAATTGCCATAAACTCGGTGGCTTAAAACAACACACATTTATTCTTTAAAGTTCTGGAGGTCAGGTATCCAAAATGAGCCTTATGGAGCTAAAATCAAGGTGCCAGGAGGGGTGTATTCCTTCTGGGGGCTCTAGGGAAACATCTTTTCCTTGTCTTTTCCAGCTCCTAGAGGTCACCTGCCTACTGTGGCTCATGGTACCTTCCGGCAATCACATCAGGCGACCTCTGCTTCCATCACCACGCCTCCTTCTCCAACTCCGACCCTCCTCCCTCTCTCCCTTCTAAGGGCCCAATTATTACATTGAGCCCATCTAGGTGGTCCAGAATCATCTCCCCACTTCACCATCCTTGACTTAATCACATCTGCAAAGCCCCTCTTGCCATGTAAGTTTATATACACACGGGTTCCAGGGATTAGGATTTGGACATTTGGGGGCAGTCATCATTCTGGCCACCGCACAGATCAATGCGTGCACGGTGCGACCAATCCTTCTTGGTTTGCCTGACACTGAACTGGTATTAAAACTGAAAGTCCTGCATCCCAGGAATTCCCTCAGTCCCAGGCCATTTGGGAAAGCTTGTCACCCGCACGTAGCACCAGCTACGTGCCCCTCGACTTCGAGACTTAGTGTTTTCCGATCCCTCTCCCCTTCAAAGGGCTGGCTCCCACTCACTTAGAGACTGCACAGAATAAAGCGTGGGCCCTGCCCTGATCAAACCCTCATCAAGCCATAATGATAAAAGTCTGCTTCCTGGACTGTAAGTGATCTCTCCAGTTCCAGGTCTAGGTCACATTTATCTTTGTTGCCCTAGTGTATTGAATGGGTCCTTGGCACACACGTGTGATTCGGGAGTTGCCTGCTCGTCTAATTGAAGGATGGATAAATGGGATAAATGCCGGGTTGAGTCCACGGCAAGAGAGGTGGGTGGGTACGTGGGTGGCCCTGTGGATGGATAGCTGAGCACCATCAGTATGTTGAAAGAGCATCTCAGGTCCCAACATCTAGGCAAAGTACAATTTATATTTAATTTGTAGCACAATTGCATCCCAGCCCAGATAGAGAGAAATGAAAAGGAAAAAAAAAAGAAAAAGAAAACAAGAGCAGAGAGGGAAGGAAAAGAGAAAGGAAGGGAAGAAAAGGAAAGAGTGAAAAACAAATGGGAAGAGAAAAAGAAAGAAAAGGATAAAAAGAGGAGAGGAGAGGAGAGGAGAGGAGAGGAGAGGAGAGGAGAGGAGAGGAGAGGAGCGGAGCGGAGCACACACTCACGGGTGGTCTCCAGCCCGACCATGTGCCCACAACCAGCCCCGGACCCCAGAGGTGGGACCGTGCTGGAATTCCAGAGGAACAGACATGTAAGCCAAGCACAGGCCATTCCGTGGATTCTTTAAATGATCATTTCTCCAGCCCAGACCCACATCAGGGGGAGAATGTCTGTCGTGCATTTTAATCTCAGTTCTGGGCTGGTATTTGTCAGCCCCAGAGGAAAAGCCACTTTTATTTTTGCCCTTCTCACATGCTGGGCAGACATCTTACATTTTTTTTTTTTTTTTGGCTGTGAAGGCACCAAGTGTTTCTTGGCAGCAGGCATTTCTGGAGCTCAGCGTCTTCCCGAGTCAGAGCGACCAGGGATCAGAGATCAATGGGTGCAGCCTGCAGGTGGGCTCCCTCCCCAGTGCCATCCTGCAGAAGGGCGTGGGGACACTTGATCTTCCACCTGTCCAGCTGAGACCGAACTCTCTCCTGAATGCTCCTAAGTAAATACCCCGCTCTCTTTCTATGAGCTCTCTCTTTTCATTACGGCTTCTCCACCAGAGGAGAATTATCGGCAAAATAGAAGAGGACTCAGAGTCCTCGGGACTCTTTGGCATTGCCAACTTTTGTTCCAACTGCCTCCTTTGCATCTTAAACAGCCTGGCATTCTTGTGTTCAGCTTGGGAGCCTCATCAATATTCCGGAGAGATCTGAGCTCAAGGCCACCAGATATGACATCGTGGTTGTTTGGGAGGGAGTGAATCTACTGAATGTCAACTTAGTGGGACCAAGGCCAGAGTGTTTGAGTTTCTTGCAATCCGTGGGCTTCCCTGGTGTATCTCCCAATCTAGCCCTGCTGAGAGGGAAAACACAACACCCAGCCCCAACTCTGTCCCGTCTCAGCCGCATGCTTTTGAGGGAGTCACTTCCCCTTTCTGAGCCTCAGTTTCTCCACTAGTGTGACACGGTGAAGTCTAGACCAGGGGGTTTCTAAGGGTCTTTCCAGGCCTGGTATTCTAACATTCTGGCATGCCTCGCTTCGCTTAGGATTGCTGTGAGTTAATGAGCACCCTAGCTTTTGCCTAGGCTGACAGAAAAGGTCAGGAAACACAGTTCCTACACACATGCAGTCAAGCATTGATGTAAATCATCTGCCTGAATCCTGGCTTTGGTTATTTGTGGATCAAACCATGCCCCCTGTGTGCACAGTGATGATCGGTTATGGTGGCCATATGTCCTGGGTTTCCTCGGACAACCTCAGTTTCAAATATTCTGTCCCATCGGCAAACCTTGTGTCAGATCATGTATCTCAATTTTTGATTCAGAAAATATGGTCACCATATGGCAAATGCATCTCCACCACTGTGTCTTAGATGGCTTGTCTTCATCCTCCTGCAAAACTCCGCCTTGCCCTCCCAGGCAGAGGGTGCCTCTTCTCTGGGTGCCCACTCCTGTTGCCACAAAGCCTTCATTCTAGCACGTCCATGCCTGTGTCCTGGGCTGGACACCAAGCTCCTTAAGGGCAGGGCTGACATTTGGTTCCTCTCCACAATCCTTGCAGCAGTTCTGAATAAACCGATAGCAATTTTTCGGGAGTCTGTCACATTATACAGTAGAGATCTTCCTGAAAGATGGGGGCGTACATTTTTAAATTATAATCTCTTTTAAATAGAACCAGGGAACTCAGTACTCAGAGAAGAAATCTTATGCTTATATTTCCCTTTCGTTTCCTTTCCTTTCCTTTTCTTTTTCTTTCTTTTCTTTTTTTTTCTCCCAGAAGTAATCATTTCAGATCTTCTGAAAGATCAGGACTTGCATATGACATTTGCTAGAAGGGATTAGATCCTAAAAGCAGATTTTCCTCTTCATATGGGATTTCGTCCATTCGTGGCCAACACATTGAGACATCAGAAGGGAGAATTCACCATTTTAAATCCGTAGTCCGAGCTGGGCATGGTGGCTCAGGCCTGTAATCCCAGTACTTTGAGAGGCTAAGGTGGGAGGACAGCTCAAGGCCAGGAGTTTTGAGACCAGCCTGGGCAACACAGTGAGACCCTGTTTGCACATAAATCTGCAGTCAGTTGAGGGTCAATTCTGTAGGCATAGAATCCTTTGCAAATATAAATCTAAATCGCAACTGTTCAATTGTCCTATGCACTAAAGGAAGAAGAGGCCTTTCAGGGGTGAAGGGGAGAGAAGTTTATCTTATGGTCCTTAGAGAAAAGCCTCAGTCACTTTCTTGTGTTGCCTTTTTCTTGGCCATCATTAGTACCAGCGCTCTTTAGCCACCTTCTCCTTCCTGGTCTCTCTAGACACGAGCATCTCCAAGCTCTCCCCCAACCCCGATTTCCCCTGACAACTATGCTAAGCTTTGGTCCACTGTTGTCAGTAACTTCTTATTTGCAGGGCAGTATTTACGCTCCTTGGCGTACCATTCAAGACCTCTTATGGTTTGACCACCATCTTTTGTTTTATACCTTAGCTCCTCAAAAGACCCATAGACCAATACCTTTTACCCCAGTAAGTCAAGAAATCCAGCCACTTCAGCTACTGCCGATCCCTGAAAGTAACCCGGCTCCCTTGTACTTTCGAGTGTGCACAAACTCTTCCTTCTCCCTGGGATGTGCTCCTGCCTTCAGGTACCATGGCAACCCCTGCCTGTCTCAAAATCTCGCTCCATCACGCCTTTTACTGGGAAGGCTTCTCTCACCCAGTAAGTACTGATGATGATGACGATGATGAAGACGATGATGATAGGAATAACAACAGTAACAACCATGGTAATGACAAAGCTCACATGTGTTCGGAGAGTATTGTGTGCTGGGCTGGGTGCTCAGTGCTTTTCAGACTTTACGTGATCTGACATTTACAGCAGAAAAGTCAAACTCACAACTATTTGGGGAGCAAAACCTAAGCCCAAGGACAAGTAGCTAAAATAGGCTGGTGACCCCATTTCTGTCTGACCTCAAGGCCAGAGTTCATAACTACCACGTCCTCCTCAGACCTGGTCTGGTTCCAGTTTGGCCAAGTGGCAAAATTATCCTAGGCCTTTCTTCCAGCTGGACCACGAACAGGACCTACCGAGACTCTCAGCGGGCACGGCGGCTCTGTGGTCCCTGGGCTGATGGAGAAGTCGCAGACTTTGCCTCTTCAAATGCGTCAGTGTCCAGAGGATGAAAATAGTGAGTCTGAATTCAAACAAAAATGCCAAAAAGCAAAAATAAATACACAAATAAACAAACAAACAGCAGAGTCATAGCTGATGGCAGCCATGTGACTATTTGACTGAGGAAATGGTTCCACTGGCATTGTATAGTCTCTTGCTTGTGATGGGCGCTTGAAGACTCTCCAAGAGGCTAACCTGACTGTCTAGGAAACCTCAAGCAGTGAATGAATTGGCCAACACGCACAGCCACCGACAAAGGGCTAATGCAAATCTGCCTTCAATCTGATTCACAAAGAAAACCCCATCATTTTACCGTCTAGATGACGGAGGTTGGCGACTGACTTCCTGACTGCTTTGGTTTGGGCGACGCTCTGCCCCAGGCTCTGGGGCTCATCAGCTGACGCGGAGAGGTCACCCTGACAGACACCTTCTCTTTCCCACACCCGGCAACCTTCCCGTGCCTCGCTCACCTTATAGACTGGATACGCTCCATCAATAGTCCCAAAGGCTCTCTTGGCTCCGACTCAGTTACCAATCAAATCCCCGTGGCCCCTTGAGGCACGCAAGCTGTTCGAGATCTCTGCATTCCACGGGCCGGGCTCCCCAACACCAGGGTCTGCCTCTCCGGCTTGTGTTTCCTCCTCTCCTGTTTCACTTTGGTGTGCTGATCAAAACACACCTGCTAACTACCTACTGTGTGCCGATGACTGTGCTCAGAGAAATGGAAACCAAGAGTTTCATGATCTTCAGCTGGAAATAGAACCACACATAGAAGCCAAGATTAAAATATGAAACAAGTAAGTCTACATAGGATCAAAGTGGCCTGTGTATATGAAGTAACAGGCTATCTAATTCCTTGTTAGAATTTCAGGAAGCAGAAAGGCTCCTGCCAGAGGGCTTAAGTAAGTCGTAAGAAAGCAGAGAAGCTGTAGGAAACAGGCCGCAGGAGACATGGAAGTTCAAGGCTTTGTCCAAACAGACATGAGAGACGGGGGAACATTCTAGACCAGGACAAAAAAGGAATTGTTTGGGGATGAGGGAGGAGGTAGCATAATAATTACCTTTGTCTCAGTCCTTATTTTACTGGGCTGCACTTTCGGTCCTTGTGCCTTCCTTGCTCTGGATTATGAAATCCTTTAAAATTAGATGGGGTTTTATTCAATTCTGTCTCCCCAGCCCAAGCTGCAGGTCCTGGCCCATAGGACAGGTGCCGACAACTGCTGGACGGAAGAATAAGGAAAGCACTGGATGGCTCTGTGGAGCGTCTGATCCTTGCACGCATTGTCTCCTGTCACCATTTCGCTGGTCCAGTGCGAGGCGGGATGAGGCCGGCAGGGAGTGGTGTGCAGAGCCGGCCTCCTGCTGCGGGTGCCAGGGTGAGCTGGTCCTTCTCTCACACTTCAGCCGGCGCGTTCGTGTAGGGGCTGGTGGGTGGTTGACACATAGTAGGTGCTCAATAAACAGGTGTGGCTAGGATTCCTCCTTTTGGGGCATATCCCCTGGGCTGCGGCAGCCACCCGTGGGAGAAGTCACCCAAACCGGTCATAGATTAGAATCGGTTTTGCTCGTGTCCAAGGGAGCCTTTCATTGGTTACGATGATGATAATGACTTTCTTTTCCCTTCTTACCATTGCTCCTCAGTGAGTACCTGATGTACGCAGGCCCAGTGCAGAGCGCTTTTGCCCACGATGACATCTTCTTCTCACAGCAGCCTCACCAGGCAGGAGCTGGCACTGGCCTCACTGCACAGTTGATGGCCCTGGGGTGTTGAGACAGGAGGGATTTTGTCCAAGGCCACCCAGCTAAGAAGGGACTCCAAAATCCATGCCTGTCTCTAACATTCCTTGGTCTAACTACTTCCCTTCAGGATACATGAGAAATTGTTCTGATGTGCCACAATAGAAATAATGCCCTCCGTTTATATTTCTGCTTTAGCTGCCTGTCACTTATTGTGACTTCTACCTTGTAAAATGTATTAATATCATAGCCGTTTCTCCGCCCTGCCCCCCACCCCACAACTGATTCATGGCTGGAAAGATCCTGGCTGTAGGTTTGGATATAATTTTCCCTTGGATTTCGGAATTGCTTTGCCTGACATGGTGTGCTAGCAAATGAGGAACTTATGGATAAAATGAACCATTATCTATCTCCACAAATATGGGCAGTGTACAAATTGGCAAATTTGATGCTCAACTCAGTAACTCAGTAGTATTTTTTTTAATCTATCCTTGCAAAATGAAGTAAAGGTTAAATGTCATAGCAGGAAGAAGTTTCCCTCTTGCTCCACTATTCCACAGCCCGTATTCACTCTTGTCCCGAAACTAACAGGTATACAACAAGGAAGGGGGAAAAATTTCCTTTTTTGGCATGATCAGTTGGAACTGCCTCACCAAACTTCCCTGCAGGCCCTGTCTGAAAGTGTATGATCTGGCTGGCAAACACCACGCTCACTTACAGCTGGGTGGGATGCAAGGCTCTCTCTTACCTCTGGGTCTCTGTGCCGATGGAATGAACAGGCATGACGATAAGACAGCTCATCCTAAGTGCGTACGCAGGCAGACCGACCCCCTGCGTTGCCAGGAGCAGCTTTTTGAAGAAATCCCTGTCCTGCAGCAATCCCCAAACTTGCTTCGTGCCGTTGGACTCTGCCCTGCGTCTCACATGACTCTCGTAAGAGGGACTCCAGCTATCTTTTGGCTCAGGGAAGCTGATTTCTTAACAGGATGTTGCCTAACATTTAGGGCATCTATAAGGGGTGATTTCATTCTTTTTGGTTCAAACAACCAAAAGGCAGTAGAAATTCAAAGAACAGGCAACTCTCAACAGCTAAAGTGCCTAAAGGTAACTCGAGAATTTTGCTGTCTCTGTCTCTCCTAAATACAATAAAAATTTATTTTCATTAAACAAAATGAAAATTAACCTAAAAACAGAATTCTGTCCCGGGGGGAGATGTGATACTTATAATACAATATTAATTGAAGAAAGCAGGATATAGAATTGTTTATTCAGTGTGATCTCAAATATGTAAGATAATATTTGCTGGAAGAATGAGGTACAGTAAGATGCTAATGGTTTTTATCTCTGGGTGATGCAACCATGGATGATTTGCATTTTCTTATTTATTCTGTGATTTCCAAATTTTCTACAATGAGAATGAATTCACTATCATGATTTAAGAATTATATGTAATCCATTCTTTTTAATTTTTTTTAATTGACACATAATAGCTGTACATATTTATAGGGGAGAGAATGATGCTGTGATACATATAATGTATAGTAAATCAGGGTGATTAGCATAGCCATCATCTCAAATATTTATCATTTCTTTGTCTTGGGAACATTCAATATCCTCCCAGCTCTTTGAAACTCTGTATGATTGTTAACTACAGTCACTTTTCATACACACACACAGGTAGTAGAAGTTCACTTGACAACTTGCCTTGGGAATCAGGCCAGTTTTAACTGGAAAAACAAACTCAAAGAAAAAGACACAAACAGAAAATGATTAATAGGAAAGGGAGCTACTGGCTAGCCCTTCACTTATTCAGTGTATTCAATGACACGTATTCAGTGTCATGGGCATCACCAGGCCCTGAAGATCCCACCATGCTGAGCCTCCACCCCCTCAGCTCCTGGAGCCAGTCATGATTCAGAGAGCACTGGGGTTTGCTGGACCCCTCGAGAGCCCCGGACCAAACCGGCTATGCTGGCAGAGGCAGCACAGAGCTTCAGTGGTGGGCACCCCAATCTGCAATGAGAACTGTCTGTTGGCAGAGGAGCTGGAGGCTTTGCTTGTGAACGGCAGGGATCTGAGCCCCTCGGGGTCGTGGTGGCCCCTAGGTGGCATGCATGCGGGCCCCGGAGTGGAGCAAGGTGAAGTAGGGTGGTGTCTCATGCCTCTTAGCAAATGGTGGAGCCCACGAGATAGCGCCAGGGCCTCAGCCTTGCCGAACAGCCTCTGTCTGTTCATTTCTCCTGCGAGCACAGTCGTGTGGGCTCTCCAAGTCCCCACAGCACACTGAGAGCATCCAATTAATTTTCTGTCAATGGTTCAATTAGGTGACCACCCTGGCGGTCAGTGCCCATGCCTGCCTGCTTACTTCTGGTCCACGAGTCACGCTTTGAGGTCTGCAGTCCTTAGTGCCCCACAGGATGGCATAGTCCTGTGGGGGAGCCTTTGCCAACCCCCCTCCCCCTGCTGCACTCAGCCTTGCCCTCCCCAGTGCACCCAGACCTACAAGCACTGGTCTGAAAAACGGATTGGAAAGCTCCAGTCCATTGCTGGATTCTGGCTGAGGCACATAGGCGGGGAGGGTTTCAACACCAGGTTGACTCCCAGGGACCAGAGAGGTGTTTCTGGCGGTCGTCTGCTTGGACGAAGGCACCAGAAAGCTCTGGAGCCTGCGCCCCGCACCCCTTGCCGAGCCCTTCCCCTGCAGCGCTCCAGTCCGAGCCGCGGCAATGCGTGACTGAGGCAGGCCTCACACAGCTGAGCAGAGCTGGAAGCCTGCGCCGACACATTCCTGGTCTCAGCTTCACTTTCCCTGGCTGGTTCCTATTAACGCTGTGGGTTTCCAAGCTTTAATAGCAGAGCTCTGGCTGCAGAGGAGGGCTGCCCGGGGCAGCCGGCTGCCAACCAGGTTGCAAACAAATGAGATCTTTTGGAGTCACCCTTGATGGCCCGGACGCTGGATTATTTACAAACTAACTGAAAACAAATAAACAAAAGAAAAACTGAAAACTTTGGAAGGCACAAGGCTGGACATATGCTCCTTTATTCAGGGACAGAAGTCAGGCAGATTGGAAGACATGTTTGTTAGTAAACTTTGGCCTCCTTAATTTCGTGCCGTTCATGTTGCATTCAGTGGAGCCCTTTAGCCGGAGACCTCATCCTTGGCATCTTCCCCAAACCGTAAATAATGAGCTCCACACCTGGAGGGCGTGGGCCAGAGAGATCGCTGTGCCCTCTCATGGCGGAGGATGGAGGGCAGGGAATGTTCTGAAGCTCCAGCCACAGAGAAGTTGGCTTGGCACATGGTACACTTGAGATCCTTGGCCAGATAAGCCCTGGACCAGCTCAGCTGGAAGGAAAGTCACCATCCCTCTCTCACGCTCCCTCCAGCCTCATTACAAACACACTCACTTCTGAGGTTCCCTCCGGCATCTCTGGGGTCAGGCCATCAGGTGCAGTGGCAGAAACTTCCCTGCCCAGGTGGAAAGGAAGGGCGGAGTCCCAGCACCAGCATGAGGGGCCGATGCAACGAGGCTGCTTTGTTTAGGTCCTGGGAGTTAATGATTTCCCCTCCCACTGCCTGTGGAGTCTGGGGCACTCGGTGCTCTAACTCTTTGGCAGCAGGTTTAGATCTCCTTGTGAGGGGCCTCTGGCAGGTAGAAGAGTCTGAGCCAGAGCCTTCTGAGTTATTACACACCAGTCCATTTTCATGATCTAATGCAGTCATTTATGTATCCGCTCATTTATTTGAAAACCTCTATGCAGTGTCTACTGCATTCCAGGAACTGTATTTGATGTTGTATATACAGAGGGGACCAAAAACATGGTCCTAAAGGAGATACAGTTTTGCAAACCCGTGACACACACAGCCTAGATCACATGGAAACTAAATCTCAGTGGGACAAACACTGGTGAGCAGGCACACAATTCCACAGGGTGGAGAGTGCTGTGCTAGAGAAGTGCAGGATGCTGGGGACATAGGGAGATAAGTCCTAGTCCCATTTTGGGGATTTATGGATGGTCTCCGGGAGTGGTGTCTGAGCTGATTTTGAAGGATGGGTAGGTGTTTTCCAAGAGGAAAATGGTAGGAGGATATTCACGGTCAGCACGTGCAAAGGCCCTGCTCGATGGACAGATGGAACACTTGGAACTTGGTTGGGGTGTGAGGTGTGGGGTGTGCTCATGGAGAGGAAGTCGGACAAGAAAGCAGGGGCTTGATCACGGAAGATCTTCAAAGTCATGCTAAGGGGTTGGTCCTACCATCAGACATTCAGTTTAGCACTGTCCCCCTGGCAGCAATGAGGAGCAGGAGATGGGATGGCAGGAGGCTGGGGCAGCTAAGCCCAAGTGCTCCGTGACTGGGCAGCCTGGGTGTGGCTGGGCCAGGGGAGGGCTCCAGAGGCATGAAAGTCGCAGTCAGTGGGACCTGGGGGACTGATCCAACGGGAGGCAAGAGAGACAAGGTGGTTGAAGATGGATGGCTGCCGGTCCTGGACTGCCGAGCGGGTGGCAGTACGGCAGTGTCATCAGGGGAGTGACAGAAAGATGAGCATCCAGGTTACGTGCTAAATGAAACCTGGTCTTCCTCTGCGCGGGGATGCTCTCTCCCCCATCCACGCTGCCCGAGCTGAGGCTGTCAGTCCCACTGCCAGCGGGGCCCAAGAAGTCATTTGCACACTCCTTGGTAATCTGGATCCCATCCATGGCTGCTTTCCCTTCTCTTTGAGAATAAATGAAAAAATCGACTCTTCCGGATGCCAGATTTGTGTTCCTGTGTTAGGAGATTGTTTTTTCTTTTTTGCATCTGTGTGTACGTTAAACAGCAAGAAGAAAGTCGTGAAACTCAAGGAGTTTCCCCAAAAGTAAATCAATTTGCGGTTGAATGTGCTGTGGAATTTGTTTGCAAACCTACGAGAGCGAAGCGAGCTTAAAAAAGATGCAGTTGGATGAGACTGCAAAGTTTTGGAAAGTTCTTTGAACACATGTAAACATGATATGTGTAAGCAAATGTTTAACTTGCCTTTTTTACTTCTACAAATTATATTATGAAATCAGACGTCTGTGACTCCTTAAGAATGTCAAATCAGTGTATTCCTTCAAAACAGATAATTGCCTAGAGCTGCTCAGCTCTCAGGCTCCAGGGCTTGGGAAGGCTGGGTTTCCAGCCCGACAATGAATAGAGGCTTGTTTGAGAGGCTTATTTGCATAATGCAGGTGGTGGGACAGGGTGACCATTGGGCTCTCAGAAAGATGGGCCTGCTGGACACAGACAGCCTGCCCTTTAGAGAAGGAGGGGGAGCCACACCCTATGTGTTTACTCTTTCTGAGGACGCCAGCATGATGCAGTGATCTCATTCTCTGTCCTGCCCTTTGATGAGAGAGACCAGCTCTTTAATCCATCCTCGGGAAGGACAGTGCAAAACGTATTAGATCTGATAGTCATATCAGCACTGCTTAATACTCTGCTCTCTGAGAACCACGGCTGAAGCATCTAGAATTAAACTGCCCTTCTGGTGCCAAAGGAGATGCAATTGGCCAGATTAGTATTTATGAGCACCGCTAACGTGTGGTGAGGTCATCTGATACGGGGCCTGTCCTATTGTTCCTAGGAGAGTGCAGCCCTGTGGTTGGGAGGCAAAGATGGGGGTGATACACTGTATACATCAATATTACACCCTCACACATACAATTAGGCTGTTATTACTAGACATGTCTATTAACATCGCAGCCGGAGCTGGAGAGATGTCCTCTGGAACTGTTACCGGGCTTTGCATCAAATACACGGTCCCATGGAAATCAACAAAATATAGTCAGGCTTCCCTACCACACTCCAAGGGTGTCTTCACACTCCTCAGAGCCTGGGCCCGACTCCTGTTAATGCTAATAGCAACACATGTGCACTTCCAAGGGAGAGAGGACCACACAGAGCTCAGAGCGCTAGTCAGCATTAATTTGATTCCTTGGGTGCAGCACAATGTCAATGGGACCATTATAATGCACATGTTACTGCTCGCAAGCCCAATTAAGTCAAAGGTTGTTGTTATCTTGCATTATCCATAGTGGATGTATGTGTGATAGATTATTGGGGATGCAATTTGCAATGTGTTACTTATTCCCAATTTATTAGCTATTTGTTGCTGCTTTGGAAAGGTTGTTTTATATTGAAAGTAAACTCACATTAAAAAATATACGTCTATTCTTGATTTGGAAATTGTAAAACCACAGCTGCTATCTTCTGAAAGTCTGAGGGAGGTTTTACAGGATCTCGGGAACTGGAATAAACATCACAGGTACCTATGAAGTGTCTTCTGGGTAGCAATTTTTGTTCCAGGCACTTGACTCACTCATTCATCAAACAGGGACAAAATTACTGCTGAATAAATTCTGAAGACTTGAGCCTCGTACGACACAGGCTCTGCTCTCAAGGAACTTACAATCGTTATCTGAACTATTTCTCTCAATGTGTGTGTGTCTCTGTCTCTGTCTCTTAGACACACACACACACACACACACACACATACACAGTCAATGAGGAATTTATAAGTATCCTTGGCTTATAGATGAGGCTCTTCTGATACTCTGAGAAGGGAAGTGACCAAACCAAGGTCACCTAGCTCATAAATCGAAAGAGGTGGAAGGAGAAGCCAGGATTCTGCAACCCCAAATTTGTGATATTTGCACACGGCCTCCACGAGCAGTGGAATGTAAGTAAAGCAAGGTTATGGCTGGCCGAGCTCCCTGAGAGCAATTAATCCAGGTTCAGAGAATACAGGTCATGACTGAAAGTCAGCCCAGCAATCTTCTTCAATGAGAAGAGAGTAAGAAAATAGTATTTGAATTGGTGTAGCCTTGTGGATATTAGATGCCTCTGTCTCTTGAGGAAGTTTGTCACAATTTCAGGATTCAAGTGGATCATCACCTGTTTTTATTAATATTTTTCCAGTTTAAAACCTAAAACCATTACAGGTCTCAGGGGGGTGAAATGAGTAGCCCTTGTAAATAGGCAGATGCAGGCTGGCATCTTTCACTGGGGGTTTGGGCGGGAGGCGTCATCACTTCTCCAAGACTTAGCTTTTATTTCTGTTCTATAAGGATAATCACACCACCCACATTAGAAGGTGCAGCAGGATGCCATGAGGGGAAGCCTGGGACCGTCACGGCTCAGTGTGTGCCCAGCTCGTGTTAGTGGGTGATGAAGTCCATGCTGTTCATGCCAGAGAAAACTATCCTGTTTTCTTATTTGATCCACATCAAATAAGATTTGCTAAAAAATGCTCAGTCTCCTGTTTTTCAGAGGTGCTAGCAGAGGATCCAAAATAATTTATTTAAGCTGAGAAAGATCATTTCTAGAAAATCCAACCCAGGTCTCCGGTCCCCCAGCTCAGTGCTCTCTCTGCACCATTCACAACACATACAATGTGGTGCTGGGCTGGCCAGTCATGGCTTGTGGCAGCCTGTTGCAGGCCCGTCGTCTCCCCAACTCCAAACTCAGGGACGTCATACTAGTGGCTTGAAATTGACCATGGCAGAAGTACTTGGTCCACAGGCAGGGGCAAACGCTGTACCTCAAGGCTGTTTTTCCCAAGAGAGCCAGTTGTTAGGCTGTGCTGGCTCATCACTGCCCCTCCGCCGCAGGGCTTCATGTGTTCTCAAACGAAGATATTATCTCAGGGTGTCCTTGCTACAGGTTGGCTCTTAAAAGGGAGGCACTTTTGACCCTTTTGGCAAGTTTGAGCGGGAGTTGCAAGTAAGTAGGTTCAAGGTTTTTAAATGACTTACCCCGCCAAGGGCACTTCAAAATGATGGCCTCCAGCAAGTCCTGATGGCAGGATCCCAGGCCACCGCACCTGGTCTGTCACCGGCACAGGCTGTTCTTAAAATTCTAGAAGCCAAAGATGCCTTGGGCTGGGCTACCAAGGGTCACGCCTGGAGAAGTCCTTCATAGGAGTGTTTGGGAATGTGTTCCTTGCGGGAAACAGGCCACGGCCTCCAGAGCAGAGAAAGAAAGAGAATATGTCGGATGACATTTTGCGGGCACATCAGCTGATGAAAGTAGAGCCTCTTGCTCTGAAATCAAAGGACGAGAAACTGGGAAAATGGGAACGAATGAAGTTGTTGCTGATGGCAGGTCCATGGAGTGCATTTTTTTAATCATCAAAATCATTAACAGCTACCTCAGAGTTAAAAGAACAAGGTCACCTTTTGTCACCCATATCAGATCTACAATCTTAAAGTCAAGCTGTGTGAACCTGGAGCAAAACTACACAGAAAACATACATATTGTACACTCATAATACTTTTAAAAAGAAACAGCAATAAAAATAAACAAACAAGTCCCACCCATTTGGGTTTGAGTGTTTGGGGATGGACCAGAGCTTTGGGTAGTTTTTGTTGTTCTAACAAGAATTACCAAAGGGAACCAGAAGATAAATTAGATTCGGTTTGTCTCCTCCAGTAGAGAACCCATTCTACACACACTCACACACTCACACACACATACACACACACACATGCTTTTTCTAAATGACAGACTTATTACATTTTCTGGACCAAAAGAAAAAGTCTAGAAGAAAACAATTCTTAGAATATTTCTGTGTCATGAGGAACTGTAGAGCATGCACTTTTTATCTTGTGGTTAGTGGAAGTGTAGAATCTTTTTTGCTTTATTAAGACAGTGAGACGGAAATTCTGACATCAAACTACTCTGGAAACAAATAAGCAAATAAATCCATTGGTACAGATGTTTTCTATACTGACAGGACACAGTTCTAGAACTCACGGTCTGAAAGTTTATGTTCCCTCTAAATTCATATGTTGAAATCCTAATCGGCAAGGTGATGGCATAGAAGGTGAGGTCTTTGGGAGGTGATTAGGTCGTGAGAGCTTCCCCTGCTCATGAATGGGATCACTCCCCTCATAAGAGAGTCCCAGGAGCTGCCTGAGTCCCTAGAGGACACAGCTAGAAGGTGTCGTCTGTGAACCAGAGAGTGAGCCCTCACCAGACGCCGAATCTGCTGGGGCCTGGATGGCATCCGAGCCTCTAAAACTGTAAGAAACACATTTCTGTTATTTATAAGCTGCCCAGTTTATGAGGATTGTTATAACAGCCTGAATGGAGTAAAACACGTGTGTATGTATCAACTGAATGGAATCAAGTGAAATCATCTTCTTTTCTCCCCTTCCTCTTCCTCTTTCTCCTCTTTCTCTCCCTTCTTGTTCTCTTTCTCCTCATTACCCTCTTTCCTTTTCTTCCTCTTTTTCCTCTTCTTCCTTTCTTCTTCTAATGATGATGACGATGATGATGATGATGAGTTTACCATCTGAATCTTATCAAGAGGTATTTCCTCACACAGACCACAGTAGAAGACATTCCTTTCTTCAGTCCACTGGCCACAACTCACAGATTTCCCCAGAATTCCTTTCTGGGGAACTAGTGAAACGAAAGAAGCCACTTCTACCCGCATTACCAAAGGCCAAACTGGAAACACAGCACATTTCCAGCAAGTCACTAGAATCTTTGAAGCGAGTAAGGAGAACTTACTTTGACTCCAAGAAAAATATGTCCCGTGTACCACCCCGAAGGTCCTTCTCCTAAGCCACTTCAGCCAGTTCTCCAAATACATATTTGCACACACGTGTTGAAATGCGGCCTGCGTGCCCACTGTGCTTTAATGGCTGCGACGGAGAGTTAGCTCTAGAGATAGAGCCCAGGCGTTCCCAGTGCAGTTAAAAAAAGAACTCTGTGGTTTGGGTCTGCCGAGGCGATATTGCTCAACAGTTAATGTAATCATATTACAAGCGCTTGTATTAAAATCATATGCAAGACGAAAATCGGTCTGAACGGCAGCAACGAGGAAAAGACAAAGAAAGATCTGTGAGTTGTCATAATCCGTAAAGAAATTTTGGTAGGGAAAGCACTGGCGCGCGCGCACACACACACACACACACACACACACGGAGAGAAGAACTAATAAAGCATATAAGGACATTTGCAAAGGCACAAAGGGATTCCTGGAAAAGCTTCTCTTCAAACGCACACCTCCTGAAGGACATCGAGTTTCCTGGCCAGGAAAAGCAGCACGTTGAGCAGTGTTGGTCACTCCAGACCCCGGGCAAAGCCAAGTCCAAGTCCAGCTTGATAGATTGGGACACTGTACATTTATACATTACTGGGGTTCTGCCAGACAGGACCTGGCAGGTAGCCGCTCGAAAGCCAAAGGCTTTCCTGGTGTGGTCCTGGTTTTTGTTGGCAGTTGACCTCTGCTATTTTATATGCTCCTGCGGTAGGGATTAAGTCTATCAAACCTCTAAGATTTCTCATAATATTAGACATGTGGATACAAAATCTGCCTCCTGCAATGGCCTTTTTCTCCCTCCTGCATGCAAAGGAAAATCAGACTTTAAAAAAAAATATATGTAATTTTAAATGTGCAGTACCTGGAATCTACTTCAAACACTTTTTTCATGGAACCAGAAGCATCAAATGTAAAGTTTTCCCAGCAAGATTTTACACAAGACTGAAACTCTACCTGGGTTTTCCATTTCCTCTCAAGGAAAGTTTGTACAGTGGCCAGGACAGCATCAGTAGCAAACCCTGGTTCGGGAGAAAGGTAAGCACAGGAGGTCCCCAACAATGCAGGTCTCAAGGCTGCAGGGTGACAAGGCCTAAGACGTGCAACATATCATCGCTGGGGGCTGCAGTGAAAACACCAGTGGTGGTAAACAAATCGTGTGTGGAATATTTGTTTTGGTTTTTAATTCACGAGATGGTTTCCTTTATATTGTCCATCCTACTCATCTGTGGCTGATTTCAACTTGCTTCCTCCAGCTTGGCTTTAAAGGGGATGACCCATTTCAGAACAAACTGCTCAGAAATGTCTTTATATAGGAAATTCCTATAGCAAATGGCCAATCTTTGAAGGAGGAGAATTGGCCCGATATTAATGAAAGCCTGAACATATTTTTCGATATAGAACATTTTGGAGAGAATGTTTCTACCATGAGAAATTGAGAAATGCCTTCCTTCCTTTTTTTTTTTTTTTTTTTTTGACTTTTTAAAAATGGATGAATGGATAAGGAAAATGTGGTGTATATATACACAATGAAATACTATTCAGCCATAAAAGGAATGAAATCCTGTCATTTGCAGCAACATGGATGGACCTAGAAGACACTGTGTCAAGTGAAATAAGCCAGGCACAGAAAGGCAAGTACCGCATGATCTCACAATATTTGGAATCCGAATAAGTTGATCTCATAGAAGGAGAGAGCAGAATAATGATTACCAGAAGCTGGGGAGGGATTGGGGGAGGGGGTATAAGAACAGATTGATCAATAGGCACAAAGAAATGCCTTCCTTTTTCGGCACAGAAGAAAAGGAAAATATTTTCCTTTATAGACCACTACGGACTGGTTCGATCACTTGAGAAGTTCACTGTTTTTTCTTTTACTTTTTTTCCACTTTATTAGTCTAAAGAAGTTTTCCCAATGGTTAGAAGGATATTTCCACCTATGTTTTATCTTTTCACTTGATATAGATTATTGTTATTTTGTTTTTAGAATAATTCTTATAATGGACCCATTAGCATGGTTAATTTTGTTGACTTTATCACTCTGGTCAATGTAGATTTAGAAATGGTTTCAATTAATGACTTCAGCTACTGCAGATTCGGCAAAAGCAGAGACTTTTTGGCATGCACGTGTGGGGGGTGAGTATTCCATTTGTGGCAATTGCTTTCTGGATTTTATTATTTTTTTTCTCCCATTATACACTTCTCAGTATTTGGTCTGGCATGTCTTTAAAAAAATGTAGTGATTTCCTCTTAAATGATGTAATTTTATGAAAGACCAAAGCTTTGCAAACTTGAATTTAGCAACGAGAATTCCCAGTATTTATATGCATGTTAACATGAATATAAAAAGGGCTCAGATTAGCCAGGCAACTGCAGCTCACATTTCTGTTTTATTTTATTTTTTTTCTTCTTCCCTATCCTGTTGCCTCTGTTCTTTCTTTTCTTCTACAAATATTTTAAAGCGCTTCCTAAGTGTCAAAGTCTGTTTTGGGAGTGGCAAAAGTAGATTGACCAGATACAGTCCTTGATCTTGAAACAGGGGTGACAGATGGTAATTCAAAGAGGTGATCAGGAAAGAGCACATTCAGGCAGGAAGAGGCCACAGTAGGTTCCCCTGGGGTCCAATGAGGGCGTCTAATTCACCCCGGGTGGGGGGCCATGGTTGGAGGGAGGAAGGGCCACAGTGGTCTTCCTGACAGAGCTGACATTCTTCCCATGTCTGGAAAGGTCACTTGCCAATGCCCAGGCAGTTTGGGGGGTGAAGCTGAGCTGGTTGCCCTGAGGGTCCCAACAAAAGCCAAGTCTATGAAGAGGGAGCAAGTGCTGCATTTGCGAGCAAGCTGAGAGGGTTGCAGGATGCGGAAAAGGTGCACAGGGGACGGGCAGGGCCCGGAGACAAAGCGTTCTGCCTGCCTCGCTGGGCAGTTTGAATTTGACTCTTTAATAAATGAGGTGACCTCTTAGACTTTAAAGGAAGAGAGAGTGACAGTGGCTCATGGCCCCCATGAAAAAACAAGCATCTTCTGGACCTGGCTGTCTGGGTTCAAATTCCAGTTCCATCACTGTTGGGTGGTGTGATTTTAACCAAGTTGTGTAACATCCCTCTGTGAGTGAAGGGCTTCTCAGCTGTCAGATGGTGACGATAAGTAAGGTTTCTAGCTCCAAGCATTGCTGTAGTCAAGCAGCAGATACATCCTTAGTAAACCTGCTGTAACAACAGGGTGGAGCACAGGGGTAATGAGCGGAGGGGTCGGCCAGACCTTCCTTCGGCACTTGCTCTGGCCCCTGATGAGCCATGCACCTCCGGGTAGGCAACCGCACCGTGCGAACCTGGCCCTCCGCCCAGGGCTGATCGGGGTGATAAGAATACCCACAGGTGGGTGAAAGGGTGACATGAGATAAACACAGGCACACTGCCTGATGTGTGCACGGGCACATGTCAGGGCCTCGATGTCCCAGTGTCCCCCTCCTTGGGGCAGGAGACTGGTGCCAAGGAAACACGACTCATCTTTTTGGATTCTTGAGACGGTTTGGTGCTACACCTGTTAATTATGATACAAATGCCCTAAAGTAAGGTACTGGGAATAGAGGCTTGTCATGGAAAAAGACAAACAAAAGAAAACAAAAATCACTAGGTTGCAGCCTCGGCGTGAATTCAGCAAGTCTCTCAGGAACCTCAGCCACCAGAGGTCGTTGAAAAATAGCCTCAGTGATGATTTGCTTGTGGTGGCCAAACATTCACGAGGATTTCTACTTGGTTTTTCCTAAAATATTGGTCTAATCTGCCTGCCACCACTCCCTACCACCTCGAATGATACTCAAGACAGCAAATGGTCCTTCTAAAATGTAGCCCGACTAAAATTCCCCCCCTCTAAAACCTTTGATGGCTCCCTGCAGCCTCCAGATAAGATTAACCTCCCGGCATGGCAAACCAGCCCGGCCCCACTGGGGCTCCTCGCCTTCCCCTTACTCTTACGTCACATTTCCTACTTCCAGTTGCTTAGCCAGCCCCTTCTGCTGTGTTTTTATTTTAATTTTTTATTTTGATAGATTCAAGGGCTACAAGTGCTTTTTGTATTGTATAGCAGTGCAGTCAGGGCTTTCAGTGCACCTGTCACTCAAACAGGGCACCCTGCACCTGGCAGGTAATTTTTCATCCCTCAACCGCCTCCCACCCTCCCCCTTCTTAGTTTTCAGTGTCCACCATACCACTTTGTATGACCATATACATGCATCATTTAGCTCTCTCTTATAAGCGCGAATATGTGGTATTTATTTTTCTGTTCCTGAGATACCTCACTTAGGATAACGGTCTTCAGTTCCATCCAAATTAGTGCAAAAGACATTATTTCTTTCAAGCTGCCCATTGCTCTTAGATGTTCTTCCTCCATTTATTCATCTGGAAAAACTCCTATTCGCCCTTCAAAACCTAACCCAGAAATCATATCCTCCTGGAAGCTACTTGCAACCCCTATGAAGAATGTTAATTACCTTTTCTTTTAACAGCAATTCACTTCACTCACAATTTTATTAGTGAACTCATTGTATGATGCTGCAATTCATTTGCTTGGATATGTCTTCCCTACTAGATGCTGAGCTCCTTGAAGACAGAGAAAATAGTACCAGATGAGAGATGGCCACAAAACTGTGAAAGACAGAAAATGAATTGGCAAATGGTAACTGAAGTAGCTTTGCTAAAAAGCTCCAGTCTAATGTTCTGCAGGAGGCTCCAGTAAGAAGCAAGCTGATTTGTGCCAAAGAACCTAGAAATTGGGGCACCTGGTATTTCTGAGAGCTAGGTTGTGAGATGGAGCAAAAAACAGGAGACTTGGCTTAAACTCTGCCTAATGGGAATTTAAGCCTCCAGAGGTCGTCCCACATGGAGCAGAAGACAGGGTCACTGTCTCTCACTTAAAGAAACTAGGCCCAGTGAAACTGGAGTAAAGCAATAGGGTGATTCTGTGACCTTCTGCAATACTGGGCACTGACCTCCAACCCTGTTCTGCTGCTTGCCTCTTAGCCCACTGGCAACCCAGACAGCATGCCTGGGCATCCTCTCAGGAGCAACGGGCTGGACCAGGAGAAATGACTGCAGGCACTGACATCTGAGGCTTTCTATTTAAGCGACTGCAGGGCTCAACAGGGATCAAGTCCCACCCAAGCATATATTTCTGTTTAGCCTTCTAGTCACTCACTCTCAAACAGAAATTGACAACCAAGTGTCTCCAGATGTTTGATGCAAGCTCCTTACATAGGACAGTCACCCAAACAAATACAAAACAAAAGCAAGGGGGAAAGGGATTGTACTGACCAAAAGAAAACCTCAAATAACTATGATTATCTTAGGAAAATATGAGAAAATATAGCATCCAAGAAACATGAGAATGCAATAAAAGAATACTTAGACATTGAAAAAGAACTTTTGTTTTTTTAATAAGTACGATAGAAAAAATCCAATAGCGGAATTACAAGATACTGTTAGGAAAATCTCTTTGGAAAATGAGCAAAATGTCAAGTATGTAGAAAAGGGAATGATAAAGATAAATGGAAAAATCTAAGAAACCAAATATTTGGCCCATATGAAATCAAGAAAAAGAGAACGGAGCAAACAGCAAAAAAATTTCCAAGACATAATACAAGAAAATTTCTTAGAGATGAAACACATAGGTTTGCACGTGAAAACTATATCATCTCCCCAAAGTAATCAGCACAGTTAATATAAAACTGTCCACATCATGGTACATTAGCATGGAATTTCAGAATAAATACAGTGTCCTACACACTCACAGAACAAAAACAAAGATTCAAATGATAAGAAAACTGTTGAGTACTGGATTTCTCAATAGCAATGCTGGAAATTAGAAAACAGACAAGCAATGTCTTTTTCACTAGGAGAGAGAATGACTTTTGACCTAAAATTACCCATGCTTAATCAAGCATGCAAATAAAATAAAGATATTCTTAAAAATATAAGAGCTCAAAATATGTATTTCCCATTGATTGCCTTCTTGGGAAGCTTCTAGAATATGTTCTCTAATGTATTAAAAATAAGGTATTAAGCCAATAATAAAGAATATGTGGTATTAATGAAAGGTGGATTCAGCAAAGAAGAGGGAAAAATAGAAATCCCAAGATGAGGGTGAAGAAAAGTCCCCAACTCGAATGTGAGTGGCCAGCCTAGGGGACAATCGGTCCAACCGGAGCAGGACAGAGGATTTTAAAAGAGCTAGATCAGCATCTTTCATAGCAGGAAATAAATAATGTTTAAAAAGAAAATCAATATATTGTGGTATTATAAAAATATCATTTAGAAAATTGAAAGTAAGTGTCATAAAAAGCAGCGGACACTCTGGCCTCTGGAAGGCAGGAACCTGGAAGACAGATTGGGTTGAAGAGAGAAGTCTCATTTTGTGTTCTAATTCTTGTGTTCTCATTTGACATTAAAGCTATATTTATCTATTATTTTCATAAAAATCTCAAAAATTCATAAAAGGAAATATTGTGGTTTGACAGCATTGCTAATTTTCACTTAATACTTATACAAGATACTTGAATGTCTTGCTTCCCATTTGGAAAAAAAATAGAGGCATAATCTAAAGGGTATAGCAAAATAATAAACATATTAATAATATAATTTATTGAGCATCCCCTAGGATCTAGTGGTAACAGTTAGATAATAAATAAATAAGATTCTTTATCTTGTGTAGTCCTCGGACCAACCAAAAGTGTTGTGTGTTAGCCTGGCATGGAGCTGAGCCAGGCTGTGGAAGCCCACACAGGTTAGAGTAGCTAAAGCAGGATTCTGACTCCGGTTTGTCTGAGTAAAAGTCCACACCTGTTCCCTCATTCCATGCTGGCTTTTAGGAAGCAGTTCTGGCTGTTTCAACCGTGTGCCATAAAAGGGTAGATGTTCCCTGGGTCCAACCGTGTGGAGTGAGCACACGTCCATGTCCCTGGATGGCCTCTTCCCATCACTCCTACCTGGTAAGTTTCTGTCAAGGCCGAAGGCGTCCTAGGCTGCATCCCGCATGGCCCTAGATGGCCACGGCTAAGTGGGTCTTCCACTCTTTCGTGTGTTTTTGTTTGTTTGTGGGGGGTATCCTCAGAATGGACATTTGTATTAGTGTTCTATCATTACTGTAACAAATCATCACCAACCTGGTGGCTTAAAGCAACGTGAATTTATCATCTCACAGCTCTGTAGGCAAGAAATCTGGAATGGGCCTCCTTGGGCTGAGATCAATATGCCAGCAGCGTTGCACGTCTTTCTGGAGCCTCCAGGTGAAAAATATCTCCCTGCCTTTTGCAGTTTATAGAAGCCGCCCACATCCCTTGGTGCCTGTCCTGGCCCCTTCCTCTCTCTTCACAGATCCTGGCAGGACTCCTCTAGGAACCTTCTCCCTCTGACTCTGAACTCAGCGGGAGTTCCAGCTTTTACGGACTACACAGATATCCAGAATCATCTCCCCCTCCCAAGGTCCTTAACTTAATTCCATCCTCAAGGTCCCCTTTTCCACATAAGGAAAATAGCCACAAGTTCTGGGGACCAGTGCGGGACATCTTTAGGGAGCCGCGGTCCTGCACAGGGCAGTGTTTCATCACGTAGACGCCGTGGCTCTCTCCAAGCAGCTGCTGCCCCCCAGGCCAGCACCTGCCGGCTCTGCTTGTCTTTGTGCAGCCGGACAGACACACAGTGAGCAGCATCTTGCTCCTTTGTACAAAGAGCTGCTGGTCGATGACTCAGATGCAGGATAAAAACCACACACTCAAAGCAAACGCTCTGCTGCCCCCGATTCAAGGATGGCGCTATTGTTCCCATCCCATTCAAATTTGTGCATTTGGAAGATGTCTCCATTTCCAGATCCTTCATTGTCAGGGAACGTGAGTTCTCAAGTGCAGGAGAAATTCAGCTCCGCCGGGTCTATTAGCCCTTTCTGTGCATTTAAAGGTGCCTGATGTGTCAGGGTTGACACAATGAACTCCAAGGACACTGCTCAAATGGTCCCTCCGACTGGGCACAGCTCTGTACCAGAAACAGTGCCAAAAAGTGTGTTTATTTGTGTATTTTTATACTCAAGCCCTGTAGGAAGAAGCAGGCTGCTTGAAGACTTGCAGTTGCAAAGGCAGGCAAAGCTGAGTGCAGGTTTTGTGACCCTCTGCCACCTTGAGCCTCAGTTTCCTCTCTTGTCAATGAGGAAAATGATCCCTGCGAAGCTGGGTGTTGCAAACAGTAGGCAGCAGCGTACAATGCCTGGCACGATTCATCACATGCAAGGCAACGAAGAAAGGGTGGCTACTTTATCTTTATTTTTGTTCCTTCTCTGATTTGCACAGTCATTTGCACCTAATACGTTCAACATCTGGAGAGATCAGTGGCTATTGTTACAAAGGTAACAAAACCTGCTATTAAGAGACTTGAGTTTTTTATCAGAGGCTACAAACAGACAGAGGTAAGGCCCAGGAGACAGATTTTTCCCTGAGCCCTGGGAGATTGCAAAGGGAAGGAGACAGGAAGAGGTTGTTCCTCAGAGTGGGGAAAGTCCACACAAAGGCTGGGAGGAAGAGCATCGCCTGGGTGTTTGAGAAAGGGCCGGGGTACAGGGAGCAAGTGAAGTGTGCACAGGCAGCCACTCCCCCTCCTGGCTCCCAAGTACAACCAAAAGGCCTTCATGCCGACTCTCACCACCCCGAACACCCCAGTTGAAGGTGGAATATTCTGACCTTGAAATTTTAAGAGCTGTCCCACAGCACCTGCTCTGAAACACGCACACTCCTCGATCTTGAGCAAGAAATGGTCTCCCTGCTCTTTTTAAAAGTCCTTGTATGTCCCCAGCATAGATGGTATGTGTTATATGTCCCATCTCCTATCATCGGCACCACATCCTTGAGTGATGCACATCATTCACCCAGTGTTATAAGACAAGGCTCCAGTTCAGAGAGGTTAAGTAACTGGACTAAGGCCACACAGCAAGTTTTCACCAAGATCAGCCTGATCCTTGATTCTGCATACTTTTAAGCCTCCTGCAACACATGTCTCTCTCCCACTGGGCTTTTGTGTCCCGTTCACTACAGCCAGGCATCGGGACCCACCTAGTTCCAAAAGCACATATTTCCTTGTGGTTCCAGAATGTGATTTTTTTCCCTATTCTAAACCAATTTCAAACAATTGGAGACTCAAGTTCCAACCTCTTTTCCAGGCAAAGGATTTGGAGTATTTGTAAAACTGGTAGAGATTATAGACCGCGGAGTTGTGCTTAGGGACAGGCATGCAGCTTCCCCCGCCCCAGCCAGGCTTGCTCTTCTTCTGGGCTGTATCTTCACTTCCTGTTGCCCTGAGAAGTTTCTCTTCCTACATGGCAACACTCTCCATCTCTAATTCACTGTGCTTCCTGCCCTGTGCCTTCATTCACTCTGTTTCCTTTCGTGTAACATCCACCGCTTCTCCCAGTTCCAGATTTCAAATCCCGCCTGTTCGCTGAGGCCTGACTTACATGGCACCTCCTCCAGGAAGCCGTTTCTGGTTTATCCCAATGCAGAAAGGTTTCCCCAAAGTTAGGCATTGACAAACTATGGCCCGTGGGCCAAATCTAACCCATTGCTTCTTTTTATAAAAAAAAGTTTTTTGAAACATAACCAGACCCTTTTGTTTACCTGTTGTCTGTAGCAGCTTTCATGCTACAAAGGTAAAGTAGTTGAGTGGTTCTAACAGGGACCGTGTGGCCAGCAAAACGGAAACTAAGAAACTAGTAAGTAGGCCCTTTACAGAAAAGAAAGAACAATTCCTAACCCCCGCAGTAAGCCACGAATATAAAATGATTTTGTGACTTGTGAGTAATTGTTGTGGCATGGTTTGAGTGTGGCTGTTGACGATGGCAGTGCTTGTGTCTGTGTGTGTGTGTCCTAGCGCACTGGGGATGGATGGGTAAGGAGCTTCCAGGATGGACCATTCAACATTGGAGGAAGCTCAGTGTCATTGGTAAGCAGGTAAAAGATTGCAAGATCCAGCATCAGAAAGGCATACTGCCTGTGCAAACGTGGGCACATCATGCAACCTCCCTGTTCCTCAGTTTCCCTGTCTGCACCAGCGAGGATACCACTGCCAGCTCCAGAGGGCTGCCGTGAGGGTAAGAGGAAATAATGGCATCTCTGTCCTAGCACAGTGCCTGGCACACACAGTAGGAATCCGCTTGTACTGCTACAGAAACTCCTTCGCATTTGTCCTGCTTTTCAGCTATGCCAACCCCATAATGGCTGGCTCAGCTGCGAGACCCAGGGCCTCCTTGACATTGATGCGGAAATCCTTGACATTGAACCTGAAACGGGAACGGGCTGGGGGCGGTGGAGCAGGAGCCACCTTGGACTCTGCCCGCCAACTCATTTCACAGAGTGAGCCTCCCGACACGATAGCAGGAGACTTCCCGTCATTAAGAGCCTGGGCTGGCTTCCAGCTGGTGCCCTGGAGAGGAGAGGTTCCTTATCCCATTACCAGCCTCCTAAGCCAGCCCATTCCCCCCCAGGATTAAGATCTTATAAACATCAGCCAGTCCTCAGGGGTGATCCGCTGAGGGCCCCCCACTGCTTCCAGATGGAAGAAGAGACTTGTTTTGAGGAACAAATGTTAACTTTCTCTTTTCAGTAAGGAAAAAAACAACAACAGCACAACCACAAAGAACAACGCAACCCCGAACGCCTCACGCAAACCGAGTTATTTTCTTCTTCCCAAGACACAGAGAACAAGAAGTTATTTTTAGGGGGCCGTGGGCTGAGAGCACAGTGACTGTGGGCTTTGTGTCCTTTGGAGTTCTCCACCCGGGCCGGCGCAGAGGCAGGGGCGGGGCGGGCTCTGGTGGCTTCGGGTGAAAACCTGCCGTCACGGAGAGCTGCCAGCAAACAACCAAGTGGCAATCTTTACACGGAAGCTGCGCGCTCCAAGAAAGGTTTTCGTTTGCTTAATTTTTCTCCTATGGGTTGTGCGGCAACTCTTGTCTCTATCTGGGCTTTGTAAAACCCCAGCAGACTCTGCTATAATGCTGTTCTTTTCAGCGAGAGGCAAACAGCCCATCTGCTGAAGCTTCTAGCATCTTCTCTTTCTGATGGAGATATGTTCCAGCGCCAAAGCCCCGCCACTGTTCACATCAGGAGTGGTGAACACAGCTCTCCCTCACCTTCGTCAAGGGCGACTTGGATCACCACCCTCACAGAGCCCCCTCCGTGGGCCATGTTATGGCTGATTTCAATTACGGTTAACGTTGATAGAGACTTGTTTTCACATCTTCATGTGTAAATAGCCCAACTCACAATTTACACATCACCTGGGATTCCTAATTTTAGAGGCAGTTTGAAATATTCGAAAAAGCATGGATTGTGAATTGAGACAACTAAGGCTTGTGTCCCATTCAATCACTTTCTAGCTCTGTGACTTTGGGCAAGTTACATAGCCTCTCTGAGCCAAAATTCCACCAACAGTGAAGTGGAGCTACTGATGCCAACCTCACATGATTGCTGTGAGTTTGTGCAAAAGTGTTCACAAGATCTAGAATGTCATACAGAGGATCCCTGCAACTGCCACTATTGCTAATGCAATGAGCCACTCTGTCCCCTTCATCCTCCATTAAAGGGCAAAGGGGAGATGTTTTTTTAGTCCATGTAGAGTTCGTGAAAAGACACATTGAATTAAAAGGAGAGCTAAAATTTCCAGACTTGTAAATCCCTATTTCTGTAAGAGGCCAATAGTTATGAAAAAAAAAAAAATGAAAAAAAAAATCAAACGCATGTGGACCACACTGGCTGACACAGTTTTCTGTACGTCAGGACTTATCAGAACCTTACATTATTCTGCCATGCATGTGATCTCCAACAGGCCCTCCTCAGGGCAACTGGCCACTGGACTGTTGGTTGGATGTCCTAAGGGAGTAGTTGCTGGCTTACAAAAATCTCAGAGAAAGAGGTAGAGTTTGTTCGCAAGGAATAATAATAATAATGATCAGAAGACTATTAATGCTACGTTTTTGAGATTATACCAGGTGCTGGCTCAAGAACTTTTTATAAATTAACTCACACAACTTCAAAGTCCTAGTTGTGCTCAGGGTACTGTCAGGTTAAGAGAATCAAGTCTTCGGCTGGAACTGTAACAGGCCCAGCTTTTGCATCTACTGCAATGTGGCCATGTGAGGACAGGGACTTGGCCCCTCTGGCTTCCCTAGCTTCTGTTCTGGCTCTGGGCCGGGCATCAGGCAGTGTGCGTGATGTGTTGGATCACTCCAAAAGCAGGAGTGAGAGGAGAGACCCCTCTCTGAGACAGGCTGTGGTGGAACCCCAGCATGGGCTGCCTCCCTGGAAGAACACCGATCGTAATTCCGCCACTGGACAGCTCTACTCTGCTCTCTTCCCTGCACAAGAACTTTGATGGCGCTCCACTACCAACTCCAGTCATCAGAGTACCTTCCTTGGGCACTGAAGGCTTCTACAATACGGTCCTACTCACTGTGGTGACCCCATTGTCATGGACACCTCTATTTATCATCTCCACCCATCCCAGAAAAATCTCTGAACTCCAGGCTTTGCTCTGGCATCCCCGCCCTGCCCTCTTGTTTTGCCCACCCTTATAACTCTTACCAAATCCATCTCCCCGTTCCTCAGTCGGTGATGAACTCTGGCTCTGGGGCTGTCTTTGCAACCATTCTCAGCAAGATCGAAGGACAGCATGCCCGCTCCCTGCCTTCCCAGCCAAGGCTGAGATCTTCAACTCTAGTCTGCAAGAGCTCCTTCATCACCTCTTATACTGTTTTTATTACTTTCCGATTGTTGAGACGCAAATCACCACAACCTTAGCAACACAAAACAATGCCCATTATTAGCTCACTGCTGTGTGGGCCATAAGTCTGACACGGCAGGGCTGGTCCTCTGCGCAGGGTCTCACAAGGCTGAACCCCAATGAGCTGAGGCCTCTTGTCCCAACAAGGATCATGACGCAAACCAACCAAGCACATGTCTTGAGCCAGGCACAGTCCCCGAACCACCTCATTTGATTTTCCTAAAATCCTATGAGGTTGTATCGTTTCTGTTCCTCCTTTAGCAGACAAGGAAACTGAGCCTTCCAGAGGATAAGTGACACACCTGGTGTCCTGCGGCAGAGAAGTGGTAGGAGCTGGATTTGAGCAAGTGCATCAGACCCCGTAGCCTGCACGCGTAGCCCCTGTGTGGTTAATGCATACCACTGCATTGCGCAACGCAGTGCTCTCCACGCAGAGCCCAGGGAGCACACACCAGGCACGATCCTGGGAAGCCAAGTCCTCCACAGGCAAAGCTCTTCTGCAGCAAGGCCACCTGGATGCGGACTGGGAGGAGACTTAGGGATGCGTCTGATCTGATTCACCTCTGGGTCCCTTTGAAGCAGAGTAGAAGAGGAAGAGGTGGGGGCCACAGCAGACTGTCCAGCACAGCTCCCCCAAGGGCCGGAGCTCAGGCCAGGCCTAATAAAGACCTACAAATCCTTGCAGACTGGGGCTTTCCCCAGAACTCTTTACTGTGGCTGGCGGGACAGGCCTCACTCCGAGTGGCTGCCTATCACTCGTTGACCCTTTTGTTCATTCATTTTCTCCTTCATTCAACCAGGCTTCACGGAGGCCTCTCCACGTGGGGGGCTGCAGGGCTGAGCCAGGCACATCCGCTGTCTCCGGGAATACACGAGCATGTGCGAGAGACACAGCTTCCAGAAAACCCTTGTGATGGGCAGAGATAAGGGCTACGAGAGAAGCCCAGGCCCGGCGGAGGGGAGGACAGCAGGTCAGCTCTTGTGGGTAACGGTGGGCTGTGCAGGGGACGTGACTCCGTCAGGGTGACACTGGAGCCGGGTCTTAAAAATGAGAGGACATTCCAAGCAGATGAACAGATGGATGAAGGCTCAGGGGCTTAAGCCCAGCATGACTCAATTAGGGAACTGTAAGGAAAACCATCCTTCCACAGGACAAGACGGTGAGGAGTGGAAAGGAGATCTGGCCAGAAAGATAAATGGGTCTAGACCACAGTGGTTTTTATCATCGCGTAGTGAACTTGACGGAGAGCACCATGTGTGGAGACGTCACCTTATAAACATTTCATCATGGACAGTCTGCTCCCAACAGTAATCCCTCTGCCCAAAGAGCACGTCTGCCTGTGCTGCTGAGAAATCCATCTTGGCTAATAAAGGCATCACAAAAGACAGAGGTGTGAAGCCAAATCACACCAGCACACTCAAATGGGTGCGGTGGCTCACACCTGTGATCCCAGCAATCTGGGAGGCCAAGAAGGGAGGATCGGTTGAGGTCAGAAGTTCAAGATCAGCCTGAGCAAGAGTGAGACCCCATCTCTACTAAAAATAGAAAAATGAGCCAGGCACCGTGGCATGTGACTGTAGTCCCAGCTACTTGGGAGACTGAGACAGGAAGGATCGCTTGAGCCCAGGGGTTTGAGGTTGCAGTGAGCTCCGACGATAATGCCACAGCACTCTACCTGGGGCAATGGAGCGAGACTCTGTTACAAAAAAATAAAAAATAAATTAAAAAAAACCCACCATGCCTGATTCGCTTTCCCCAGTGAGTCACGTGGCGAGACTCCGTAGTAATGAAATTGGGGGATGGTTTTGGACAACCAGAGGGCAGCAAACTGAAACAACAGCACCATGAAGGTCAGATGCAAAGAAGTAAAGTCAAGCCAACACTTCCTGCTATTCTGCTGTGTGTGTGTGTGTGTGTGCATGTGTGTGTGTGTGTGTGTGTGTGCAGCTGCACATTTACATGGCCAAGCGGAGCCAGCTAAGAACGCTGACTTGCAGCCCACTTCCCACCACAGCACTGGATTGGAGATGTCACCGATTGGTGTAGTGATGACAAGGGCCCCTCGTGCTGGCAGGGCCTCTAGCAGGGCCTCCAGGTGCTGAGCAAGCTCTTCACCCTCTCGGATCTCTGGCTTCTCATCTTTGAAACTGGACGATTGTAAGGATGCTGAGTCTGTGATCCCCATGGCCAGCCAAGAAAGGGACCCACTGCTGATTGGAAGGTTTACCCTCATTGCCACACTTCTCCTCTGGCTGAAGAAGAGAAAAGACACCATTCTACAGTGTGCAACTTGAGCTCTTTGTTTACTTTGTCACAAGGCAACCCTCCCCCGCCCTGGCCTCTGATTTCCACCTCCGTGATAATAACAGCCAATATTATAATAGAAGTTACAGCTTATGGAACACTTGCCACAGGTGCAGTGCTGAATATTTTACATATTAATATGAGTTCCTGTGATGCCCAGCCCCATCCCGGTGGCAGGGTGCCATCGCCGTCCCTGTTACTGGAGACACAGGTGTTGAGCCAAGCCACCCAGGTTCCCTGGCGGGCAGCAGGGCTGCCGAGAGGCAGAGCTGGCTCGAGGGTGAGCACCGACCACGCTCAGCTCTGAGGCGGGACGGTGGATTGAAACATCACCCCTCCTTCTCCCGCCTCCCCCTTTCCTCCACGTCTGTTCCTTCACTGTCATTTCTTTCTGTCCTTGTTTCTTCCATTTTCCCCCTTTGCCTCCATTTTCTTCTCTTACTCTCCTTTCTTCTCCTAGCTTCCGTCTTGCCTTCTCCCACGTGGTCCTTTGCTTGTTGCATCTTCCTGATTCCATCCACGTTGTCCTGGACGCCCTGCAGCCCAGGGAAAGAAGCCCACTGGTGTGGGGAGAGTCTGTGCGCTGGGGACAGCAGGTGGCTAAGATGACTTAATGACTGCTGGGTGTCCACCAGGTTGACCCAACCAATCCTCCAGTGCCCAGAGGAGACAGAGTTGCAAGGAATTGAACCCACTACAATTCCCTTTGCACTGGCTTTATGCCAGGGGCTTTATGTGACTCATTTCCTCCGGGCCTCAAAACGGCCCTAATATGTGAACAGGACAACACGCGTCTGTGCTACTGGGCAGGTGAAGTCTTCTCTGAATTTAAATCACGCGGCCTGGGAAGAAATTTACTATCTCAGACAATGGGTATGGCAGGGGAGTTCATTAAGCACTCGGTATACTTTATCCTATTTGATCCTTAAAAGAAGGCTTATCCTTATTCTCATTTCAGAGATGAGGAAACCAAGGTGTCCTAGAGTAAATTCTGGTGCCTGAGGTCACACAGGTTTGAAAAGCTCCACGGGACACGTGGCAGCAGGTCTGGTGAACATCACTTTCTTTTGAAGGCACCTTGCTGCCTTCCTAGGGAGAAGAACCCCCTAAGATGAGAAGGTTTTTTGGGAAGATAACTAAGGATATTTCTCTTTTATGTGTGTTGAACTGCAGCTCACCTTGAGGATAAATCCTGGCTGACTCAGAACTTTGTTTATGAGTTTTCTATGTCAGCAAGAGGCTCTTTTTATATGGGATTCTGGGGACATATCTGGAAGCCAGAAATGTTCACATTGACTCTGAACGTGGCTCTTCACGTGCCCGAGGCGTGTTGCTGCTCCCTGACTTGCTTCTCCGTCTGCACAGTGGGGAATGAATGATGGCATTCTGAGCTTCAAAGTTCAAATGGGACAGGGAGTTTAACTGCATAGACTCGTTCCCACAAACCTCAAGTTGGGAGTTAATGTATGAGAAGTATAAAGTTTAGGCCCATTTACAAATACACCCAAGCCACCAAGATGCTTCCAACACCTTACTTAGACAGGGACTTTAAGCACTGCATCACATTTCCCTTCATGGTGGCCTAGGCGGTTGGCTTTAGCAAATCCATTTTACAGATGAGAAAACTGAGGCTCGGGGAGGCTAAGTGACTTTTCCCAAGTGACTTGTCAGAGTCCTGCACCGGTTTGCCCCAGAGTCTTTGCTGGCTTTACTCATCCTCTTAACACAAACTCAGTGTTTTAATTTCTGACTCAGCCTGAGATAAGGAAAACCTGGGTAAACTGAGAGAGGGAGCTGTGTGAGAGACAGGCTTCAGCACGTCTGCGTGTCATTTCGGGTGTCCAGCATTTCCTCTTGACTGACGCCCTGGCAGTTCAGGCTCCCAGCATCCAGCGTGAAAGAAAAATAAAAATATCTGCTCGAATTTTCAACTTGACATTTCCTGTACTCAGAATAGCGGGAGCCTGCGCTGAGCGACAGGGCCCCTGGGGGCCGGCGGGCAGGACCCTCTCTCCTGCCCTCCCAGCCTGCCTTCCAGACGGGGCTGGACTCAGGTGGGACCAGATGCCTCCCTCGCAGGAAATTCTGTGGCCAGATTTGAAGACTACAGACGTCTGGGCTCAGTGGTAACCTTCCAGAGACTCCCAGGCCAAGCCGTTGCCGGAGTACGGCTGACACACTCCTCCGCTCTCCACCTAAATGCACCTTCTCTCCCCCTTTATTGCCATTCAGACTCGCAGCCACGCCGATCTCGGATTGCAACTTACATACCCGTGTGTGTGTCTATTCATTTAACGTCCAGCACCCTGCCCCCGCCACTGGGCCATATCTCTGCAAGACTGTCTCACTCAATGACTGTGTCCGCAGTGCTAGACAGTACGTGGAGGATGGAGACACCTGCCACATCCCAGCCTGACGCTGGGTCTGCAGGGAGTCCTCTGTCCCAGGGAAGACACAGACCATGACTTTGGACCTCCTATAAGTAGCAACGTGGCTGACACGTGGCACCACGGCCCAGTGGTTTGTGCTTCTGCCCCGTGGCTATAACAACAGGCCAGGGTGGTGCTGGGTGCTGGGGCCGACCCCACGCGCTGGGCTCTCAGAGGCAAGGAAGGACAGCGAGCGGAAGGCAGAGGTAGAAAATGGCTTGTATTAAGTGATCCTTACATTTCAGACTCGGAGTCAGACACTTTAGATATATTATTCAATTGAACCCTCATAAAAATTCAAGAATTCCTCAAAGTAATTTGTATTATAAATAGGGAAACTCAGGCAAGTTTAAGTGACTTTTCAGGAGACTCAGAGTTAGGAAGCAGAAAATTGAGAGTTCAAGAGCAGTTCTGTCTGCCTCTGGTCCATCCGTCCATCCACCCGGAGCCTCAGCCACAAAGCCCAGCTTGGAAAGGGGCTGATTCTGTGTCCCATCTCTAGTATACAGCGCATTCTCTGTGGTATGGGGAAAAATTGCAAATTTTAAGAATGTAAGGTAATGCTGAGCACAATCTTTATAATCTTAGTCATTTGCATATAGATAATCTACCAGCTTTGCCCTTTAACACATTCACTGCCTTGCGAGTTGGATTTAACTCACGCTAGTTTTGAGCCCAGGGCCTCGTGAAGTGTATATAACTCATGCATCTCTTCACCTTGGGAGCCGCGTGAACTGTTTTCTAAGTTGCATATAACTCACACACAGAAAACAATTAAAAATAATTTTTCATTAAATTAGGGTCGTTTTGGTTTTGAGGTGTTTTTTCTATTTTCGTAATAAAACACCACGGCCCCAAGGACAATTTTTTTCCCAGTGTAGCAGTCAGTGTGTTAAGCACTGCCAGTGCTCCAGCATCTGCCTGGAGGTGGATATAGCAGTTAACTCATTTTTTCAATAATACACTTAGGCACAAAGATTGGTTTTAGTAAGTGTATTGACAACACAGATGTCCAGACTAGGGACACCAGCTTCGAGTGTGAGTGTCAGCTCCCAGTTTGCTTTTGCGGTGGCATTATATTCTGGAACCCAGGACAAATGTTCCTGTCTGCATGGTTTTTAGCTGCACCTTAAAATTTGAGGGCTCACGCTTGCATTCTGATACACTATGCGATGCCTTTCCTTCCTCCTCCCTCGTCCCTGCCTCCCACTCACTTGCTTCACTCTTTCCTGTGCCTTCCAGGGCCCTGGGGGAGACCTGCCCAGGTCCCCACCTGCAGCAGCTCCTGGGAGCAGCCCCCACTGGGGACTCATGGCCTTTGACATCCAGAGGAACACCGTGGTGTGCAGCTTAGCGAGGCTGTGAGTCCAGTTGCAATGTCGGATCAGCACAGGGAGAAGGACTGGCACCGTGTGGCCGTGAGCCTGCGACTTCCTGTTCTGTGAGCCGAGCCGAGCAGAGGAAGGGCCGTGAGGGTCTCAGGCTGACCCTAGACTTGGACACTCTGGAAAGAACCGACAGCCCCAGAGTGCACAGCGGCCGACCACGGCCTTTAAATTCCCAAAGTTCTGGGCTCTGTGTTTATTGAGTATGTGAGTTTGGGCAGGTATTTTTTTCCTCCTCTGAACCACAGTCACCTCATTTATAAATGGCCAAGAACCCTTGCACCAACCTGTGGGATTCGCTGAGGATGAAGTAAGATGGCAGGTAAAGTGCTTAGATAGGACTTGGCTCACAGTAGGAACCCAACACAAATTAATCATTATTATTATTACTGGCAGGAAAGAGATATGACTATGAAGAACAATGAGAAGACAGAAACACACACAAACCCTAATGTGGACTTATTTCCACGTTGGGACCACACACTTTGTTCACATACGGCTGTGCGAATGTTCCTACCAAAATCATCGTGAAAATGGATGGAGTTCTTTTTTTTTTTTTTTTTAACTTAAAAGAGTATGTATCAAGCTTGCTTTAGATTTTGAAAAGTCACCAATAGGTTATATGAGGCCAGGTTCAGATTTAAAAGTCAGATTATTCCTCCTTTGCAGTTGAGTTATCTGAGCCTGGGGAGGGGGCTGCCATGCCTTCGGTGACGCACAGTCAGAGGAGCTGGGACTAGAGCTTGTGCCTCCCAGGTCCCACTGGGCTCCTTGTCTGCCTCTCTCCTTTCTAGAAAATAAAAGAACTAGTTGATAGGGGGTCAGTTGTTCATTAAGGGTAGATTCTCTTGGCAGCTGCGTTTGTTTTTCCTTTAGCGTGAGAGGCCAGGTATGGCTCACTGAGGGCCTGGCCCTAGCCTGGGCCTCTTGGCTCCGTCCTCATTGCAGCTCTGAGATTAATCATCACCCTGCAGAAACCCACGCAGAGAGGTGAGCAGGGCTGCCAGCCGGGAAGCAGAGTGAGTTCATGTAGTTCCTGCCAAGTTATACAAAAGCACTGCCTCACCCCGCACACAACGAAGGCGAACAGGACCCCCAGCCACTTCCCTCCAGGTTGCAAGGAGCCACCTTCCACCCTGGACCTGGCTGATGGGATGGGCAGAAACAGAAGGCGTGGGTGGGCAAGGCAGCCAGGGAGCACAGGATGGACGGGGCAGCCTTCCCAGAGACAGAAATGGGGCCACGAAACACCTCAGAGCTCGGGTTCTGGGACCTCCATTCAGGCCCTGAGCGCCGGCACAAGTGGGTTTCTGCAGTGCCGACCACGTACATCCCTCCTGCCTGCGGAACACTCTGCTGGCCAGGACAGGCTGGGGAGAGTCTGTCTTGTGCCTCTTAAAAACATTGGTGCACTGGCCTCGACCCTTGCTCTAGGAACAAGAACAAGTAGCTTTGTTTATCTACCTGCCTCTTTCTAACCATTCCTGCAAGCCTGCATAAGAAAAGGAAAAAATAATAGAAGCAAATGACATTGTGTGATCATCTACAGTTCGCTAAGTGCTTCAGTGCAATGTGTTTGTTCTCCAACACATTGCCCGTGTGGAAGGGATCCTTCTCCCCAAGTTGCACAGGAGGAATCTGAACTGACAGGAAGGGACTTGGACCAAGTTCTTGCTTCACACATAAAAAAGAAAGACACTGGTTTTATCTTGGGGTTCTCTCAACGTCTCTATGTTGTCCATTTCTGGATGTTGACACGTAAACAGATGTTCCAGCCCAGACACTGTCTGGGATGACATGTAGCATCACAGAGGTAATTCTTGATTCAAGAACTCATCTCCCCAGTGCTCCGCATGGCCATTCCAAAGCAGTGCTGCCCGGTGAGACCAGCACAAGCTGAAGAACGTGAGTTGAGACCCAGCTGCGCTGCTTTTGTTGCGCGACCTTGGCAAGGTCTAACTTCTGCATCTGCAATGCAGCCGCACCACCAGTTTCCACCTTGCCTACCTGGAGGAGTTGATGACAATATCAAAATGAGATGATGTCTGGAAGAGATGTGTCAGCATGACACCTATGCAAACCGCGGTGCTGTGAGCTGTTGTTCATTCATTTCCAACTGGCTGGGGCCTCCGTCGCCCAAGCACTGTGGATACGTGGAAAAGATTTCGGGATGTTTCCAAACATCTGGCTGGTTTCCTTCTCCACTTTTGGACTGCGAAGACCTGTGTTCTCTTACATCACCTAGAAAGGGCCTGCACGGTGAGCGTGAGTCGTGTCGAGTCTCTGCCGTGTGGGAAGCCCTCAGCGGAGCACACGGTACCCACTGAGCTAATGGGCCTTTCCTTCTAAGAGCTTCCCCAAGGGGGCAGGCCGGCAACCTCAGGCTCCCCACTTTGGAATCGAGGATCCTGAGAGACCTTGACTATCCCCTCCCTCTAGTGAACAAAGGGGTAAGTTGTGGCGCAGAGCGTGTGACCCTGACATGCCAAAGGTCATGGGCACGTTGGCACAGACTGGCACTGAAGGGAAGCTTTTGGCTCCCTGGCCTGAGCTCCCCACTGCCCTCCATGCTTGGAAAACACTCCTGGCCTGTCAAAACCCTAACTCAACCTTGTTTCAAAAATTTACTAACTGTGTTTTCAGGAGTTTCCCCCTTCCCTGAAATTTGCTTTCCTTGAGCCTGTCTCCAAGCCCTCAGGGCTAGAAGGTTTGCCCAGAAGGTGCATTTAATTTAGTGACATCCCCAATGAGGCTCTTAGATGAGCCTATACCAGAGGAGCGCCAGGAGCCCCCACCTCTCCCATCCAACTGTCCCTAGCACAGCACAGGGAGGGGCTTGGAGTTCCAAGGGACGGCCTTGGAGTTCCAAGGGACGGCGGTGAGATCTCCTCCCTTTCCTGCCATCTCCCTCCTAAGCATGCCAGTGACCCAGCGAATCCATGTCTGGGAAAAGCACACTGGGAGTGGCCAGCTGGTGTCCTCACAGTCTCAGTGACTTTGGAAAAAAGGCCTGGGATCAGCAAGAGAGAGAGCAAACAGCCCTGGAATTTGCAGATTCCTGTAACTCCAGAACGTCCACAGTGGAAAAGGTTGGAGACTTCCTAGAGCAGGACTGCCCTCTGACATTTCTTCCAGGATGGAGATGCCCAGAGCAAGTATATTCACTAAGCAACACACGACAGAATGCAGCCCAGGCCAGCAGCCACTGGCCACGTGTGGTTACTGAGTGCTTGAGAAGCAGAGGCTACTATCATTGAGGAGCTGAAGGTTTAATTTTATTTAATTTTAATAAACTTAAATTTAAATGGCCACATGTGGCTAGTGGCCACCTTATTGAGTAGCACAGCTCTAGAGCATTTTCTTGTTCTTTAACATATTTGCCAATTGCTCAGTTCAGTCCAATACCTCTCCAGACCCTGGAAACACAGATCTGAGCAAGACACGGTCTTGGCCGTCGGGCAGGTCAGAGGATATCTAGACTTGGGTGCAGGGGGCAAAGGCTCGGTGGGACTGGGGGTTATGGGGGAAAGCTGGGTCGGGGTCTGAGCAGGGAGTTTCCAGGCAGGGTGGGCTTAGTAGAGCACTGTAGGAGCAAATCGTGGTCCGACTGGTGACAATACCCCACGTGCCCAGTGAGGGAGGCAAGGAGAGGACCACCAGGCAGAGGAGCTGTGATCACAGGAAGTAGCGTGTTGTGCTGAGGAGCTTGGGCTTCTTCCTAAAAGGGATAGAGACCCCTTGGATCAGAGGTCCTCAACCTTTTAGGGTCCAGGGAGCTCTGGACTCTCTGTCTCCGCACTTTTGCATGCAATTTCCAGACAGGATCACGGACCCCGTGAAGTCCATTCTTGGAGTGTTTGAACCAAAAGAGTGAAACAGTCTCATATTTAACTTAGAAGGTCCTTCCTTGAGCCAGTAGAAGATGGCTGGAAGGGGGCAAGGCTGGTGCCCAAGATGCTGCACCTTTAAACACTAGAAGAGCTGAGGAGGTTGAGCTTCCCAGCAGACAGAGGGCAGAGGGCAGCGTGTGGACACTTCTTGTATAAAAAGGAGTCTACGTCCTGCCCCTCCTGCGGCCACTGAGATTCCCAGCCAGCCCCTCCCCGGCCCTAAGGTGTGTCTCTGTTGCTCTCCTAAGGGAACCCCAGGCCACGGTCCCTCACAGCACTGACATAAATCCAGAGGCCCTTACCAGCTATGAAGAATAGGTAGCCCTGCCCAAGGTGGACTGGGAAGAGATTCATTCTTTATTGATTTTGGCTTTTTGAGGCTCTATCTTCCTTATTTCTTACCTCTCCTGCATCCAAAGGAGGTGAAATTAAAGTATTAATCAAAATCATACAAATGAAGCAAAAGTCTCGGCCTGCCCTTGGGCCACACTAATTACTTCCAGCAGGCCTGGCCCCTTCCCTGTGTGGAGTGGGGGCCATGGGGGTGTGCCCCGCTGCTCCATCCCGAACCCCCAGCCTCACCAGCGAGACCGGCTTTAATTAATCCTCTGTTACTGTTGAAATTGCATTGTCCCGAGGGGAGGCCCAACTAAGCAGGAATATTATTTTAAACATAGACTGTAAACAACACCGGTCCTCCGGAGAGCCCTGAGGTGCGTGGCTTTGACACTTTCCCTGCCGGAATCAGAAGCCACTTAACTTTTTGTTATCTCCTAAACTAGGCACTTGATATCTCTTCACCCTTTCCTGTTCGGTTGATTATCTAATACTAACAAGAGAAGGTCAGAAGAAAAGAATCACCAACAGTGATAAATGTCTTAGCTCCCCTGTGAAATGATTGCTTAGCATTTGCTTAAAACATCATCAGTTAAAGAAAATAAAAGCTAACAATTGTATGGCGTCTGGCACTGTTCTAAGCCATAAATAGATAGTGATAGGTAGGTAGATGATAGATGGACAGACAGACACACACACACACACACACACATCCTCATGTACACACATATATCATTCATTTAAACCTTGACAACTATATGATATCAACATTATTAATCTGATTTTTGTTTTGTTTTGTTTTGTTTTTTGAGACAGAGTCTCACTTTATTGCCCAGGCTAGAGTGAGTGCCGTGGCGTCAGCCTAGCTCACAGCAACCTCAAACTCCTGAGCTCAAGGGATCCTGCTGTCTCAGCCTCCCGAGTAGTTGGGACTACAGGCATGCACCACCATGCCCAGCTAATTTTTTCTATATATATATTTAGCTGTCCATATAATTTCTTTCTATTTTTAGTAGAGATGGGGTCTCGCTCTTGCTCAGGCTGGTCTCGAACTTCTGAGCTCAAACGATCCACCCACCTCGGCCTCCCAGAGTGCTAGGATTACAGGCGTGAGCCACCGCGCCCGGCCTAATCTGATTTTATAGTATGTAGACAGGAGGCACAGAAAGCTTAAGTCACCTGCTCAAGGTCACACAGCTAATAAATGACAGACCCAGGCTTTGGAGGCAGGCAGTATGGCTTTGGGGTGCACATTCTTAGCTACTACATTATGCCAGATTGACATTTTACTCTTTCCAAGCTTTTGATTTTATTCAGTGATTTGTGAGAATAATATTCAAGTGGGGTTCAACTCCTACATCCTGCAGGCTCTCTTTTGAAAGTTAAATGCGCACAACTTCTTTTTTGGCATTGTCTTCTTTTTCTTTTTCTTTCCATCTACAATTACTTAATTGCATGCATAATTACTTGCATGGGAAATTGGTTCCCCAGTATCTGACAAGCACCAGGAACAAGCGTATTGCCCCCGAGGCCTCTTGCAAGGTGGGATGGATCATTCAGGATGCCCTGCTTTCCTCTGGAAGGGCCAGAGAGGGGATTTGGAGAGTGCTTTTCCCCCAGCGGCTCCCCAGGGATGGCTGTGAACTTGGCAAACTCGCTCAGAATTACCCCAAAAGAGCAATTTGTTCCCTAGCAAAACAGGATAATTGTCTGGGGCAGACCCGGGGCTGCGGGTGCATGGGTCAGCTGAACGTGGGGAGGGGGGACACCCCTCTCCGGCGAGAGTCTGTTTGGGAAACAATTATCTCGCTTGCTTTGAATCAAAGAGAGTCCTGCATCTTGTGCGTGCGCACCGAGATCAAATATAGTGTAAGGTCTCCGCAGATTCCCTTCCTTTCAGGAAATTATTCATTGACAAAGCTGCTGGCCCAGACAGCCGGCTTCCTTACAGTAACTGCTCTTTGCTTTCTGAGAATGAGCCAACCAGGCAGGAACTGTGATTGCTCTTAATGAAGCCTCTTCCCTTTGGAGAACGTCTCTCTTCTGCCCAACTTACATCACCTAAAAGACATGGAGAAGCAGCTTCTTTCTCAAAACTAAGGGAGCGCTCTGTGTTCCTTCCCATACGAATGGCATCACTTTCCAACTTGCTTCAAATATGCAGCAGTAAGGGCTTTGATTGCTGTGAGTAATTCATTCCGTCTGCATCCATTAGACTCCAGCGTATATTAGGCATGGCGCTCAGTGCTGAGGTTTCAAAGACATAAGAACAACAATCCTTTTCCTCCAGCATCTCCCAGTCTATGCTCTGCAAAGAGACTGTGTCGCCTGCAACTGATGATGCTGACAAGCTGGACCACGATGTGGGAAGAGATGCGGAGGCACTTCCAGGCTAGAAGGAAAAGGATGCTGCCATTAATTAGAATTGTCCCACATTGGCCTGGGAAATAATAGAGAGTCATTGATCCCCCTGGACTCTAGAATAATCCTAGAGATGAGCTAGCCCAGTCGTCTCATTTTACACTGATGGAATCTAAGAGTTGGTGCAGAATCGGTGATGCTTTGTCTAAGGTCCCACGGTGGATGAGGGAGACAGGGGTGGCGAGGCCCAGGCAGTGGGAGAAGGTTGGAGCACTGGCTGCCAGAGCAGGCCAGTGGTAGGGAAGTCCAGGAGGAGCCTGTGGGCAGGAAGGCCGTGCAGCTTCAGGGAGGCAGGGCCAGGCCCAGAAAAGACCACGCAGGTGAGGAAAAGAAACCAGGGAGTCTCAAAAGTCAGGACTGGGATAGCCACCTTTAAAGTAAGTCCCAGTTCACATTATTTTATATTTTCTCAGTGTTGGTGGCTTCATTGGTCATTGAGGTTGGAAAGTATTCAGAAAACTTAAGGTGACTATTGACCCTGAGTAGGTGGGGGTCAGGGATACAGCATGCAAGGGTCCCTCTGAACTTTTAACACCCAGATTTCTTTTGAATCCTCCATGATAAAAGATATTAGCAAGAAAGTAAAGACTCATCAGCTGAGTCTCAACAATTTCCCCATCTCTGTCCCCAGGCATCTGCTTAAGTGATCATCGCTTTAAATCTGTTCAGAAACCTTGCACAGTGTTATCTCTTTTATTGATAAAGAAATTGAGTGTCAGAGACAGCAAGCATCTCATGGCTCAGGAGAGCAGAGAAGCTCCTATTTGAGGCAATGCCTCTTGGACTCCTCACCTGTTCTACCACTATAAGAATCCGTTATCCAGGCAAATAACGCTACAGTTGGAAAACATCTTTCTTACATGCATTCTCATTTGAGCAACATAAATTCACATTTCACAAGAGACCAAACTGAGTCGTTAAAAACTTAAATAATGTCACCAAAATCATACGCCTAATAAAGACAAAGCCATATTTAAAAATTCGGAATAGCATTACTCCTGGAGGCCAGGAACAAAATGTAGAGCTGTATTAGGCTAAGCAGCATAGGAATTCAACAGCCTAATCCCATTTAAAAATAGCTTTCTTAGATTGCCCTGGCTGTTGGGCAACTCATTAGATTCTGGATAGACAAGCTATCGCTGTGGCATTTCTGTCCCATTGTAGTTGTCTCTTTGTGAAAGTTTTCTCTTTTTCTTTCTCTAGGGTGCAAAGAAAGAAAGAAAGAATATCAGCCATTCAGTATTACCATTAGAAATTTTGTCTTCCCTCCTGCACCTCTAAAAAATATTACATATATATTTTGTGACAAGGCTGTCAACATGATCAGAGGAGCTAATTCTAGCTAGAATGTCTTTCTGTCTTCTGAGTAACATAAACACACAATACACACACAAATTAAAAGTAAAGAATATAGAACTATCTTTGGTGCCACAAGGAAATGACCACAACTACAAACCACAAGCTGCGGAGACACAACCATATTTGAACCCAAACATGGAAGGATGAAAAGAGCAAACACAGACCTTCTCAGATTTGGGGCAAAATTCAGTTTCCCGAGAAAGCCCTCTAAAATTTGCTTTTACTGTCCTAAAAGTGCTATCAGGTGACCCTTAGATCCTTAGATCTACAGGTGTGGATTAGATGCAGGGGAACAAAAGATAGAAAAAATAAAAAAAAAACTGAGGGGAAAGTTTCTTTAGACCTGGTTTTGTGCCACATAATGGCAAGTTTGGTGGAGTTGAAATAGGAATGACCATATACACTTGCCATCTTGATTTTCTGAGATCCTGTCTTCTAGACACAGAAGACTGATGGAGATCAGGTTAGGTGTTGAAGGGAGAGGAAGACACAGTCAACGTGTCATACCACAGGCAGCTACATCTTATGGAGTTCTTTAGAATGCGTGAGAGTCACCTGAATGCCAGAAATGAATTTGGAGACATGCCTCAACACAAATAAACACCCAGAGCTTCAACCTAATTCTGGAGAGTCTGTAAGAATAGCCTCGACTGCTCCTATTTGAAGATGAGGAAATGCCAGGAAGGAAATATCAGGGTTTTCAAAAGTTGTTGAGAAAAACAAAGGCAAAGAGGGAAGAAGACAAGTCAAGCAAGGAACATTTATCGAAGGAGGGATTTATCCTAGAAACAGAGGAAGAGTTTGGGGAAATTAAGGATAATTGATGTCTTTGGAAAACCGTTCAAGAAAGAGATACAAAAGAACGATTAAGTCCTAGATGGTAAGATAACAGAAAGACATTGATATGGCAGAGCTCAGGAAAGTGAGTACAAGAGGAATGTTCAACTGTTTTAGAGATAAAAGGAACATTAGAAAAATCTGGAAAACAGAGAAATAAGCCAAATTAAATCAGAGGCTGGCGTATAGAAGATACCCTTTGGAAAATTACAGTCCCTTAAGTGGAAAATAAAAATACAGAAAGAAAATACTACAGAAAAGTTTCCACATACGGGAAAGGAGTTTCAGTGTGTGGATAACAAGCATAGCCGATCAAGATGAGAAAGTAAGTGACTAGAAGAAAATATTCAACAATATAATACAAGAAAATGTTATTTTTATAGAAAGACTTGAATTGTATATAAAGACTTGGAATTCCTTGGGGCACTAGGTCTCGGGGAAGAATTTAACAGAGGTGAACAACACCAAGATATGTCAAGGACAAGGACTGAACACTGTGAGCATCACGGCAGAGAAAAAATAATAAGCTAGAACCTTCAAAGAAGAAAATAATGAAGCTAGCTGTAGGTTTCTCCACACCAAGAGTGATGTCAGAGACTGAAGGACAGTACCTACCAGGTCCTGAGGGAAGTGACATATGTCTCCTGAACCCCAGTTCACCTGGCTCCTTGGACGTGCAGAGTCCTGCTCTGGGCAGCAAACGTGGGAATTGTATCAAGTCATGGAGCAGCTACAGCTACCTGTGGGCCAAACAAATTTATACAACTGTCATCTCTCTGTCCCGGATTCCCTTTGCTTCAGCAATGGCCCTAGCTACAGAGTATGTCAGTAGTTTTGCATTCACAGGCTTGGTGTAGTGTAATTCCATCCCTTCAAGACCTCAAACTTTGTCCTTTTCAAAACTCCTCTCCGTGCCATCCTCCTAGACGGAGCCAGCGTGACTAGTCGTATCTTACATTATATCGAAGTGTTCTCATTCCTCACATATTCACCACATGAACGAAGGAATCCTGTCACTGCAACCCAGATCACTCTTCCATTTCCTTGTACCTTAACTCTTTGTAAGGAAATTTAAATGAGGAAAGGGTACATAGCTAGGCAGCGGGAATGGTCGCTGCAAAATGCAGCCCTCACCAGATCTTTCCACGTAACGGAATTCCAGCTGTGTTTTAGGGAGCAGCCATCACTGTGGTCAGTTGAATGGAAGGCTTTGCAGACACTTCCTGCTCATTTTCTCTACTTCTTTCTTCCCTGGATTTACTGGCTCTGCTCATTCTACTTCTAATTCCTAAATCTAAAACATTTCCCTCCTTCAATGAAATACATTTTCCTTCTTAGTGATATTACCCAATACCCTTCATGGGTAAGAGTCAGACACAAAAATTCTCAAAAAAACAAGAACTTGAGAAATAAACTCTTCCTGGGGGAAAAAATGAGAAATCAAAATAAAGAATTTAGAAATAGAGAAAAACAAATTAAAAGGGTTGGTACTGAGAATTAAATCCATTAGATATTGACCTAGGAATAAGCAAGTTTTATTTTTTTATATACATATAAAACATATATATAATATATATACATATACACATATATATAAAACATATATATAATATATATACATATACACACATATATAATATATATACATATACATATATATATATATAACTTTGCAGACACATATACATAAACCTTGGCAATATAAAAACAATAGTATAACTAAAATTCTCACAGAGCAGGGATACAGCATGGAAGGAAATAAGTTTGTGCTAGTGCCTCTTTCTTTCATGGCAAAGAATCAATAAATGCTATCTAAAAGTTATATTTGTAACATTTCTAAAAAGGATCAAATAACAAAATCCAATGATTCCTAACTTATAATTATTTTTCACACTCTTTTTTGTAACTGAACCTGGATATTAATGGCTGATAAGGAAACATTTAAATTTAGTTCAATAATTATTGCTGTTTTATATCGGCTCTCTCTTCTTTTATATAAAAATAAAATTATTTTTGAAACTCTGAGAAGTGGCACAGTACACTTTTCCGGAATTACTTCCATCTACCCATGTACCTTTCTAGTGTTTTACCTACGTATGTGCACTGGAGAAAGGTTTGAAATGATATGAACCAATATGTTAAAAGTCATTTTTCAGATGACAACATTTTAGTAACTTCATTTTTTCGGCACTTTCTGTGTTGCTCAAATTTTCATAGTAAGAGAATGTATCTCTTTTATAAAAAAAATGAAATGATTTGAAAAATCCAAGGATGGGTCATCGTGGCAATGAAGTGATCAGTTATCAGGTGTTCAGCGCCAATATCATGCCAGAAACTCTGGTTGGCCCTGATGGGCAGACCCTGCTCCCCAGGTAATTAAGGAGGAAGAAAGCAGCCAAGACGAAAGCGATGTAGCAGAAGGTAGATGAAGTGCGAGCCCTTGAGTCTGGGCAGGGGAGAGTGATTCTTGGAATCAGTGAGCCCTAAACTATAGGGCTCCAGACTGGAGAAGCAGCAGCCCCAGGGAGGTGCTCAGTGGGCATTGGAGGGCGGGTCTAGAGAGTCAGGGGTGAGAGGAGAAGAAGCACCTGACGCCGTGTAGGATGGACGCAGTGAAAGCGCAGAGCAACAGAGCTTTCCGTCTGAAAGAGTTGTCACAGAAGGAAGGTGGCCTTAGGAGAGGAGGAGGGCAGGTGCCAGGTGAACTGGCCGTTCCGAATGCCTCGCGGAATGGGCTTCTTTCTGGCCCACTTTGCTGAAGCCCAGGGAGCCTTCCAGCGCCCACCCAGGGCTCTCTCTCAGCAGTGCATTTTCCTCTTTGTAAAAACCTCTTTCTTAAAAAAATAAATAGATATAAAAATCAGCATTTGCTCCTTGTTTTGTGCAAAGTTGGGAACACATATTGTTTGCAAGACAAACACGAGGAAATAAATCTTCTCACAAAGCCAGTTTGGGAAATTAAACATTGATTGGATCGTACCCAGAAAAGCTTGGGGGAACCAAATTGTCGGCATCTCAAACTCATTACAGGGAAAGGGAGGATTAAAGGTTTTTAGGCTTGACAGACCTAAGCCGAACCCTTCCCCAGATATTTTTTGCCCTGGCATGATCTATCCAGAGAAGGAGGGGAGGGAAGAAAAAAAAAAAAACAAAAGAAACTCACCACGGAAAAAAAAGATAAAATATACAATTTTGGAGACTTGTGGGTTGCCCTCCAAAATCTGCTTTGTACGGAAATCACACAAAGAAAGAGTTGCAGCTTGATCAAGTTGTCCAGGATTAAGAGACTAATGTATGAAAAACCTTACCACAAACAGAACCACATTCTTTGGATTTAGCAGAAAGTTTCAACTGTAATTAATTTGCAAAAAGGAAAAACCAAGTGAAACATTTTAAAAACTAACTGTCCTGGAAAAGGGAGCTGGTAGCCACTTTGGAAAAGGCATCCAGCAAGTCGAGAACAGATCTAGAGGGTGGGCAGAGAGATACCAAAAAGAAGCTGGTGTCTCTGCCAGTTTCTGGGGCTGCACTCAATTATCACAAACTTCATGGGTGTAATATAAGTAAAATGGGATCTTCTCTCGTTAGAATTCCACCAAATATCACCCTATTCTAATTCACACTGAGATTTATGGCTACTCCCTGGCTTTGAAAGTCTTAAAGAGCAAGTCACACTTATTACAATGTGTTTTGTCAGCCAGGGTCTTTCATTTGGGAAGCCCAGGCTGCCTAAGCAGCCACATAGGTTACAAAGAAAGAGAAAGTCCATGTGTATGTGTGGGGGGCGGTGGCAGCTCACCAGGGTTCCACGCCAAACCTCCAAACAAGCTACGCCAGGAGACTCCACATTGTTGTCTAGACATTAGGTGGTGCTTGTCTGGGCTTCCTCTCTCTGCTCTATTTTGGCCCCGTTCTGCTCCTAGTGTGGTACTTGCACTGCCCTAATTAATCCTCAGCAACCACCCCATTTGATTGTTGTGGGAATTAAATGAGATCCCTGAAGGTGCATTGAAGGTGTTTAATAAATAGTCACTAAATGAATTACTGAACGGGCCTGGCCCAGAGTAGGTGCTCGGAGGTAGAAGCTGTTATGGTTGTCAGATATCAAGGCATGTCTACCCAGCAGCAGACTTTCATTGGCCACCCCCAGGAAAGGTCCCATAGCTGACCTCTACAGTGCGGCTGGAAATTCAAGAAATCACCTGACCTGTGCCACGTGTGGAATTGCACTGGTGAGCACGGTATGACTTTTATAAACCTATACACAGCTATACCCAGCAGCCAAAACACACTGCTCAGGAGCTGTGATACATTTTGATGATAAAGAAAAAATTCACTTTATATATATATATATATATATATTTTTTTTTTTTTCCCCTCCCATCTCTTCTCCCTTCAGGGCAAAAACAGGAACCAAGGGAAAGATACAGAGAAGACAAGAGGGCAGTTCCTGCTTTAAAAGGGCTGAAATGACTATTACTTTTTTTTTCTGTTGGTTCTAACAGTCATCTAAAATTGAATTAGGAAGAACAAAATTGATTTTGCTAAATTGAAAACCCATTCAGTATGTTGAGGTTTTAAGGAGATTCTGATGTTGATCTCTGGCTTTCTTAGGAACATTTAATGTCTGGCTTTTAGGGAGACACCTTTTAAACTCAGAATGGCTCCCCAAGAAGCTAGTCGAGAGCCAAACCTCTCCACCAGCAGAAACCACGGGCCACTCTCCCCGGCACCCCTGTCTCCCTCTCTCCTCGGCTATACCACTGACCGCCAAAATTCTGTCTCTTTAAAAGAATAGGTTAACCTGGACTCTTCTGGATGCAAGTGACAGAAGCTTAATTATTCCCTTGAGTACCTAAGAAGTCCAAAGGTAGACTAGCTTTAGGCATAGCTGGATCTAGTCACACATGGTATTTGTGAGAATCTTTTTCCTTCCTTAGCTCTAACTTGCCCTATGTTGGTTTATGTGTTAGTCAGGCTTTACATTGTCATGGCAAAGAGGATGGCATAGAAAGAGAACCTCTTTGCAGCAAAACTCCCAGGGCCAATTCTCATTAGTCTGGTTTAAGTCACACGGTTACCCTTAACTATGAATGTCCTGGAGCTGGGATAGGGTCCCTTCCAATAAGACCCACATGGACTGAGCACATGGGGGTGAGATGCTTGTCTGGCACCAACAGAAACAAAGATGTTCAACACTGAGGGCCAGTCTAATAGTACCTCTGCCACAAAAATCTCTGATAAATTCTCTGAGTGTGAAGAAAAATTATCACCCTTTTGACATACTCCAACAACCCAGTCCTTTGTTATTGTTAACTACTTTTAAATTTTTCGGTTAGCACATTATATAGTGTTCATTGCTAGGTCTTTGGTGCACATATTCTTTGCCTTGTTAGAGCAACATAGGGAAGGAGCACTAGATGTGAGTGTGAATTCTTCCTTTTAAATGCTGGAGGGCCACACACATGGAATAAAAATCTCTTTGAGATGCAAACATCTTAACTTGAAAAATGGAAATAAGAATGTTTGCCATAGAGTGATATTGTGAGAATTAGTACATATTAGAAAATATATAGCTTAACATACGCAAACACACACACACACACATATGAACATACACACACATCACCCAAGACATTGCCTGCTGCAAAGAATTAGCTATAAACTTCTTAAGCATTGTGCTCACCCAATTCACCAATTTTATTTCTCAAAGCACCCAAAATAATGGCATTGTACACAGGTAGTTCTTAATGTGGGTTGAATGAATAAAAGCATCACTTAATCAACGGGGGAATAATGATTCCCTTTTTAGAGTATTTGTTTACCCTCCTGGGGAAAAAATAAAGACAACCGTTTCAGCATCCCATTTGAGCTCCTAAGTCCTGCCTCACTGCTCTTAGAATATAGAACAGAGTTTGCAAATGTGCCCAAGGGTTGGTAACATTTAGGTGCCAACTTAGTATGAAGCAACACATTGGATATTGACTCATCACTTGTTTCAGACTATGAGGTCATCGCAAGTGTTCACAAACAATATGTTACTTGATCAAACAGAATGGTAGAAGTGAGAAAGCTCTGGGCTGGGCCTTGGAGGTCTGGCTGCATTCAAGCATTGCCTCCACAGTCTGAAACCACGCACTCGGGCAAGTCAGCGCTGCCACACGCTTCAAGTGGAGATTCAGTGTCTGCTTTGTGGTATTTCTTTAAAGACTGAGTTTGCTGAAGTTTGCTAGATAAGTGACATAAGAATTATGGACTGACTCCCCTGCTCCATCCTGGGACTCAGTTTCCCTACTTTTTAAGTGAGAAAATTGCACCAGCTCAAAAATATGATTTGTTTTAGCACTAACTGATATTCACGTTGTAAAAACACACAAGTGACTTCGGCACTATTATTGTCTCCCCTGCCAGCTGGTCACGAACGGGGAAGAGGTGCCAATGAGCCCACCATGACGTACAGATCGGCAGCTTCAGTGCTGTTTGCATTAAAAACAGTATAAGTGGCCCAGACAAGTTGGTAAAAATCTAAACATAACTAATGTTCTTATTAATAGATATTGTTTTAATCTTCAAAGTAACACGCTACCCCAAATTCCTCCTCCAGGCTCTCTCTGCCCCTGTGGGTCAGTGTCAATCACTTTTCCCCCACTGCTCGCTCATCTGGAAGTGGCCCCTCTGAGGACCCAGGTGACATGCAAGAGCAAAGATTATTCTGGATTATTTCCCCGTTAAGGAGGTCTTTATCCTTAAAGCCGATCTTTTCCCACTGTCTCTATGGTTTACCTTTAATTGTATGCTTCCTTCAGAGAAGTTTTGAGGGGTTGGCAGAACATTGGCTCAGAAATCTGAGATAAGTATGAATCTGGGCTGGATGAACTTGACCACTTCATTAAGTCACCTTGAACTTCGGTTTTCTCATCTGCAAAATGGGGCAGATCACTTCATTTCTACAGTTTTCTTTCCTCAGATCCATAATCTTGGGTCTTGTCAAGAGAAAATGTCAGACCAACCTGAACAGAGGGATTTTCTCACAAAATGATCTTCAAATGCGTCTAGGTCATGAAAAGCAAGGAAATTTTGAGAAACTATCCCAGATCGGGGGAGAATAAGAGAAGCAAATGCCATGTGGGATCCTGAGCCAGGACAAGGATCTTAGTGGGAGAACCAGTAAAATCTGGACAAAGTTTGTTGCTAAGCAAATAATGTTATATTGATGTTAATTTCTTAGTTTCAAAATACATGGCGTGCTTATGTAAGATGTTAGCATTCGGGAAAGCTGAGTGAGGGGTATACAGAAACTCTGTACTGTCTGAGACTCTGCTGTAAATCTAAAACCATGTAAAATAAAATTTTGAAATCAGAATAATGGGGCTAATGCCAATATCTAACTCATGAGGCTGAAGTGAAGCTCAAACACGACGATACGGACAAGACGTGAGGCACGTCGCAGGGGCTCGATAAATCGCTAGATTTATCTAGATTCTAGTCTTGCTTTGCCACCTCGCTCAGAGTGAAGATGATTTGCCTTCAATCTGAAAAAAACAAAAATACACACATAATTGCTGAAGTCTGTAAATTAGACAAATGGACACCATTATGGCCGGGGCACGGAGCAGAAGGAATATATTTCAACTGTCTGAGTCTTTTGAGAAAACCTAAGGGGAGGACAGGAAGAGAGCCGCTCAACATTCCGTTCTGCCTTGCAGGCCAGCTGCTGACGGTGTTTGGCAGGCACAGCGCTGGAAAGTCTGGTCATGGAGGTAGAAAAAGCTCCGCTTCCGTCCCACCAACCACACGTAGCCGCACACACAAAGTCCATTTTTCTTCCTTCAAATAGAACTTCTCCTTAGTGGAACAGGAAAGGACTTCGGAGGTCAGTTTGGAACTTTCTGGAGTGAGTGCATCTGACCTTCTTTGCCTCCGCCCTAACTTTGCATACACCAGAAGCAAGAACATCACCTATCCCGGGAACATGAGACAATATTCACATAGCACCTTAAATATCTTCCCGTTCCTTTGACAAAGAGACCATTTAAGAATGGTCAAAGAGACCATTTCAGAATGCCAGGAATCTGTCAGAGTGAAAGAGCCACCACTAAACAAGTGCTGGGTGTTTCAGGGAGATTCAAGTTGTTCTGTAGTGACTTTCCCAAATTTTCCCAGTTTTTAACCACTGCACGTAGAGAACCCAGTGGACTTGGTTTAAAACCTCTGCCCTTTCTGTTGCATTTTCTACCTTACTGCAGTACCATAATTCTAAACCAGAGGTTTCTATTGCTGTGTATTATTACTTTCCTCAAATCAGCACTGACACTGTGCTGTGTACAGCAGTGGTTCCCAAAGTGTGGCCCCAGGAACAGCAGCATAAGCATCACCTGGGTGTTCGTGAGAAATGCGGACCCTTGTGGATCCCATCTCAGACCTATCGAATTAGAAACTCCAGAATGTGGGATCCAGCATCTGTGTTTTCATGAGCTCACAAGGTGATTCTGATTCTGGTGGCCATTAATGTTTGAGGATCCCTGGCTTATGACATTAAGCCCAAACTTCTCAATCTGACTTTAGCACTCATATTCCAGCCCCAGATGACTTCCAGGATTACCTTATGGAAGCTATAACTTCATTTGAGACACAAATATGGTCCTATTTCATATATATATATATATATATATATATATATTTTAATTCTAATTATTCATGGAATTCTCTACCTGCCCAACTTAGCATGCCAATATCTCCCTCTTAAGGACAAATAACTTTCCTGAATCATGCAAAGACCCCATCAGAGTGGTTCGTGCTCTTACCTACTGCTAAGCAGTGAGTCTCTCCTTCGCTCAGGACATGAGCACTGCCGGTGGCTCCTCCACGGTGCAGTGGGTGCTTTGCCCCTTCTGTAGTGATTAACTTGTGGGTCCAGTCTTTTCGGGCAGGAACTATATTCAGAGGCTTAGCCACTGCAGCCACATTGTGACCATGAGGCTTGATGCCCAGGTCTAGAGGCGCTTCTGGGCTCAGATACACACTTCGAAAATCACCTTTTCCCATAAGCTGAGGACTTTAAGGATGAGACCACATTCCAGCTCAGCTTCCTTGACAATGAAGTTCTTTTCTCCTGGCTCACCTTTAAAAGGATCACCAGCCCATCTAAAGCATTAAAATAATACTGAACCTATAAAAGAGAGGGATGGGGATTTTGATTACGTTACTCCCCAGGATGCTTCTAAGCCCTGTGCAAACTGACTCAATTACCATCACTGCAGAATAGCGTATTGAGAAATTAGGAAAACCAAAGTTCAACTATGGAAAGCCAAGAGCCTCTGGTTCCTCCTAGAGAACTTGCCAAGACCCTCCTCACTCATTTGTCCTCCTGGCATTAATTCTGCCCCAGCTTCTTCGCAGCACCCAGCGTGAGCTCCCGTTTTCAGGGTAACTTCTGACTTCCAATCTTGGCAACTGATCTTATTTTCCCCAATTCAACTCTTAAGAGAATTCAAGGGAATCTGGATTAGATTTAATTCTTCTGGCTCTTCAGGGGTCATTCCTAGTCCCAATCCAAGCCCCTTAGCTGACAAACCTTTGCACTATTCTTCGGTAAGGGTCTTAATCAAGACATACGACTGTTGCCACTCCCTTTGCTGGGAGCAGTGGATCTAAAACAGGGGTGAGGAGCCTGCAGCCTTAAGGCCAAATGTGTCCTTCTAGGTCCATAAATGTGGCCTTTTGATTGAATCCAAATTTTACAGAATAAATCATTTTATTTTTATTAATACATTTTTGTTCTTCTTTTATATTTTTGTTTTATTTTTTAAATGAATGTATTTAAAATACCAAAGAATAAAATAAGTTTCAGTTCAATAATCCTCCCAGATTGACCAGCACAATTAGAACGTTTGTTAGCCATTAGGGCTAAATTGGTGGCTGCTATGCTCATGAGTTAGGTCTAACTTCCCCCTCCTGACTGGCACCACTACTGCACAAAGCTGGTTGGTGAGAGTTTCTGGGGCTTGAGTATGCCAGTTGTAGCTTTTGAGAACATTGCACCGTGTTTCTGTTGAAAGTGGAATTTGTGAGTAGTTGTGCAGTTCTGTCTTCTTAGTAGCCCATCATGTCAAAGAAGACCAAGAGAACACTGAAGGAAGAAAACAGAATTTTTCATGAGGATTGGGAATTGCAATATTATCTAGTTTCTGCTAAAGATAAGATGATTTGCTTGCTTTGTGATAGTACCATTTCAACATTAAAGAAATTCAGTACTCATCAGTATTATAATACTCACAAGGACCACAAATATTTTAAGTTAGAGAGGCGTGAAAGGTTGTATTGCAGAAATTAAAAGATGAAAAGCAAAAGCAAAGACAATTCTTTCAAGCGGCAATAAGACCTAGAAATAATACCACAGAAGCAACTTATAAAGTAGTTTATATACTTGGGGAAAAAGGGAAGCTGTTCAATGATATACAAATGGTGAAAGATGCATTGTTGAATTATAGGATGCTCAGATCCCTATAAAATTTCAAAGTACAAATTGCCTCTTTCAAGAAGAGCCATAACTGATCAGCATCATGAATTAGCCTCCAATTTAACAGAACAATTTCAAGCAATACTTCAAAAGGAAAATATATATTATACAATCATTTTGGATAAATCAACTGATACTACTGACTAGGCATGGGATTTATACTTCATTCAGGTCATAACAGAAGATTTTCTTTGCTACAAAGAGTTACTCGGTTTGGGCATAGAACACAGGGAATAGCTATCTTCAACAACTTTCAAGATAAATGTTGTGAAGTTGGACTGAATTTGGTAAATTTCATGAGCATACAGTCAGTGCACCTTCCATTACAGGAAAACATGAAGGGGTTTATTGCACAGATAAAAAACGTATTAACAGATCCAAATGCTCTCATTTATTTTCATTGTATCTTTCATCAGCAAAATCTCTGCGCTAAAGCTACTATTTTCAGTGACACTTTGTAAGAAGTTATAAGTATTGTTAACTATATCCATGCAAATGCAACATGGCATCTTCAGTTTCATAACATGCTCAAGTTGAGCTATGAGGTATTCAGGGTGGATTTTCTGTATCATTCTAAAGTGCATTGAGAAAGATGTTAGCCAAAATTCTATCTCCCTGAGAACAGATAGTTAAATTTTATGAAGAACAGAATCAGCAATGTGAAAAATTGAAAGACGATTTCTATAGGAATGCAGCATTTCTGTGTGATATCATGTCAAATCAAAAAGACTTGAATTATTTCTTTTCAAGTTAAAACTAAGTCTATATATGTTATGTGGCAAAAAAAAAAAAAAAAAAAAAAAAATCCAAGCATTTTGAAAAAAGCTTTTTTCAAAACACTTCTTCAAAAGGAAATTTCAGGTGAATATTTTCCCCAATTAGCAAAGGTCATCAATGAGCAGGAGGATATATGCAAATCATTTGAAGAATATGCAGCTGTTATAGACCTATTAATTGGAGAAGACAATAAAAGTTTCACTGACTTTGAGAATCATGACATCACACTCAAATTAGCATTTCAGCCTCACCTAGTTATATCACCAAAGCACCTAAAAAACTACAGATGAAATTGTTGGAGCTTTCAGTAGATGACATTTTAAAGTCATTGTTTGATGCTAAAAAAATCTAATTGAAATATGGAAAAATGCAATAGAATACACAGGCCTTCAGCAACATGCCCCAAAAATGCTCTCTTGCTTTTCAACCATTTATTGCTGTGAATCTGCATTCTCCTACCTAATCCAAATCAAGAGCCCCTGAAGGTCACAAATGACTGATATCCATCTAGAAGAACAACTGAAACCGTGGACCTCCATACTGCAACCAAATATGTAAATGCAAAAAGCAGACACAGCAAAGTCATTAGGGTTAGTTAATTTTAAAACTAACAAATAGTTTTCATTTTTTTAATTATTAAGTACATAGTAGTTAGATTTTTACAAAATAATGTACATTTTTAAGTGTACCTAATTGAAGTTTCTTGAATGCAGCCTTATTCGATTACAGCTAAATTAATGTGGCCTTCTAACATGAAAAGATTCCCCACCCCTGTCTTAGACATTGAAACAAAGACCTTTGGGGACATGATAGGGGGAGCATTTTTATTTGAATGTTTGTCCTTAATCAAAAAGAAATGAAAATATTGAGAGACAGTAGAAAAATAAAAAGGAGCAATTACTATATTTGCTATAAAAAGACTAGTCAATCCAAAGTTTTAATTTTATTCTTAGCGATAAAAATTTTAATTGAAATCTTAAAGATTTCATTAATTCACTAACTCTTGAGTCACGACTCAATACTACTTAAAGTTCAGTGTTAAAAATTTCTACATATGAAAAAATGAGAATAGTACCCAGACACAGAGGGAAAGGGATATTTTTTTTTTGAAAAGAAAAACCTAAATTATTATTATTATTATTATTATTATTTTTTTTTTTTTTGAGACAGAGTGTCGCTTTGTTGCCCAGGCTAGAGTGAGTGCCGTGGCATCAGCCTAGCTCACAGCAACCTCAAACGCCTGGGCTTAAGCAATCCTACTGCCTCAGCCTCCCGAGTAGCTGGGACTACAGGCATGCGCCACCATGCCCGGCTAATTTTTTTTTCTATATATATTTTAGTTGGCCAGATAATTTCTTTCTATTTTTAGTAGAGACGAGGTCTCGCTCATTGCTCAGGCTGGTCTCGAACTCCTGACCTTGAGCGATCCACCCGCCTCGGCCTCCCAGAGTGCTAGGATTACAGGCGTGAGCCACCGCGCCCGGCCGAAAAACCTAAATTATTAACTCACCAACTCCATACCTATTTTTCCACAGGACAAGGAAGAGGTTAGCAGCCTTTTAATGAAAAGAGAAATGAGTTCGAACCAAGGCTTCCCACCTGCCTTTCTAATAGAAACCAAGGGTTCTGTCAGTTTATTTTTTAGGTTTGTAAAAAGTAGAATTGATATATTTTCAAACTTCATAACAGGCTAGAATTTGTGCTGTGATCTTCCTTATCAAAGATGCTACAAAGTCACTTTTACCCATTTAAAAAGGAGGGAAGAAAAGATGCACGGAAAATGTCAGGTTTTGGACTTGATAAAATAGTCTATCTAAATGTAGATTCCTGGCAAAATGGTCGAGGAAATTTACACCCATCATGCAAATACAGGAAGCTGAGAGCATGTCCAGCAGGGACTATTGCAGGAGCAAAACATGCGTGTTATGCTTTGATTCCAGTGCCCTGAACAGTGGCATGGAGCCTGGGGTCCCACGTCCCAGGTCTGGATATCAGAGCAACTCTGCTCTTGTGCTGCTCTGAATGCAATACCCTCCACTTGGCCTTGGTCACCCACGAACTCATTTCCTAGCCCCTGAGGAAACAACAGCCTCCAACTTTCTAGCTGAAAATAAATTAGATTGTCAATGGGGAAGATATTTACTAGGTAGGAAAAAAATACATTTCGTTTCTCAAGTACAAACATGAAGTGACTATTGCAGGACTCGGACCACCTCCACTCCAGGGTCCAGACAGTTTGTTCCTGTGGAACCATGAAGTGGAATAAGATGTTCAAAATGATAATCATATAAATAACTGTCAGGATATGGACGGGGAATAGGGGAGCGTCAGAACACAGGGGCCCGGAGGTTGGATGGGCCGTTGGAAAGTTGAGTGGAGATGGGTTGCGATGTTTACTCTCTGCATTGAGAATTGTGCATAGCAATTTTTACTAATGAGCGAAGGTTGCAGCAAGGTGAATAAACTGGATAACGCCAAAAATATGCTCCTAGCTGATTTGTAATATTAGGTTCTGACTTCGAGCTATTAAACTTGGGGTTTGATTGACTGGGATGATGCCAGGGTCATCTGTTGGGAAGGGTGAAGATGTGGCAAGGCGTGGGCAGCTGCACAAGTGCAGGTGGTGTGTGAGTCAGAGTCTGAGTGTGAGTGTCAGTCTGTGTGTGAATCTCAGTGTGAATCTCAGTGTGAGTGTGAGTGTGTGTGTGAGAATCTCAGTGTGAGTCCATGTGGGTGAGTGTGAGCGTGTGTGTGTCAGTCTGTGTGTGTGAGTGTGAGTCTGTGTGTGAATCAGGGTGTGTGTATGTGTGTGTGTGTGTGTACCGGGGTGTGAATTGTATCTTGAAAAAGATTGCCAGGCCAGCACCCAGGGTGTAGCTTAAACCCAAACAGTGATTCTCAATCTTGGCCACACGTAAGAATCACCTGAGAGACTCCAAACACTCCTGGTGCCCGGCCGCACCCTGCGCTGATGAAATCAGAATAGCTGAGGGTGAAACCCAAGCAGGGTGTGCAAACTCCACAGGCGATGCCAGTGTGCAACAGGAGATGAGAAAACCACTGGCCTGGAGCATTGCCACCATGAAATGAGCATTAGAATTACCTGGGTACTTGTTACCAAGGCCAGCGCTAACTCAGGTTCTAGGGTGGGGCCCAGAACTTCCCAGTGGGCTCCCTAAACACCTGTGATAAAGACGGCACCTGCTCCCCACCGACAACACTTCTGGGGATCATTTTAAGTCGAGAGGTGAATGATATGAAGACAGAGGCGCTGGTAGGGTGTTGAGAGTGGCGTGTGTAAAGCTAGACATTGGGAGCCAAGGCTCAGGTCGAGGACTTCACACAGCACTTCATGTAAGGCGCCTGCACACGCCTACAGAATCCACGGTGACTTGGACAAATCTATTTGGTTGGTGGCAGGGCTGGGAAGCTCTCCCCAGACTCAAGAGGAAGACAGTAATTCCCAATATAAGTCAGCACTCACTCACATAATTATCCTGTTACTCACATCTGTTAGAAAGGCTGCAAAGGGACATTCCATAGGCTTGGATTAGGTTCTAACGATTTTTTTTTTTTCCCCGATGAGAAAAGCACACGGGGTTTTAGAGAATGGGTGTGGTGAAATTTGTTTTGACTTTTCCGAGATAAATTTTGGTCACCTTTCAGGCCCACGCACGATCCTGAAGACTTGAGGCTCCTGGACAACTGTTAGTTTTGAAGACACAGATATCAGCGTCTTTCCATATTCACAATCTCTCTCTCTCTTTCTCTCTCTCTCTCTCTCTCTCTCTCTCGTCACCTCTCCATCTGCTGATCTGTTGATCCATATAAGTACTCCACTTCTTAATGCAGGATGAGAGGCTACATGGAGAGCTCGTAGCCTGCTCATCACAAAGATTCTTACATACCGATCTCTCCCCAGTTTCTGCTGAAACCTGGCATTTCCCAGGCTGAATAGCCTCCTCCCAAGGAGGAGGAACTGAAGGAAAGAAAGTTCTGGCCAGCTCAAGCTTTTAGGGGAATGTGGGTGAGGAAACTAATCCCTCCTGCTGAAGAGCAGCCGGGCCAGACAGATCAACACTGAGCCTCTTGCAAGAAGTGACTTGGGACAGCTAGTAATGAATCCGAGATTTGGTCCAAGCCTTTCTTATCTCTGATACGGCCTCTGGCATGGTTCAGCTTAGCCCTGACTCATGGGACAAGCCCCATGGCTGAACCACCCTGCCCACTTCCCACAGACTTGGAGGTTTTCTGTCCAGTAACTGACTAAGACGACCAGTCTTCCCGTATCAGATATGAGCAGTGCTTAGGGCAAAACTGCCGTGTGCACAGGAGAAAGTGTCCACACGTCAAAACTGGGAGGCTATTGTAGTCCTTCAAAGTAATGCCTTTAAAATTTCCCCTGCTATCACAGTGGAAAAAATTATTCAATCATGGACGCTTACAGCAAAAAGAGATCTTAACTTGCAGCCCTGTTGAATAAAGGACAACTGAAGACCATACAGTTTGTAGAAGAGCCTTGGTTAGAATTGAGGTCTCCTGGCTCCAGGTCCAATATCTAGAGTAGAATATCAGGGATGAATTTGTACAAGAGGCCACTGGCTTGGTTTTCAAGTGGGAATTCTGGAATATTCTAGATCTAACTGTCCACTCTGGTAGCCACTAGTACATATGGCTATTAAGCATTTTAAATGCAAATGTGCAAATTGAGATGTGATGTGAGTACAAAATGCACACCAGATTTTGAAGCTTTGGTGTGAGAAAAAAAAATGTAAAATATCTTATTAATATAACATGTTGATTATGTATTGAAATGATAATGTTTTGGATATATCAAGTTAAATAAAACATATTATTAAAATTTAGTCCTCTATGTTTTTCCTCGTTTTAATGTAGTTACTAGAACATTTAAAATCATCAGTGGCTTGCATTGTATTTTTATCGGACAGCATTGTTTTCATACATGAGCCTGGGAATGTCAGTCACCCAAGCTGGGAAACTATTACCTTCTTTAGAAAAACAAAACAAAACAAAACAAAAAACAGCACCACCACTACACCAAAGTTATTTTCTAGTTTCTCCTGGAATAATGAAATAACTCCTAACCAAATTCTCTCTTGAACCCTCCGATCTGTTCTACACCCCAACTAGAGAACTCTTGTAAAAATGCAATCCTGATTCTATCATTCCTCTGCTTAAAATTCTGCAAACTCTTCTCAAGCTGCCAACACTCCCTCCCCAAGTGCCTTACTCAGGGGCCCCATATTCCCTCCTACCTCTCTGCTGTTCCCTCTGATAGGAACACCCCTGCTCTCCCTCGATGCATTGGAAGTGAGGCTATTTGGACAACTTGACATAAGGCTTCAAGACACCTTCCCTGTCCCTCTCCCTGCCCTTGGGGGCCATGGTCACTCCGGCACACAGCCAGATCAGAGGACAGGTCCGTGTGGGGACCATAGGTCTGGTATGTTCTTATCCTTGTTGCGATCCCAGAGGAGCACATTAAACACCTACTGAATGCAGCAAGATAGGTATCTAGGTTTTGTTTCAGTCCTAAGGTGAGGAAAATCGGGAGAGTTCTTAAAACGCTGCCTGGGTTTAGCTAGCACCCTGTGAACCAGAGATGGAAGACACGAAAACAGCACGTTAAGTCTAAGTCGAGGCAGGGAGCTTGGCTGAGTCCCAGAAGTACTTTTGTTGACTTGCTTCTACCTGACTGCTATATTGTTTGATAGCTTCATAATTTGAAAACTTTACCAACATTTTCAAACATCTCCCCATGCACTCCAAATTCAGCCCATTAGCAAATGCTGTGAACTATCTCCTAAATATGTTTGGAATCATCTGATATGTTCCATCTTTCCTACTGTGGCTGCCTCTCTTTCTGGGCCACTGAGATCGCCTCCCACCCGGCCTACCTGCTGTCGCCCGTGCTTCCCATGCTTCCCATCAGTTATTCCATACACAGTAATCAGAATGATCACACACACAACAATATGCGAACTCCCTCCCCTAGTCCCTCTAGTTCCTGTTCACGGCAGCCCCCAAAGTACCACCACCACTCCCTGCCTGCCATGCTGTGTGTACACGGGGCTTCTTTCTGTTCTGCCATTGTTACTATCTAATTCCTGCTTTGGGGCTTTGGACTGGCTGTTGGTTTAGCCTGAAATGTTCTCCTACCCATCTATGCATAGCTGCCACCTTTTGTCATGTAGATTTAGCTTAATTGTCACCTCCTCAGAGAGGTCTTACAGGAGCTATAACCTGAAGCCCCCACTTAGTCACTCTCTGGAACATCCCCCATGATAATTCTTTGCCTAGAGGTTTCCACAATTGTGTTTCATTTTATTTAGTTAACTTGATTGTCTTTCTCTCTCACCCAGTTTTGGCTCCATGAGAACAGAGACAGTTGTCTACTCTGCCTGCCTACTTCATCCTTTTTATCTAGAAGAATGCCCATCTCGTAGAGCATAGAGTCCAGTCAATAAATATTTTTTTAAAATAATGGATACATTATTTTTGACTATATAATAAAATTACAAACACATGGATATCTTATCTTAACATTGCTTATTAAGAAGCCAAAAATCAAATTGCTTTGTAAACTAGGGAACCAAGATCTCTTAGATATTGATTGTATTAAATTATTGAAAGGTGTTTTTAATATGAAGTTTGAGCATTAACTCAACTCTAAGAGACTCTGTTTCCTTATCAACAACAATAAAAGTAAAAAATAGTGACAGTCTCCCTTTGCATCACTCTCCAGTATGTTTGTATAATTTTCTTTTTACAAAGCTTCTTGAGGGCATTACAATATGCCCTGCCTTTGTGGCTCTCTCACAGTCATGACCAGAAGCAGACTTCTAATCTCACTGCAGGAGCTTGCATAGCCTGCACAAGCTATAAGACATGATTTCATTGAAGGGGTTTGGCAGCTCCTCCTCCTAGCTAGGAAAGGGATGCTTTATATTATGAACCAAAAAGGATCACATAATCCACGGGTCATTTTTGTGTAGTGAAAATCATATTTTCAGGTGAAACTCCATATGGAAACTGCCCCCTCCCTGCCAAATCTCGAGTGGAATATGAAATGGCTTCCACAGCTGCATTTCAACTGAGGTGAGATCAGAGACTGCAGAGAATAGGGAAGCCAAGATGATTGCAGGGAGCATTTGAGAGAATGCTTTGAAACATAAGCAAGCTTGACCTTTTGCACTATGTGGGATAGTTTGTGTTAAAGCTCTAACTGGGACTACAGACACACAATAAATACTTCCCTACAAAACACCCTGAAAGACACAAGTTATAAAAGCAGCTCTGCTTCTGGATAGCTTCAAAGTGGCTAATGTGGTATACAAAAGGAAATCAGTGCATCCAATACCTAGGAGAGGGCTACATAATGTTTAATGATAAAATGGAAGAATAAATGAAGAATTTCAGAAAAACAGGGTCTGAATTCACCCAAAATATAGAGAGCACTTTTGATGACATTTTGTTAAGGAGGGCTTATTGCACATGCCTTAGTTTTTGGTTACTTATACTGCATTTAAATTTGTTATATAGCAAAAAGGATATTGTTTGCACAGCAGAGAATATGTCCTGTCATTCTGCACAGAAGGTTTTGTGAAGAAGCCATTTCGCTATGGTACAAATACATACATGGAAGAGGAGGACCCGACTGACTGCTATGTCAGAGTCAGGGTTCTATAGATCTACATGGGGGATGCTAATGAATGGACCCCTTCCTTTGGGGTTGCTAAGTGAATGAAAACAGCTTAACATTTAACTCAGGATGGATCTTTGGGTTCTGTGGCCACAAATGGGGGTCCTGTTAGCTCTGAGCACCCTACACGTCCTAACCAAAATTATACATTCATTAAATTGAACAGAAATGCATCGGACTGAGTTGGGAGATCTGAGCTCTTGGCCCAGGACTTGCATAAGTCCATTAATTTACCTGGGCTTCCAATTCTTATGCACAATGAAGGGGCACAAGGCTACATGAACACTAAGGAAACTTCCAATTGGAAGCACTCCTAGTTTTACATGTCTACCTTCTGTCGTTTGGCTACAAAATAATTAGACAAATAATGTCTTATTCTAGGGATGCTCTCAGGCACCCCAACATGTGGCCTTCCAGGTGGCCATGGCCTGACCTATGGGCTGCAGGCCACCCCAAGCAGACGGAGGGACGAGCTGAATGTCTGGGTGCTTCGGTGTCCTGCCAGAGCCTGTGCCTGGAGCAGGGAGATCACAGATGTCCCTCCCAGAGAACAAATCGCAGCACATGCTCTCCTCCTGGGCGGAGGTTGCTGGGCTCGAGTTCGGAACAGGCTGGGAAGCGGTCCGACCTGACCGAACACCGTGTGCTCCACACGCCAGGGTGTAATTACAGTTTTGCTCTGGGTGGAGGATGGTTCAGAGTACGGTTCCGCCCTCTGCCGTCTGCATCGTCCCAGGGGTGCTTGTCTGTTCCTGCTCTCCGGCCTGGATTCCACAGCGAAAGTCAGCAGGGACCTCTTCCTGTTTTCCCTTCTGCATTCCTGCTCGGGGCGAGGCAGTAGCATGCGACCAAATTAAATCGTCTGCCTCCATTTGGCTACACTTTCAGGCGGCCTTGGGCACCAGACTTGATGCTTTTTATGGCATCCGAGTTTGTGTAGTGCGCTGCTACAGCATGCTTGCCTTTAATTTTACGTACTGTGCAATTATCTGATAGCAAATAGATCTCCGTCAGATCGTTCAGGGGCCATTCCTTGGGGGATAGTATACCACGGGCCACCAAAGTCTTGACAAAAAGCTGGTTTCGCCTGGAAGAAATTCAAGGCCCAACACAACCAGCTCCTTAACACCAGGCCTGCTTTCTACCTCCCTGCACCTGCTGTCCAGGGCCAGCGCGGGGTGAGACAAGCCAGGCGTCTACGCAGTAACATAAGGAAGCTCTAACTCTCAAGGTCACGTGAATGCGGAGCTGGAACCTGGGAGTGAGCGCTGCCTTGAATTTCGTGTCGTGTGCGTTTCTTTTGCCTCACTCTAGTCTCTCCCCTGCCATTTGTGTAAAATGGACTTAATAACACATATCAGGGTTATTATGACAATGTAAAGAGATCACGTGTAAAAAATAGCGAGAACTTTTCTGGACCCCTCTTTCCATCTCATTAGTGAAAACTATCAGGAATCCTAAACTTAGAATTTATTAACAACAGCAAGAGAAAGGGTTGGCTGAGAAAGCCTAAATCTGCACAATAGAACACGCTAGGCTCAACGCACAAAGCGGTTATCTAAGCAGTCTGTGTAAGAGAACCATGAGAAACCACGGTCTGATGTTAACGCAAATGTTTTCTCACTGTGGAGTGAAGAGAGCTTTCCACTGCATGCCGGGCGTGTGCTTCTGTCTCTGATCTGATTCTACATTATTCACCTATTTTCTTCCACATCCCACCTTGGCCCGCATCCTGTGCCATTCTCCACTTCCTCCTGCCAGGAATCGGCTCCCTGGAGTAACCACAGGCCTTCTGCACCATCCCTGACAACATTTCATAGTTAAAGCTTAACATAAAATGTCTTGCCACAGTCTGAATCCTTGCCTCCAGTGCTTCCGGTCCAAAAGTCTTTGCATGATGTGGAAACTTAGTAAAGTTCACTTTTCCATGAACGTTCTGCAAAGTGCCTGCCTCTCTCCCTGTTTCATGGCGTATTATGGAAGTGAGATATGTTATATAATCTGTTTTACAAGAAAGTGAAATGAAAGTCTCAGATGAAGTGTAGCAGGAAATGCCCTCTCAAGCAAAGAGTCCATTGCCTGTCATATTCCTGCATTCCCCTGGCTGCCAAATCCTGGAATTTTGCTACAGAACTGTTTCATGCTCATCATATATAAGTTATAGAGGTGTATGATTTACACTCTGAGTTCTAGATAATTAATTGTCAGTTACTGGGAAATCTTTTTCTTTCGTGTGTCTATCTCTACATTTTTTTAGAGTCTCTCAGTCTTATATCCTTCTATGTGTTCTGTCGAATTTCCACTGGACTAAAACTTTAACAAGAGCCTTTTTAAGTGGCCACTGTGTTCCTGAAACTGTGCTGGGCTGGGTACCTTGCAAGCATTTTCTGTAAGCCGTGGAGCAGCCTGGAAGGAATATTGTTATTCCTCCTTTCCAAAGGAGGTAACTGGGACCCAAAGACATTCACGATCCTTCCAAAGCAGGTTGAGAACTGGAATTTGAACCCAGGTTTATTGGATATTCCAGTGGGATATCTGCCTCTCCCTATGGTCCACAAATACGTGAGCATTCAGACATTTCTTGCTTCAAGTGTTGGCTATACAAACTGCTCCTTCTGCTGACGACTCTCTGAGAACAGGAGCCACGTCTACAGGACTTAGTGGACTACCCTCAAATAATTTGAACCCTGTGTACACATTCAGAAAAACGTGTCCAAAAGATGTCGAATCGTGGAAGGTGTTGGAGCCTGGGAACCTGGGCCTGCTCTCAGATGTTTGATGATTTATTTGTGTGGTTTTCAGGCCTCATTTGCCTCACAGTGAAAATCACAACGAAATATTTCTCTGAGGTTTTAAAATGTGTTGGTTATTTAGTTTTGCATTCAAGTAATTGCTTTGCCTCCTATAGCTTCCAAAATGTGCATTCAAATTTGTATCCACATTGGAGATTGAAAATCTATCAGGCCAGGGTGAATGTTAACACTTGAAATTTAATTGATGTGTTTAAAATTAAAATAAACCTGCAAACAAGCTTATTTTTTGCAGAGTAAACTAACTGCATTTGATTCAGCATATAAAGTTTACCTGTGATGTGAGTTCTTATCCCTTGGCCCTGATGAAGCCAGAAGATCAAGACTTACAGGCCTCGAACCAAGGAATGCAGGATGTGGAGACATAGGACAGAGGTGCTCACTAGAGCAAGCAAAGGCAGAAAAGCTGGAAGGCAAACGAGTATCAGGTCTGTAGGGCCAGGAGAGGCCATATGTGAGGGTATGGAACAACAGAGAATGGAGTGGACCTCCGTGAGCAGGTCAAGATGTGGTTGATGGGTTAGAGAAGACCACAAGTTGCAGGATGAAGCCAATGGAACCTTCCACAGAACCATGTTAAGTGGAAGCCAATACTAAGAAGGCAGAAGTGGCTGTGAATAACTCAAAGGACCTGTTATGGCTGAACTGTGTCCCCCTCAAATTCCTATGTTCAATTCCTAACCTTCAGTATCTCAGAATGTGACTGTGTTTGGAGATAGGACATTTAAAGAGGTAATATGTTAAAATAAGGTCACTGGGATGGGCCCTAATCCAATATGACTGGTGTCCTTATTGGAGAGGAGATTAGGACACACAGAGAGATGCGGGGGCACATCTGCAGAGAGCTGACCACGACCACGTGACGAGGCCACAAGGAGGTGGCCACCTGCAAGCCAAGGAGAGAGGCCCTCAGAAAAGTGACTAACCGTGTTGGTACCTTGATCTTGGACTTCCAGCCTCCAAAATTGGGTAAAGATAAATTGCTGTTGTTTAAGTCACCCAATCCCTGGAACTTTATTATTGCAGCCCTAGCAAACCCATACAGGGCCCATGTTAGAGAACACTCCTGTGATTCACCTTTGGTAGTAAACTCCAAACCCGGACAAGTTCATATGCTGAATTTTCATAGACAAGTCTTAATTTTAAATAACTACTTATTTCATATCTTTTTTGTGCTCAATGTTAGGCTCTCCTTCAATATTAAAAATGATTGGTTTGTCATTGGATTATGCCCTATTTAATTCTTATACTTTTCTAATTTTTTTAAAGTAAATAAATTCACAAAGGAGACAGAAAAGATCCACTTCTGGATCAGGAATCCCCTTTGTGGTTCTGAAAAAGTACACATTTATATCTATAATGAATTTCATAATTTATGATGTTTGCAACATGGCAACAGTTGAATTCAAGCAAGACTAGGGTGAGCAAAAACCTTTTTTAATTAACAGAACTAACGAGATCATCCCATGTGAACAGCCCCAGGGAGCTGCTAGGTTTTGTTAGCAGGGGAATATGTGCATTGGCAGAGAGTTTGGGAGGAAAAGTGTTATTTCTAAAGTGGCCAAAGCACATGATTGAGTTTACTTATTCCAGAACATTTGTCATCTGAAAGGGTGTTCTTCTCTCTCCAATGTGCACCGGTCACCGCTCTCTGGTCCCCAGCAACCTTAGGGACACACATTGGAGGTGCTCTCTTGGGTTGTCCCCTCCCCCTCCCAAACTGAAAGTAGTTTCTTTTCTACAAGTGCTACCAAAGTCAAACAATTGGAAGGGAACAATAGAATGACAGATTGCTTGTTCCAAATAATTGGATCAACAGTACATCAAGCAGTGGGTTATGACAAAAATATTTCTCAGAGGGTGTCAAACTTCAGTAACTCACTGGACAAAGAGACACTGTGCTGTGTCTTCCAGGGATAGGAGGCTTTTTCAAAATCAGGATGAAATTCCCCATACTTCTCGCTATAAACAACCTGAATGCAGGCGAATAATGAAAACCTGCCCATGTGTAGGCACAGGACCTAGAAAGTGGATCTCAGAGGTTTGTTTCCCTCTGGATGAAGAGGTGGCTGGATGGAAGAGAGGGCAGGAGCTGAGATAAATGCCTGCTTGACTGTGCCTCCACCAGGCCATCATGGGGGTAAATGCAATTAACAGCAGAGATGGGGCAAGGCCGCCTATCCCACGGCTGTGCGGGGAACCTGGCTTGGGAGCTCTTGGAGATATCTGAGTGTCCCGTGGCACAGACTCAAAGCCTATTCCCAGGGTGTTGGCCAGAGTCCAGAGTCAGGTAGTGATGGGGGTGATGCTCTCGTTTTCTTTTGATCAGAGACAGCTGCGAATTGAGGCTATGCCAGAGAGGGCGGCTGCAAACCCCAGCAATGGCTGCATCTCACCCCACAGGGCGTGACTAACGGGAGGCAGAACTCAGCCCAACCCTCCCCTGATTTGGATGGAAGGGAATTTGAGATGATCATACACCCCCAAACCAGCCCAGAGCTTCTCTGATATTGGCAGGGGGTGAGCTTTATGACCCATGAGGTCCTTTTCATGTCCGATGTCTGCGTTAAAAGGCATAGCTTTCAGATTGGTTTAAGATGACTGTCAGCCTGTGGGGCTCTTGCATGCAGTACTTAGTTTGGTTTATTTTTTAAGACTACATTTATTTCACTAAATTAAAACCAAAGCAATAATAGCAAAAAAAAAAAAAAAAAAAGAATTAATTATCTCCATCGTTACTTGGCTGTTAAATTTCTGAAGCGTGGGGAAAACTCCAAAAGCCACCTACAGCTCCACCAGGCCCATGTTAATTTGGCAACACGGTGGTCACACATGGACAGCAAACTGTTTAGGCAACCTAGTGGTAGCTGGTAGGCTTGGGGGTTCTAGCAATCCTCAGAACATTCCAGAAAAAGAAAACAACACAAGACAGAAGGTCTGGTAAATGTACCTGCATGCTACCAGAACACCAACATAAAAAATCAGCCATGACAGGGCTCTTTAGTTATGGTCACCATGTGGAGGCCAGGGAATGAGTCATTTCCCTTTTCTGCAGGCTGGTGAGCTATTGTCAATGACCACCGACCACGCTCACAGCACTGACACAGAGGAACCCAGTTGCTCCAGTGCAGCCCAGTTATGGAGGCAACTTGAGAAGTAACCGCAGGTAGAATGTCAGGAAATATGTGCTTGACCCCAGGGGCACCTGTCCCAGGCTTTGTTAGAAACAGCTAGCTTTGTGCTGGAAGGATACAACTCATTTACTTCCCAAATCAGTGCAAAACCTCTGGAGTCAGATCCCGCATCACCTTCCACAGGGCAAATGCCACCCTCAAGTCCATTAAGAAAGAGGAAGAGGCTTAGCCGGGAACAAGGCTGATGGGGCCCCCAGTTCTGCCAGGAAGAGGCTGAAGGGTGATCTTTGACAGGCCCACACCACCATCCTAAATCTCAGACCCAGCCACCCAGGTCAGTCTGGCCTTGAACCTGGGCTCTGTACCCACCACTGAAACCATTTCTGTTGTCCAGAGTCAAAGACAAGGTTAGGCAGGACGGCAACACTAGGCCCTGAACACCATGGGAAGGAGTGTGGGCGTTGCCCTGGAGCTGACAGAGGATGCCAAAGGAAACTTACATCTTTAAGAAACTGCTCTACCAAGGCAAATAAATAAACTCACCAATGAATTAATAAAAGAATGGAATTGAATCCGCATTATGTGTGGAGTCTGCATTTGTAGAAGTAACAGGTTATTTTTTCCTCTTCTCTTTAGGCATTTGACATTCAACCACTCAACCTTCACAAACACATCTAACACAAAGGTAGAGGTAGGGGGGAGTTTGGGGAAGAGCCAGATAACCAAATATGTACTTGTTAATGTCCGCAAGGGTCGGTGCAATGGTTCTCATGAGATGGTGCGTCTGAATTTTCTGCAGTTATACGTGCAATCCACAGCCTCCTTCTCTATGCCCTTGACCATCAGACACCAGGAAAGCAAGTTTCTTTTTCTTTAAGTTTTATTTTAGTTTTAACTAACACATAATAAATGTACATGATTATGGGATAGATTGTGATGTTTTGATATATGTATACAATATGTAATGATCAAATCAGGGTAATTAGCTTATCTACCACCTCAAATGTTCATCATTTCTTTCTGGTGAGGAAATTCAAAATCCTGTCCTAGTTATTTTGAAATATACAATACCATATTGTTAACTGTAATCACCCTACTGTGAAATAAAATGCCAGAACTTATTCTTCCTATCCATCTGTAATTTTGTACCCATTGACCAGTCTCTCCCCAGCCCTCCACCCTCCTCAGCCTCTGGTAACCACTATTCCACTCTGCACCTCTACAAAATCAGCTTTTGTACATTGTGCAATTGAGTGAGGTCATGTAGTATTTGTCTCTTGGGGCTGGTTTATTGCACTTAATATAATGTCATCCAGGTTCATCTGTTGCCACAATTGACAGAATTTCATCTTTTTTTATGGCTGACTAATATTCCATTGTGTATATACACTACATTCTCTTTAGTCATCTGTTGATGGACACTTAGGTTGATTCCATATCTTGGCCGTTGTGTATAGCGCTGCAACAAACATGGGAGTGCAGATGTTTCTTTGACCAATTTCATTTCTTTTGGTTAAATATCCAGTAGTGGGATTGCTGGGTTCTACGGTAATTCTACTGAGTTTCTTGAGGAACCTCCATGCTGTCTGCCATGATGGCTGTACTAATTTACATTCCCACTGACACTATATAACAGTTCCCATTTCTCCACATCCACGAATGCATTTGTTATTTTTTGTCTTTTTGGTGATAGCCATTCTAATTGGGGCGAGGTGATATCCCATTGCAGTTTTGATGTGCAGTTCCCTGATGATCGGTGATGTTGAGCCTTGTTTCATATACCTGTTGGCCATTTGTAGCAGGGAAGCAAGTTTCTAAGATACATCATGATCTGGTTGAAAGAAGGAAGCAGCTGATGACAAGTGAGTTTCCCATTAGCTAATCCTTGCTTGTGGCCAGTAGATTCTGTGACTATTCTAAGTCTCAGTTTCCTTATATATCATCATAATGATAACGTTTTTCCTTGTTCTCTAGAGAGATTTTTCAAGAATCAAATATAGGTTTAAACTGCATTGAAAAAGCAAAAAGGACTAAATAGATCATTGCAAAGTCTGCAATCCCATAAAGAGAGGGGTCCTACAATACCAACACAGCAAAATTAATTCACAACCATTTAAGGTGCATATAGAAAGAATGAGAATGAAATGCTATAATGTTTTAAACATAATATTTGTTCTCAGATACTGTGTGGTCCAAACAGAGGATGGGACAAAGAAACAGTAATAACTATTAAATAGCAGCACTAGGGAGGGCCTAATTAGTTGTCAAATAAGTGGTTCTATTTTACGAATCCAAGTTGAAATGTATGTGGTCCCAGGAAGAATATATATGTTTATTTATGAGAATGATTTTGCAGGATTATAAAAATAAGTCTATTTCTCAAGTAGCCTTCTTTGAAAAGAAGAACATGATAAGGTAACAGCATTCTCCAACAGTAAGGGGGCTTTCGAGTTGCCTTCAGTGTGGTTAACTTCGGAAGACATCTTTGTGAAGCTCATACTCACGGTGCGTCTTTAGGCAATGGTGTGAAAGGGTATAAGGCAATTATTAGCCAGCCTCTCCACTAATTGAAATGAGGCTTCATGTCGTGTTCATTTTCGTATCTTCCCAAGTGACTAGAGCAGTCCCTGATACACCAGAAGCATATGCTGAAGGCTTGTTAACAGAAAGACATAAGAAGACATCAGAGAGGAAATGAAATTTGACGGGAAAGAATTTTCCTTTCTTTCTGGAGATTTTTACCTGTGTTTGTGATTTCCAAGGATGAACTTCTTTTTGGAGCCACCCTCGCCTTGGGGTGGACATGAAAGTAACTTCCGGTTTTTCCTCAGATTTTATTCTATGGTCCACACTCTCATTTCATATAAGAATAGGCCTTCATTTATCCAAAATCTACTCCCTAAGTTATTTCAACTACCTAGAAGTAGGAAAAGAACAACAAATGGACCAAACGATGGCAAAAGCAGCTAAAATAGGTGCCCAGAGCCCTTAATGTCAACTCCAGGGTTCATTCACCCCTAGAAATGGCCTTGGTCCCTTTCTTGTGGTTTGCTACCCCCCACCCCGCAGCCCCGGCCCCAAGGAAAAAATCAACTGTGGTAGCGGGGACTGCACGGGGCAGCTGAAGACAGAGAAATACCTCAGTACGCTTTTCCACTGGGAGGAGGAAGCACTTACTTGAACAGGCTCAAGTCACGGGATCTATTGTGAAGACATAGAGTGATCTGGAGATTTGGAAAAAACCCAGAAAGAGGCCCCAGAAAAGGCTGTAATTACAGCAGTTCTGGGGATGTCTACACATTTCCTGTGCCTCTCACCCAAGGCTTGGGTCACTTTGCAACACACTCATGGTTGGTTTGTTTGTTTTTCTATTTCCCCTCTCCTCGATCAGCTTCTTTTTTTGTTTGTTTTTATCTCAAACACTTCCCCCAATAACTCCCCAGTCCTGAGTATACATGACTTTCAACTCTGATCCCCACAGCTTTTTTGGCAACCGACTCAGAATTCCAGTCCCACAGCCCTTGGCAAGAGATCCGCTTGACTCAGCTCGCCCTGCCAGCCAACTCACACAGAGCCCGGGTCCTTGGCAAAGGCACATTTACCTTGAAGCACACGGGGCTCAAGACACAGCTCCTCGCTGGCATGGACCCTGTTAGAACCCTAAGCAGAGCCCTAGGAAAGAGTTCTGAGATGTCTTTGGAACATCTTCCCTAGTGAAATATTTTATCTACCTTGATTAAGACAGCTGTCTCTTTCCGCCACGACTTCCTCTTCACACTGGCCTTTCTCTCAGTTGATCTTGGGATGATCGGGGTATTTTGGGGACCCAGAGAAGAAGTTGGGTTGGGGATATATTTAGTTTGGGTTTGTGTGTTCATAGCTACTTGTATGTATAGTTAAATATTGATTGCTCTCCTGATGTAGTAATGGTTTGGCTTCTGGAAGTGCTCCTGTTGCCTGCAGCACTAGCTCACCTGGCGCCGCGACAGGAGGAGTGAGGCTGAGGTTCTGCTGGGATGTGATGGGCTATGAATACAGCCTCAGTGCCCCGTCTTGGAAGCAGGTGAGTAAAGCAGAAGAAATAAGCTTTCAAATTGCAGAGATAAAAGCTAATTTGTGGATATTTCCTCCAGTTATCAGATGTGTAATATTGTAAGAGATAATTGTTCTCACTAATGACTGGTAAAATGGAAGTTGTATCTCACCAGGAATATACGAGGTCATCCAGTATATTCAAGTACAAACATATAGGGCTTTTTTCTTTTTTTTTTGTTAAATGCAATTGGTTGTTAGGACAAAAGCTCTTTGTAGAATCACAATCAGCAAATGCATTTGTTATAACTCAACTATACAAGAAATTTGACAGTGGTTTCTATGTTTGGCCACCTCTTTAAAAAATCTATATGATGTTACCAATAAGGAGTTGTGAAGTTGAAAGAAATTTTTTCAAAATATAATTAAGAAAAAAATAAATAAATCACCCATGAGTTATCTTTCTGTTCTCTCTAGAGAAAATGATATTTCAAAATTTTAGTTGTGCATACATGCATGCAGCCAAAAATGCAGGTGTTTTGAGGTGTTTCAGGCAGTAAAGTTATAAGAATTATGTCATTCTTCTGCCTAATTATCAATTTTTAAATATTTGTAATCTGTTCAAGTGTGCATTCTCATTCTAAATACATATTTGATATTCTTTTTCATAAAGAGGACCCCCCCAATCACATGTGTTCAGGCCTCACAAACCCAGATCTGCCTCTGTCCACTGGGAAAGCTGAGATTGGGTGGGCTGGCCTGACTCCCAGGGTCACTGCTGGCTTCATAATCTGTGACAGGATGGCCAGGGGCAGAGAGGACGAGGTACCATTGCTGTAGGACACCCCATTTGGCTATGAGAACATTCAGAGATTCACACAAGAGGCAATAAGCAACTCTGCACCCCTAACAAGAGCCTTAAAAGAGGCAAATGATAAATGATGCCTTATCCTTGAAAATATCACCATCAATTGACAAAAACAAATAAAGTGTTACTGTTACTCTTATGTCTGTGTAAGGTGCAGTAAGGGACTAAAAGAGGAAGTAATCAATCCTAGTTGTTTTAATAGCTGTATCTGCTTTTGGCACTTTACACATATTAATTTATTTTTTTTTTTATTTCTGGGATGCCCTGATGAATTAAGTACTATTATCACCCCTACTTTGAATTAAGTACTATTATCACCCCTACTTTATAGAAGAGGATACTAAGGCTCAAAGACATGGGGTAAGTTGCCGGAACTCACCCAGTCGGTAAGTGACAAGGCAGTGACTTACAGCCAGGCATTCTCTGTGCACTGCTCCCAACCACGACGCCAGCAGAGGGAAGACAGGACAGTGTCAACAGCCCTGTAGAGGCGGCAGGTCTCCAGCAAAACCCCTACAAGTCCCCTTCAGACACCAAGTCAATGAAGGTGACCACCTCCTGTCTTAGGCTATTGTAGGTAAGTCAGGCACTGGAAGGGGGGAGTTATGGTCAGATGTGACAGATGGCAACCTGAGAACAAGGGACACAGGGACTGAAGAACACATTTAATGACATGAAACAGGAACTAGAAAGCACAGAAAGCCAGGGGTCCTCTGTATATGGTCAGATGGTCCTATGTCCCCTTCCCGGCTCTGACACAGTCACTCTGGCAGTACCAGTCCCGAAGTTAGTTCTAAATAATGGCAAATTAATACTAAGCACATTGTCTTTGTCTACTTCAGGGATTTTAGACAGACTTTAGGACTGAACGGGCAAAAACTGTTCGGGATACTTAAAATGAGAAGGATGGAATTGGGATAACGGAGGCCACATAACACAAGTCAGAAAAGGACCAACAATGAAACCGGAAGAGGAGACGCTGCCGTGAGACGCAGGCAGGTCAGTGCAACCCAGGAGCAGGAGCGGCTCCCTGCCGCGCGGTCTGCAGTGTCTGGGTGAGTCCAGCAGGTTCGCAGAGACAACTGTCTTCGCAAGAAAATAGGGTGGATCATGATCAAACGTTCGGAAGACTCCAGTCCCTCCTCTCTGATAAAGAAAAACGGGGCCTTTGATTTTGGCAAAAATGTACCAACAAATATTTCGGCACTCCTCAGACGATGATTATAAAACGCTTTGTGCATCGTTACGTGAAATCCCTGCGGTTGCTACTTGTGTCAGCTTTTAATGTGCATGTCCTTTTAAGTGCAGCGATTTTGCGTCTCTGACCATGCATTTTGGGTAAGCTGCTTTGCTGAGGAAAGAGGTGTTAATTTTTAGAAACAATTATCATTATGACCTTGATGATTAAGTAGGATAATTAAACGGCGTTGTGACTAATATGTTTTATATCATAAACATTGCTTTCTGATCTACTTACTGGGGGGAAATGCCATTTTTGAAAAGAAATGAGTATTTTTTTAACATGATTAGCAAGCCATCTGTTGACATTTCGGTGCAATCTCTCATGAAAGTCCCTAGCTTACAGCTTCAGTTTTATCATAGCAAGGACTCAAAATAGTACTGCCTTTTGCAGTTACATCAAAATAAGGTGACTTAGAAAGGGCACTCTTTAGAAAATGCAAGCAGAGATTTCAAGCACACCTAGGCCCTCTCTTTGGAGACCCAAGGAAGCTCCGATTTGACGATTGGTAAATTAAGGAGAAAGTATTTCTTCCCTGTTTGTTTCCCTTCTTTGTTTCTTCCTTCTCACAGAGTGGAAAGAACACAGGCAGGCTTTAGGTCCAAATCCTGTGTTCACCAGGATTCTTTTGGTTGTAGGCAATAGAGACTCAACTGGAATCAGCTAAGGCAAGAAGAGGGAAGTTACTGAGTCATGAATCAAACAACAGGGGTGGAGCCGGCCTTGGGAACTAATGATGCATGAGCTGGAACCTTCTTTCTTGCTATGTCCACTGCATGTGTCACCTTCAAATCCTCCGATCAGCCTCTCTGTGTGGCCCACACACAGCCACAGACAATACTAGGTTGATGACCAGAGAAGTGAAGAGTCTTTTATTATCTCCAAATCTAAAGGACCCTGATGGGCCAGGCTTGCATCACATGACCACACTTTGAGCCAATCACTGTGGCCTGAGGACTGAGGAGCTTTGCTCTTGGATAGCCCCTGCAGGGCAGGGGAACTACACACAGTCACGGGTCGCTTCACAGCAGGGATGTGTTCTGGGAAATTCATCCTCAGGCGATTTGGTCACTGTGGGGACATCACAGAGTGCACTTACACAAGCCTAGACGGCATAGCCTACTACACACCGAGGCTATAGGTGTGGCCTACTGCTGTCAGGCTACGCTCCGGGACAGCATGTCACCTTACGGAATACTGCAGGTAATTGCAACACAATGGTAAGTGTCTGCGTTTCTAAACACATCCAAACACACAAAAGGTACAGTAAAAAGACAGTATTATAATCTTATGGGACCAGCATTATGGTCTATCACTGACTGAAGAGGTTTGGGGAGCAGGACCACATATAGTAGCCGGGACATTAACCCCAAGGCCTAACTTAGCAGACCTGGACTCCCTGGTGTCTCCTACGGCATCTACTTTATTCTCCTTCATATTCTAGTTATTTATTTCCATGTCTTAAACCTGCCCAACTCCTGTTTTAATAAGATCAGATCATCTCTGTCTTGTTATTAAAAAAAAAAAAAAAGCTCAAGTAATTACATTTGATTTATTCCCGGTCACTTGTATAATCGAATGAGCCTAGGGGAAATGGGATTTGGAGAAGGTGGTCCTCATGGGCAGACAGGTTAAAGGTTAACCAGGTGTGTCACTGCAGACCTCTCCTGACCCTTTATGCGTCAGGCAGCTAGTCCCAAATTATGTCCTGCAGACTGCAAAAGGCCCTGCAGGTATATTTTTAAAAGTCTTAAAGATCTTGCAGAGATTTCTTTTCTGAGTGACCCTCCAGAACCTTCGATACACCTGTGCGCATGATGAGTCACCGAGGAGGGGAGGTAGTGTGGAACATGTCCCAGACTTAGGTGACACGGAGGCATCTTTGAAGGAGAAATGTGCCCTAGACCAGCAGCCCACTGCCCACCTTTTGGGAAACACTGCGCTAAGATAAGACGTGCCTAAAAGAAAGCAATTATGTCAACTGAGCAAAGGCAATGCCCAGCCTCTCTAAAGTCCCTTGTGCCCCGAGCAACCACACTCCACTCCCCGAGGCACAGCTGGCCTCTCAAGCTCTGACTGCCTCGGTGCTCGAGCCTTTCCTCCAGAGGAACCCCGTCCTTAGCAGGTTCCGCGTGTCCTCGGTGCTTCGAGCCCAGAGCAGTCCCCGTGAATTCCTTTCAGTTCCTTTCAATGTGGTCCTTCCAGGGGGTCGGAGGCAATGCACTCCATCTACACGATATTTTAAATGCTTTCCGCATTCATTGTGAGGCAACAATGTCTCCTGATTAAAAAGCGTCATCGAAGCTGAAGGGGTGGCTGGTGCTGCTTTCTCTGAAGGATGTTTCAATTATATTTCAGTGGTATCGATAAATAAAAAGAGTGAAGGGACTTTCAGCGACCCCTCCTTTTATGTTTTGTCCCTTGATCACCATGAGGACTTGTACTTGGCAGGAAGACACCCCCAGAGAACATTTTCATTATAATATTCAATTCATGCACCCCTCCCCCCAGGACATTGAATGTGTTGTCTGAAAAAGGTTAGGGAGTTAGTTTGCAAGAAAATGAGAATTCTTAAATTCATTAGGAACCAGGTAAATAGCCCTGTCCAGTGGGACAATGGCCTCTGTGGTTTCTTCAACACTCTTCTCTAAAAGACAGGGTCACTCATGCTTCATGCAATTCAGAAACCATGTATTCATCTCCCTTTAAGAGTGGCGGTGATGTGCCGTGGTTAGAGTGCGACTCCGGTCCAGATTCTTCAAATCCTGGCTGTCCTCCTGCTTCACTGGTGACACAGGGCACATTGCTTAGTCTATTTTGATGCCTCAGTTTCCTCATCTATAAAGTGTGAATAAAAATAGCACCGCTGAGCTCAGTGCCAGGCACACAGTCAAATACCATCGAAGTGGTTGCTCTTGTCGTGATGGGGATGTAGCGTCCCGGTGGCCAGGCGTGGTGGGAGATAGGATGAAACTCAGTCACTGAAGCTGTGCAAAGTCAGAACAGGGAGTGACACCTGCTAGCACAGAGGCACGTGCTGAGCATTGTGAGAACACGCTTTCTCCAATTTCCTACGAAGCCTCTGCAAGATCGTGGACACACTTGTCAGGTAGCCAACGATGGACATCAGGTGCTCAGAGCTGCTCTTGGTCAGCCTGGGGCTGACTTGGGCAGGCAGAAGCACGCTAGGCTGAGGCGTGACCACCACTCCCAGCCACGGCCAGGGGCTCCAGTGTGTTCCAGTCACTGGACCCAGGAAGGAGAGTTGGGGCCCCACAGCTAAGGTCATGGCAGCAGCACAAGCCATAAACAAAAGGCCAGAAAGCCAAGTGTGAAGTGGCAGAGGCGAAGATTCAGAACACAGACTGCACTAAAAATGTCATTATTATTATTGTTGTTACTATGGGTGGTGGTGTGGTCGTTGTTATTGGTATCACGTATTGCCAGCTCTTTCCTAATTTTCTAACCGTAAAGTTCTGGGTAAGTTCATCAGAATAGAACTCTCTCCTTTCCTTGCTCTTGTTGGCATCCCGACTGTGCTGGGGGGCTCTGCATGGGTGGAGCCAGTCTGGCCGACTTCAGAATTTGTAATGACTCACCTGCAGCCTTCTGTCCCCAAGTCAGCAGATCTGACAGACCTCTGGCCCTAGATCTCCTGTCCTGCCTCACTCAGCAGGACAAGGTGCCTCCTCTGTTTATTCCATCTTCCTGTGCATTGAGATCTTGCACAATAACCATATGTTTGGTGTTTGACTCTCCAAATATGTATGTTTTCTTCTTCACCTTCCACCTGGGATATGTAATGACACCTTCCATACCCCTTCTTCCAGCTCATTCCATGGCCCACAATACTCTGCCTGGATCCCACCGTGAACGTTGCTTCACCCAGTGAGTGAGCATTCAGCCTGCTGGACCCACCTCTGGAGCTGGTTGCATCTCATGGAAGATCATTGTGGATTTGGGGCCTATACGAATCTAAACCATCCTCTTAGTCAATAGAGCCAGCTCTAAATTTTTCTGCAGACATATCTGAGTGAAACTGCTTTTAAAAGGCATAATTAAAGAGACTGTCATTAAATCATGGTTATATTTGTTGGGAAAGATTACAATTTATTAACCCATCTTACCCTGCTGACTCAGAGGTCCCCGAGTCCATCCTGGTTTGAGAACCTTTGCCTGCCCTACAGTGACACTCCTGGTTAGCACCATTTGATGTGCCTCGAGTTGGCATCCTAAAATATTCATTTCATATCAGAAGTGATGTATTTTCAGGGAATTTGAGTGGTTAAGAACTGCCAGCGTTGACTTTCAATTTAACTGCATAAAGAATGTCAGGTCCATGTGACACAGTCATCATCCTCTTCATTGTAATGCGACTATGTGGCACAGACGACATCATTGGTATGCGAGTTTCCATGCAAATAATGTCATTTGAATCCTTTTAACAGAAGATAATGACACAAGAACTCCCTGAGCCAAGGGAACAGTCTTGAAATGAGGAAACGAGGACTTTCAAGTGACAAAAAGCAAGTTGTGCCTTGCTTATTTGTCCTCTTCTAATTTCTTTTCTCTCTCTCTCTTTTTTTGTTTTCTAATTCTGAGATGGCACTTAGAGCACGAGACCAGTTGAGAGTCGGGGCTGTGGCAGCCCTCTGTCCTCTCCTACACAGCCGCTGCGCTGGCATAGAAACTCCCTTCCCCAAGAGCTAGGGAGCCACTTCATCCTGTCTGACTCTGGCTCTGGGCTGCAAGACAAGCAGGAGCTTCTTCCACCCAGATGTTACAGTTTGGAACACCAGACTCAGAGCAATGATGTAACCACCGCATGATGATGATGATGATGATGATCATGAGTCACTGTCTATTGTTAGCTGTGCACTTACCAGGAGCCAAGCCTTGTGCTAATGTATTAATTCACTCAATCATCCCCAAATCCAAAGCAGCGGGTTTTATTATTGCTCATGGAGGCAGAGAGAGGCAACGTGACTTAACCAAGACCATCAGCTGGGAAGTGCAAACCCAGGTTCGTGGGCGATCTTGTCATCTGCCCTTGCACTTCATTACCACGCTCCTTTGGAGAGAGTATTCTCTCTGAAGTCATAAACATGCCTCTCTGTGTTTGGATCAATCATCACTGGGCTCAGTTTGAACACCAAATCTCAAATTCCAGGGTAGGGTCTGAAGCTGAGCCGAAGGCCCCTGACCTCCCTGATCCCATGCAGACGTCGGGAATGGGAAGGACTGTCCAGTCCATTTGCGTTTTCTGACCCCAGAGCGAGCCCTTCGATCTGAGTTGAGTCTGTGACCCCATGATGAAGTGCATGGAAAAAAATAAAACATAAAAGCATAGCTTCGGGAGCACACGTGGCAGATCCACAAGCTTTGAACCACGCCGTTTGGCAGTTTGCAGAGAAACCTCCTGAATAGCCGTTCTTTTGTGTCTGGCTCAGTGTAGACAGGCAGGCACCTTCCCTCCCGCCTCCTGCTCTGGGGCGGCGGGGCATGTGTGGCCGTGACCTTAGCTGTCTGGGGATCCTCTCAGAGGAAAGACAGAGGCAGATGGAGGGTCTCGATATTTAATGAGGGCCTGACGTTACCCACAGCTTGCCTTGGAATGGGACACAGGACCCAGAGGGCAAGGTTATTCTTCAAACCAAACCACACTGATACCACCGCCACTGACAAAACAAACAGCCCAGGGCATGGGATCCCTCCAGCAGGGTTCAATATCCCACAGCATTAGAAAAGAGAAAGTGGCTTGGATCTTTAGAAAAGTGAGCAGTGGTGCCCCCTGGCATGTTCTAATGTCCTGGAAAATGCTAACAGAGAAAGGGGAAGACAGAACCCATGCAGGAAATAAGACTGTTTTCTTCAAATACTGTTCCAGGAGTCGGTGCTAGGCTGGCCTGTGCGAGGGGAAGGGCTCTGCAGGGGGCAGGTCTGGGTGGTCCTGCCGCAGCGGCACGCAGGCCTGGGCACCAGGCCATCACTGGCGTCCCCAGGGCTGCAGTTTCCTCTTATCCAAAACAGAGTTACTGATACGCATCTTCAATTTTGGTCGTGAGATCACATGCATCTATGAACAACTGGACAGTAGCTAACACATAGTAGATGCTCAGTAAATGGTGTCTAGGTATATGAAATCGATTTCTTCCTAAATTTCCCCCCTGCCAAAAGAAAATAGTTCAGTAGCCAGAGATGTATTTTTCATAAAATGGCTCCAAATGCATTAACTCAAGTGTTTTGCAGTATTTGTTCCTAGAAGAGGAAAACAAGACTTTTTTTTCCCCCCAAGATCCCTGCCTTTGTCGGAGAGAGCTTAAGGCTAACGCTTCCTTGTTTTATGACATTTCATCTTCCCGTGTACTCACTAAAACCTAAAACTCGCTTATTTATCTAACACCTGAGGATATTAAAACATTTTAAAAATTAGATTAATTATGTTTTGGAATCTGTACCACAAATTATCAGGAAAGACCCAGAACGCACAGGAGTTCAGGTCTTTGCTTTGGGGTGAATGTGGGGTGTGACACCTGGGGTGTCATGGCACGTGGGACTGAATCTAGGTTTGCCATTACCTGACTAGGTAACTCAGGTCAGACTCACTGGACTTTGCTCTCCCTCAGCTTCCTTGTCTATAAAATGGAAAGAGCTGGGAATTGACATCTAAAGGATCTTTTGTAGCTCTGACCTCAACGCTTCTTTTGCCCTTTCCCTTCCCTTCTCCTAAATCTATCCACCCTTCCAGGCCCAGCCCAGGCCCTTACCACCCCCTCTCTTCTAGAAACCCCCCTGCCTCTCTGCTGCACCCCAAGATCTTCCTGCCTTGCTCCCTGTTCCCTTACAGACGCTTGGCGCCAGTTGTCCTGTGTTCATCTTGCCTTGCGCTCTGTTTCCCAAAGGGATCCCCGGTCCTTGCCCCAACCTCCAGCCCTGGCTGCTGACAACTGCTTGGACTCCTGCCCTGTGGGGTCTGACACCTGTCCTGATTCTCCTCACGATTGCTGTCCCTCTCAGCGGGCTGTGACGAGAGTCACATAGGATGGTGGCACCAATACACTGTGTAACAAGTTAAGCCGGGACTTTCCTTTCCAAACCTGGGGCTCCTTGGGTCTGTGAGTATATCCATTTATCATGAAAAGACCGGAGAGGCCAAGTAAAACATCCAGGGTTTGCCTTTGTTGATGAGATAACAACTTGGTTGGCCGTGCAAATTATTTCATGCTGCTCAGAAGCTCTGGTTAACTGTTTTTATTTTTTTAATTAAATTTCCCTAATTAAGAAATATATTTATTATTTTTAAGTGAATACAGCTTTTTTTTTAAATATACAAAATTTTTACCATGAAGACCCTTATGGAAATGATAAAACTAGAGTATAATTATTATTATTTGTGAACAGTCTTCTACCAGACTTAAAGTTAAAAAAATGTAAATCCCTTGTCTCTGCCCAAAGTGCCATTTTCTTGTAACTTGAACCTGCATTAGAAATGCATTTATTTGGATTTTTAAAATTCAGTCTTTCTGGACTTCCATGGCAGAAGTCCACTAGCAATTTGAAATGCCACCGGCCCCTCTCTTTCTTTCTTTCGTAATTGATCTGCTTCCAAATTCAAAATTTCGCCGCAGCCATACCAGCGTCTGGCGGGGGACGTGTGCCCTAAATCATGGCCATGCCTGCTGTCTGACCCTTCCTCCCCCCGTCTGTTGGAAATCCCATGCAAACTTCTTTCCCTAACCTGGGATCAGACAGTGTTTCCCACCCAAATTTGATTAAACGTGGCCTCCCTCGCTGCAGTCCATATGGCGTGGAAATGCAGGCTGCCTTCCTCGTTTTTCCAGACTCCAAGGTCAGACGGTGCCCAGACACGCAAATAATAGTCAAATTATACAGGAAGTTGTTAAAGGAGTTCGAACACAGACAGAGGCAACCTCTGACCCCACGACAGGTCAAAGGTCTGGTTCAAGTTTCTCCTTCTTAATCTGTCACCGCAGTGAAATTAAAAACAGCCCTTTGAATGAAACCATTTATGGATTCTCCTTCTTTCTGAAAGTTTTTCTTTCACTACAAGTTGAATTTTATTTTTTAAATGGCACTAATATTTCTTATCTGAAGACATATTTGTAATATTAAAAGACTAGATAATATATATACACACACATATATATGTACTTATATTCTCTCATTCTCTCAAGAAAGGGCCCAATTTAGATATTTTCTCCTCACTAACTTTAGATATAGACTTTTTTTTTCAGCCAGAAAAGGCACCAATAAATACAACTGTCTGCCTAAAACACATCCGTACTTTGAACACCTCCCAGAGATTCTAAAAATATTTTAAGACCCACAGCAGGCTTGAGAAAAAGCAAAACAAAAACAAAAACAGCAGGATGTGGAGCCATTGTCACCCAAGAAAGGCAGAAAAGGCAAGGAACGGCTCCTGAAATCATGTTTAGAAACAGAAGAATCTGCAGTAACGCTGAAGCCGCGGAGGCGGACTTTGATGGTTTCCGAGATGGAAAGGTCCATGGGCTTCCTTTGCCCAGGGCAGACGGGCAGAGGTGGGACATCTGGGTGCGTGGTCCCATACCTTTTCTGTTTTGGGAGTCATACCAAGACCACCACTTCAGTGACTGAAAATGCAAAGCAAGCTTCTGTGTTTTCTACCTTGTGCCTGATTTTTAAATTGCAGGTGATGAAGGCATTGGCGGTCTTCCCCAGCATGAGCTCAGCTAAAGGCAATCAGTGGGTTTCTGGTAAGGGCACCATGAGAAGGAAAATCTGAACAGCCGTTCACAGCTCTGTCTTCCTCTGAGAAACATTTGGGAAAGAACATTCACACGAGGGTCGCATCAGTGAAGCATTTAGAGGGGAAGGAGCAGGTAAAACAGATGTCCTTCACAGGACAGGGACTGTGGTCAGTGCCACTTACTGAGGTGCCTCTAGCGCCTAGAACAGGGACTGACACTCGTAGGTACTCAATAAATACTTCTTGATTGTATATGTAAATGGACTTTTTTTTTCCACCTAAACAATCTTAAAAATTGGTGTCAGTGAATTGCTAAGGGGATACCAATATGCCTCTGGAATGTACCAAGCATAGGTAACTAAATCCACCTGTACCACCTGAGAATTCCTTGGGTTGCAAGTAATAGAAAACCAAATAATCTATCAATTGAATAATCAGGAAATTATTATTTTTACATGGAAAAAGTTGGATGTAGTCAGTGCAGGGCTGGAGCAGTAGCTCAGCGATGCCACGTTAAGTCAAGTTCTTTGTGTCTTTCTGTTACTCAATGTGTGGTGTGTCGGCCACTACTGCCTGGCGGTGAGGTCTCTGTCCCAGGACCCATCATCACATCTGCAGTCAAAGTGGAAAGAATAAAAAGTGATTGGGAGAAGCCACATCTGTCCCTTTTATCAGAAAATCAAAACCATTCTCACAAATCCCTGGTGGATTTCTACCTTTTTGTCATTGAGTTGAATTTATACGGCAATTTGTATGTTTCCTGAGGTTGCCATAATGAAGTACCACAAGTCAAGTGGCTGAAAACAGTAGAAATGTATTGTCTCGCAGTTTTGGAGGCCAGAGGTCTGGAATCAAATACCAGCAGAGTCGTGGTGCTCCATCCAAACCTCTAGGGGAGGGACCTTCCTTGCCCCTTCCAGTTTCTAGAACCCCAGGTGCTCCTCAACTCATCTCTCCAGTCTCTGCCAGCTTCTCCACATGGCTATCTGCCTTCCAGGTCTTTACCTCTCTCTGGACAACTCCATGTCCAAATCCCCCTCTTCTTCTAAGGACTCAGGTCCTACTGGATCAAGGACCCATCCTACTCCGTATGACCTCATCTTAACTGATAACACCTTTGACAATCTATTTCCAAATAGATATTGCATCCTGAGGTACCGGGGGTTAGGACTTCAGCATATCTTCTGGGGGGACACAGTCCAACCCATAATGACACTTATCTGCAAGGGAAGCTGTGAAAGTGAAGTTTTACCTCTGTAAGTCTGTGTGTGGAATGTGTTAATAGAGAACGGGGTTGGGAAGATTTGGGGTCAGCCAATGACAGCATCTGTCTTGCCTCTTCCTGACTCACAGGTGTGGCATGGTAGATGGCAGAGGGTTGAGCATCCTCAACACAAAGGTGACTTTCAATGAGCATTAGACAGGTGCTCACTTCATATACCCACTGTGTAACTATTACTATTAATATGTTACTCCTCATACATGTCTGAAGACGTCAACTTAGACCGTGCGGTTGAGGTCTTTTTGTGGAGGAGTAGGCAAGATCTCGAGAATCTGACTTCTTTGGCCCTACCTGGAAATGTCTTTCCACATTTGAAGGAAAAAACTGAAATAAGAAGTGACTCCTAATCTGAAAAATCCAAGGTCAATTGAAGGGGGGACTGGGGTTTAACTTGTAGTTATTAGCACATGAATATGACACTGCTCATTTGCTGAAATGGACATTCAAGCCTGAGAGGGATTTGAGACATTAGAGATTTCATTCTTTCCCGCCACCAACCCCCTCATCAAATAATGATCTTACTGAATTTATTCTGTAGATAAAAAATTATCATTAACAATACATTTTTATAAGCTAATGAGCAGATTTTTTTAATAAACATATTCTCAAAATACTGTCGCACTAAGCTGCCAGAGGTTGAATTGTGGAATTTTTGCATTTGTCATATTTTATGACTTATCTTTGTATCAGCTAATGTCACAAAAATGCTGTGTAACAAACTGTCTCAAAATCTCAGCAGGATACAATAAAACTTTATGTATTAATAACTCTTGAGTATGTCCATTGGCTGGGGACAGGCTGATCCAGGGTGGACTTGGCTGGTTTGGATGGGGCTTGCTCATGTGTCTGTGGACAACTAGGGGTTGTCTGCTCTAGGTTAAGCTCAGCTCATGGTGACTCTGCTCCTCGGGTCTCAAACTCTCCATCTGAAGCCAGCAAACAGACCCAGGCATGTCTTCTCAAGGCAGTAGTAGAGATGAAAGGAAGCAATCACTTTCCTCTCTGCTGATGTCACATCTGCTAACACCCCAATGGACAAGCAAATCACCTAGCCCAACCTAAAGTCAAGTGGTGGCAGGAAAGCCCTTCCTCCCCACAGAGAGCAGGCACTGCACAATCACATGACAAATGGCATGGATACAGGGAGAGTAGCCCACTGGGACCATTGGTCCATAGGACTACCATCTTGGAAATTTCCTCACGTGCAGTAAGAGCACCATAACTGTTAAGTTAAGGAAATTACTAAAATTCATAGGTAAAGAAATGAGGCCAATTCAGGTGGCTGATAAATACCACATCATAGAACAAGTTAAGAAAAGTCATTTTTACCTTAGCAAGAGAATTTATTCTCGTCTATTTTCTCTTCCTAATTTAGCTGGTCAGGCCAGGTAAGCTTTAATATTGAAAGGTAATCTTGAACATTGAAAGTAAATTAAAAATAATTTCAAAACTTATTTTGAAGGCAATTTGGGTAGTGCCTCTTGAGATAAATAGGTACTCTTTGGAAAAAGAAAACAAAACAAAACACAAAGCCAGTCTAGAAAATATTACTTTACTAATTCTCATTGATCGCAAGGCCCCTAGCTCGGTCTCTTTCTTTGGGTAAAAAATCAACAAGTGCATAAAGTGAAATTGCAGATACACATGCACTTGTTTGTCTTATATCTGTGAAACACTGTGCATGAAAGAGCTATGTCCTCATGTTAGCAGGAGTCAGGTAGCTGAAGATACACTGAGAACAGAGGTCAAGACCCACTCCCCAGTTAAGACTTTGGTGGCTCCAATCCCCGTGATGTGACTTGGGTGGACTTTGCAGTATAAGGACTCTCGAAAAGAGAAAAGAAAACTAACTTAGGATAACAGGCCAAGCAGCACCCTGTAGTGTACTGCACAGCCAATAGTTGCGTGGTCCATGTTCTGCCTCCGTGATTTGGTCACACACACTGACCATCCGAACCAGACGGTGTGACTGAATGTCCAGCCCACTCAGCTAATGTCCCCACAAGGAGTGGCAAATCATTTCTGAGTATAGAAAAAAAGCAGCAGTTATGTTGTGGGGTTACAACTAGTACATTGTTTGCTTTGCAGTGTGCTTTGAAATAAATTTCCAAAATATGGAAGCCAGTGCTCTTGATTGACAGATGAGAAAAATTAGGTCCAGAAGAGGAACGAGACTTGTCAAAGCCGGCACACGTCTGCACTGGGTCAGCGTCCACCACGTTTGACTTTCATCCAGTTCTGAAAGTCCATCAGCACACATCAGCATCACCCCTGCTGGCCCCACCTCCTCATGGGAAGGTTCGGGGCAAACAGAGGTCCCTCCAGAGCTGGGCATCTCCTGTTCCCCGCAGTAGCCAGCGTTGATGTGGGGATCAGCACACGTCACGTGTGTTCATGTGCTCTTTGTCATTGAGTCCCCACCTCAGACTTGAGGCTGGTCCAGATTGCGTCAATCCCATTTTACAGATGAAAATACATGACGACGCAGAGATGTTCCACCCCTCAGCTCACCCTAAGCCCGAAACATACAAGTAGTAAACAGTGGGGTGAGATGATGTTGTGTGGCTTCAGATCTCCAACCTCTTGCTCTCAGAACATGTGTCTGTATCCCATTGTTTCTTCCATAGATTTTTCACCTGTCTTCCATCCAGGTATCTAGCCATGCAGCCGCTGCTCATCCATGCAACCAGTACTTATTGAGTGCTTACTGTATGGCCCTCACTACTGAAGGATATTGGGGTACAGCAGTCCAAAAGTAGAGAACATCCTCTACCATCCTTGAGATCAGCTTCTAATAGGAAAGACAATTAACAAAAGCAATAACTAAGTTTCACCACATGCTTAATAGCAGTGAGTACTATGAGGAAAAAATAAAGCAGGGAAAGAGAAAGGAATGTCATGAATGGGAAGAGGCAGCCATATTATATCAAGAAACCAGAAAAAGCTTCACTTAGGATGCTATGCAGAACCCATCCATCCATCCATCCATCCATTTATTCATTCACATATCCTTTCATCTTTTGTCCTTTTGTCCAACCAGCCATTCTTTCAGCTGCCCTTGCAGTTATACAGAAATGTATGCATCCAATATTGGATTCACTCATCCATTGATATATCCATCCATTCATCCATTTGCCCAGAAATTAATTGGTTCATTTACTCACCCACTCACTTATTCACCAATTCATTTACTCATTCATCCACTTTATTTCCTCATTTACTTGTTCAGATATTCATTCCTATGTCAGATATTTGCTAAACTCCTTCATTATCCTTCAGCATTAGGAAAAACAAAGGAGGTGTGAAGGAGGCAGTCAGAAGGGAAATTTCCCAGGCTGTCCCCTGATTATAAATTTTCAGCTGTGTTTTGCTTAAGTGCTCCTGTCCCAGCTGGAGCCTCTTCTTGGACCCCGAGTGCTTGCACTGAGCTTCTGAGACATCACATAACAGAGCAACAGTGCCAGGGGCTTTATCACAGCCTACTACTACTAAAAGGATGCTATCAGGCTTAACCCTGTCACCTTGAACCAGAAATGAATAATGAACACCTTTCACGGTTAATATTCATCCAGACTGTCTCCATATATCATTTGCCAAAAGGCGCAACGTCTCTCTGGGTCCAAGAGCTTTGGGGCAACACGTGTAGGCCACGGGTGACTACAGGGCGAGATGGTAAAGCGAGTGCATGCTTTGAAGCTGAGTTTGTCCATCCAACCTCAAAGCACATAGCAAGATAGACACAGAGAAAAGAGAAAAGTAAAGCAGACGTGGCAATAATCAAAAGCAAAACGAACATCCACAGGGAACGGAAACCAAATGCACAAATGAAACGAAAGCCCCAGGCTGCTGGGGTTTGAGTTTGGAAGCAAGCAGCTGCGCCTGGGCTTTCATATCTTTAGCGAAAATATTTTTTCTTTAACCTACTATGGCCACAAAATTATCATTTAGGCATGTAATCAATATAAAATATTATCGATGGAATCGTTTGTATTCCTTCCTTTGTCCTGAAACTTCAAACTCTAGTGTGCATTTTACACACACGGCGCATCTCAATTTGGACTAGCCACATTCAAGTGCTTGGCAGCTACATCTGGCCAGCGGCCACTGTGCTGGACATGGCAGGTCTCAGGGCAGAGGTGATATTAGGGCCAAAGGGAGTAAAATGTGCAGAGTGAAGGTGAGGACCGCATTTCCTCACTTGTCAGTAATGAGGACCACAGAGCTAGTCAATTAATAGCACAGTGAAATTTTTGAGGTAGGTATTTTGTTTTATTTCTTTTTAAGCATGGGGAATCCTGGGCACAGACAGAGTCGGTGACTCGCCCACGATCAAGAGCTAGGAAGCAGTCGTCTGCGAACCCGAGTCTGGGAGGCTGCATGTCACCACCTTTAGCATGCACCTGCCGCCTGCCAGAACATGGACCTGTGGACAGGGGAAGTTGCACCTCATTCAACTCTGGGCCCAGGATATTTTCCCGCTCTACCGTGACTTCCTGGCTCGCACAGTGGCAAGGGATTTACTCCTCATGGATGAAAGCCACCACCAGCACTGTCCCTTCCTCTCGTCTTCCTTTCCCTGGTTCCCAGGCTCCAGGAACCACGAGATCTGTATATTTGGGTGCCACGCCCTCCTCTGTCTCTTCTGGCCCCTGGATAGGGGGGTGCATCTCTTCTCTAATATTTATTGCACAAGACAGACAAATGGATTCTTGGAGCTGCCACCAGAGAACCAAGACCCAGACATTAAAATGAATTACGAAAACACTACCGTCATATTCCATGTTTCCTTCTTCAGCCCTCCAGTAAATAACCAGAAAGCGCTTAGCAAGACACAGGCTGGAAGTGTAAATAGCATGATCCTTTCGTCACTGACAATGCTCTGGAAGTCAAGCTGGTGAGGCCACTGGGAAGCCAGGTGAGGGGGAGGCCACCTGCGGGGCCTCCGGCTTGGCCTCCAGTCCTGCCTGCTCCACCTGCTCCTTCCCTGGGTTAACCTGCCCCAAACCTGCCCCCCAGCCACGGTTTCCCCATCAGTAAATAGGGCTGAGAGTCCCCTTGGAGTCGCTATACAGAGGTAATGCATTATTGCTTTATCAACACCAATCTCTTTATCTATGTAGTATCTTATTTATTCATCCACCCATTCAGAAAGCGTCTCTTGAGCACCTGTGACGTGCCAGGCACCATGCTGTAACCTGGGGATCAGTCGTGTGGCATCTTCGTTTGTTTCCTCCCAGAGAGTGTAGATCCCATGGAATCGGGATCTTATCCGTGTGGTTCTGCAGTGCCTAGAACAGTGTCTGGCTGTTGTTTATCCAAAGCTGTCAAGACAACAAGACTGCTGACTTCACACTGCTCCACCCCAAGTGGGGAAGACAGTCGGATCAGAGGATGACAGAGAGCGGGGAGACCAGATTCCTGTGGCAGTGGGAGGGGCGGTGGAGAGACGCAGGGTGCTGTGGGAACAGCGAGTGGGACACCCACTTCGGGGCGTGGGTGTCAAGGAGGGCTGCCTGGAGGGGCAATGTGCTGTCTGAGATTAGAAGGGCAGGGAATAGCAAAGCAGGTGGGAAAGGGGTGTGGCCAGGTATGGCCAGGTAGAAAGGACAATGAGAAGCTTCCAGGAGAAGTGCACACATGACGAAGGAGTCAGCTGTCCTGTAGGGCTGAGGCCGGAGAGAGGGGAGGTCCTGATGCGGCACCCCGGTCCAACCCGCTCGGGATGGACAGTTGGGAGGTAACGAGAAGGAACAGATCTGGACCTACGTGCACCGTGTTCCTGTCCTCCCTCTCCTGGCTGAGGCAAGATGCTCTTGGGAAAGTCATTGTCACTTCTCTGAGCCTCAGTTTCTCCCCATAAAGTGGTATTAACAATCTATACTGCTAATAGATCGTTCTGAGGCTCAAATGAGACGAAGTTGTACAGTGTAATTCTGCAGCCTTGGCTGCAGGGCCTGGCCAGTCCCAACACCTCCCAAATACACAGACCATTCACCAGGACGGTGCCCTTTGGGAAATTATTGACCCTACTGGATGTAACGCTAGTGTCTCAGAGGGCTATTAGGGGTTTACATTCTTAACACATGGTGAAGCACTTAACCACTAGCCGTTATTTATTACACAGAGCTTTGACACATTGCTATTGTCTAAATATAGCATAATTCCAAGCACCGGAACAATTGAAAATTGACTTTATTTCCTACCTCCAAACTTTTAGGGGAAAGAGACACATTACCAGAAAGCCCCTAAGGTAAGCTAACATCCCTGTGACAATAGCCACGTCCAGAGCGGGCTCCCTGCAGCTGCCTTTGGATCCCTCTACCCTGAACACACAGGCCCATGCCGTGGGACAGAGTCCCCAGACCAAGACCCGAGACACACTGGAATGTTCAGATTTGCTCCCTGGACTCTGCTTCCCAGTAAATAAACCCTGACCCTGGCATAAAGGTTGTCTGGAGCCAAACAAGAGGTTTCTCTTTGATCAGTGATTTGTGCGGATTAATCAAAAGTGTCAATACTCAGCCCAGCCTGACCTCTGCCCATCCCGGTTAATCAGGGCATCGAGTTCTTGCAGGCTTTGGTGGAGACAGCACAGAGAGGCAGGGAGAGGAGAGAGTGGGGGGAGGAGTGGGAGGAAAGGAGGGGGACAAATGGGGGAGAGCGAAAGAGAGGGAAGGAAGGAAGGGGGGAAGGAAGGAGGGAAGGAAGGAGGGAAGGAAAGAAGGGAGGAAGGAAATAGAAAATGAGAAACTGATTACAAGAGAATGAGTGTAAAAAAAAAACCAGAAAGAATGCACAGGAAAGAAGAAAGGAAACGGTAAGTAAGAGAAGGGATGAGAGAGAGATTGAAAAAGAAACAGAAAGAATGAATCTGAGGGAAACCATAGGATTATTCACTATTATTCAAAAGATTTCTTCTTTTTGTTTTTCTTTTCTTTTCTTTAAATCCCAATTGAACCCTCCTGTGACATTTCTGCCTTTGTGGAAATGTAACAGAACAATAACACTCACTCTGTCACATGAGAAAAAAATGTAGTTTATTCCAGGTTATAGTGAAATCAGACAGAGGTTCAGAAGTTATTTAAAAAATTATAACAGAACAAATTAACTTTTGTTTTCATCAGGGATGCTGTCCCTTTACTTACAAAACATTTTGGATAGTTTACATGTCTTCTCTGTGCTGTGTATATGCGTGTGCGTACGCACTTGTGTCATGTGTGGGTGTGCACATGTGTTATGCGTGTGTGTGTGTGTGTGGTGTGTGTGCTCGAGCACTCGTAGGAAGGGGGAAGTGGGGGTCCCAGTCAACATTTGCTAGATGTTTCCATTCTGTCAAACCAGGATGATCTAAATCTGAGATATACCCAGATCAGATAGTATAATTAATTTACAACCCCCTAAACAAGTCCATATCCCAATTATAGAGATCCTATATTGGGGCCTGGAATTTTAAGTTTCCCAAACCTTATATTTGGACCTTAAAACTGGGCCACAATCAGGAATGCCATCTTCTCAGCTCTGAGATTTGCCAATTAAATTTTTTTTAAATCTAAATTTGGAAGCAGGTCATTAGCATATCATTATTGATGCCACATGCAAGCTACTTTTTTTTCCCCCTCCAAGAAAAAAATAAATCACAGCATTTCCAGCACACATTTGTTAATATAAGAATTACCATATCAATAACACGTCATTATTTGATAGGAACTGCCCCTCTCAGAAGGTTCCAAACTATTGTTTGGTCCAAATATGCATGCTCTTGGTAGAAGCTTTTATTTATTCATTATTATTATTGTCATTTTTTTTTTGTCCCTGCTTCTACTGGTGAAGCTGTCCATTCCCACCAGCGCTGACCGCAATTCCCCCGTCCTTCCTGAGGTCTCCCTGGTCCCACGCTCCATAACAGTGACCTTTTGACAGGGCTGCATGCTCAGGCGGGGGGGGGGGGGGGGGGGGGGGGACAAAGGAATACATTTGCCGGTGAAGAGCCACAGTGAAATTGGGCAGATGGGTCTGCGATATAAGCTCTTAATTAGGGCTGCACGGCTGGCTGACCTCTCAGGAGACAAAAGGTGTGTACTGAGAGCCTCCAGGCTCACCTGCTTCTACGGCCTCCACCCATTAGCTGGGCGCCTTTCAGAATCCACCCAGAACACGCGGAGTTTGGGGGGGTGGGGAGACCGCCTTTATTCTGAGAAAGAAATCAGCAGTTTAGCATGAAATATTCTCAGCTGGCAGATGGGAGAGGGCGGGTTGTCACGTCAATAGAATCTGATCCGAGGGTTAGGTAAGACCTGGGGACAAAGATGGAATTGTTCCAACCTCCGCCAGCCAATATAGTGGCGACAATCACCTCTTGTATTTGGGGGTGGGACAGGAGGACAGGGAATATGAGGAAGCCGGCGTTGCCAAAGTGCTTGTTTTTTCCAGAGCATTTGTCACTACCTTGAAACCTCTAAGTACCCAGAGACTCACACCATATTGTCTCCATTTTCCAGATAAGGAAACGAAGATGCAGGGAGTTAAGTAATGACCAAACAACATGATCTGGGGACCTAAACCCTGGTCTGCCTGACTCCCAAGCCGTCACCAACTGTGCCCTGTTTTCACGTGCCCCATCTCCCTAGGGCCTCCTCCCCACCTCCCCAGCACAGGGTCTTCCAGTTCCGATGTCGTTCAGTGAGTGACTGTTGAACACATGTATGAGGTCCTGTGTCTGTGCCCTCGTTCCAAAGAGATGGATGCTGAGACTCAGAGAGGCGACGTGATTTTCCAAACTTGCACAGCTTGTACCTGCTGAGGTCAGGGTGCAAAGCCCAGGTCTCCTGTCTTTGGGTCTGAAGCTGTTCCTCCACTTGCATGGCATGCCTCTTTTATTTTACTTAGCACAGTGAACTGCTACAGACAGAATCTATCCCAGCCTCTTGAGTTATTCAGACTCCAAAGGAAGCCTGTGACTCCATACAGATTTGAATGCTAGAGTCCAAGCCTAACTGTGCGTAGGACTAGGAAACCCAAGGCCCTGGGAAGTTTAGGGATTCGTTCTTCCCACAGCAGGGCTGAGTCTCCTGACTCCCAGCTCGAGGCTCATCCCCATGCTCATTCTGCAGAGCTGAACACCTGCAAGTCAGGCTCAGGCCACAGGGTCCGTATTGGTCCAGTCTCCTCTGAAGTTGTCCTCACCAAGCTTGGTGCTCAGTGTCCTCCACGGGGACTCAGTGGAGAGGAAGCCAGGTGGTTGTTCCTCTACTTTTTTGTTTCCGTCTTTCCTTCCTTCCTTTAAAAGAGAAACCATTTTAAAAAACATTCAGATTTATAGAAAAGTTGCAAAAATAATACAAAGAATCCCTGAATGCCCTTTACCAGGATTTCTTAATATTTGCCACATTTGCTGTACCCTTCTCTGGCTGGATGGACAGACGGATGGATGAGGGTTGGACAGAGAGGTGGACATGGAGATACATATAGATACCAACAAATAGATATGTATGTATAGACCTGCATACACTATTCTTTGTTTTTCTGAGCCGTTTGAGAGTGAGTTATAGACATGAGCTCCTTGAACCAGAAATACTTCAATGTGTATTTTCTGTAAATAAAGGCATTCTGTTATATCACCTTAGTACAAATTACCAAAATCAGGAAATTAACACTTACATAGCACTATGATCTAATCCAGACCTTATTCACATTTCAGCAATTGTCCCAGTACTGCTCTTTATAGCAAAATAACTAATGTTTCTGGTCCACGGTCAGGTCTAGAATCCTACATTTCATTTAGTTGCCCTGTCTCTGATCTGGAACCATTCCACATTCTCTCTTTGCTTTTCATGAACTTGACATTTATGAATAGTACAGGCCAGTTATTTTGTAGAAAGTCCTTTAATTTGAGTTTGTCTGCCATTTCCCGGAGATGAGATTGAGCTTACGCATTTTTGGGCAGGAATGTCACAGAAGGGACATTATGTCCTCCTTGGTGCCTTGGAGGCATGTGATGGCAATTAGTCCCTTTCCTATTGATGTTAACTTTGATCACCTGCTAAAGGTGGCATCTGCCAGATTTCTCCACTGTGAAGCTACTCCTTTTCCCCTTTTTAATAAGTATCTTTTGTTGAGATGTGTTCAGAGTATGCAAATCCCTGTTTTTCACAATACTTTGATACTTGATATTTCTTACCTGGGTCAATTACTACTATGATCGTTGTCAAGCGGTGATTCTCTCATGCCTCCTCTCCTTCTGCGTTTACAAGCTGGCATTCTACGGTAAGAAAGAGCCTTTTCTTCTTCCCTCTCCACTCACTGATTCACTTGTGCATCATTTACACGGGTATGACTCATGGATCTTTCTTATTCAGTGGGCCGCCTTCCCTCCTTCTCTCTCTCTCAAACACACGCACACTCAGAGAAAACAAACGCTGGGCAAGTGGCACAGAGGGCAGGGAGGGAAGCCACAGGGTGAGTTTGGAGGTCTGACCTTCGGAGGAGATTTGCAGGGGGGAGGATGGCAGGGCAGCAGCCGCAGAGGCCGGCTAACGGGCTCTGTGATAGGGTTCGCTGTCCCCCCTGCCCTCAGCAGAGAGGCTTAAATATCTCCTTCTTGGACAAACAGATCAATACAAGCTTTTTAACATCTTCAATGAGAGCTCATTAATGCTCTCTAGGTGTCCTCCTGTGGCCGGGCTGACCTGGGAGGAGCAGGGGAAACTGAACTGCAGACAGATAATTATCCCAGAGATAACACTTCAGATCAGCTCCTGGCAGCATGTGAATCGTTTTCCTAATTATTCAGGACAGCGGCTATAGCGAGAGTGCAAACTAATTGAAAATACATGATGATTTATTTGCGTCGGTGAGGCTCAGCCCGTGGGCTGGGTTAAGCGCTCACGGACGGGAACGCTGGGCTTCTCCTTGCAGTGTGCCCCTTGATCTCCCCATCCTTTGCTGAGGCCCCACGGGCCCGAGGATGCAGAGGATGAGGGAGAACGCTTTTGCAATAGCCATATGGGCGTAAGAGAGATGATCATCATGAAGCACTTTTCAAAAAACTTGTGATCAACCTAAAGAAAATTACTGGGAGTTGGTACTTGGTCCACACTGTTGCCCAACTCATAGAACTGCTTTTACCAAATGGCCTTTGACCTTTGTCCTAAGCTCTCTCTGAGCATGGGGCAATGGGCACTGCTATATACACTGTGAGGATATTGTTGAGGACCCTACACTTGTCCTTTTATGAAATCCCATGTGAGAATAATTTGTTTTACAGTGATACAGTAGAAAGTCGTCTGTGTTGCCTGAAGAACTTTATTCCTTTTGTACTAGGAGAATTCTAAATATCTTGCCCTTTTTGACCTAGCTACCAGGAAGCTCAAGGCAAGATTTTAATTTCAAACTGATTAGATAGGATCATATGCCCTGCATTTCTAAAGACAATTTAAAAATGTTGGTTCTCCCATTTATGATATAAATATCATTTCCATGATTCAGAGATTGAAAAGATTTAAAAGCAGTTAGTGTCAGCGCTAACTCCAGAGTCCAAGCTCATGCTGATTTATAGCATATTCTCCCTAGATCTCCAAAGGCATCCTGTCTACCTGGGCATGGTCTTATGCAGAGGTAGGCAAACTTTCTCTGTAAATATTTCAGACTTTGTAGTCCATGTGGTCTCAACTCCATTTAACTCTATGCTGTAGCACAACAATAGCCACAGACAATACTTCAGTGAGTGAGTGTGACTATGTTCAAAAATAACTTTATATACAGACACTAAAATTGGAGTTTCATATAATTTTCATGTGTCACAAAATATTATTCTTCTATTGATTTTTGCATTAACCCTTTAAAAATGTAAATACCTGTCTTAGCTTGTGAGCCACATAAAAATAGTCAGGGGTTGGATTTGGGGCACAGGACCCAGCTTGCCCATCCCTCATACAGCAGAATGTGTGGAGTAGAAGGAAGAAGAGATCAATGAACTTGGGGATTATGGGTCCTTCTAGAGAGGGATATGAAAGATGATTAATATATAATTGGTGAGCTAAATAGAGCCATAATTAAATCAAAATCTTTTATCCTTAAAACATGATTTTGTAAGCACAAGCAAGATGAAGGCCAACCCCATTTACTAGGGTAGGATGTGGGTTTGCCCACAGATTGCCTTTTGTGAATGTTATCTAGGAACCTCTTTTTCCATATTATTAATAGTATTGTAATCTCATTCAAATAAAGGGATCCTTCCATTCCAATAAGGGTAATTGTTGGTAGAATGTCCTTAATGAAATTTAAATTTGGTGGATTGGTGAGAAGTCAAAGAAAGTTCCCTCCCAGCCCCATTACTATCACATTTCTGGTAAGAAAACATACATCACCACCATTACAACCATCATCACCACCACCACCAACACCACCACCATCAACACCACCACCACCACCACAGCCACATCTACCAGCACTACTGTCACCAGCATTACAGCCATCATCACCACCATAATCAATACCACCATCATCACTGCCACCATCAACACCACCACAGCCACATCCACCAGTACTACCATCACCAACCACCATTACAACCATCATCACTGCCACCATCAACACGGTCACAACCACATCCACCAGTACTACCATATACCAACCACCATTACAGCCATCACCACCATTACAGCCATCAATCACCACCACCATCAACACCACCACAACCACATCTTCCAGTACTACCATCACCACCACTGTAACCCTCACCACCACCTCCACAACCAGCATCACAAATCCTGTCATTAACATTATCACACCCATTGCCACCACCATTGTCACCATGACACAACTGCTGTCACCGCCAGCAACACCAACACCACTATCACCACAACCACAACCACATCTACCAGTACTATCACCTCCACCATCATTAACACAAACACCTCCACAACCACCTCCACAACTGTAACCATCACTATTATCCCACCCACCAGCATTCCCACTACACCCTTTACCACCACTACTTACCACCAAGCCACCATCCCAGCCCCTTCACTGCCTCTCCACCACCATCATAACTACTCATACCAGCATTATCATCACCGCAACCTCTTTCCTGTCCTTTGTTTAGATCAAAGTCTAAAAGCATATATCCAGTTGGCTGAGAAATTCCATTTTCACTTATTTCCTTACAAAGGAAAAATATAAACTTGAATAATGATTCTATAAAATGATGTTTTCCAACTCATTCATAAGGATGAAAATTTTACCATTATAAACAGCAAACAATTTAAAAATGGTAAGATAAATTATGAAATATCCATGCAAAGGAATAGATACAGCTATTAAAAATGTTTGTCAAGAGTTTTAGATATTGAAAAATGCATATTATATAGTGTTAATTAAAATGTACACAATGTACATATTTGGCCCCAGTTATGAAAAATTCAGAGAAAAGGAAGATTGGAATAAAACACTCACCAAAATGTTAAAATGTGCTTTTAACAGGATGATGAATTTATGGGAAATTTTAATTTTTGTGTTTATACATTGTATTTTCCAATTGCTCTCTAATGAGAAAATATCATGCTTATAATTAGAAAAAAATATTTTTAGGGTAAGATAAGAGACTTATCTTCCATCTTTCAAAGTACAATTTTTTTTAAAAGTCAGCTCATCTCAGAAGTCTCTCCTCTATGGTTCTGTTTGGGAATTCCACCCCTGTCCCACTTTGCTACCCTAGAATACTGTTTGCACCTGTACTAGAGACATTTTATATACTAACACATACCTAAGATATTTGTACACATTCCTATAGCCACTGAGGTGGATTCTGACCTGCTGAATACTGGAAACTTCAAATTTACCTCCTTCCTTCCTTCCTTCTTCCTTCCTTCCTTTTACAAATATTTATTGAGCAACTATTATAAGCCAAGGCCTATTCTAAACCCTGAGAATGTTCTGGTGAACTAGACGGATGGATGTCCTCCCTTGTAGAGCACACAGACTCTGCAGTATACAGGCTAGAGGGGGAGACAGACCAGGAACAAATGCAACATGACAACGTGCTGCAGTTGCCATGCAGTGTGCTTCTGACCGTGACACCCCTCACCCCGACTAGTGGGTGTCACGCAGGCCCCAGCTGCAGGGCGGCCCGCTGATGAGGCCTGTGCCCTGCTCCCCAGCACAGAGCTTGGGTTTCACAGGGGTGCCCGTGGGAACACCTGATCCTCTTCCCCTCAGCAGCCCCTCTGGGAGCAGGAGTGCAGGGCTGAGGCATGAACACCTGTCCACCAGTAGCAGGGCTGGTTTCCCACCTCAGGGTCCAGGCAGGCCACTTCCCTGCCTGAGGATGGCCTGGAAGGTGAGAGCCTTCCAAGCCCGTGGACATGGCTTTGACTGACCATCCCTCTGGGGCAGCCCTTTGACTGCTTTGAAAACCAGAGGGGTCCTCTAGCAGCTCAGAGGAAGGCCCAGGAGGATGTGTCTTTGCTCTGTTGCAAATTCACCTAACTCATTTTCCATTGACAGCAAAAACAAAAAAAATGAGGAAAAAAAAAAAAACCCTTGCTTCTGCCTTGGGAAAGCAGAGTAAAAACAGAGCAGCCAAGCCTAGCCAGCACAGCAATCTCACTTTTACAGCTGCAAAGGCCATCAAAAATGCCAGCCGACTGTATCTGATTATCTACAGGTACTCCACTTCCCTCCCAAAGGACTTGAGAAATCTTGCAAAAATATACCTGGAACAGCAAAACAGAAAAGAATAACGAATTTAGGGGAGTGAGAATATGCCGTAGAATAAATGCCATGAAGCTGGCGTAATGTTATTGCCCAGCGTGAAGCACCCGCTCCTGGGTAGACGTCAGAGACGCACAGGGCTCTGGGGGTCCTGAGATGGAGGCAGGATTAGCCACATGAACCCCTGAGTCCATCAAAATAAAACAAATTGTTTTCTCTGGAGAAGACCAGCTCTTTCTGAAAAGAGAACAGAGAAAGTGCTTCTGAGGTTCTTTGAACAGGAACAGTATCCCTCCGAATTGGCCTGCAGTGACGGCAGCCTAGTTGTGCTCAGGGAGTGGCAAAGCCAGTGCCAGCTCAGGGAAGCCCTGGGTAGGGTCAAAGGGACTTTCTCCAGAGACACAACACACACACAGCACTAATGCGTGCATGAATTCCAGAGGCCTTGGAGACACGGCTGAGCGGGTCGGGTCCGAGCGGGTGGCTGGAAGCAATTTCCCCCAGCTCCGTTGTGGGCAGGGACCAGGGCAGGGACTCGGAGCATGTGTTCCCGGATGGTCCTGGGCAGCTGTCCAGAGCTGCCAGCAGAGGAGCCGCCTCTTACGGTTCAGCCCTGCGGCAGGGCAGTCCGTGGGAGCCGTGCGTTCACACCCGGAAAGGGCTTCTCCTCTGAAGCTGGGCAGGTGGTGTTTCACATGCCCATGGCAAGTGCCAGGATTGTGTCCGTGCGCGCGTGTGTGCGTGGAGTGCAGGGCTGGTTGTCAGATGGGGACGCTAGAGCCAGTCTGCCTGGACTCAACCCCAGCTCAGCCACTAACCAGCCTGGGCAATTCACATCACTTTCTCAGATGAGTTTCCTCATCTGTTAAATTAGGATACAAATAGAATCTCCCTTGTGCTGCTGTAGGTCCCATGGAGAGCTCTCAGAACAGAGCCTGGGACACGCTGGGGTCCCCGTGTGCTCATGTCCACGTTGTGTCCATGTGTTTGGGTCGGGAGGACAAGCAAGTGGCTGTCGTTAAAGATACCTGCGGACACTTCTCCATTCCCACTGCGTGTATGTGGAGGTGGGGGCATGGTCAGGAAATAGGCAGAATTTATCTTCAGAAAAAGACTGTTTTCATGTTTAGGAAATTAGTTTAATTAGCATATTGGTTATGAAGGCTGAAAGCCTGGTCTTAGAGGATGAATTTGAGACAATTCATGAATTGAGGGGTTAAAATTCTCTGTATAATAAAAAGTCATTTCCTGCCTCCCTTCCTTTCTCTCTTCCTTCCTTCCTCTCTTCCTTCCTTCCTCTCTCTCTCCCTCCTTCCCACCCTCCCTTTCATCTTTCCTTCTTTCTTAGCACGTGTAAGCACGTAAGTACGACATAAATCCACGCTTTATTTCCTCCAAGAGTGTGGACCTGCTTAGGGATAGTTTTCAGGGGCTTCTTGTGCCATACGCAGGAAGCCCACCGAGAGAGGAGGTCGTCCCTGATGTGAGAAGGGGGTGGGCGCCAGCCCCACAGGTGGGCAGGGACCGAGGCGCGAGACTGTGATCCTGGAACCACCCACGCTGTGCTGCGCAGGGTCGGGCAGTCTGTGGATGTGGCGTGTGACCCGATGTCTGATACCCAGTTTTGAGTGGTCCTTCCCTGTGTTGTAATTCTCTTGGGACATCCTCAATGTTTCCATCAAAGTGTCCCCACTCGAGGCTGGCCTTTAATTAGCACTGCCTTGGTAAATGAGTGAAGGACAGTGTCCACTCTGCAGATGAACAGCTGGCAGACAGGTGAGGTGTTGCAGGAGGTGGTGAAGACCCCATGGTCACAGAAGGAAGAGGGTGAGGGAAGGCCTGGGATTGAACAGTGACGGAGAAAACGCAGAAAGTTCTTCAGTGGAGAGCACTGGCTTCCTGCAGAAGGTACTTCTGGTATCACAAGACGAGCCTGGAAACCAAGGCTCAGAAACAAGAAGCCCAAGGCTCAGATGATGCCTTTCACAAATGGCGGAGCTGGCATTCGGCTGTAGCTGGTATTTGACACATTCTGATGTGTTCAGGCAGGGCTGGGGATGTTTGGTCCCCGACTCCGAGTTCTTGTTCTGTTTCCATGCCCTTTCTTCCTGCTGTCAAAGGACTCAGAAATCCGGACTGATAGTCAGAATATCACTAGGCGAGTTGAGAACCAGGGACAAGCAGCAGGCTGTGCTGAGAGAAGCCACCTTCCCCACCCCACTGAGGACGCTTCCCCCGGGACAGGAGTCTCCATTGCCTGAATCCAGGACCGTGCTGAATAAACACATTTCTCACACTTCCCTCTTGCTTTTTCCTCCCCACCCCTTCCCACGTCCTCACAGGCCCCTGGGGGTCCAGGCCTTTTCCTGGGGACACAGTGTTTCTTCCATGAGGCGACAGCACAGGGCTACTGATTAGGTATCAGTTTTCTCGGATTTAACGCATTGTGGTATCTTCTTCAGGAGGGATGTGCTGGCAGATTTTAAGCCCTCACCGGGAACTGCCACCCTTAGCTGGGGACGGAATTCAGGTCTTGGCACAGACTGGGTTCTCAGGAAGCAGATGCTGACACGGAGTTTGGAAGCAAGACACTTGTTAGGGGGCGATGCCTGAGAAAGGAAGGCGAGCGAGACGGGGGAGCAGGGGGAAGTTGTGCTGGGATGTGGGCCTGGAAGAGCCCGGCCAGCCCAGCTCCGGACGGAGCACTGCCCCTCGGGGATCGGGGAGTCCCCTATCTGGCTGGTGACCAAGCCCCCGTCCCTCCACCTCACTCAGTCACCAGATGTGGGCCGCCTTTGGAAAGGCGTGTATGCGGCTCTGAGGGGTGCCGCCTGCTGACCACTCCCTGGCCAGGGTATCTGAGCAGCCTGTTTCCATGTCTGCTGTGGATCTTTTTATATTTTATATTGTTTTATAATGCATGATTTTATTTCATTTCCACCACAACCCTAGGAGGTAGGTAACATTGTTCCCACTTTACAGGTGAGAGAACAGAGTCTTAGTCACTAATTTGCCTATGGTCACACAGAGAGTGGGTGACAAAACCAAGGTTGGAGTCTGGGTCCACCTCGAATGCACACACCTGACCAGGTACCGCAGAATGTCTCAGTTCTGCCTCTACTGAGTAGATCTTGGCTGCCTTTAAAGACTGTGGCCTCATTCACCGAGTGCTCGCAAGGAATCTACTGCACCTCCACGTCAATGAGTCATCTTCTTCCCAGTAAGAACCGCGGCCCATCTGGGAGAGGGCCCTGGGCCTCTCTGGAGGGTCGGGGGGAGTTGCCACTCATGGTGCTGAAGAACAGCCACCAGAAAGAAATCTCCCCGACGACCCAACTCCCTGCTCAGATGCACAAAAAAATCTGTCTCATTACACTCCCTCTCCAGGGATCAGAGAAGGACTTTTTTCCTTTCTTTCTCCGGAGGAGAAGACGCCTGTGCCCCGGGGTCCGAGTCCCCTGTTGGCCTGAGAAAGCCCCAAGCTTCTCCCTCTTGAGGACAAACAGGCAGGTCTTTCCCTGAGACAAGGGAATGGGGCCTGGAGGGACTCAGTCACGCTTTGGATTGGCAGAATGGGGCCCGGTGCATTTTTTTTTTTTTTGCAAAATCCAGGTTAATTGCCTCACCCACCTTTAGGGTCACGCCCAGGGACAGCTTTGTGTCATGGTGGGAGCCCAAATAAACAAATAAATAAGCTCCCTCCCCAACATGGCCCTGTGTACTGTAACTGCGTATTTATTCAGGATGTTGTCTTCTCCAAGCACCTGCCCTGAACAGCCTCGTCGCTGCGCGAGCTGGTACAGGAACCAACACGTCCAGCTGTCATAGCACACAGCCTGCGGCATCTCAGTATGAAAATAAGGCAGGCGGCACCTGATTGGGGGAGAATTTTTAATCTCGACGGTTTGTGTCTAAATTTGGGGGTGACCAGCCTGTCAGCTCCAGCAACCCAATCGTTCTTTGAGGTCGACGCAGGCGGCAGCTGCCACAGCCTTGACGCGGCTTTTTTTTATTGTTATTATTTTTTGGGAGGAGAGGGGGAGGGAGGCCGTTGGGGAGGGAGGGGGAGGAAATAAAAAAGCAAAAAAAAAAAAAAGACGTGCTGCTATTTTCATTGTATTTTTGAATCCTGTTTTAGTGCAAGAATTTAATTATACATATTTTCATCATTTCTTATATTCTGACATATTAATTAAGGACGCTCTAATTCAGTTTCCGTAGCACCGTTGGCTTACTCTGTAAAAACATTTTACCGTTATTGTACAAATAAAAAATGAAAAGGTACAGGTAGCGACGCTCTGGGTTGTCGATCCATGTGAGCCCCTCCCTCCGCCACCGCCTCCGTCACTGGAGACCTGGGCTCCTCGTTATTTTATAAATACAGGCACGGAGCCCACCCCGGCCCTCCCTGCTCTGCACGGGTTGGTCCCGCAATGGAAACAGTTGTCCCAGAGCTGCTTGGCCACTGCGGCTGTCTGTCCACCTGGGGTGGGGTCAGGCAGTGAGGACAGAAGGCAGGGAGGGGTCTTGCAGGGGCCCGGGGCTCACCAGGTGTGTTTCGCATTCTGGAACAGCCCCGGGGTGCAGTCCTTCTCCTCTAAGTCTGAAAAGTATTCAGGGCCAGTATTATTCCCACTTTACTCATGAGGACAAAGAACCATTCAGGGGAAGTCGTGTGGCGTGACATGCTCAATCTGATGCCACCCAGATGGGCGGGGGCGCAGGGCTGGAGCCCGGGCAGCCGCATTCTAGAGCATTGGGCTAGGATGTCCACGCACAGAGACGGAGGATCATGGAGCACGCAGATTTGCCTGGTGCTCCGCCGAGCACTGGTGGGTGGCGAGGAAAGTGGACTTGGTTCCCTGGCCAGCTGTCTTGAAGGGATGAGCTAGTGGATTCCTGAGAGGACACCATTGTGACTTGACCTGAGTCAAGAGGCACCAGGAAAGGCGTCCTGGGAGGGAAAGTTCTGAACTGGCAGCTGAGGGGTGAGCAGGATGGGGCTGGGCTGGTGGCTCTGGGCACAAGGCAGGTGGCTCAGGCAGAGGCTTAGGAGGGGCCACAGTTTGAAACAGGGAGAAAGGGGACCTTCAGTAGCCCCAGTGGAAGAAGAGACAGACGGCAGGCAGGGAAGAGGAGGCGGGAACCTACGTGAGATGGAGCCGGGAAGAAAAAGCAAATGGAGCTCGCAGGGCTCTGTGGGCACCTCGAGAGGTCGTCTGTCCCAAAGAGCCACTGGGGGGGTGGTTAAAAGAGTGCAATTCGGACAAATATGTGCTTCAAAAAATGATATTTTTTCTTCCCTTCCCTTCTTCCCTTCCTCCCTCCCTCCCTTCCTTCTTTTCTTCTCTCTCTGTTTCTCTCTTCATTCTTTTTCTTTCTCTTTTCCTCTCTCTTTTTTCTTTTTCTCTCCTTCCTTCCTTCTTTCTTTCTTTGACTTACTTATCTTTGCCAAGATGATGATAAAAGACTTTCACACCGAGAAACTTTTGTTTATTATGGGGGATTCAAGCCCTAGCTAAGAGTCTGAGAAGGTAAACATAAAGCAATGATTCCTAAACTTGCTGGGCTCACACAGGGGACGTTGCACACTGTTTCTGCAGGTTTGTAAAACTTTGTGAAGACACCATTGGTCCTTGGAGCTCAGGAGAGAAGCCTCTCTCTGCCTGAGGGCCTTGTCGGGCTGGGTGTCTAAACAGTTCATGCTCCCTAAGCAAGCCAGTGTCTGTGTGTCCCCCATAGTCCCCAGGTGACTCCAGGCTCATGGTGTCAGCTGGTTGAAGGACACAGCTCCATTTCCTTTCCTTGGCCTTTCCAGCACCAGGTTGTCAGGAATATGCGCAGGACAACAGGAGGAAAGGTTGCCAGGCAAAGGATGCACAGGTGGTCATTCCTGCCCCTCACCTTGGCCATCTGGTTCCCCAGGTCTGGACCACCCCACCCTCAGCTGCACCCCATCACAGACCTGCTCATCTGCCTGCTCCTGGCTGCAGACACAACACCCCCTGGACTGTCCACGGAGTGCCATCTGATACATCGAGAGCCACCTCCCCAGCTGGAAGGACCTGACAAAGTCACAAGCAACTGTGACACAGGAGCTTCCTGGGAGGAAGCTCACCTTGGTATATGGGAATTGTCCAGCTCTGCCACTTGGAAAGGGAACAGACTGTCCCTCTGCTGGCCAGCCATTCCCCCGGGGCTTACTGAACACCTGAGGGAAGTAATGGAGATCCAGAAAAAAATAATAATAATAATACATGGCAGTTCTTGCCCCCTCTTGCACCAGCGTGGTATCAGGGGAGGTCCCTTGGGGAAGGAGACATCTATGCTGCAGAGAGAGAGAGAGAGAGAGAGAGAGACACACCACACATCGGAGATAGGAGCAGTTTCAGACTCCTGATCGTGGGGCCGCAGGTGGAAAGGACACTCACAGTGTTATGCAGCCAACATGCCACCGAATCGCTCACTTTGATATGGTTAATTTCCTGTTACAGGAATTTCACTTCAATTTTTAAACATGCATTTTCGGGGTGAAGATAATTTTTAAAAAGCACAAGGAAGACAGAGAAAAGGGTGTCTGTGGGGGCAGGGTGGAGACAGGGGGTGCCTGGCATGGGGGTTCACCCATCTGTGGGACACTCCCTCCGTGCCCCCTTACTCCTGCCACACAAATGTGTCTGCTGAGTTCACGTGGCCTCTGAGCTCACAGCCACTGCATTTCCTTCCCACGTGGCTCTGATCCCATTGCCCGGACGCATTTGCTCAACAGAACCCACATGTTCCTCACTTTCCTCCTGTTCAGCCAATTGGGTGAGTCTAGACCAGTGGGCTACTTTCAGGGTCCACACGAGCCCAGCACGAGGGAAACCTGTACAGTGTCACACACTGTGCCTCCTGCTAAGCTCTATGGTCCGTCTTGCCCTCCATGGCTGGAACTTGCCCTGGAATTCTGCCTGGTATCGTCCCTTGTGCTCCAACTATGTCATCCCATGTCTCCTTGGGTATCAATTGTTGTGAACAACCTCCAGCCTCTCTTGTGTCTTCCTAGCCTGAGGCAGCCCAGCCTCTGGGACCTCCCACATGGACCAGATGTCACGTCTGGTTTGCACCGGTCTTATCAATCCATGCTCTGGACTTGGCCAGTGGCCCCTTCCATTCCTTCCAGTGTTGCCACTGTCATCTCTTAAATGGGTTACCGGGGTAAGCCGCATTCAAGAACTCATCCCAGGAAGCACCCAGGGATGATGTGGCCCCAAGGCAAGGAGAACCAGCAGCTGGATTCAGACACGTGCGAGAGGAGCCCCAGATGTTTGAGTACCTGCAGCACCAACAGCTCAGCTCTCTTCTGAGTATTCTGCTGGGTTAAGCTTCCATGTTTCTCTGCCCAGCATGGCCTCAATCCCCTGTGCAAGACTGATTGGGCATTGGAAGTGAACCTACCCTAGAGGCTGCCACCCATGGGCTGGCCAGCTATGAGGTAACACCGTGACATGCGTGACATGCGTAGGAGCGTCCCCACCTTGGGTGGAGTCTGAATGAGCCAACCGGCTCCCTCTTCAGGAGGATTAGATGTGCGTATCCAGAGAAAAGTAGTTGGTGGAGGCAGGGGCAGCAGTGACAGCCACAGCGGGTGACTGAAGTGGCAAGATGGGGAGGGGCCTCAGGTGAAAGAAGCAGTGACACCTTCTGGCCTCCTGTCACCAAGGCAGCCAGGTGGCAAGAGCTGAGTGGTAGTGGCTGCCCAATGCCCCAAAGCCCGGCAGGGCAGCTTGTGCATGGGCTCCTTCCGCTTTCTCTTTTCTGATAACCCCACGTGCTATCAGAAGCAACCTTAATGACTGAACTCACCTAACTATGTCTGTATTTCCTGAAAGCTGGACTCCTACGGCAGGAAGCCAGAGTAAGGAGCCAAGGAACCACAAGGGAACCTCCTTACCCAAAGAGGAAGGAGAGCGATGAAATGCAAGTTGCAGCTGAGACAGAAACCAGGCTGGAAGTGGACAAATGAAGCCAATATTTGACACGGACACCAGTGAGGATTTACTCCCTGCCCTGGGGGGCACGGAGCCTGTTGGCCTGTCTGACTGGCCGAGAGGTGCAGGGCCCAGACAGACGCCCAAGTGGCAAGATCCCAGATGCTCTGAATTTGGGGAGAGCCCCTTGTTGGTCCTCTCGGTTTACGCACAAACCTTGGCAGAGACAACCCTGAAAACCAGTTGCCTCACCCCGGCCTGCTGGCAAAGCTGTTGTGCATTATTCCCTCTCTCCTGAATCCGGAGTCCTCTCGGCTCTCTCAGACTTCCCTAATAGACTTTGGTTCAAAGCCGAAATGAGGTTTAAGCTGCTGATAGCACGTCTCCGCCACTTTGGGGAGGCAAAGCCGGGTGCTGATGCCGGAACGCCGGCAGAGGGGGATTAGGAAGTCTCGGCTGAGTTCTGCCGCGGCGGCTCCGTTACTATTAAGAGGGACGGATTAATATCAAGTTTCGGGGATCTGGTTGCTTGCTGATACTGCTTAATTATCCAGATAAGTGATCGGCATCCAAGCATGAGTGGCAGCATAAATCTCAGGGCCATCAGCTTCTTTTTCCCTCTCTTCTCTCTCTCTCTGTTTTTTTCTTTGAGAAAGGAAGTATTTATTCATTTAAGTATCACCGAGATACATATTTTAAAGTGCTTATTAAGCTTTAAAGGCAAATGCCAGCCTTGGATGTGTTGCTTTTTGTTGTTGTTCGGCGCATCACGGGAGGGAAGGAGTAGTGATTTACGTGGCCAGAGGTGGCTGGTACCCTCTGCCTCCTACCTCTCTCCTGCCGTTTGTTCCAGATCCTTCCTCTGCATGCAGAAGGCCCCTGTCTCCAGCCTACCCTGGGTTCACTGCAGGGACAGTGGGCTGCCCTCTCCCCGGCTCCCATCACGGGCCGGGGGGCGGCCGGGGCAGACTCCTGGGCGGGGAGCCCTCCCCTCTCAGCCTTCTGTCCTGGCTGGTAATTTTATCCCATGAAGACGCTGTTCTCCCCTTCTCTCCTGCTCTCTCGGCCTTCTCAGCCCTGCTCCACTTGGGTTCATTGTGTTACTGCTGTCGCCTTGATTAGTGCTGTCTGGCTCTGCGCACCCACCTGAGGCTGGGATTAAGATCAAAGGCCACGCGGAGCCACCGAGAGCAGAGCTGCCCCTTCTCTAGCCTGTAAACACCAGTTAGGGCTCCTCTGCCCCATCTGCTGCTCACTCACCTGGGTCGGATGTGCTGTCCCTTACTTAGGCACTACCTGTCCATCAGGCACCCAGCTAGGCACCAGCCAGGACTAATGTCCCTCCACCCTCAGAAGAAGCCCCCCTGCCTATCCCCGGCACTGCACCCGGGGGCTCTGATCTTGTCCTGCTGCCAGGACGGCCATCACCTCCCTGGGACGCTCCCCAGCTGGCTTCTGGACGCACAAATCAGGCAGCTTCTCACCACTGAGCACTCTCCTGGGCAGAGACCCCTGCCCAGAATGTTCCCGCTCTTTGCGAGGTCAGCTCTTACTCAGCTTCATCATATCTCAGGCTCACCAGGAAGGTATTTAGAAATCCCCGTGCCCAGCGCCACCCACAAAGGTTTTGACTCAGTTGTCCAGGGTGGATGCTTCAGAGGGAATCTCAGAGGGTCAGACCAAGCTCCTGGGGGTCTCCGGCAGAGCCCCGTCCACACCAAGAAAAAGATGAACCATTGTTCTAGCCAGAGCCGTGGGTCGAGGCCAGAGCTCTCTGTAAGTCGCCTCCCTTCCTCCCACAGCTGCACGCGAGGTCATTAGGGACATGAACCCGTTGGACACCGACACTCAGGTGGAGTGAGAGGACGTTTGTCATGTGATTCCACAGGCAGGGATGGTGTTTAAACTTCTTTTCATCCTTGTAGTGCATTGAATTTTGAGCCCCCAAAGATACATCCATCCCGAACCTCAGTATGGACCTTATTTGGAAGGTCTTGGCAGAAATAAAGGTGAGGCTCTCCAGACGAGTTTATCTGCTTTGGGGTGGGCCCTAAATCCAATGACAAGTCCTCATGAGAGAAGAGAAGGGGATACAGACACAGAGATGCGCAGGGACAAAGGTCACATGGAGACAAAGGTGGAGGTCGGCGTGATGTGTCTACAGCCATGAGCACCAGGGTTGCCACAGCCACCCACGGCCAGGAGACAGGCACATGGAAGAGATTCTCCCGCAGCCTCCAGGAGGATCTACACCTGTCAACATCTTGATTTCAGACTGCTGGTCTTCAGAATGGCAAAGAAATATATTTCTGTGGTTTTAAGCCACCCACTTTGTGGCGATTTGTTATGTCAACCCTAAGAAACTAAAACAACTCCCCAACATCTGTCAGGATCTGAGCAAGCCCTTGTCGAATGAGTGAATTGTCAATGCCCAGTGTAGCCCCTCTCAGAGCCCCGCCTCACTACTCCAATCCTCTCACAAGCAGGGACAGCTCAGGGGCCCGAGGGACTTGCCAAAGGGTGCAGAAGCGGGAGGCAGGGCATGACCCCAAGCGAGGCTCTGAGATCTCGGGCCTGGAGGTCATTTTACCAGGACACATCACGCTCTGCGTGCAAACACGAAGGCAAGACCAAGACCAAGGCCACACTCAGGTTCCCTTAGTGTGGGGCCATGCCAAGGAAGGCCAGTCCATGCTTCCAGATTTCTTGTGAGACCAAGAGTTTCAGGCTGCCTCAGTGGCTTCTTAGGGTTTTGCTGATGTGCCTTGTCCTAGCTGCTGGAGTGAGGGACAAGGAGGGGATGGGGCAGATCCCCACTCCGCTCTCTGTAAGATCAGCCTACTGTGTCCGGTTCATACACTGAAATTCCCCATTTACTATTGTCTAGGAGGGGGAAAAAGGAGGGTTTGCATTCCATTGCTTAAAATAAATTATGGAACTGTCTTCCAGGAAGGTCCGACCTCCTGTGAATAGGTGCAGGGAGAAAGGCCTGCAGAACCCGTGCAGTGGAGATGCCCTTGGTGGGCTCCGCCTGCCTGCTGCTCCCGGTGCCATCCGAGCATAACCAGGGCCGAGCTGCTGCTCAGTGGAGACGCTCTCATGAGGGCTGACCCTTCACCTTGCACTGCACGGGCCACTCGGAAACCACCTTCCAGGTGGGAGACGCCACTCCCCAAGGAGGGAGAGGGCGTGGGCTCTTCTACCTGAGAGCTGGCCCTGCCAAGGGGCCTCAGTCTTCCCAGTAGCATGGCCTGGTAGGGGGAAGCCACACCCCTTCTGGAGAGACGTGTGGCTCCCACCTAAGCGACACACAGCGGCCGCTCCAGGTCTGCTCCCAGAGTACTTCTCTTCCACAGTGGCCTGGAAGCTGTACCCAAATCAAGTCAAGGAAAACAGGTATTTTGGCTTCTTAGTGCTTAGGTACTTGAAGAGCTGCTCTCGGACCGCCGTCACTTCCTAATACACCAGTGGCTTCCACTCTTGTCAACCAATTCTCCACACATCAGTGACACTCCCAGCTTCACAGCCTTCGGTGGCCCCCTGAACGGAGGATTTCAGCATAGCCTTGCCCTTGGCCTCTGCCGACCTCTGGCCTCAGCCCTCCTCTGGCCTCAGCCACGCCTCCCTCTCCCGCCCACTCTACACTCAAACTCATCTCTCCTCTTTCTCTTCTCTGAAGCATCCTGTGGCCTCAGGGCCTTTGCTTGCCCTGGACTTTCATCCAGGAATATTACCTCATCCACTCACCCCCACTGGCCTTTTCTTATTCTTCAGATCTTCCCTCTATTTTCCCAGGTCCAGGCGAGCCTTCAAAAATAACCCGGGCTGGGCCAGCTTGCCCTTCACAGGTGCCGTGTTTGTCTGCTCCTGCTCAGGAGGGCTGCAGTTAGAACTCTCCAGGAGGTGACTCAGTGGAGGCTCGTCAGTCTTGCTCTCTGCAGGAGAGGCGGGGGTCCTGCAGCTGTGTGCACCGTGGTGGGCTGGCCCCGAGCCCAGCATGTGGTGCACATTCGAAGGTCAGTGAGTGGAAGCAAGGAGGACGAGGTCAGTCATCACAGAGGGCCCAGGCCGGCCACCTCCTCAGCACCTCTGCACGTTCAGCCTGGCTCCTTTAACCCTGGCGTCATCCTGAGTGGCAGGTGTTAAGTATCTCCTTTCACTGGCAAGGAAATGGAAACCTACAGGACGTGGTCACTTGGCAGGGATAGGACTGAGTGGCCGGGGAAGAAGAGCCTCAGGTGGGCCCTGACTAAGGGGACCGGCAGAGTCTCATTCTCTGCTGCCAGGGTGGCGTTAGCAGGAAGGTGGCAACCACAGGGAAACACGGGAGGGGCAGGCGGAGGGGTCGGCTGGAATCCTGGCTCTGTCATTTCCACCTCAGTGAGTCCTTTGGCTTGGACTGCATGCCCACCTCCACGTCTGGAAAGGGTAAAACCGCACCCAGTCTTCCTACCGTGCCAAGAGTGGTCCCCGGTAATTGCAGACTGTGAAGTCACTGAGGTCACCGTCTCTTTCCTCCCCATCCCCCTCCCAGAGCCCACCCCAGTGCCTAGCATGTATTAATAGTATTCATTGAGAATATCCTAAATAAAGTGAGAGAAAATACAAAAATAACAATCCCTAACATGGTGTGGGCTCCATTAGTTCATAAAGCATCTTTACATAGGCTGTTGCTATTAAATCTCATATAATCTGAGTTAGATGGAGGATTTAATTATGTAGTTGGTCCTGATGAGAGACTATGGCGACTGTGGCCAGGGGTTAAATGCAAGAAGAGAGAGACTTATTTAATAGGATGAACAGCAACGTGACCTAGTGGGAGACTGGCCCCAGCGGTGAGGGAGAGAAAGGTGTAACTACTAGTGTTACCAGCAAGGCAACCTGTTCGGAGAGACTAACTGAAAGACCACGGCTGCCTCAGTTAGTGTCAAAAACAGGACTCAAATTCAGATTTTTTTGTTTGATACATATGCCGTGAAAGAGGGTGTCCAAATCAGGGCACTCTCAGAGTGAAAGGGGACCACACTGGCAGTTCAGCCAGGACACCAGGCATAGACCAGACTGGCTTGGCGCACCGGAGTGCATGATCACTCTATTCAAAATCATAAAAGGTTATAAATGGATACATTATTATGGTTATTACAATCATAATACAGTTATAATGATAATCAATATGATATTTTATGACTAATAATTACCTGCTTTATATGACCTGCTTATGCTGACTTTACAATTTTATTTATTTTTACCATCCTTAGTCCATCAGAGGAATAGTTTCTAAATCATCTTATACACACAGGTGTGTGTAAAATGTCAAAGTCACGCTAACCTTTTCATTTTCCTCTCTTCTGTTTAGCTGCCAGCCTAGGAAACCTGCATGGGGGTTCTTTTCAATCACGTAGATTATAGACTGACAAGCACGAATCTCTCTTCTTTAGCAGTGTCCAGCCACCAATGATGGACAGGTCAGGGTTGTGTATATAGATGTGTATTTGTTTCCAGAACTTTCTTAAATCATATGGGAATTCAGAAAAATCTTTCATCCAATCAGCTTTGGTGAAAGAAAAGTGTTCATTAAAGTTTTACCCCTTGAAGAACGTGTCTTCAAAAGCTGATTCTGCTTCTCTTAGGCAGGACACATATTAACAGTCACAGTAGCTCAGCTGAGTCATCATTTGCCACAGATGAAGTTAGAATTATTGAAACTAGAATCATGGAAACGGTTTTTAACTGGCCTTTTGGGGGAGAAAAAGGAGGATGTCTAGAGAGAAGTAAGACTGTTATTTCTAATTTTTTAAATTATAAAATATGTTCAGCATACAGAAGAAGATGGCATATAATATAATGAATACTGTCCCTGACCATCCGTACATTCATTTGTTGAATCATAATATTCTCTCTCTCCTTTATTTTTGTAAATAAATTAATCATTACAAATACAATTAAGGCCTCTTGTGCACCTCTTTCTTAAACATTCCTTCCCTTTCTCTCCTCAAAGTCAACAATATTGCCATCTTAAATTTAGAACTTATTCTTCCCATATAAATTGTATAATTTTCCTTATTATCACTAATCATAATATATGCTAACTGATTGCTCATATTAAACTTCATATTATTATTATTTATATCATATATGCTATATAACACCCAGCAAATTGCTACTCCCCTCTTGTTCTTCCTAAATACAGCAATTTTGAGATTTTTATCATGCTGTTACGTGGAACTCTACTTAAAATGATCATTCATTTTAACTGCTGTATGGTATTTGAGGGTATGAATATGTCATAATTTTAATATATTCTCCTGTTGATCGATATTTAGGTTGTTTCTATTTACTGCTGTTACAACGAATGTCAGAATGAAAATTCTTACACATGCTCCCCTCTATGTAGAAAGTTTCTCTAGGGTATGTAGCTAGAAGTGAAATTTCTGGGTTACAGAATAATGAATGCATTCAGTCTAACTAGATATTGCCATTTATTTTCCAAAGTATTTGTATCAGTTTATATTCCCCCAGCTGTATCTAAGAGGTCCCACTTATACATGTTCTTGTCGATTCTTAGTATTATCAATTTGTTTTTTATTAATTAAAATTTGCCATTCTTAAGGTATTTTGTCTCCATGACATACAATGATGCTGCCCATCCTTGGATGTCTTTGGCCGTCTAGATTTTCTCTTTGCTGAACTGCTTGTTCACGTCCTTCGCAGTTATTTTTCTTTAAGGTTGCCTATATTTTTATTGTTTTATAAGTCTTCCTTCTATATTCTAGATACTGATGTCTTCTTGATTATATTGATTGTTTTAAATGTTCGATTTTTATAGGGTCATGAGTATGTTTAGTAAAATGTATTTATACTTTTTTTTTTTTGATTTGAGATTTATGTGTTCGGTATTACAAAAGAACTATTGCCTAACTTAAGACTACAAAGATGTTCCTTGATTTCCTTCCGAGATTTTGTTTTTAGCCTTAAGTCTGTAACAAATTTGGAAAGCACTGTTGTGCATGGTGAGAGGTGGAACTCCAATTCTCTCTTATTCTGGAAGCAAAAGCAGTTTTCTGGCACCATTCATCAAACAGTCCATCAATTCCTGATTACCACCATGACAAACCATTCATCAAACCTGGCTTCTCTTCTTCCTGGGAGTAAGTTGGACTTCTCCCCGCTAGTCATCCACGATTTGAGACGGAGCCGTACAACCGAGTTATGAACAGGAGAAAACAAGGGTCAGAACGCGCCCCCCTCCATGGCTGCTCTGCTAGGCAGCTCCTGCATGCGAGCCCCACGCTTCTCTCCCGCTAGCTTGAGCTGGTTGGTTGGGTGAATAGGGAGGCTGTACGTGGAAGATACTGGAACCGCAAGATTGAAACCATATCCTATGGTCTGCATGTTTGTGTCCCCCCAAAACTCGTATTTTGAAATGCTACCCCCAAGATGATGGTATCAGGAGGTGTGGCTTTTGGAAGACAATTAGGTCACTGAGCTGGAGCCCTCAGGAATGGGATTAATGCCCTTGTTCAGGAGGCCCCAGAGAGCTGCCTTGCCCCTTCCATGACATGGGCTCAGAGAGAACAAGGCGCCATCTATGAGAAACAGGCCCTCGCCAGACACCAAATCTGCCAGCACCTCTATACTGGGCTTCCTACCCTCTAGAACTATGAGGAATAAATTGCATTATTTATAATTTTTGTTACAGCCACCCAAACAGACTAAAACAATGTAAGTCCTTGAATTACAGCTTTTAGGAGAGGCACCTGCTACTCAGGGATTCTTATGGGGTAGAAATGAATTTCTACTGTGTGAAAATACTGTAGTATTTATCTGGCACACAGCTAGCATTTTCTAAAACACTACACGTGCTCATCTGCATTGCCGCCTCTGTCGTAAATCAAGTTTCCGTATGTGCAGAGGTCAGGTTCCAGATTTTCTATTCTGGCTTCATTAGTCTCCCTGTACTGATTGACATTTTCTCACTGTTGGTATAATGTTACTGTAAACATTCAGGTCTGGGAGGGTAAGTCCCACCACATTGATCTTTCAACTTGTGCTGGCTTTCCTTGGCCCTTTGCTCCATCATATACATTTTGGAATGAGTTGTCAGTCTCCAAGAAACTCCCACTGGTATTTTTGATTGAGATAGCACTAAATTTATAGATTGAATTAGGTAGAATTGAAATCTCAACATGATTGCATCATTATAGCATGAACATGGTGTATGTGTGTGTATACACATACACCCATAGTTAAGATATGAGACCAATATTTCCTACAGAATTCTTACAAGATTTTAGTAAGATTTATTACATGATGTTTTGTAATTTTTGTTGCTATTTTAAATGGTGTGATTGTAAAGCTAAATTTTCCAATCATGGCTCTCTATAAAAGCATGATTGGTTGAATAATTTGGACATGTGTCTAGCAAACTTTCTGAAATCCTCTTATGAATTTTGTTCATAATGACAGTTTAGTCTCTTCTCGTATAATCCTTATGCTTTATTTATTTATCTTGCTTCCTGTTCCAGCTAATTCAACACTGTGTTGGACTGAGCAGTGACATGGAGTCACTTGGTATTTATTTAACTGTTATTGGAATACAAATATTTCACTAGTGAGTATGCTGTTAATTTTTTAAGAAAAATTAACAGTTATCTTATGTTTCTAGTTTGCTAATAGATATTTTAAATTATAAATGGGTTTTGAATTTAATCAAGTGCCCAATATTTATTCACTATATAGTTTTATTCTTTTATTCTGCTAATATGGTGAAATGTATTAATTTGTTTCCTAATTGAAAATTATCCTTATGTTAGTAGGTTAATCCCAAGTTGATCTTTTTACACATTGCTTAATTCAGTTTGCAGCATTTTAGTTCAGATTATTTTACTTATAGTCATTTATGTTTATAAATGAAACTGCCTATAATTTTCTTTTTTCACAGTTTCTTTCTCTTGTTTTGGTGTCAAAGTTATTCCCAGCTCATAAAATGAAGTGTAGGCTATTCTCTCGTGTTTTCTCTTCTGCTGATCAGCTAGGAGAAAGCAGATATTAAATCTTCCTTCACTACTGGTTTGAATTTTCGTTTTTTTTTTTTTTCTTTTCTCTTTTGAATAGTAATCATTAAGTAGTGATTCAATTTCCTTAATTCTATTTAGGTTTTCTGTTTTTTCATAAAATGTGTTTTATAAATTTGACATTCCTAGGATTTTTTCCATTTATATGTTTTTCAAATCTGTGGCATAAAGTTGTTCATAGTTTCCTCTTATATTTTCAATCTCTTCTCTATCTGCAGTTATGATCTTTCATATTACTAATTCCTGTTTCTTTTTATTTTTAGCTTCTATTTGCTTGATATGGCTATATTACTCTTTGCAAAGAGTTAGGTTTTGATTTTTTTCATTCTTTCTCTTGTTTATTTAATTTTATTTTGTTATTTCTACTCCTATTTTTACTATTTCTCTCTCTCTTCTCTTTTAAGGTTTACTTTTATGTTCTTTTAAAAATTTATTTATTTACATCCTTAGGTCATTGAGTGGTCTTTCTTTTGTTTATTAAAAGCAATTAAGGCTGTTAATTTCCCTTTAAAATTTGCCATCACTCCACCTCCTGACTTTTGATGATTATATATTCATTGTAATTTCATTTGAATTATTTTCAGGATTTTACTATGACTCACTTATCTTTGATGTGTAGGTTGTTTTTAGGTGTGCTTTATATTTACACACGTATGTGCACGGTTCAGGTCTGCATCAGGAAAACAGAACTGTGTTATACATTTCAAAGGGGAATTAATGTGAGTAATTAATTAAACAAGTATTGAAAAATGATAGTGCAAAAAGCAAACACTCACGTAACTCTAAAATAATAACAGCAGAAGTGGCTACCAGTCCTGGGACTGGAAAGGAACAAGGCAAAAGCTGGTGGTCAGATTTCGGGGGCGTGGATGCTGCCCCACTGATGCTGGAGCCTCCAGCAGGCGCTGGGGGCTGGTTCTGGGAACTCAGAAAGAAGTTGGAGGCTGAAAAACGCTGCTCTTGGGGTGAGATGACAGGAAGGAAAAGACAGACAGAAAATCCCACCTCCAACCTCCCTCCAATACCTCCTACTGGCCCAAACTTACAGGACACCAAATGACTAGAGAATTGGGAGAGGAGGTTTGTAAAGTCTTAGCCTCATAATCACAGAGAAGATTACAGTAGGTGTTTTTTATTTATTTATTTTTTTGCTGAAAATCAATAAATATTTAACCAACAAAGTATACTTCAAACTTACTTTAATTGTTGATCTCTAACTCTAATGCTCTTTTCCATTTACAGTTGACCAGGTTTAAATTGCATGGATCAACTTATGCATGGATTTTTTTTTTCCATAAATTTACATTGAGTGTATCTGCCTCTCCTGCCTCCCCTTGTACCCGCTTCAGCTTTTCTGCCTCTGCCACCCATGACATGGCAAGACTGAGCCCTCCTCTGCCTCCTCCTCCTCTGCCTACTCAATGTGAAGATGATGAGGATGAAGATATTTATGACGATCCACTTCCACTTAATGAATAGTAAATATATTTTCTCTCCTTTATGATTTTCTTAATAACAAGTTCCTTTCTCTAGCTTGCTTTATTGTAAAAGTACAGTATATAATAGATATATTAATAACATACAAAAAATGTATTAATCGACTATTTGGTTATTAGTCCTTCCTATCAACAGTAGAATATTAGTAGTTAAGTTTGGGGAACTCAAAAGTTATGTGTGGATTCTCAACTGTATGGGAGGTCGGCACCCCTAACCCCCACATTCTTCAAGGGTAAACTGTACTTTGGTGCCTGAAATGACAGAATTTCCATGGGAAGAGTTAAAAATAATGTTGATCATTACTACACGTCTGGGGAGTAGACAAAGTCCCACAATTGCCATGGGCTGGTCTAGAGCAGTCCTGTGCAGTAGAAACGTAACAGGAGCCACAGATACAATTTAACATTTCCTAGTAGCCACAATAAGATAAGTAAAATAAAACCTATACAATTAATTTTAGTAATATATTTAAATTAGCTTGATAAATCCAAAAGATGAACCTTTCAACATTAATTAACATAAAAAATATTAATAACATATTTTACCTTTTTTTTTTTTTTTTTTAGTACTAAGTCTTTAAAATCCAGTGTGTATTTTATCCTTTCAGCACATGGAAATTCAGGTGCTAAATTTTCATCTGAAATATCTGCTCTGTATTTGGCTTACATAAAATTTATAGTTGAAAAAGTCAATTCACTTATTAAGGTTGTTTCAAACATAACAAAGTTTTCCATTAACTAAATCAAGTATGAGTTTTTAAATTTAAATTAAAATTAATTACAAGCAAGTGAAATTAAAAATTAATTTCCTTAATCCCAGCAGCTGCATTTCACACTCTCGATAACCACATGTAGATAGTGGTTGTCATGCGGGTGTGCATAGGTCTAGAACATGCCCGTGAGGTCAAGGTGAGATACACATATTTTAAAGACTTCTCAGTTGGGGAAACTAGGAAAGTAAGATATCTTCCTCCTGGACGTCAGGGACTAAATAACAGACACAATTTTCTGAATGGAAAACCACAAAGACATGCTTAAGGAATTCTTCCTGCACTTTTGACCTATGATTACACATCTCAGAAATGATATTATCGTCTTTCTTTCTTCTCTTCAACTATCTGTCTATCCATCCATCCATCCACTCACCCTCTTCTGTCCGCCCACTCATCCATCCATTCACGTTTTTCTTCCTGTAGATTACCACTGAGCATCTATCCACCATGTACCAGACACCGTACTAGGCTCCAGGGACAAAGATGAGTAAGACACAGTCTCTATGGTCTAGTAGGTATAACTATCTACATAAATAAGTTTTTGCAATTTGAGGTGATAATATAGCAGAAGTGTAAAAAAATTACATGGTGAGAAAAAGCATGAAGGAGTGACACATTCTGCTGGTAAATGGAAGAGACGTTTCTGGGAGAGGGAACAGCAAGTGTGAATCGAAGCTGCAACACCAGGCTGTGCTTCAGCCATGAGGAAGAGTGTGGGTGTGGTTGTGGGTGTGTAAAAGGGAGTAGAGGTGAAACCAGAAACAGGAGCTGGAGCCAGGGCGCTGGTGTCCGGGGCGAGGTGTTTGAGTCCCCTCTCCTGGGTGGTGTGGACTTGCCGGAGAGTGTTAAGTGAGCAGTGGCAAGACCAGACATGCATTTGGAAAAGATTATTCTCCAGGGTAGTAATGGAAAGCAGAAACAACAAAGAGCTGAATATTCACATCAGCTACTCCATTCGCTTGGTGTGAAACATGATGTTATGTGCTTTTCTCTGATTTTTTCTTTTTGAGTATTTTAATTCATGGTTGACTCCCAATATCTTGGATGCAGTTATCTGGGAATACGTTGTCCCTTTGTACGACCTTTGAAAACTAGTTTACTTAAATTTACAACTGAGAACCACAGTGCTTAGTAAATTACACAACAGGTAGAAGCCGTGGACTCAATCTAAAAAACAGTTGGCATTGTTTCTTTTTATATTACTAGTGATGTTTGATTTGCTATCAGTTCTATCATTTTTTCTGTAATCATCAAATATTCTGAGAAAATTCCAGATAATATTCAGAAGACATTTTTGAGCATCTGCAATGTGATGATCCTTGGAGACAGAGCTATGGATAAGGCAAATGTATTTCCTGAAATAATACTTACATGGAGCATATAGACACTTAAAAAGATAACCATGTAGAATGTTCTACGTTCCATAACCATACATACATTTAAGTCATTGTCTTTGGTAGAAGAAATTGAGTTTTGTTTTTAATAATATAGCATTCATAATATGAAAAACTATATTTTATCAATTAAATTGCATAAATATTTAATAAATTCAATCTAGGTTTACATGTTTATAAATTTATTATTACAGATATTTGCTTGAAAAACCAAGAATAATCTGAAATTTGTTTGGCAAAGACAGAAAGACTCACGCCCAGGGAGACAGGAGCCTTGTCTCAGCAGCCTGTGGGCTCCAGAGTAAGACTCGTGTTAAAAACCTTGGTTCTACAATTTAACAGTCAGATGACTCTGGTCAGGATACTTCGTTTCTCTAAGCATCAATATATTCTTTAGGATAAGAAATATGATAATGCAGTTCATCAAATAGGGCTGATATGAACGTCTTTGTGACCCTATAGACTCCCCAAGCCTGTGCTCAACAGTGTGCTAAGCTTAGGTGAGTTAGCTGGCCGCTGTCCCTGGGCATGTTCTCTGGGCCTATGGCCAAGCACTTGAACATTAGTGCACCCAAAGTGACCCATGACAACAAGGTTGAGGTAAAGACCCCAGCTTCTTCTCCTCCAGCAGGACAATTCCAAGGCAAGCTCCAAGGAGATCTTGGAGGCTCCTTCATAGGTAGATTTGAACCCCTGTGGCCCATGGTGATGTGTCCATTAGCATATTCTTTGTGTTTATCCTTTCTTTGGCTCATGTCTCTACACCGACATGGTGTTTCCTGGGTCACATCCCAAATAAATACTTTTACCCAATCCATGTCTCAAAGTCTGCTTTGATGGGAACCAGAATTTCACAGCCAACCCTCCTAAGCTGAGTGTACAACCTGGTACAGGCTCAAAGCCCAGCGAAGGTTTGTGGTGGTTTTATCTGCAGCACCTAACTGCCTGTCGCACTGCGGTCTGCCTGGTTGGTGTGATTCTGAGCAACAGCACGTGAGAATCTTCCAAGAGGTTCTTAATGAGTAAATATGCAGAGATGTGGGGTGGAGTTTTGCATTCCATTAATTTTGTTTCAGGAGAAGAAAGATGCCTTTGACTGCATCACTCTGCAGGTGGCAAAGCCCACGGACAGAATTCATGGCATTGACATAGTATTTCATTTTGAATTTACCCCACACGGAGTGAAGAAATATGCTAGACAGAGATATTTCTGATGAAAAGGATCTGCTACGACCTACAGGCCAAGAGTATCTCACTCCATTCACATCCATAAAAGTGGGAGTAACTCATCTTAACGGTATTTAGAAGGAAAGAAGAAAAAGAAGGAAGGAAAGAAGCAAGAGAAAGCTGAATCTCAATCATGGGGCTGTACTTACTGACTTCGAATGAATCTTTAGACTAAATGCTAAGTCCCTGCCTATAACTGAGCTGCTTAACAAATTTAGTTCCTGACTCTGTTTCTATAAGACTATCAAACTATTGGGTGTCAGGCTTTATGTCTTCAACAAGAAGCGTGGGTGGTCCATGTGGCTGAGGCCTCAAATGAAGATGTCCTCCTCTTCCTCTGGGACAACCACCTGTTTAGGGATAAGAACGTGGTGGCTTCAGATCAGCAGTGTCCTTCCTGGAACTCTGCCCAGTGCTGTGCTTCCTCACACGCAGACATACCCAGAATGAGTATGGTCTGGGACGTGTGCAAACTCTCACTGAAACCTCCCAGGGGCCTCAGGCCAAATCACCATCATTTTCGTATGTTACCATATGCTTTGGGCTTAGCAAGGAGTACATGCTGACAAGGTTAAGACTTAAAACATTAAAAACATAAATATGTGCCCCATGAATATGTACAGGTGTTATTTATCACTTTAAGAAAATACAATTAAATTAAAAATTTTAAAAATCACGATGAATGACATCAGAAATATCCTACCACGGAAATAAAAAGCTGTTTTTCCACTATATAATTCAGCAAATATAACTGAACGGCTTCTCTCTATGAATTGCCAGCAAAGGGAAAAACAGATACTGACGAGAACTCGCACATTCTGACCCATTATTTCCAGATCAATCTCCCCAAGAGGCGATTTCAGACACCTCGTTGGCATAGAGCCTCCAGTGGCTGCCCTGGGTGAGCACATACCCTTCAGCCTGGTTTCCAGGGGCCTCAGAAGAAGATCCTGCACACTCGCCCCTCTGGGTGCTGTGCTCAGGCTGGTTTCTCCTGTTTGCTGAGCACAATGTTTGGGTTCTTCCAGTTGCAAGTAACAGAGATAAGCTTACCCCTGTCCAAGCAAAACAAGGGGGCTTGTTAGAGGGGGTACCATGGGGGCCATGGAAGACCTAAGCAGCCAGGACTCAAAAGGAGGAAGGGTCAGGGCAGAGGGACAACAGGGTGTGTATCCCCAACAGCCGTGCCATATGGTAAGACATAAACCTGCCTTGCATTAAGCCACTGGGGTTCGGGGCTTATTTGTTACTGAAGCATAGTCTGGCTTATCTTCGTTAATACATAGGCATTAATTGATTTGCCTAAAGCCATCCAATTAGGATGTAGAAGAATTTAGATTTGAACCGTGGACTGTTTGCCTCCCAAATCCTCTCAAATGTCACTCAGAAGACTGCAAGAATGACCTTTCTGTGGCATAATTTACAAAGTGATTCCGTATCCATTTTCTTCAGTGGACATTCATGGTGGAGTTGACCTAAGTCTGATCTGATGTAGATTCATGTTCCTACTACCCACCTATACCTTTAATCTCTCTGTAATTATTTGCAATATTTCAGCTTTCCAATAGATTTTAAGAATTGGAGCTAAACATTTCAGATGGTTAAACTAACTCCACTGAGGTTTCATTCAGGAGTAGAGAGGTCAATGTGAAATTCCAATAATCCTCTCTTCCCAGTAATGTCACATCCCTGCCTTGAAAAAAATAAAGGGTTTTCTCTCATCAGAAAGTTGGTGCTGTGTCTTCAAGGACGGCCGCTTTCCGCTGGGACACTAAGCCATTTCCTTCCGCCCTCTTAGCCGATATTGCAATTTACAACTATTTTCATATCTCAAAGAGTGAAATATCTGGGATAGTGAAGGGCTCCAGAAAGAAGCTACAACCATGCACATGTTTAATATATAGAATAAAATGAAATGAGTCACAGGAAATTGTGAGAATACTCGAAGAGTATTGTCAACTTTTTGTTTTCCTTTTCTCTGTTGTATTTTATATCCAGACTCTGCCTCTGAGTCATAATGTAGTCTTTGAATATTTATTTTGGATTTTTTTTTGTATCTAGTAAACAAATCTATGAATACTTTTTGTTATTTTAAAAAAAGTTTAGTTTAAAAGGGAGCATCTTGCTGTATTACACCCCAAAGAATTCCCAAAGCTTATACCAAATCAATTGTTCATGACCCTCATAAGCAAGTGAAATAGAATAGCTAGCATAAAATTTAACTGAGTCCAAATCAGGTGAAGCTGGAGTTATAGAAGCAACACTAATCCACCAAGCCTCAGTGTTCCAAATTAAACCCACCAAGTCCATTCTTTGGTCGGGAGGCACACCCAGGTAGACGCTAGGGTTTGAATGCATACCACCTGTACAGGTAGGCATCCAAGCCTACATTTCTTTGACTTGAATGTCAAGATCCTAGAAAATGACAAGCTGGGTGAAGATCATTATCTGGGCTAAGAATAATAAAAAAAGTTTCATCAGTTGTCCTCTGAGCCTCAACAGGGTAAATTTATCTTCAAATTTATCTTCATTGCTTTAAATGTCTAATTTGAGTGTTCAGCCTCTGAAATCAATTTCAGATGTCTCTGGGGAGCTGGAACAAATAGCTCGCCTGCACTGTGTGAAGTCTGAGCTGCGAAGGGAGAAAGACGTCACCGTTCACACCCTATCAGTAAGAGGAGAATGACAGCAAGAAGAGAAAGAAACCTGACATGTTTTCAGGAACATTAGCATCGTTTAACTATTAATATTATTTAGCATTCATTATTCACAGAACAGGACAACCCGACTTTGACCTCACTTTTGAAAAAAACATATTGATTGGTATCAGGATGGCAGTGCAATTAGCCCAGGGAAGGTTGGAATCACCCCCTGGAACCTGGAGATTTGGTTCCCAGCACCCCTTCAACTGAGCTTTATGCTGATTGGCTGAGGACTGGACACGGACAGACTCCAGGAACCAGAAAACTACAAGCGAGTGGACCTGAGGAGGATCCTTCCTTTGTAAGAATTTGGCTGAACTAATAATAATAAAGAAAAAAAAAAAAGTCCTATTGCTCCTGGGGAAAGTGGCAAAGAAGTGACTTTCCCTGGTGCTGGGATCTACTAACTCTCTTGGAATAAGGGTGTTTGCCTATCAGATTATTCAGCAAGAATAAATTGCACCAACAGAACACAGAGTTTGCTATTAAATAACCTAAACTTGGGCAAAATGGAAAATACAGCTCTCCGTCCCAGGAACATGCAGCCAGAGGAACATCTCTCATTTTGCAAACTGGGTTGCTTCACTGACAGAGAGACTTTGGTCCAGGAAAAAAAATAATAAGTTGTAATAAAATAGCTGCAATGGAAAGTGGTGGGAAAGGCCTGGGATGAGAGCTTAGGAAGGTTCTCCCTCCCGTTCTGGAGCCCATAGCCATCTGCAGGTGGCATCTCACAGGCACTGTGCACATTTGATAACATATAGGTTAATATTCCTAGCACCCACCAAGTCTTACAGATTAGGGGTAATTTGTTGTGGCAGGCTGAAAAATGGCACCCAAAAAGATATCCATAGCCTATTCTCTGGAGCCAGTGAGTATGTGACCATATATGGCAAACAATTGCAGATGTGATTATCCTAGAATAACTGCCTGGGCCCTGAATACAAACACAAGTGTCCTTGCACGAGGGAGGCAGAAGGAAATCTGGCTGTACACATGGAGAGGAGAGGCTGATGTGAGCCCAGAGCAGAAAGAGATCTGAAGACGCTAATCCCACAGATGGGAGTGATGTGACCACAAGCCAAGCCATGCCGTCAGCTTCCACAAGTTGACAAAGGCAAGGGATGGATTCTCCCTGCCAGAGGGAGTGTGGCCCTGCTGACGCCTTGATTTCAGCCCAGCGGTGCTGGTCAGACCTCTGGTTCCCAGCACTCTGAGAGCATGAAGTTTCTGATAATGTGTTACAGGAACCACAGCAAACTAAGGCATGTGCATATGAGTGCATTTTAATATGTCATTTTAAAAATTGATTATTTTTAATGACCCTTTCCAGCAGCCGATTAATTAGAGTTCTTAGGAAAATCTCATCTGTAGATCTGGATTTACATCCCTCTTTTCTTCGCACAAGCTATACCACCCAGAGATAGTACTCCACTGCTCTGGTTTTCTGTATATCTGCAAATAGGGTGCAATAATTCTTGCCCTGACTCCCTGAAAATGATCTTAGGGAAAGAGGACTGAGGGCAACTTGGGAGTTTTCCTTGAGGATGTGACACACGTGAGCTGGGCTGTAAAATACAGGATGGCAGGAGAAGGGAGCGTGCCTTTTGCCTCTGAAGTGCCTTCTCTTCACTATTCCGATTCTGCAGGACGCGTGGCCTCATCTTTACAGCACATAAACTTTGTGATTGATATTCGGTTATTTATGTACTATGTGTTCCCTTTGGTAAAACAAGTACCTGGAGAGCAGCTTACCGTCTGTGTCATTCGCCAGTGTGGTTCCAGCACCTGGCACGTGGGCGGTGCTCACTGGACATTTGCTGAGTAATTGAATGAATGAATGAGTGAATGAGTGATTCGCTTTCCATTTCCATAAGAACCATAAATATCCATACTTTTTCCTTCCCTCTAATTTTCCTTCTTTTCTTAAAAACTATTGAATCCTTGCTTGAGCCCAGGAGTTCAAGGTGGCAGTGAGCTACGATCGGACCACTGCACTCCAGCCTCGGTGGCCGAGAGAGACCCTGTCTCTTAAAAAAAAAAAAAAAAAAAAATATATATATATATATATATATATATATGTATAATTCAGAGCAGAATAGTGGCAAGATCTGTTCTGGGCCCTGAGGTTATGGTGATGAGTCCCTGCTGGTGAGACCTCAAGGCCGAGTGGGAAAGAAAGGTGAAGTGATAACGAACAACAACAAAAACATGATGAGACCTTGAGGAAGGAAAATAAATGTTAGGGAAGGCTTTTCCATGTTCCAGAATGGAAATGTGGAAATTGAAGATTGAAAGAGACTTTGTCAAAGAAGGGGGGGAGGGTAAGCCAGGCAGAGAAACATGCAAAGGAAAAGAATCTCAGGAGCAAAACAAGTCAGAGAAACGCAAGGGCTCGCGCCAAATGTGCCGGCCATGGAAGCCGTGATGGGGGCACAGGGAGAACGGCTGAGGCTGCACCTCGGGCAGGAAGGAGGAAGACCCCCCCGGGGCTGGACGGCAGAGAGGTGAAAAGTGTGCACTGGGATGAGAAAGCCCTGAACTTACTTCCCAGGTCTTTCATTTCCAGGTTACAATGACAACACTTCCAAAGAAGTCCCAGTTTATGACTGCAGTCACAACAAAATTATCAGAGTGCCCCACGGTCACTATCAAAACTTCCCAGGTAGGATAATAAAGTATAGGGTCTTCGATTCCCAGGTGTATGCCCAAGTTACTTACCTGCCATGACCTTCAATTTCTTTATCTGTGAAATCAGTAAAAAGGACTATAATACTCTAGAATGAGAGTACTATGAGATTAAGTGAGATAATTTATGCAGACCCAATTTGTAGAATACGTAGTACATGAACAATAAATGGTATTGTTATTATTATAAACCATTGGAAGAAATCTTTTTTTTTAATTGCTGGACAAAGTAAAATCATTTAAAAATTTATAAACAGAAGAGGCACATGACCAGCTCACACATTAATAGTTCTTGGCCACCATGGGTGGGTGGTGGTTTATCTGCCCAAGCCTCGTCAGAGACATTACTGTCTAGTTAATTTGCTCATCCTTTCATCCACACATCCACTCACTCATGCATTCAGAAAGCAATTTTTCCTCATAGCTTTTCATTAACCTCTTGACTTTGAAAAAGCCATATATCCACCCTGCACCTCACTTTTCTCATCTGTAAAATCATCAAACTTCCTACTTCACAGTGTTGTGATTAAATGAACTAATAATGACAATCATTGGAAGTGTTGGGCATATGTTTGGTATTATTATTAAAACTTTTTAGAATAAGGACCTGCATTTTCTACTTTGTAGCTGCATAAACTTGAACACGTTGCAAACTCTGTAAGCCCCGACTGATGCACTTGCAAACACAGAGGTGATGTCACCTCAGAGTGGGGTCTGGAGGATTCCATGAAAAAGCACATGAAAGCGAGTCTGGCGCATAGTAGGCCTGGAATACGTGTGCGTTCATTTTCTGCAGGAAGCCTTTCACCCTCTAGTAGATTTGCAAGTTTTCTTTCTCACCCCTCCCCAAATTATTCTGGTCTGCCTTTAAAGATAGTTTTATTATTGTTATTACTATGATGAGTATTAATATACAAGGGTTCCTAGAAGCCACCCAGCCCAGTTCCTAATTTTAAATGCAGTGACATGTATACCAAAAAAATAATCACAAGGCTCATGTTGCACAGAAAGTTGGTTGCAGGGGTGAGTCTACAACCCAAGTTCCCTGATCCACAGCCTCCCACGTTTCCGTTCTACCACCCAACTTTCACCTAAGTGGGGACAGAAATAACATGTTCTTATAACAAACTGGATCATAGGATGCATTTAAGACACCAACCAAGTATCTGTTGCTCAAAGGATGTGGCAACCAAGCCTGCGGTCCCAAAGCCTGGGGGGAGTGAAGGGAGCCCTTAGACCCCGTGACAACCGGCAAGGCTGGGAGAGGTGCAGAAGGACCCTTCGTGTCACGCAGGAACGCCCAACTCCACGTGAGCAGGGGTTTGCTTTGTGTGGGATTTTTTTGGCTGCAGGAACCTCGCTGGCCTCTCACACTGTAAATCACCCCTCCTGGATCTCTAGCTTACTCGGGCAACACAAACAGAACAATCACCTAAGAGACGTGGAAACTTTGATGTTCTCCATCATTGTTGGCACACAAAAGCCCTCAGATTGACCTACTTACATGTGCCTTTCCTCCTCTGCTCCCCAATAGGACTCTGGCTGTATTTACAGGCTCTGCAGAAAACCTGGATTTAGATAGTGCTTCCCTGGGGAGAAATTATTAGCACTAATCCTTGCCTTGGAACAAAGCAGCCGGTCCATGGGATAATGGAGCTCTGATAGCCCCCTGCCCCAGCTCTGCCTTCCAGCTCGGCCCCCAGCACAACATCCGCGTGTAAATCCATGCCGCTCACCTGGCAAGGGTCGTGGTATTAATGTGATAATTGTAGGACAGTTTGCCAATTACGCTATTTTTATAGATCCTCAATTAATTACAGAGAGATTAAGTGTAATTTTGATCATGTCACTTGCCTGACTCAGAGCCCACGATGGCTCAGGACTGACATTCCCGGCATCTCCCAGTGCCTGACAGGCTCAGCATCCATTACTCTCAGCTTAATTTCTTCCTCGTTCTTTAGCTGAGACCTCCACGGTCCACGTTGTTAGGAGGGATTCATCCTAGAAACCAGGCCCAGGCCAGCAAGAAGTGAGAACTATAAATCCAACGAAGTCTTCGTTTCCTGCCCCTATGCCTTCACAAGGGCTTGCTCAACACAGCAAGGCGCACACCAGGAGTGTGTCCCATGTCCTACTGGCGGGACAACAAAAAATGGCATGGCCTGGATGAAGAACAATCCATCGGTACCTCCCAAGTGCTTCAAAACCTATGTACGGCTGTTGTCTGAAACATTCCAATTTAGGAATTGAACTTGAGAAAATCATTACAGAACTGTGCAAAGATGTGTGCATGGGAAGCTCATACAGCATTGCTAACAAAAGTAAGTCTACAAACCATCTACATAGCCATCATTGGAGAAATGGCTCAATGTAGACTTCTACGTGAAATATCCTCTGTTCATATAATGTACTGACATCTTTGGACATTAAAAATTCATAAAAAATTAAAATTAAATATCAGATAATAACAGATTATGCATAGATTGAGTCTACTAGTGTAAAAATAAGATCAGATATATGTTAACTTACTTATCCTCTAGTTTAAATAATAGGTGTAAAGTGCAAAAAATACAGAATAGAACAATGTATGAACTACATTTTTCTATTCTGTATTTTTTGTATTCTTTTTAAGAACAGCAATTTTATTGACATATAATTCACACAGCATAAAGATCATCCTTTTAAAGTGAGCTCATCGGTTTTTAGTATATTCATAAAGTTGTGCAACCATCATCAATATCTAATTCCAGAACATTCCATCACTCTGTAAAGAAACTCTGTACTCATGAGCACTCACTCCTCATTCCTCTCCCTCCAGCTCCCAGCAACCACTAAGCTACTTTCTGTTTCTGTGGATTTGCCTATTTGGGACATTTCATACAAATGGAATCATACCATATGTGGCCTTCTGTGTCTGACTTCCTTAATTTAGCATGATATAACATTTTTAAGGGTCAACTCCCATACGGCATATATCAGACTTCATTCCTTTTCGTGACTGAAAAATGTTCCATTTTATGAATATACCACATTTTGTTTATCCATTCATCTGTCATGGACATTTAGGTTGTTTTTCCTTTTTGGTAATTACGAATAACGCTATGAACATTCATGTACATTTTGATGTGGATATATGTTTTCATTTTCTTTGAATGTATACCTAAGGGGGTAATTGCTAGATCATGTGGTAGCTTTATGTTTAACTTTTTGAGGAGCTGACAAATTGTTTTTCAAAGTAGCTCTACCATTTTATATTCCCACCAGCAATGCACGAGGGCTCCAATTCCCCGCACCTCTCCAACACTTGCTATTGTCCTGAGTTTTGACAATAACTGTACCAGTGTGTGTGAAGTTGCATCTCATTGTGGTTTTGATACAAACTTCCTAAAGGACTAATGATACTGAGCATATTTTCATGTGCTCATTAACCATTTGCTTACCTTATTTTGAAAAAATGTCAATTCAATCTCTTACTCATATTTAATTGGGTTATTGTTGAGTTGTAAGTGTTCTCTATATATTTTGAATACAAGTCCCTTAACAGATATGTAATTTGCAAATATATTTTCCCATTCCTTGGGCTGTCTTTTCACTTTCTCTGTGGCATCCTTTGAAACAACAACAAAACAGTTACTTTTGATGAGGCCCAATTTATCTATATTTTCTTTTATTTCTTGTGCTTTTGGTGTCATATCTAAGAAATCATTGCTTAATCCAAGGTTATGAAGATTTACTTCTCTGTTTTCTTCTAATTATTTTATGTTAATAGTTTTAGCTGTTACATTCACACCTATCATATATTTTGAGTTAATTTTTGTATATGGTGTGAGGTAGGGACCCAGCTTCGTTGCTTTGCACATGCAGTGAGGATATCCAGTTGTCCCCACACCATTTGTTGAAAAGATTATTCTTTTCCCTAACTGAATTATTTTGGCATGTGAACTACTGTTATATTGCAAATGTTTTTGTTTTCCATTTTTAAAGGAATTAAAGTCTAAGAACGGCAACAGTCCCCTGTGGGCCCTGCCTTCCAGGCTGTGTAACTCATTTGGATCACTACATGTCCACAAGTTTCAACCATCTTCTCCTTTCTCTCACCTTTCATGTTTCTCTGATCCCTGTTTCCTGCTTCTGCTCTCTGAACTATGCCTGCTGTCAGGTGCCTCAGGCCCCCTTGTTGCTCTCACCTGTCATGGACACACTTCCTCCCCATGCCCTCAGCCAAAGCTCAGGGGACTGACTTCTCTCACTGAATCCCATTCACCAAATCAGAAGAGCAAGGAGAGGCCTGGACCCTGGGAAGCCCAGAGACTCACATTTGCCGAGGAACAAGAGGGACCTACTGCAATCTAGCTTTGGATGCTTCCAGGGACAACATTCATATCTGTAACAATGCCCAATAGATGGTTCTCAGCCCCTACCTGACACCTCCACTAATATGAAACTCATCCTTGCAAAAGTATAGACCTTCATGAACAATTATAATACATTGGTTTTTATTTTGAGAATAAAATAGTCCCCTTGCAGCTTCATCCATCCATTGTCCTTAATCCTCTCATGGCTGCCATTCAGGGCCAGTCAGACTTTGTTTCCCAGTAGCAGCCCTTCAAGTGTCTGAGGACAGTGATCTTGGGGATCTTAACTGCTTTCCCAAGCTCCACTCCCCCCGTGTTGTCACCATTCTCTCATCTCACGGTTTCGGGAGCCCTCACTGGCCTCGTTCCTCTTCCCTCGAAGGCTGCACAGTCGAGACCCTCCTACCCTACAAAGCCTAAGAACACACACCCCATTCTGTCTTCCTGGCAAAGCAGAATCACTCTCTCCCTCCTGGGTGCCATCCTCCTGCAGACCCAGTCTGAGAACCATCCATTCATGTGTCCTGTCAAGGGAGCTTTATTTACCTGAACAGAGACAGCAGGTGTGTGTGTGCAGGGCTCCCAAGAAAGGGCATTAGGGCAGCCTGAACCCAGCTCCAGTCCACTCAGTGTGCCTTCTTCCCTGGCACCCAGGCCATGCCAGCCATGGACAAGGAAGTGTGTGTGAGGGCACTCTACTTTTCTATCAATAACCCTCTCAAGGTGCTACATGCAGGAGCATCAGCTGTGTCTCCATGCCATGCCCGCGTCACTGCCTGACCTGCCCTGCCTCCTCACAGGCCTCCCCTCCTGTCCCTGCCATGCGCTCTCCACTGAGCTGCCAAAGAGACTCTACAAAGTAAGACGTGGCCCTCCCCCATCAAAGACCCTCTAGGGGCTTCCCAGAATGCAGCAAACCCAATACAAGTTCCTGCCTACAGCTGGCAACACCTGGAGGAGCCAATCAGCTGACCCAGTGTCCTTGGCCCTGTGCCCTCTGCCCTCACACCCCCAATCCAGCGGCCTCCGGCTCCCGGAATGCACCAGCTTCCGCATCAGCCCTGAGTCCTCGTTCACATCCCCCCTGCCCTCCTCCCCGGTTTCCTGGCCATTTCTCACTCATTCTTAAAGTCTCAGGAGTCGTTTCCTCCGAAAGGTCTTCCCTGACCCCCACCCACCTAAACACACTCAACTTGACAACGGCAATAATAACCTATATTGTGCAAGCGGGCTTCGGAGATTTCCACAGAAACAAACTCGTTTATTCCTAACCTGACAGGGGAAGGAACTCTGGCGCAACGCCGTGGCCACACAGCGCGTATGAGATGGAGCTGGGACTTACATCTTCTGGCTCCGGTGTCCCTGCTCCCAACGGGAACAGTATTCACAGGCTCATTGCACCTCTTCTTACAGCCCCCCTCTTCCTGCTCTTCACAGTATGCATCATAGTGTCTTCATAAAATAGCTGTTCTTCATCCACCATCCCTCCACCTGTCTTTTCATCTTTCTTTCTTTCTATTTTCTGACTCCCTCCATGGACTATGAGCTCTACCCAGAGGTGGCCCCTGTTGCTTCGTTGACCACTGTGCACTCGGGGTTGCCACAGTGCCTGGCTCAGTGTGCTCAGGAAGCGCCTGCTGCGTGATCCCGTGAATGAGTGGATGCCCGGGACCCTGTGAGGTGCAGGATGCACAGAGGAGGGCTTGAGAAGACCCCGCTACTCAGGGAGACAGTGCGGGAACACGGGCCCCATCCTCATAGCGTGGTGACAGTCAGGCTGCTGTGGGAGTCAGAGGGGAGCCTCTGTCTGCTGGGAGCACCCAGGGGATGTCCTAAGAAGGGGTCCCCTTCCCAGCTTAGCTGTGTCAGCTGACCCACGCTGCTGGCTGATAGTGACTAAAGCACCCCCGTCTTTTTCACATGTCGGTCTGGGAAAGAAACTTCTTGGGGGACTCGTGACCTGCGTTCTGCTTTGCGAGGGCTGTCATGTGTGCGAGGGTGCTGACCTGGCTGTGTGGCCCCAAGAGACAGAAATCTCAGATTTTAGCTTAGGAGAAGCACCAGTGAATCCGAGCAGCGCAATAGTGACAGAGACACCATTATGAATGGGGGCTCCTGGCCCTGGGCATGTTCAGGTGGCCATTGTCAAGGCTGCTGACTTGGAGATTCCTACACTGGGGATCCAATGGGGAAGTGACGCCCAGGGGTCCCTTCCAAACTCTCAACTTCTATTCCTGTCTGCTTTACAGCGGGTTTGCAGGGAGAGGCTGAGCTCTGCCCAACACTGCCTTTGCATGTACTTGTTATGTGGGGTTGAGGCCTTTTATGTGGGAGCAGCCAAACACCGAAGGGGTCCAGCGTGTTTGGGGAAACAAAGTCCAGCTTTTACGAAGTCACTATAAAGTAGGCCCAATGTAGAGCACCCAACATGATCTATATTTCTGTCCTTAAGGAAATAAGAAAACCTTTCATTGTTTTAAAAGTTGTAATGGCATTTGTTGTGTTCCCCCAACCTCTCTCTCGACATAGATAGTTTAGAAAATATCAGAAAGCAATGAGCCAGAAATAAAATCATCCATAATCCTCTCACCTTGATATCAGGTCTATAAATGTTTTACATGTATTTTATTCTGGTCTTATTTTCTATAACCATATATGTGTATTTCATTGTAATCCTGCTTTTTCTCTTTAAAAACATTCTGAACATGTTCCATGTCATTAAGTATCCTTCTAAAACATGATTTTTAATAGCTGCTTAGTATTCCATTTTATGACCGCTCTGTAAAATAGTTAACCACTCCAGCACTGGCGAGGATTGAGTTTGTGTGCCCAGAAAACCAGCAGCATAGATAGTGTCATGCAGCTGCTTGTACATAGATCTCTTCATATGTGTAATTATTTCTTAAAGAAAAATCCCTAAAATTCAAATTGCTGAGTCAGAGGGAAAGCCTGTCTATAAAACATTTGATATATGTTACCAAATTGTCTTCAGAAAAAAGTCTTATCAATTCGACAGTCCGCCCCCCACCCCCCACCCGCCCAGCAGGATTCGAGAGGGCTGGCTTGGAGCCTCCCTTGCAAACCTTTGCCTGGAGCTCATTCTGCTGCAGCCTTTACACCAGGCAGCCAAGGGGCTGCCCACGCTGACGCTGAGAAGAGAGGTCTGAGGTCTGGAGATGGAAGGTCTGGGGTCAGGGGCAGCTCGTGTGCCTCCTAAGCCACGTGGCACCTCTGAGAGCCAGTTCCATCATCTAGAAGTGATCACACAGGTCCAGGAAACGTCTTTACCAGCAATGGATAAATGGCTTGCTTCTCCCAGTAGGACTTTTAACATGGAAGATGCTAGAGAAGAGATTTCCTGCATCGGGGGCTGATGGTCATGGTGATTAGTGAATTGAACAGGCAGAATTAACTAGAAACGAAGTGAAAGCTTTGGAGTCTGGCTGCCTGGGTTTGGGCCCTGATGCCACCTGTGCCAGATGTGGCCCAGGACCTAGCACATAGCCCTGCTGTGGTCAGTTTCCTCATCTGTAAAATGAGGCTATAAGAAGAATTAAATTAGTTAGTACTTATACCATCTTCCACTTAGTGCCTAGTATATAGTAAACACAGTATTAGTGTATATAAGTAGCTAAAATGAAACCTTCTATAGGACACACCCTGCGTTTAGGTCTTTACCTTATACAATTGGATTCTCACTAGCTCCCACCCCACAAAAATCACTATTTTATTTCTATTTTCAGAATGAAAACTTCGGAAAGTGTAAGTAAATCACTCAGTGTTGCAAAGCTAGTAAATGGAAGAACTGGGACTGAATGTGGGTCTTTTCACTCCAGAGCAAATCCTCCTTTTTTCTTGTTGTTTTGTTTTGGATAGGTGAAAAAAAATGGTTCTTTCATAGATATTGTATCTTTTTGTTTATTTGTTTGTTTATTTGTTAAGGCACAATTTGCATTCAGTAACATTCACCCCTTTAAGGCATGCTGTTCTGAGATTCAGCACAAATATCCAGCCAGTAGCCGCCACCACCACGATCAGGATTGGGACTACGTCCATCAGCTCGGGTTTTCTCATCCCCCATGCCAGGCCCTGGCGTCCACTCATCTGATTTTACGCCCTAGGTTTGGGCTTTTTCCAGAACTTCATGTAAATGGAACCATTTCACATGTCGTCTTTTGGGTCTTTCACTTAACACAGCACACCTGGGATTTCCCATGTTGTTGCCAGATCAGTAGTTGGTTCCTTGTTGCTGATACAACAGCCTTTTGAGGCAGGTATTACGGCCACTTTACAGCTGAAGACATCGAGGCTCAAGGACACTGAGGAGCTTTCTGAAGGCCACGCAGCCGAAGTCTTCTCATTTCAGGTCCTGCCGTGTGAGGCACCATGAGCGGCGAACACAGGATGGGGTTTGGTTCCACTGTGCGCCATGGAGAGAGCATGCGGCCGTGTGCGCCTTCCTGTTAGGTGGTGACTTCCCAGGGGGCAGCGATTTGGCCCCGTCTGTCACCCTGCACCCATCATGAGCAGGTGCCCGGCCCAGAGTGTACACACTCAGGAAGCATGTGTGAAGCTCAACGACATGGAAGCACAAGGAGACATTTCAGAAAGTAAAAACAGCGCAAGAAGACCGTGTTGTAACACGTGTATCAAAGCACTTTCAGTTTTCATTTTCAGGCACAGAAAACAATACTGAACACGAGGGCAAGGGAGTGAACCCCTAACCTCCAGCAGTGCCTCGTTCAAAGCATGTGCAGACCCCGTGGCGGGCAGAGCATTGCCCACTGAAGAACAGCGAGCTTCTCTTTGAGTGAGGGCACCTCCCGGGAAGAGACAGGCTCAGGGCTTCGGCCACCTGCAGGTTCAGGTTCCAGCTAAGAAGAGCAGAAACCACTCACTGAGCTAAGTCTTTCGTAGCCCCATGTCAGGTAAGTACCATCATCTCTGGGAAGAAAGTAAAAGACAGGTTCAGAAAGGTTAGCGACGACCCAAGCCACAGATCTACTAATAGTAAAAAACTGAGCTGGAATTCAAAGCTCAATCTGATTCCTCTCTTGCCGGGGAGGAAGAAAGAGCATCGTGTCATTTCACAGCACACACCACATCAGCATTAACCACAGTCACCATGCCATGCGGTGGATGCCCAGAGCTCACTCCTCCTAACTGAGCGTGGGACCCTGTCACTAATCCTTCCCCTTTCCTCACCAACCCCTGCCCTCCAGCCTCTGCTTACCACCATCCCCTTCTTTACTTCCGGGTTTGACTGTTTTCGATTCCACCTGTAGGCAAGATAATGCAGCATTGATCTTTCTGCGCCTAATCTATTTCACTTAGCATGAGATCTTCCAGAATTTAAACAATCTCACCACAAAGTAAGGTTGAGTATGGAGGTGATGGATATGTTAACTAGCCTGGTGTAATCATTTCACAATGTATAATAACATCACTGTGTACCCCATCAATATTGTATATGCAATGATTACTTGTCAATTAAAGATAAAATAAAAATAAAGAAAGAAAAAAATAGTCATTTCAGTGAAATCAGCCCAGTGTCCGTAGACAGATGAATGGGTAAGCCAGTACTGTGTCTACAAACAGTGGAATATTATTCAGACTTTAAAAGGAAGGAAATTCTGACACGTGCCGCAACGTGGATGATCCCTGAGAACGTTATGCCAGTGAAACAAGCCAGTCCCAAAGGGGCAAATACAGACAGACAAATCCCACTTACAGGAGGTATTCAGAGTAGTCAACGCCATAGATGCGGAAAGTAGATGGTGGTGGCGGAGTCTGGGGGGAGGGGAAATGGGATTATGTGAATGTTTAATATGATATTTTGCAAGACGCAAGAGTGCTGGAGACGGATGGGGGTGATGGTTGCACAGTAATATGAATGTACTTAATGCTATCGAACTACACATTTAAAAATTGTTAAGATGACTATTTGTAACATGTTGTGTATTTTGCCACAACCTTGAGAGCTTAAGTAAATTTGAAAATGGCCAAGATTGCCCAGTATCTAAGCAACAGAGCCTGAGAGCCGACCAAGTGGTACCTTCGTCACATGGGTGGACCCTGCAGAGGAATTTAATCTAGATCATTCCAAGTGGTGTTCATTGAACTCTGCCTCGTAAAAGCACCCTGCTGGGGGATAAAAGGAAGGGGTCCTCATCTTCAAGGAATTCAAATCCCATCGGAAGACAGGCTGTCACACAAATGGAGATGAGAGGTGGCTCGTGAGACAAACATGGTGAAGGGCACAGGGGACGATTTCATCCCCTTTAGAGGAGCTCTGGAGGCCGCTGAGGAAGAGCCACCTTCGGGGGCCCCTTAAGTTTTGGGGGTAAGTGTTTGAGCTGTGGTGGGGCGGCCTCAGGGGTAACCCATTCTGGGAGGGCGAAGGTTTGGAGGTGGGAGGGCACACAGAGCCTGCTCTGAGACCAGTTCGGGTTCTCCTGGGAAGACCTGGGCTGGGACTGCACACAGTGGGCCTGGAGCAGCACCTTTGGGTCCCCACGCGAATGCTGCCCGTGGCCCGTGAGAAGCTGGGGAGGAGGCTGGGGTCCGGAACACAAGACACAGAGAAGACAAGAACAAAGAGAGGGAGGTTTGAAGCTAAACAGAGATAAGGCAGCCGACAGAAGACGAAGCCCGCGAAGGCTGTGTCGGGCCTTCTTCCCCGTGCGGCGGGGCTGACAGGTGGGCATCAAAGGGACCCAGGCTGAGAGCGGCTCAGGTGCCAGGCGGGGCTTTGTTCAGTCTGACTGAGCAGTCACTCTGCTTATATTGGAAACGCACTATGTGAAGCAGAAGGAAGTCTATATTTAGATTTTTCTTTTAATCTTGAAAGAGAAGGAAACAGTAGCAAAGGACTTCCTTGTCAAATCCTAATTCAAGCTGAACTTCTAAAGACTTGGAGGAGGCATTTGTGACACCAAAGCTTTTATAAGCATTGACACAGAAAACGGGGGGTGAGGGGCAAAGAGGGGTTTCTCCCTCTGTGTTTGTGCCGCCAGAGCCGTAAGGTACCAGCCCAGTTCTGGGGGGCACTTCTGTGTTTAAGATTTAGCGTAATATTCATGGTGACATTCGATCCTGCGGACAACTCCAGGGTGGGGGTGGGGTTAAGCCAGGACTTTCCCAGACAGGAGTCTGAGCCTTGGGCGGGTCCAGGAACTTCCCCGGGTTGATCATCTCGTGAGTGCAGACTCAGGCCTGGAGCCCAAATCCGCCCACGCTGGTCCCAGGGAAGGACAGGTGCCGGCCTCTGGTGAATGAGCCACAGGCTTTGAAACCCAACGTAGTCTGAGCCCCAGCACCATGGTGTAGGAGCCACGTAACCTTGAGCACGACTCCCATCCTCTCAGAGCCTCTGTCTCCTAAGGCACAAAACCAGAATCAGTTTGAAGATACAGTGAGAAAACACATGCTCAGCACGGCACCTGGCACCTGAGGACGGCAACAGCCATTTTCACAGACTGGTAAGAGGACACAGACAACAGACACAGGGCAGTTCCAAACAGAGAGCATCCCTGGGACTGAGGAGCTTGGCTGTGTTCTCCTTCCGTGCAATGTAGCCTCTTCTGCACCAGCGTCCCATCCCAGTAGTCTGCAAAAACAGGGATAGACACAAACAGGGGGGCTGAGGTCTCTGAGGTCTCTGCTCAAAGAAATGCAACTCTTCGCCCTGCTTAGACTTGGATAAGCAGAGCAGTAAGACAAGGAATTAGACAGTTCAAGGCCAACGTGTCTCCTACTGTTACCAAGCTCACAGGAAGACAGAGCTCAGAGCGAGAGGCAGACGGACCGTCTAAGCGAACTCCAGGAAGGGGCCTGCTTTGCACTCCAGCCACAGGCTCTGCTGGACGGGGGCTCACCTGTCCACGATGGCAGCTGGGAGAGCCTGTTCCCAGGAGCAGGGGAATGATTGCTCCATGCGTGTTGCCCATTCCCCGGTTTACCAGTCAGGAAAGCGTCAGGGGGAAGCCAGAAGAGGGATGTTAAGAAGCTTCATCTACTTGGAAGGAAAAGCAAGAAGGGAGAAGCAGCAATGCCCGGACTTACCCAAGATTAACATGTCCCTAACGCAGTGGGCTTGAAAATTCCATGTGCGATGCCACTGTCCCCAAAGCAGATGAACAGATCAGCAGTCTGTGTGGTCTATTATGCTCACATTCATGGGCCCCTTGCCTGACACAACCCTGTTCCCCTCCGTGGGCTCCTGGGGTCCTGGGGGCAGTATAGGTTTTTGCCGCCAGAGGTTCAGAAATGGGTCAACAGCGAGGCTTTGTCTGCCAAGACTGAACTTGACTTGTTTCTCTCTTCCTGCCCAGAATGTTCTCCAGCCGCGCTGCCTAAGACTGCAAGGGGAGGGACCACCCAGGAAGGCAGGCCAGCGACAAACACAGGGGACCAGACACTGACCCCACGGTGACATTAGCGATGCCCTGAACTCTAATATAAACCTCTCCTGTCACCAAGGTCCTGCTAAGAAGATGTAGTTTGAAGATTAAATCCCATGGCAAGTTGAATCCCAAAGAAACCAAAGACTAAAATCGTGACATTTTTGGTTTTTCTAAGTTAAAATTTCAAAGCTCAAAAATGCTTAGGTTAAAGTGCCAGAACTGTCTTCCCTCGTTTATTTTGCTCCTCAGTCTTGGCCTGACGAGTCCTTGATTCCTGGGGGGGGTTGGGGCTCCTTAAGCAGCTACAGCCTAGGTCATCTCCTGCCGCAGTGGGTGTGGTTTCTTCAGGGCTGGAGGGAACATTCTAGTTCCATGAGCCTCTCACAAAAGAGCTGGAAGAATTAGGAGGATAGATAGGACTGGCAAGATCAGCGCTGTTTTCCAAACCACTCAGTGCTGAAAACATCCTCATTCCCAATCTTGAAGCACTTTTGCTTAGTTATCCAGGGAAAACGCCGTTTCCCGAATGCAGCTCCTAGTGTAGCCAAGGACTCTTGCAGTAACCCATGAAGGGGCCGTGGAGAAAAGCTTCCTGGTTTTAGCCCCATTGGCTTGCCAGTCAGTTCATGTCAGTTGTCCGGATCCCAAAAGGTAGCACAGTCAACTCCCATGGGGAAAATCTTCCACGGACAAGGTAATTCGCACACCGTGCACTCACCGCATTGGAAGGGAAGACCCACCTAGACATCTGGCCTCCCTGCTCGCAAAGGGGCAGCTGCCTGCCCTTCCCACTGGGACGTCCCAGTCTCCGACTCTCACGTTCCCTCTGGCCGGTGGTCCTGCCCCACAGGACTCCACTGTGGTGGGCTCCGTCTGGTGGGATTGTGTCCAGCCTCCCACATACACAGGCGTTTCTGCCCTGGGCCCCAGTGGGTGGTTTGCAGCCTCTTGCTGTGACGTTGCTGAGCAAGAAGACCTGCGCTCTGGCCCGCAGCACATTGGTCTCACTGCAGAATGATGCTTAGCTCTGCACACCCTTGTCTTACAGCTTCTTTGCCTACCTGTGGACCTCCGGGCCCACCGAAGCCTAAACCTTTGCCTGTGATGTCACGTCTCAGCTTTGGGGTACCCAGGTCGGCCGTGAGTAGTGTCTCTTCCTGCCATCTCTTCTCCCCAGTGCTGAGTAAGCCTCTGTCCTTCCCTTAATCCTTTTAGAGCAGCCCAGCTAATTGTGCAGTTCATACAGTGCCTGCCACACCCGGCCCTGAGGACTGCTGTTCCTAGAGGGCAGGCTGTGCCCAGCCACCCTGCAGACATATGGCAGCACACGGCCCCTCCCCTCGTGTGTGCAGAAAGGCCTTTTCTCCTGTGGTCCAGTCTTGGCTTCCACCACGCTTGTTTAGGAAAAGCCACGCTTGTCCCAGAGCTGCCACACCTGGGATGGCCTTTACCCTCACTGAGGCTTTGTCTCCTGTACATGCATTGTTCAAGGTCCAGGTGCACCTGAGGCTGCCTGTGACTGGCCAGTGCCCACACCTTTGCTGCAGCCAGCACGGCTGGCATTTGCTTCCCAGGGCCCATGTGAACAATGTCTGCTAAGGTCACCTAGAATGGCCACACGCCCTTTGAGAGGTCCTCACATGCCTGATTTCCTTTTACTTTAAGCCATCCATATGGCCCCTGGGCCTTTTCACAGCCAAAGATAGACAGCTTGTGTCTAAAGAAAGCTGCCCCACTGCGGACAACTTCCCCGTAAGCTGCGCTTATCCACCAAAGTCAAGTTACCACATACCCCAAGATTTGTGGCCTCTCGCCAGGACCCCAGCAGTTAAAAGCTAAGGCCACAGCTGTTAAGGCCCACCTGGCCCATCTGCGTGTCTGCAGATTGCCGAGGTCAAAACACCCCACCCAGAAAGTGCAAGCCCCACACACCCGGCCCCACCAAAGCTGCGATCACTCCAGGTGTACATGTGCCCTCAAATATTTCAGCAATCCAGGCAAGTGCACCATCTGTAGTGTCTGCAATACCATCCTTCTTGTTGGTCTAAGGTCTGAACAAATGGGAAAATAAGAAAGAAAAGAAATGGGTACAGGCTGAAATTTGCCTTCGTCACTGATACTAGCAAAGTTAGAGGAACAAGGGGTGATGTGAGTGAGCGGGCTGTTGAGTCAGCCCCGGCTTTGGGCAGACGTGTCACCGGCCGCAGGCAGGGCTCGAGGCCACTTGGCCTCCCCACGATGGCAGCAGTGGTGGGGGAGGACGAGGTGGATGGAAACAGAAAGTTGTCCCCGAACACCTGCTTCCAAAAGGAAAAATCAATGCTTGGATCAAACATACCCAGTTTGTTTCCCCAGAGGTTACCAATCAGTTACTCTTCACCCGAGAACTTGTTTAAGTAAAAAGCCTAGTGAGGCCCCGGTCACCTGGAAGAAAACATCAAAAATGGGGAAGAAGTCCGGAATTTCACCTTTGGCACAGGTGAGCGGACAAAAATCCTACTATCAGTCGGGCGGTCTCTCACGGTAGCCTCAGGCTGTGCGTGCTCACAGCAGAAGGACAGTAGAAGCCCCTGCAATGTCATCTCGGAGAAGAGTGGCATGTGTTCTGATTGGGAATATTGATGCCATGTTTCCGATACACCTCTAAACCTGCAGGCAGGTACCTAGGGCCATCTTACACACCCCTTGCTTTCCAGGTTGGCTTCTGTGTAAATACAGCTGCATAAAAGACGAAAAACTGGTTTAAGTATTTCACTTAAGAATCTTTAGTTGACCATTCCTTGATGCTAACCCCTGTGCTAGGTATTGGGACCTGAGCAATAATTAATACATGGGGCTTGCCCAGAGGAGCTCCCAACGGAGTAGGAGATGCTGACTTGTCTTTCTGTGTCTCTGTTGTTGCAAGGAGTGAGTGAGTTAATATTCGTAAGTGCTTAGAGTGGCATCTGGGACTGAAGTGGAAGGAATCCAATCCCAGGGTAGGGAAAAGAGATGGGCAGAAGGGTGGCTGGGGCCCCAGGGTTGGACCGTCATCCTCCAGCCCCTGGGGACCTGTGTATGCACAGGGCTTGCACAGGCAAGTGGCCTGCTTGTGTCTGTGATTTAGGAACCCCTTTTGCAGCTGAATTGTGTCCCCTATAATTTATGTGTTGAAGCCCTAACCCCCAGGACCTCAGAATGTGACTGTATTTGGAGACAGGGCCTTCGAAGGGTTGATTAAGGTAAAATGAGGCCACTAGGGTGGGCCCTGGTCCAATAGGACTGGTGTCCTCATGAGAGGTGGAGATTAGGACACAGACAGTATCCCCACCCAGGGGCATCTGCAAGCGTGGAGAGAGACCTCAGAAGAAACCCGACATGGTGGAGCCTCGATCTTGGACTTCTAGTCTCCAGAAAACTGTGAAAAATTGAATTTCTATTGTTCAAGCCCCGCATCTGTGGTATTCTGTTAAGGCAGCCCAAGCAGACTAAGACCCTCCCCCTACGGTTTAGGGGGGCAGGAGAGAATTAGCGCAGGGAGAAGCAGCAAGGTCCTGAGTGCATTAATCCAGGCAAGACGTCATGATGAGACCTGCCCTAAGGACACAGAGATGGGGGAAAGTGGCAGATTGGGAATAAATGAGGGATATAGAATTCACAGGGTTTGAGAACCCACTCAATACGAGGGATGGGAGAGAAGAGGTTTCATGGATGATTCCACGTTTCTCTTTTGACAGGATGGAGAGTGGTTCCTTTCATCAAGACAATAAACAGAACATCTTCCTGCAAGAACCTATGGCTGTGCTATAAAATCTGGCTTGGGAAGCACAGTTCAGTATCAGGCTCCTGCACCTGGGGCTTGGGGCAGGGTGAGTTGGGGGCACAGGGTAGCGTGTCACATACTGAGAGGGAAAATTGGATGATACCCTCTCCTTGTTCACAACTGTGGGTTGAGATGGGTTTCTATCTCAGAGTTTGTTGAAGTTGGTTTGCTGTAGGATTCCCTTCCCCCAGACAGTTGGAATTACCCCAAAAATCTCTTGTGCTGGATGGGCTGGGCCATGTGTCAGAGTAGGGGAAGGAAGAGGGGATTTAATGCTGAATGGCAATAGCATTTATTTTTCTTAGCTAATAGCCAAGTGTCTCTGACTCAAACCAACTGAACTAATTGAACAAAAAAGAATGTTAACAGTCGCAGCCCTAGACTGTATTTAAACGCAATTGTTCTCAATCAATAAATCCTGCCGGATTATTTGATTTCATTAAAGATGTATTTGTTACCAAGCAGCTGGTATCCAAACAGCTGCTTTAGACAGAGATTTCCGCCACTCTGCTGGATCATGGACATTACTGTATTTTGCACATTTCCAGCCACAAGTGACTGAGTGACAAGTGCTCATGGAACGGTGACAGGCCCTACCAATGCACACCTGTAGGTATCCCCGGGGCTGAGAGAGAGCAAGAAGGCTTGGGAGCCTGCTCTCCCTGCTTTCCAGAAAACATTTCATCTCATGGAGGCTTCACCAGGGCAGGAATATTAAAAATCATTCTGAAACATAATACATCAAAGCCACTTGGGTTGAAGTCCCACACTCTTCCAGCCTCTGACCCATCAATTCTTTATTCTACAGCATCTCCCGAGGGCCTGCTTTCAAGACAGTCGCAGAGATAAAGCGCAATGCTCACAGCCAGCGTGTATGGGCTGGAGCTTGCTGTGGGAGATCCTGGTCTGGGTGTACCACACAGGTGATCCTGTTTGGTCCTTACGCCAGACTGTGAAGGATGTACTCTCATCCCCTTTTACAGACGCAAACAGTGAGACACAGAGAGATTTTATTTCACCACGTTCCTTCGTACAGCTCACGGTGGCGTGCCTGTTCTGTGTCGTGCACTTTGCGTGTGTCTCTCCCGCTGCACGGATGCTCTGCGAAGGCTTGGGTCACGCCTGTTTCGTGTGAGCCATGGAGCCCCTGTCCGCGGCACTCCTCAGAGGAGGGTCGGCGAGAGGTAGTGCAGTCAACCCCCCAGCCTGCATCCACGCTGCCTGCATTCACACCCCAGGTGCATCTCCCCAAACATAACTAGTGATGCAGCCTCAAACTGCCATGCTTCTTCATGCCTTAATTTCTTCATCCGGAAAACAGAGGTAATAATATACTACACCTCGTAGGATTATGCAGAGATTAAAGGAGTCAGTGCAAGTGGTTTTTGGATCATAGTAAATGCTCAGCAAATCTCAGCTATTACCACTGCTATATCAGGTGCTCCACAAATATCTGTTAAATGAATGAATGAATGAAATGTGAGGGCGGAGGAACATATGGCTTGTTATGCAGAAGTGAAGGCTGGACAATGCAGCCCAGAGTGAGAGGGTTAGGAGTTGTTTTAAGAGAGTTACCTGGACTTAACTCTGTTTTGGTGGGCGGACAGAACTTTGCAGGATGGCGTGGGGAGAGTTTGCTACAGGTGTGGGCACGGAATGTGTGGAAGCACACCCAGAGCACGTGGCAGGCATGGAGAATCAGGGGGCGTGTGTGGGGAGGAGCCGGTCATCAGACTGATGGCATCCACAGGTCCTGATGCAGGGTCTGCAGGTCTTGCACTGTAGATTCTTGGAGTCTGCTCTTCATCCTGTCAAAGCAAAAACAGACACTGTGTCCCCAGCCTCCAGGGAGAATGTTTCTTCTTCCTTCCCCTCCAAGCCCAGTTTCCCAAAGGCCTCCTCCTAGAAGCCTTTTCTGATGGCCACACTGACAGTGCCACCTCCCTCTCCCAGTGCACCTGCACGCCCTGTGCGGTCGGCAGAGGCACAGATGTCCTTGCAGACCACGTGCACATCTGCCTCTCTCACGGGACCTGAACTTCCTGTGGCCTGGGACATCCTGAATTTCTCGTGCGTACACAGTGCACAAGAAGCACCTGCTGAATTGAATCACTGATTCCCAAGTCAATGGCATCACTTTATTGCCCAAAAGTCCAAAACCCTCTGACAGACACACAAGATCTATAAGGATGTTTTTCAGAGCCCTGGTAGGTGGAAGAAATTATGACTCTTTAGTTGAACAGACCTGAGTTCAGATGCAAACGGTGTGACATCTCTGCCACCTGAGCTCCAGTTTCCCTGTTTCCTCCTGGCCCCCACCCAGAGCAGGTGGTGAGGGTTCCCACCTGGGACATGCTGATGTTGCTCCTTCAAACTCATGACAGCTGACTGCACTCCCTCCCAACTCGGGCCTCAGTGACACCATGTAGGGAGCATGAAAGGGCCACGGCAGGAGAATTTACACCATGGAAATTGGCCAAAGATACAAATCAGGGCTTTGCTTTTCCTGGAGAGCTGGTTGTTAGATATGCACTGGCACTGCCTGTTGACCATGTGGCTCTGTTAATGCCCTCATGACTAATAATGAGACTGATCAATTATAAAAATGACAACAATAATGATCTTAATTATACCTTACATTTACACCATGCTTTAGAATTTGCAAAATTTTTTAATGCACGTTTGATAAACAAAAGCTCCATAAAGGCGGGAAATTCATTTTTCTAGTCTATTTCTGGGGTGCCAATCCTAGCACAGTTTCTACCAGGCTGACCATGTACTGTTGGGCAGGTTGTACACCACACAAAGGGATCCAGCCAAGGACACAAAAAGGAGCTAAAATCCTGCTTACCAAACAATGCTCCTATGGGGTTGTGTCTGCTCAGAGGTTTCATCTTTGTTTAATTCTGCCAAGTGCTAAGTGATCTATATGTTCTCTGGCACATGGAAGGCTGTCATTAAATATTTACTGAGTGTACGAATGGATACTTTTGGGGTACACAAATATCTTGTGAATTTGGTGTTATAAGCTCCATTTCACAGATAAGATGTCTAAATCACCCAAGATCATCCTCTAGCATAATGATTAAGAACATGGATCTGAGACCAGAACACATCCTTCTCCCTGTCCCATTACTGCGTGACGTTGGCAAGTGACTTAATCTCTGTGTGTCTCAGTTTCCTCATTTGTAAAGTGGGGATAGTAACAGTATCAACTTCTTAGGGTTGTTATGAGAATTAAATGTCTCGATATTTGTAGAATACATATAACCATGCTCTTATTAAGACCTTACGTGTTAACTGGCAATCACTTATATGTAAGATGGTACTAAAAGGTAAGATGTGTATGGTGGGGGGGGACAGTTACTATTATTTTTTGAGTACTTAGGAAGGAGACACATTCTTCCGGGTACTTTATATAATCTAAAAATGGTAACACTATTTAGATATTATTGTCTTTCTTATAAGGAGGAAACTAGAAAGATAAGGAAGTTGCCAAACATTACATATAAGTGATTATTTAAATCTATATCTGCCAGCATGGAAAACCCATGTGTGGCCTTTCTCTATTTAAACCATGGCGTTCCTCTCCCTAGTCCACTGAAAAGTGAGTCACTCTGGACAGCCTTGCTTTTCGATCAGATAAACACTTAACTCTTTAAGCACAGAAATTTCCTTATTTTTAGTCATTTAAATGCATATCTCTCTAAAAGCACAGGCATACCTCAGAGATACTGTGGGTTTGGTCCCAGACCACCACAATAAAGCAGATATCACAATAAACTGAGTCACATAATTTTTTGGTTTCCTAGTGCAAATAAAAGTTGTGTTTACACTTTGCTGTAGTCTGTTAAGTGTGTGATCACATAAGATCTAAAAAATGTACATGCCTTATTTAAAAAGTACTTTATTGCTAAAAAAAATGCGAACGATCATCTGAGCCTTCAGCAAGTTCTCAGCTTTTTGCTGGTGGAGGGTCTTGCCTCAACGTGGATGGAAGCAGACTGATCAGGGTGGTTGTAGCAATTTCTTAAGATAACAATGAAGTTTGCCACCTTAATGGACTCTTCCTTTCATGAAATATTTCTCTTGTAGCACGTGATGCTGTCAGATAGCATTTTACCCACAGAGCTCAGTGCAAAATTAGTCAGTCCTCTCCAACCCTGCGGCTGCTTTATCAACTGAGATTATGTAATAGTCTCAATCCTTTGTTGTCATTTCAGCAGCGTTCACAGAATCCTCACCAGGACTAGAGTCCATCTCAAGAAACCACTTTCTTTGCTCATCCCTAAGAAGTAACTCCTCATCCGTTTAAGTTTTATCATGAGATTGCAACAATTCAGTCACATCTTCAGGCTCCACTTCTAATTCTAGTTCACTTGCTGTTTCCAGCATATCTGCAGTGACTTCTTCCATTAAAGTCTTAAACTCCTCGTTGTCACCCACAAAGGTTGGAATCAACTTCTTCTAAACTCCTGCTAGTGTTGATATTTTGACTTCCTTCCATGAATCAAAAATGTTCTTGATGGCATCTAGAATAGTGAATCTTTTCCAGAAGGTTTTTAATTTTCTTTGCCCAGATCCACCAGAGGAATCACTACCTATGGGCAGCTATAGCCTCACAAAATGTATTTTTTAAACAACAACTTAAAAATTTAAATTACTCCTTGATCCATGGGCTGCAGAATGAATGTTGTGTTAGCAGGAATGAAAGAAAACAACATGAATCTCCTTGTACGTCTCTGTCAGAGCTCTAGAGTGACCAGGTGCATTGTCAATGAGCAGTAATATTTTGAAAGGAATCTTTTTTTCTGAGCAGTAAGTCTTAACACTGGGCTTAAAAGAGTCAGTAAAACCATGTTATAAACAGATGTCTTGTCATCCAGGCTTTGTTGTTCTACTTATGGAGCATACGCAGAGTAGAGTTAGCATAAATCTTAAGGGACTTATGATTTTCAGAGTAGTAAATAAGCACTGACTTCAACTTAAAGTCACCAGATGCAATGGAGTCAGCCTATTCATTCAAGCTTTGAATCTAGGCATTGACTTCTCCTCTCCACCTATGAAAGTCCTGTTTCATCTACAGTGAAAGTCTGTTGTTCCGTGCAGCCACTCCCATCAGTTATCTTAGCTAGATCTTCTGGACGCCTTGCTGCAGCTTCTATTACACATTTAATCTTGCACGTTTATGTTATGGAGACGGCTTTCCTGAAACCCCATGAACAAACCTCTACCAGCTTCCAACTTTTCTTCTACAGCTCCTCATCTCTCTCGGCCTTCACATAGCTGAAGAGAGTTAGGGCCTTGCTCTGGATTAGGCTTTGGCTTAAGGGAATGTCACGGTTGGTTTGGTCTTCTTTCCATACCTCTAGAACTATCTTCATATCAGCAATAAGGCTGTTTCGCGTTTTTTCTTTTTTGTTTGTTTTTTGGTTTTTTATCATTTGTAAGTTCACTGGAGTAGCACTTGTAATTTCCTTCGAGAACTTTTCCTTTGCATTCACACGTGACTAATACTGTGGCAGAAGAGGCCCAGCTTTTGGCTTATCTTGGACTTCGACATGCCTTCCACAATAAGCTCAATCATTTCCAGCTTTTGGTTTAAAATGAGAGACCGGTGACTCTTCCTTTCACTGGAACAGTTCGGTGCCATTGTAGGGTTATTACTAATAACTGGTCTAATTCTTACATTTTTGTGATCCAGGGAGTAGGAGAGAGGGAGAGAGATAGACAATGATGGAGCAGTCAGAATGCATCAAACATTTATTAAGTTCATGATCTAATACGGACAACCTCCATGGTGCCCCAAAACAATTACAGTAGTAACATCAAAGATCAATGACCAAAGATCACCATAACATATATAATAATGATGAAAAACTTTGAAATATTGCAAGAATTACCAAAATGTGACACAAAGACATGAAGTGAGCACATGCTGTTGGAAGAATGGCGTTGGTAGACGTGCCTGACCCAGGGTCGCCACAAACCTTTAATAATTAAAAAAACAAATGAACAAAGGAAAAGCGCCTGCAAAGAGCAATGAATGAATAACACGGGGTGCCTGTAATGGTTCTCTAGAAGCAATGGCACCAGCAGCAATGGGCACACCCTGTGCCCAGCTTGTGATTTCTAACACCAGTTTCCAATAAAAGGAGCAAGAGCTGATTTTAGAGCTGGGGCAAGAAATGTACAGGATGAGCCTGGAGCATCTTTAGTGCCAGAAAGCAAAGAGGTGTTCAAAAACCAAAATAATGCGGTATCTGAAAAGAAAACAGGAGACAACTGAAAGAGCTCCCAGTGGCCAGAGCTGGAACAATTTGAGCAATGAAATAACATACTACTGAATTATAACCCAAAGTGTAAGATAGATACCCATGATTTCATACTGGTAATAATAAAAAGTTGAATAAATAAATAAATGGGAGCAAACAGACAAAGCTCCCATGCAGAAAAATGCCAAATAATTTATTTAAATACGCACCTGTCACGGAGGTGAAGCATAACCCGCCATTCTGTACGAGTGGGCCACACATGGCAACTTTCTCACAAAGAGCGCACACAACGTGTGGATGCAGAGGATAAAGAGTCACCTTACGGTGGAGACACCGGGCAAACCCCACCTTAGCCAGGTAATCAAGGCGAGCACCAGCAGGGCTGAGTCGTGTCGATAGGGTACACCCACGATGTGCCGTGATGGGAATGGCACTTCGCCTCTGTGGTCTTCCTCTCCAAGACCCATACCGCAGTCTAACCATGAGAACGACATCAGGCGAGCCGAATTGGGAGACATTCTACAAAACACCTGCCACGCACTCTTCAAAACTGTCAAGGTCATCACACACAAGGGAAGTCTGAGAAGCTCACGGTCTAGGGGATCTACGGAGACATATGACTCAATGTAATGCAGTGTTCTGGGTGGGGTTTTGGAACAGAAAAAGGACACTAGATAATAAATAAAGAAATATGAATATAGTCTGGACTTTAGCTAATGTAATAATATATCAGTATTGGTTTATTTGTTAGGACTAATGTGCCCAACTAAAGTAAGATGTTAGTAACAGGGGACACTGAGAGAGGGGTATATGGGAACTCTCTGTGGTTTCTTTGCAACATTTTTGTGAATCTAAAGCTATTTCCAAAGAAAAGGTTTGTTTTAAAAAGAACAACAGATTCTTCTTTATTTTTTTTTTTTCTATTTTTTCCTTCTTTCTGATTTGGATTCATTTTTCTGCTAGACGCTTATTTCGTTGGACTATAATTCGGTGGTGGCTGCCGTGGCCACCGCAGCGGGCAGGGCCGTTTGCCCTAAACTAGCCGGCTCCAGATCCTGTTTCTGTCGTGCTGGGCCATGGCTCTGTTCTCCAGTGAGGAGGCTTAGAGAGTCTCCCATCTGCTCCCGTCTGCCTTGCTCTACTCTACCTACACCGCCTCGGGTGGCCTCTCGTTTATTCTTGGCTGTATTTTCAGAGTATGAGGGTATAAGCGTGCACAAGTGTGCGTGAGCTTGTGAAAATGTGGCACAAAGCACGTGGGTGGGTTTGGAGCGTGGCCCTCACGTGGCTTCCTAACGCTGCTTGGGTCGGTTTGCAATTCTCTTCCAGCTCGTCTCCCTGACATCGGCTGTGTTCTCCATAGGAACGGTGACAGAAAGATGAAGTTCCAGATAAGGGCATTTCTAGATCACACCTCCTGATCGCCCTCTAAAACCCAAAAACGTGTTTTTAAAAATGACATTTTAGAGCTTCTCCCCAAATCCTCTGACCTGAGAGTAATCAGGGAGACCCGGAAGAGCCCCTTGAAGCCACCCACGCACATTCTTAAAGGACAGCCGTTCTGCAGTACACACGTGTCTGCCTCCCCCTCCGCATGTCAGCCGAAACACCCTGGATAAATTGGGTGGGACACGCAAGCCCCCACTCCCGCACTCGAGTCAAGCCAAAGCCCCGGAGAGCCTCGGGAACATTAACTTCAAAGAATAGTTGCACAGTTTCCTGCTTCCTGGTTTTGACCATGACGAGGATGAAAAAAGGGAATGTTTTCCCCCTGTGAGGTGTCAACCACTTTCGTATTTGCAGCGGTGGAAGAGCTTCCGACGTATCAAACACCCTTTGAAGCCTCAAGGGGATTGGGAACGTGCGGAGGTAAAATGCGTGGATGTATCTCATCTCTCCCTGAGTCCTTCTCTCCACAGGCGTGTCTCCTCTCTCTCAATCTCTCTCAGTGTCTCCCCTCCCCTCTCCTGCTCTCCATATTTCTTCCATCCGCCCCACCTGCCCACAGTCCTCGTGTCCAGCTCATCCTTCTTTTCTGCCTCTGCGAGCGCTTGGTAGAGACGGCAGCGTGTGCAGCACAGGCCGAGGATCAGGGCTCCCCGACACCTGAATCCCGCCCTCCTCCCCCAGTGTCCTAGTGGTTTAGCCCCAGGTAAGTCTCCTGAGCTCTCTGGATCTCACTTACCTGCTTAAAGAGAGACGGGGACACCTCCCTGGTCTTTGTGAGGATCAGCTGAAGTCCACAGCTTCCTCTTCTCCCTCCCGATGGGGTTTTAGGATCCAGCCACGTCACAGCCTGTGTGTTCAGCCCGCCGGGCTGGGCCATGGCTTGGTTCATTATACTCTTTTCATATTGATAAAATAGGTGTCTCTCCAAAAGGGGGAAATAAAACAAATAAGTAAACAACGACAACAAAAATTTGTCTTCTCTTCCATTTCATTCTAAACTTAACGAACAGAAAAACTGATTATTTTGCACTCCCATCTCATCTTGACCATGACCCTGCAGGGAAGTGTGTTCATTCTCCTTCCGTGTTTCTGGCGGCAGTTAGAGAGGTGAGGTGACTTGCCCAAGGCCACGTCAGGTGTCATGATCAGAATCGGGGTCCCAACCTGGGTCTATCTGTCCTCGTCCATCCTCGTCCGGCAGTGCTCAGACTGTCGTCTATAGCACCTCTTTCACTATCCGTTGTTTGACCCCTTCCCTGTGCCTGGTGGGGCTGACTGTGCAGACAGGAGCGAGACGTGGCCCTGCTCTCAGGGAGCCCGGGTCCAGGAGGGACATGTGGCCTGCCATCGGACAACTGCGGAACAGTGTGGGGAGTGCTTAACAGGGAGAGCTTGTGGGTGAGGTCCCGGGGGAATCCCAGCCCTGACTCTGCTGACACCCCCTGCCCTCCCCCTCAGGCTGGGTGCTGGTGGCTTCCTGCTGTGACTAGTCTCTAAATTACCTCACTGGCCCCCAGTGGAGTCTCAGCAGCTTCTGTCACCTGTGTAACTGTGTCTGCATTAATTCCCTTCTGTTGCAAGGACTCAAAGTGTTTTCTACGTCCCTGTTTGGACCTAGACTGATAGAGTCAGATTATTATTTAGATTCAAAGCAATCATGATTCATTAATATCACTTTTGTCCTTTGGGTGTAAAGCACACACTGAGTGCTGTAGGATTAGCAGGGACCAAAGGCGTCTCGGCGCTAAGATACGGGAGGGAAAAGTACAGGATTTTTGATACCATTTGGCCAGGCCCATTTCCATGGTTTCATTAAAAAAAGAAACACAGTGAGTATTATCTTTAGTGCCTAAGGAGGCCAGGCACATTCATAACAGTCCAGCCCGTCAGCAGCCCCAGTGTGTAGGAGAGGATTGGCATCCGCTGAGGATTTGTGATGTTCCAGACAGCTTAAATTCCTGAACTCACTCAATCCTCACAGCAGCGCTACTGTGACTTGTACCCATTTTACAGAAGAAAATACTGAGGCCCCACAGGTTAAGTAAATTGTCCAAGGGATCTGCTTAGAGTGGTAATTTGAATTTTCTTCTTCCCTGATTCTGAAAAAACAATAATTATATTTCTCCAATTCCTCACTGTAAACATGTACTTCCTTTAAAGTTAGGAAATAAAACAATAATAATAGCAATTGTATGTAAACAAACTGAAAAATAAAAGAAAAAAAAACAGTGTAGGAAAAGGAAATCTATTTCCTTTTTCTGTAAAGGGATTAAATAGTAAATATTTTTGTCATTATTAGTCATTCAGTGTCTGTCACAATTATTTAACTCTGAGCCTCTAGTGTACAAGCAGCTGCAGGCCATTTGTTAACAAATGGGTGTGGCCGTGTTCCAGAAAAACTTTATTTAAATAAACATGCCGTGGGCCAGATTTCGCCTGCAGGCCCCGGTTTGCTGAAACCCCTGCCTGGACCACAGCAAGCTGGCAGGCACCACAGCTCATGCCTAGCATGATTTCAAACCCTACTTGGTCTGACTCCTGCCTGCAACTCTACCTTCCCTCCTAGGAGAAGATGCTCACGGTTTGCTACCTGCACGTCTGCTGAGGAAGGCTCAGCACTCCTATCCCTGCTGCCCAGAGCCCTCCCCACACACTCCTCCTGCCATGCATTCCCCCGAAGGAGCTTGGTCCCTGAATCCACTGCGTGGTCACTTTGGAAAACATCAGCTGTCGGCCCTTCTAACAGACGCTGACAGACACAGTGTGAGGCTTGTCGCTCCGTGTGAAGCGCCGTGAGGACATTATGAGAACATGATTAAGGGGGAGAACGGGGTGGGGGGCAGCGACAGTGGATTTGGGGAGAGATGTCAGCCCGCATGTTGTTTAAACTAGAAATATCCCCACAGTGTCATGGCCGCCACAAAATACGCAGTTAAAAGTAACAGCTCCTTAATCCCAAAAGGCTTGATTTGAAACTTCAGAAAAGTTCAGAATTTCAACTTGAATGAATATTCAGGAGGCACAAAGTGTGTGTCAGACTCTTACTTACATTTCAATTGCCTTTTAAATGAGGCTGTCCCCCTCTCATTTGGTGAGAGGGTAATTTGTCCCGACCTTCCTTAAGGCCAATTTAGTCACTTTTCATCACAAGTCTTTATACTGGGCATATCCTTGGACCTGACACTTCCACTGCTCGGACTACAGCCAAGGGAGACCGTCTGAACTCTGCCCCTGCAAGGTGCTCATGGTAGCAGGGCTTACTCTGGATGACATTCTGAAGCATCTAGAATTCCTAATGATTGGTAATTGTTTAAGATAATATATTGCCTCTCTATCATGAAAGAGTTTATAGCTATTAAATATCGTGTCTTAGAGATTTATTGAGTGAACAAAGAAAACACTCACAAAAACAGCTTACAATATAACATACACTATATAATTCTAATTTTGGGGGAAAAAAATGTTGTATCCCCGTCGGTAGCTGGAGTTGCACCAGAACGTAGCATTGATTATTTTTGGTGGAATTCAAAACATATTTTTTTTTGTCATTTACATTTTTATATTTGTTTTTCAAATTTTGCCCGTGAATGTATTTGTCTCCTCAATGTCAGAGAGAAAAGATGGAATAATCTTGAACAGAGAAAAGAAATAATAAATATTGTCTAAAGCATGCTAAAGCTTAAAACAAACTGAGAAACAATATGTGTAACATAAAGACAAGATTTTAGTATCTTTAATCTAGAAACAGATCTTATAAATTAAGAAAAAGTAATGCCAACACGTAGTCGTGCAAATAAATGAACAGAAAACACATTCACACACAAAAATATACTGCCAAATATATGTTCAAGTAACTAATAAACATGTGAAAAATATCTCCACTAACAACCCAACAGACACAAATGAAACAAAAACTAAGGTACTACTGATTAGCTGTTGCATTGTCAATTTTTGAATATTAATCAGAGCCCCTGAGGACGAATGACTCAGCTCCTCACACCAAGGCCTTTCACATCTAAATTTGTTCATCCTTTTTATAGAAAGCAATTCATAATCATCATGACAGATGATGCCACTAGTACCTGACTTTGTCCTAATAATTCCACCTCTAAGGAATATTTCCAAAGTTGTTTACAAGGTTGCTTCTTGCAGCTTTATTTAAAATATCTGTAAATGTGGGAACAATATGTGTTTAACAAAGGGGAAGTGAGAAAATAAATAGCGATATCTAGATATAGACATAGGATAGGAGATTATAGGGACACCCAAATAATGCTTTTAATAATTATTTAATGATAGAAACATGCTTTACGAACGATGAGCATAGCATGATACCAAACTCTGTGTCTCAATTTAGAAGTGTTAGTGCATAAAATTACGGGGTGAAGTCTTTAGTGGCAATGCCAGGTACTGAAATTAAGAACAGCCTTATTCCTGCATTTTCCAGATGGCCAACAATCCACGAGAAGCAAGTCAGGATTAAAAGAGGCAGACCGAACAAAAAAAGGGGGAAGAAGAGGAAGAGAAGTAGGAAGAGAAGGAGGAGGAGGAGGAGGAGGAAAAAGAGGAAGGAGAAAGCCCTGTTTCAGCCCTCACTGAAGAATATTTTTCATGCCTTTATTTTAAGAACACATTGTAGTATTTAATCATATATGGGACCTGTTCTAAGGCCCGTATCTCATCTCTTTCCACTTACCTTTGCTTGTTGGCTGCCTGGGTCGTGTGAGGCACGGTAAATATTCCAGGCTACTATTTGAAAATTCTGAAGACAGTGCTGTCACGATCTAGGCCCTGTTGTTGCCACCCCTCAGCGTCACCTTTGTCAAGCATTCTCACTCAAGGGCACTCAGGTAAACAGACTTCTCCTCCCTCCCTTATCGTGGGACTTGCCCCTTCCTACCTGGAACGTGAAACAGGTGGAGGTTATACTGGAACCACTATAGATGTTCGAAGGGATTTTGACAGATTCTCAGCCCTGCCTGAGATACAGCTGGAGTCGTCTGGGGAGATTTAGACCCACTGATGCCAGGTTAAACCCCAAATCTCTCTCTGTGAGGCCCAGGCATTCATAGTCAAAGCTGTCTGGGTGATTCTCATACACAGATAGGGCTGAGAACTGCTATATTTTTACTGGCACATGTTTTCTTTCAAAAGAGTGTATCCGTTGCACAGGAAAGGACCTACCACAAAGCCAACCCTGTCCTCTACATTATCGTATCAATTATCTAGTGCCATATTTGATTTTTGACGATCACCCCTTAAGGGAGAAAACTCTGATGTCATTTACAATTGAGGGAATAAACTCAGAGGGATTAGGATTTCCTGGATTTTTGCAGTATGTGGTATGAAAAGGAAAGACAAGAAAAACAACATGTCCTGGGTTTCACTCTCATCTCCGCTGTGGGATCTCAGACAAGAGCTTTCAGCACCCTGCTCAATGATCTCTGATGTCCTCTGCTTATAGCCAAGTGGTTCACAACTGTGTGCCAACGTTCCCCCCAGGGGACAATTTTGATCATCACTACTGAGGGGGTGGTGCCACTGGCATCTAGTGGGTAGAGGCCAGAGATGCTGCTGGGTGTCCTATAATACACAGGACAGTCCCCCACAGCAAAGAAGTATCTAACCCCAAAAGTCAACAGAGCCAAGGGTGAGAACCCAGATTTAGTTACAAGCTGAGAGGATGAACTGAGACACTGTTCCCCACTGCATTTGGATCAGAGTCCAGCACATGGCAGAGTCTTGAGAAATGCACTGATCTCTAGTCCTCTTTCTGTCCCTACTCAGGGCACTTGACCTTATGTTAGGGAGGACAATTACCCAAGGCCAAGGTTGGTGATGCAGGGGTCAAGCCAACACAGAGCCAGCCAAATTCTGTGCCCCACAAAGAGCAGCAAAGCCCCTCTCAGAAGCCAGCCCCGACAGAGCCAGTCCTTTTCTGGCTTTTGGTTTTATCTGCCACAGTCATCTAGGGTTCAACTGTAGAGAGGGAAGCGTCCCCCAGCCTTGATGAACTGTAAGGAACAGGAGCTCCAGCCCGGCTCCCATGGTCTTGCTGGCACCGTGAGAACCTTGGTCTCCCCAGAGGAGGAAGCCGTGGCCGAGGAGGCAGCTGCACTTATCACTTCCTCCCATCGCCCCATCGGTTGGGTTGTTCACCTCCAAAGTAGGCCAGACTGCTCCAGGTCTTGTTAGGGGAGAGACCCAGAAACCAGTACAGCAGGAAAAAGCAGCTCTGTGGGTCTCTGAGAGCTGGAACTGAGGCAGCCCCAGGACTGCCTCAGAGCCCAGAGAATGAGCCTGTGGCCGGCAAAGATTCCTGGGGAAAAGAGGGCTTTAGATGCCAAAGGACCACGCCAGGCGTACTAGGAGTTCTGTGAACCTGTTGAGCCTTTGACAGGCCTTTTGAGAGGGAGAGCAATGAAGAAAGGTTCTGAAATCACCCAGTGCCCTGCGTGATCCTGCTTCAACCGTGAGGTGCCAAAGGAGAGATTACTCAGTGATGCTTGTTACAGCATGGCCAGGAGGGCTTTCTCCAGGACCATTGCCACAGGGACCTGGTCACTGCAATGGGATTTTGCAGTGGGGGGCAGATTGGGCTCAACTCCAAATACAGCACAGGCGAGTGGGGATTTATGGCCAAGGAGCAGGGTGGGGGTCGGCGCTGGAAAGGTGCTGAGAGGAGACACCAGGGGTGAGGGCGATTCCGGCCAAACCAACTTAACAGGACCCTTGCTGCAGACAGGCCAGGGGGTCAGAGACCCGCCCCCTACCCGGCCCCGGGGGCGGCGGAGGATGAGCAGCCTGACCAGGTATCAAGGGTGGAAGGTTCCTGCTAACCTGACTTAGCAAGGTTCTTTGTTAAAACTGGGTTATAAAGGAAGTGCCCAGGTGGGCCTAGGAGGAGATCCCGAAGCTGACTGCAGTTTGGCCAAGCGGAGACTCTGCCAGGGGCCTCCCATGCCGTGGGGCCAGCGGCGATCATTCCTCCTTGGGGGCTGCAGGAGGATTCCAGGAGACAGGAGGACGAGGCCCTTCCCTCCTCTGTGTTCCGCTGGGAAGCCCCATCTGGCAGAGTGACGACACTTTCCATTCCAGTCCTTGGAAGCCGCGAAGAGTTAGGAATGAGTTCCCAAGTGATGACTTTGCAGTTTTCCCCCCAAAATGTGATTTCCTGTTGAGAACTCTCCCAGACCTGAAGCGGGCCTCTCTGCTCTGCAGCCATGGGAAATAACACATCCTCAGCAAGCTCTTGGAGCCCCCTCACCCCACCGGGATCCTCTGGGGTCCTTGCAAGCCCATCGCATGCATCATCCTTGATGGCCCCTGACTTCTGGCTCCTCCAGTCCCTGGAGAGGAGTGTTGGTCAGAGCCCTCCCCGCCCCTGGGCCTAAGTTCCTCAAGGGCAGGAGATAGTGTGGTTTCACCCCGCACCCCCGTGCCTAGGGCCATGCCTTGAGTGGACAACAGTCCCCCATCATCTGTGGTTTTGCTTTCCATGGTTTCGGTTACCTGTGCTCCACTGCAGTCTGAAAATATTGAATGGAAATTCCAGACCCAAACAAAGCACAAGTTTTAAATTGTGCACCACTCTGAGTGGCATGCAGACATCTCATGCTGTCCTGCGCCATCCCTTTGTCCAGAGTACTGTGCTGTGCACACTGCCGGCCTGCTAGTCACTTGGCAGCCATCTCAGTCACCAGATCGACTGTCGTGATAGCGCGGCGCTGTTCTCGTCACACTTACCTCACTTAGTAACATCCTCAAGTGCAGCAGTAGCGGTGCTGGCAGTTCAGATACACCAAAGAGAAGCCGTACAGTGCTTTCTTCAAGTGAAAAGGTGAAAGTTCCCAACTTAACAATGAAAGAATAAAAATCATATACTGAGGTTGCTAAGATATATGGTAAGAATGAATTTTCTATTCATGAAATTGTCAAGAAGGAAAAAGAAATTCTCGCTAGTTTTGCTGTTGCAAAAGTTACCACCAAGTGCGTGATACGGGCTTGGTTCAGAGGGAAAGGTCTTTACATTTGTGGGTGGAAGCTATGAGCAGAAATGTGTTCTGGTTTCTGGCAGGCAGATTCAGTGCTAGCCTTGGTTGCAGGTATCCACTGGGGGTCTTGGAATGTATCACCCGGGGATGAGGGGGACCCTTGTAGTTCAATTAATGTCCCTGTAACAAAAGAGTTCACCTCTGAAATCGCATAGACACACTTAGCACACAGATCAGTGGTCTGACCTCACAAAAGGACCAGTGGGCTGTTGTGCAAACCAAGGTGTTGAATCATTGCCTCCCAGGTCACACTGTCCTGACTCACTTGTCTCAGCAGCGTGTGTTCAGGCTAGCCAGAGGTCCCCCGCTGTGCAAATACCCTCTTTAGACGTAACTGTACCAATGGGGTGTTGATGGCTGGACCAGTTATCCATCACTGCCTCATCTTTATGCTGCTCAAACGTGGAGATGTAGATCATTAGGGAACGTTTAATACAAATATTAAAAATCAAATTTGCAAAGCAATGGAGCTGTCCAGATACGTAAATATGGGGTCTTGTCCTCCCTCCCCGATCCCATGAAAAATACGATGGGGTAGTGGATTGAGAATTGAGTTTTGGGCCCAGCTTTGTCATTTATTAGGCTTGTGACTTTGACAAAAGACCAAAATGTGGCATCCTCTGCTCAGGTCCTCATACAGGTCCTGGTCATTATAGGAAACCAATGGAGATAGCTCCCACTATGGACTTCTTCCATGGGCCCCAAATAAAACATACAGAGAAATAAAGACGTTACTGCGTATACACACAGGTATGATTCACACCAGCATACATGCATCCCCATGTGTGTTCATGTCTATGTGTGCTTTCAAATGTTGGTGATGCACATAGCATACACAGTGGTGATTAAGAGCCTGGTCTGTCTTCAGCCTCCCTGGGCTTAAATCTCAGCCCCATCGTGTACCAGCCACACGACCTGCACAAAATGGGAATGATGTGTCATCTACTGCTCGGGTGGTTCTCCTGGTGGCTGAGGGCATCGACTCCTGGGCCAGGTTTCCCAGGTCTAAATTTCAGATTTGCAAACTGTGACCCTGGCAAACTTTGACCCTCTCTGAGGCTCAGTTTCCAAGTCTGTGGGACAAGGGTAACCATCACGAATAACTCCTGGAGTTGCTGTGAGAATTAAATGAGTCAGTACATACACGGCTCTGAGAACAGTGCCCAACACATCCGACACTCTCTGAGGGTTCGCTGTGTGGATCAGGTGGAATTCGGGGGAAGATACACACAAAGCACTTAGAGCAGCAACGTCAGAGACAGGATCCGAAAAGTGCTGTCCTTTGTTCTGGCTGTAGTGCTGGTTTGGTTGTTGCATTTCTATTTTACAGATGTTTTGAGGCTCCAGCGGATCATATACAGACATGTGGCTCGCAAATGACACAGGGTGGTTCAAATGGCTAACGCCGTCTGCAGCAAAGCCGGGTACCTACGCAACATGAGACTTAACGGCTTACTTTTCTTAGAAGTCCTGGCCACTGATTCTGCTGTGTGAGGCAGATTTAAACTTGGACTAGAAGGCATCTTTTAAAAATCTTTTCTTAACTTTCCACAGCTGGAAAGAGAAAGAAAAAAAAAGTATTTCGAATGACCTACGAGGCCTGTGTGATCTGTGCCCTGCTCACCTCTCCTGCTTCGACTCTCAGAATGTTCTCTCTAATAGCTCCAATCACATTATATTTCAGTTTATTTAACACGTTAGGATCCTTCTTGCTCTAGGTCTTTGTGCATACCAGTTCCTCTTTCTGGAATGAATGAATGCATGAAATACGTAGTGTGTTTGATGCTCCTTTTGTCCTCCATTCTTCTCTCTTATTCATCTGATACTTTCCTTTCTAGGAGGAAAAACTAATGTGGGTGGAACGGAGATGTTTTTACATGGGCTTCTGAGGCTCCCCAAATTCCCCAAATTGGAAGAAAAGCAAAAGGAACCAAAATACCAAACACGTAGGGATCAGATTCAATGTCCAACTTTCCACTTTGAATGCACAATTGCTGGTGACAAATTAGGACCAAAGGTATCCATTGGAACAATTACATGACATCCACCAGCCTGTAGAAAACATTCAGACTGGCTTTGCATGGATGGGGTCACTGCCACTGTTGAGTATTAACCTGGCCCAGTCCTAGGCAAGCTACACACATAGCACCTGGTTCAGCCCTCCTGGTAACAATATGGCTATTCACAGATGGGGAAACCAAGGTCCAGAGAAGGTAAGTAGCATGAATCAAAGTTGCAAAGCAATGCTGGAAGGGGTGGGGCTCAAGACCAGATCCATCTGATCCCCTTAATCAGTCATTGATTGACTTGACAAGTATTTATTGAACATTGCTATGTGCCATGCCCTTTGGCAGACCGTGAGGTGTCAACTGTGACCAACAGACATAAGGTGCCTGCCCTGATGGAGCTTACGGTCTAACTGAGAGACACGTGAGTAACAGAGGACCATAACGTGTAAGGTACAGTACAGAAAAGAGGCAAATGGCCCAGCTTGCCCAGCCATTTCAAGCTCTATACACCAAGTGTATCTGTTATAAATGCTGTGTGAAAAACCAACCCAGAACTTGTTGACCTAAAACAGTGGCCACTTAGCTCATAAGTCTTCAGGTTGGCAGTTTGGACTGACTTGGCTGGGCAGGTCTTAGAGGCCAGGATGAACTTGCCTGTTCGTAAATCTGTGCTCAGCTGGCATGCTGGCTGGTCAGGGCTGGTTTTTGTTTGGGGTAACCTGGATCTCTCTCCATGTTTCCCCTCTTTCCTTCCAGCAGGTTGGTCTAGGCCTGTTTGCATACCAGTCACAGAGTTCCCGGGGCAAGCCCTACTGCATAAGTATTCTTTAGGTCTCATACTTAGGTCTTAGTTTGCATCACACGTGCTGTTGTTTCGTTCACCAAACCAAGCCCCACAGCCTGGTCCCGAGAGTGTGGGTGGGCACCTAAGGGCATGGGTACAGAGAGGCTTCAGCAAACTGGGTCCATTACCACAATCACTGGTGACAGCTAGACTGAGACAGGAGGGCTGAGACTGAGCAGAGAGGGAAGAAAGGGTAGATCAGTGAGTGAGGTGGGTCGGGAGGGAGGGTGAGCAGTGATACGCAGAAGGCTTCAGCCTTGCATTACTCCTGCTTTCTGCCCTTTTCTCTCCAGACCCATCTGTAAGCCCCTGGGCTCCCAGAAGGAAAGGAGTGACTCACGCACGTCTGAGCCAAGCACGATCTGGGCAGTCCTTTGACAAACTCAGTGGCTGCCAGTCAATGGGGATCCGGAGAATGTCAGCCCCGGCTTCTGGGCCCAGCATCTCCGGCTGTGGGGCCAAGCTATGCAGTGGTTTGTGCCTGAAGCCAAATGACACTCAGCATGACAGCCGTGGGTTCGTTTTCCTATGTATCACAAATAAAAATTAAATTAAAGATAGAGGTGGGTGGGGCTGGTGCTTGGGCAAAGGGGTACTGGGGTGAAAGGGATCTGAGGTTTTCTTTTTAACTTGGCCAATATGAACCTAAAAGATTTCTTTTAAGTCGAAACGACCCTGTCATTCTACCTCCTGCCCCCCAAAGCCTGGTTCTGATTATTAGCTGAAGCTCAGCTCATGTTGAGGCATTTCTGGTGGGGCAGCCAGGAAACAATGACCCCTTTATGCAGTGAGGGAAGCCGAGCCTGGTGGCTGGATGAGCTGCCCGGCCCGTGGGCATGGGGTCAAGGCCACATCAGAAAGCATTCTTCCTCCACGGCCAGGACCCCGCGGCTCCCGTCCTGTGTGAGGTTCCAGAGTCATGGAAAACCACAGGAGTGTCCCCGGGAGCCTGGAGCCAGATCTGGGGTCCTGAACTGGAGCTCCCAGTGTAGACGTGGCAGCCTCCAGAAACCGGCTGTGTCACGCTGAAGTGCTGCGGGAGGGGGACAGACGGAGCAGGAGATGGCAGCTAAGGAGGCCTGGGAGAAGAGGCCCGCAGATGAGCAGCTGTGCCAAGAGCTCAGGAGCTGCGGCTGGACGTCCTCGGGCCCTGGCTTGCGGCGCGACTCCAGGCTTCTCCCTTCCTCTGAGCATCATAGACCAGAGCCGCGTGCTGTGAGCGCAAGTGGATGGTCAGTAACGTCCTCTCTCATCCCTCACAGAGAGGCAAGGGGATGCCCCTACGGCTGAGCACAGCGCTGGAAATGACCCCTGCACAGCTGTCGCCTTTGCAGCTGAGAAACCTCTCGCACATGCAGTGACCCCCTGAGTTCACCGAGCACCACTCCAAGGCGGGGGTTTCTAAGACCGTTTTGCCAAACAGGGACACTGAGGCTCAGAGAAGTTACTTGTCTGAGTTACAGCTCGTGAGGGGCACATGGGCGCCAAGTGGGGTCTTTGGATGTCAGTCACACATCTGATAGAGTAGAATGGACATAGATGACAAGGCAGGAGATCTGACAGGCAGTATGCAGGTAGGCAAGTTTCTAGAACTTTCTATTTTCTCATTTCTAACTCAGAAAACTGCCTTGCATTTATTCAGGGAAGTGTCCAGGCTCTGCCTCATACAAGATAGTGCTTGTCTGGTGCCTGCTGTGGATAGGATCACTGCCCCATCCCTCTGGACGGGGGTGTGTCCCCATCCCAACCGCCCAAGGCTGGCTCCACTCCTAGCTCTGCCCAGGAGGCCTTCAGCACCAGAAACCTGGGAGAGAGGACTTTGGTGAGACCCCAGATCCAAGCTCAGTCACCTGCTAGCCTTGGCTGTGAGAACGTGTTCCGGGCAGAGGCCTGGGCTATCCCTGAACACTCCCCACAGCTGCGGCCAGGCTGCCGGTAGCCACGGTCACACGGGGATGCGGGGGTGGCCTGGACTCCACCCTCAGCAGAGCTTCCTCTTGCTCTGGCTTGGATGGAAAAGGGGAAAAAAGCGTGAGACACACCCCACCCCCAACACACACACACACACACACACACACACACACACACTCTCCACAGGGAGGTTCTGAAGTCAGAGGGAGCTGGGTTCAGCAGGGAGCTGTCACTTACGAGTGGTGACCTTAGGCATGTTATTTTATTTCTCAGTGACTCAGGCTTTGCTTCTGTAAAATGGGGATGATATGTCTTCAATTTATGTAAGAATTTACTGAAATGATAATAAATCATTTGGTACTAAATAGGTCCTTAGCACGTGTTAGCAAACCAACACCCCCTTTAAGTTCAAACAATAGAACGTTCATTTATCTATCTTTCCAGGGAGAAAAGTGAAGAGGAAGGGGAGGGAAGGGGAGAAGGGAAAAGGGAGGGGACAGAAAAAAGAAAGGTAAGAAAAAAAGCAGAAAAATCTCCAATCGTAAGGGTATAAACACAGGAAAGAAAGCAGGGAGGCAGGTCATTTAAGTTTCTAGGAAGCTGACATTCGTGGCATCTGCATTGTTCTTTGACTCTGGTGCCTTTCCCTGGGTTCTCCCTGGTTATTTCCATACAGAAGCAGGGCAGAGCCGGAGTCCGGCTCTGGAGGCAGCCGCCCCTGTCCTCCCAGGGCTCTTCTCTGCTCCTGCTGGGCCCCAGTGGGAAGGAAATCCCAGCTCTCAACTTCCCAAGGTCAGAGTAATTGAAATTCTCTGTCTGATGCCCAATTTTCCAGCTGAGGACTCTTACAGTTGTCAAGACATAAAGACCCAAAATGGGCACTTTTCAGGATGACCATGAGTGTATAATTAGTCGATTAAAATTGTCAAGATGTTACTTTTGGTTAGTTAAAAGATGTATCAAAATCATTCTGTTGTTTAAGGGTAGGCTGTGTATGTGTGTGTGCTCGCGTGCACGCGCATGCCAAAAGCAGACCCAGGAGAGATGGGTGACTAAAGTGGCAACTTTGCCACAAAGAAACATCTTTACTACTGACCACTCTGGCAGAGGAGCGATCCCGGGCACACTCCGGAACGGCAGAAGATGCAACCTGAGATGCCCCTGGCCCTCCTCATCCTTCTGCAGCTCCCACCTCCTGCAGGAAGAAACCCACTGATTCTTCGGGTCCGAGCGGAGCACCAGCCTCTCCCTCCTGTCTGAAATTCAGACAGGTAGACACCAGTCTCTCCAGTTATTAACTGGGAACACTGGGTGTCTGATTCAGCCTGGGTTTGCTCATCCGGGAGGTGGGAATCACACTTACTGCCATGTGGGTTTGCTCTGAAAATTAGCAGGATCCAACGAATGAGAAAATGTCACAATAATGAGGGCACCTAACACAGGACGTTAATTTCATGCTCAAATCACGGTCGGCCCCTTCCTTGCCTCCCACTCAGCCCATTTTTTGTGAATGGTGTTGAGAGAGCAGAGGAAGCTGAGTGTGGGACTTTGGGACACTTCACTGTCAAGCTCAAAGAATTCAGCACTGTCACTCTGGCCACTACACCATGTGGAGGGGAAGAGACGTGACAAAGAAGGTTTGGAAGTCAGCTAGACCTGAGTGTGAATTTTATCTCTGCCTTAATAGACATAAGACCTGGGGCAGGTCCCTCTTTGAACCTCAGTTTTCTCTTCTGTAAAATGGGGCTAATAGCACAAATGTGCAAGGCTACCATGAGGCTTACACTGTGTCTCACACAGAGTGGGAAGCAAATGACCCATTGCTAATTTTGCAGGAAATATGTTCAAGAATTATTTGATGTGCTCCCCACAATTTCTGCACTTTCCACTCTCTCTCTCTCTCTCTCTCTCTCTCTCAGGCACACACACACAGATACACACTCTCACACACATTATACATGTTTCTGCATTCTAAGACCTTTCAGGCCCACACAAGCAACCAGATGGAAGGCGCCCATTACTTTGGAGAAGACCTGTCATAGCAGACCCAGAGAAGTGAGACATCAAAGTTTTGGCATTCGAGTTTCAAAAACTGTCATCTAGATGTAAGTTAAAGGAAAGATTTAGAGGGATGCATGATCAGACAGTCTTGTCTCTACCCTAAGATTAAAAATTAATAATAATGAACCTCCTCGGTGGGTGTTATGGGCTGAATTGTGTTTCCCTAATATTTATGTGTTGCATATTGAGGTCTCCCCGGCCTCAGAATGTGAATGCTTTTGGAGATACGGCCTTTAAAGAGGTGATCAAGTTAGAATGAGATCGTGGTGGTGGCCCTGATCCGACATGACAGGAAGAGATTAGGACACAGACACGCACACCAAGGAAGACCATAAGAGGACACAGTGAGAAGGTGGCCATCCGCAGGCCAAGGAGAGAGGCCTCAGAAGAACCCAACCTTGTTGACACCTTGATCTTGGACTTCCAGCCCCCTAACTGTGAGGACATCATTTCTGCTGTTTAAGCCCCCCAGTTTGTGGTGCAGCCTATTAACCTACTGCAGCAGGAAAGAGAAAGGAAACCAAAAGAGGAAAATGGTAAGGTGAGGTCCCTTGTACACCCCAGAGATGGGGTCCTGTACCTGCCGCATCCCTATGGGATGTGAGGTTATGGGAAAGAGCAATAGGACTCCTTGGCAGGTGTGTGCAATGTGAGGACAGGGAGGCCTTGAACCCAGCAGCCTTCTGTGCCTGGAGGTGGTGAGCCCCCCCTCACCTGGGACAGCAGGACATGGCTGCAGGTGGGGACCCAAGCCCCTCACTCCCCATCGGGGTAAGGGGCATGGATGCTTTGCCTGTGTAACCAGAAGGGGCAGGGCTGTGACTCAGAGAGCAGAGGGGTATGGAGAGGTCTGGGGCAGGGTGAAAGCCGTGGTACCATGGCTGGGAGTGCAGACGGCTCAGCAATGCCAGGGACCACCGTCCCAGCACTGGGGGGCCGTTACCTGTGAAGTTGAGACCTGGCCCCAGGGAGAAGAGGGCAAAGGCCCCAAACCCACTGGACTTACTCTAAAGAAGAAAGGTTTGGGGTTTTATCTTTAGGGAGAAAAGAGCACCAGATAGAAACTGAGTTTACTGTGGTAGGCTGAATAATGCCCTCCCCACCCCAAAATGCTCACATCCTAATCCCCACACTCTATGGATATAGGTTTTACCTTACATGGAAAAATGGACTTTGTATGTATGATTAAGTTAAGGATCTTGAGATGGGGAGATGATTCTGAATTATCTAGGTGGGCCACTGTCATCACCAGGGCCCTTATAAGAGGAAGGCAAGAAGGTCAAAGCAATAGAAGGCATTGTGACAACAGAAGCAGAGTGACACGGCCACCAAGGAATGCTGGAGTCTCCTAAAAACTAGAAGAGGCAGATAACGGATACACTCCTGGAGCCTGCAGAAGGAACCAACCCTGGTGGCATCTTCACTTAGCTGCTAGATTCATTTAGGAATTCTGACCCCCAGGTACGAATTATTAAGAGAATGCATTTGTGTTAAGACATTACATTTGTGGTAATTTGATATAGGAGGAATTGGAAACAAATACACTTAGTTACAGAAAACTAAAGAAGGCCGCCTTCCCTCTGTGGATTCCATAACGTTTATGTTGGCGACTGCTGTTTCTTGAGAGCACCATAAACACCTTTGCAGAACCAAGGTCCTCGGTGCCCCTGGGCAGCGCAGAGGCTGACCTTCACAGAGTGAGTCACCTGCGCAGGGTTAACTGCAACTAATCCTTGCCACTGTCACGTGGACAAAAGTGGGTTACAGCCCCGTCAGCATCGGAGCAGCCGCACGGCTCAAGGACTCACAGAGAAGCCGCCCCGCATCACCTACGGCTCGTCTCTGCTCAGGGTGGGATCTCAGGGTGAAGGAATGGGTGTGAAATTACAGGGTTCTCAGCCTAATCTGGTAAAATAAATCTATTCCAGGAAATTATTAAGCCCTGGTGGTTCCATGGTGGGCATCCATTTGGACTTCGCACCTCCCGGCGGCACGCGGGCATTCCCAGTTTTCTAAGGAAGGAAATGCGTGCCAGGGAGATCACAGTGACTCACCCAATGGGGTAAAAGTGGGATTTGTGCCAAGGTCCTCTGACAACAATTCACCCCTTTCTGTACAGGTGATATAATGTCTCCGAATGCAGACCTCTGGGTTAGAATCCCTGTGTACCCTCTGCACAAGGTACTCCAGTTGTTTAAGCCTCAATTTTGTCTTCTCTGAAACAAAGGAGGCCCGGAGTGAGACTTAAATTGATGAGTCCATGTCACAAGCAAACATGCTGTCGAAACCACAGGAGGAGTTTGGTTTAGGTCTAGTGGCTCATCGCACAAAAATCCAATTATTGAGACAATGAGGATTGCCAAGGAAGAAAGGAGTCTTTAATATGGCAGACATCTTGTCAGAAGGACAGGAGAAGAAACAGCCTCAAATCCATCTCGGACTAAGGGATATTTGGGCTTCTAAAGGAGGGGCCACGTGCCTTGGAGCAGGTCATGGTGTATCTCTCAAGGGGCTACATGCATTGGGCAGGTTGTGGGGGACGGTGAAGCTTGGCATCAGGAAGTCTGCCCTGGGGCCTTCAGAATCTCAGCTATTTGTCCTGCAGAAAAATCCATCATTTCAGGGGTGTGGTGGTTCACACCTATTATCCCAGCACTTTGGGAGGCCAAGGCAGGAGGATCACTTGAGGCCAGGAGCTGGAATCCATCATTTCTGGGAAACAACTCAACGGGTTCAGTAGTTAACTAAGGGAGAGGGTTATAAAAACATATAGGGGCTCAGGGGGCTGGTTACAACACAGCATGGGGCTGATCCTATTAAATGCCCAATAAACATTTGCTTTTACCTGGAAATTATGTATTTAGGGGTTGTATATATTCCATTTCATTCCAAAAATTGATTCAAGGGGACTTTTTGAAAATCCTTACTTGTGGTAAGTTGTTTTCAAGACCCTGTGAGAACTCAACTCATTTCCCTTTCTCAGCAGAATCCACACCATCTTTCAATGAAATCAAACCTTGCACTTAAATGGTGCCAGTCTCTAGAAACTGCCCTTCTGGCTTGCCCCACGGCACCTGCCTCACAGCTCTTTCAGCACTCACACCTTTCTATATCCCACTGGAATTTAGATCCATCCTTCTGGTTAGGAAGCAAGCTCCTTTGGAGGACCAAATGAATCCTGCTCGGCCGTGTATGTTTATCCAGGCATCCTATCATTCAAAAAATGCATCATCCAGGATTCAGAAAACAGAAACCACACTAGGTATCTCAAACAGCAAGGATTTAAGGTGAGGAGCTGGCAAACTGACAGAGCAAGTAGGAAATTAGTATCACCCAGAGACATAACCAGATTATACACTAGGTAGCTGCCCCTGGGGTGGTCAGGGAACAAGAGGGAAGTGGTGGGAAGCCCAGAGGGGCAGACCCCTGAGCAGGGGCCCCCCAGCTGCTGTGTGTGTGTGAGGAGCCATGAAAAGGCAAACTTGGGAACGAGGAAAGAAGGTGGAGACGGACCCGGTTGTTGCTGTTGGACCAACACTGATGAGGAACAAGGGAAATGGAGAATTATGTTCTTTTCTCTCCTCCTTCCTATCTTCCTCCTGGGCCTCCCCTTGGTGCAACTCAACAGGAAGCCAGGGACTCAGCAGCCCAGGAAATGCAGTTCACAGAGTCCAGCCCAGCATCAGAGAACGGAGCAGAAAAGGGTTTCTTTGGGACGGAGAGCCAGTAAGCAAGTAACCACCATGGTAAGGATTTACGGAACTTCTACTCGGAGCTGAGTTCTCTGCTCAAGGTCATGTTCACTGCCACAAGTCCTTATCCCAATTTTTCCATTGACCTAATTTTTCTTAAGGAAGGGCATGCATCTTCCTTCCCATGTTGAAACTTGGGGTGCATGGGCATAGCATAGCACAATACATGGCCAGTTTGGGTCTCCATTCCATCTGGATTCTGATTTCATCTCTGCTCCTTATTAGCCGGGTGACCCAATCTGATAACGAGACTTCTCTGAGCTATCTCCTCCTCCTCCACAAATGCTGTGCTTCCTCTCTGAAAGAAAAGACCAAAAGAAACACACAAAGGCATGTTTTCCAAGTTGGCTGAGTTAGACCTGCCTTGATGGACACATGGAGCCAGGGACTCTGAGGCAGAAACATTTACTCTGGTGACCCAGAAATCACAGGCTTGAAACTGAAGCCTCTGCCTTCAGACAGGACCCCAGACACTGAATTTCCAGATTTCACACACTTCGCCCAGACCGGAATTGAGGTAGGTGCTGCCTTTGGTTCCCAAGATTGCCGAAGATAAAGTGTCATCCAACAGCAATAGATAACTCTTACTGAATAGAGGAGAAAGGAAAGAGACAGCCAGGTATCTTTATGGTTTACATAGTCACCAGGAATCTGTCACAAACGTGTCTTTTTATGTCACAGTTTCTGCAGCGGGGAAATGAAGAGCAAGGAAATTAGAATAAGACAAACGGGCATACAGAACAGTGCCCAGCGCTTATGGATGTTATTTCATTTAGTTCTTGCAACAGTCCTGTGAGGTCAATGCTACTATCCCCATTTTCCGGAAGAGAAAATAGAAGTCTAAAAAGGTGAAATGTTTTCCCCAAGATTCCACTATTCCTTTCAGAACCTGCACTCCAGCTGAGAACTGCCAGACATAACATTTTGTCCTAGTCTTGACCTGTACAGAACGCAACATATGATGTCATAAAGTCCATAAATTATTGGACCCTCACTTTTCTCCTTTGGAAAGAGGTGACCGTTAAGGGCATTGCCAGCTCAACAAGCTGTTAAATCTGTGCTGATCATTGAAAATATAGGAGATCCAGAGAAACGCAGAAAAGCCAATTGCGTGAATACTGCTAGTGTAACCAACATGCAAAGCTTTGCAAGCAGAAGCATGTTTCATTTTTTTTCCCTTTCCCAAGTTGTGGAAACCCTTGCATATGGTTGTCTTTATTTTAATGTGCATGAATAAAATATATGCTTGTGAACTGATGTAGTCCGCGGGCTTTTGAGATCAAACAGTTTTCTACTCCAGGTGAAATGTGGGAATGACAGATAATGTTGTCAATATGCTATATTTTTGTTAGGTTGAACAAACATGGCCATAGCAATCATTTTCATCATATATATGTGTGTGCATTTGTGTATGTGTATGGGAGGTGTATTTAAGAATAAGATTTAAGGGAAAAAAATCAATAAATGCAAAATTTTCCATAAAACCTTCAGTGAGAAATATCCCTCCCTCTTCCTCATGTATATTAAAGTGAGCAGAATTTGCTGACTTGCATAATGCAATACCGAGTGATTACTGGGAGGTATCTGAGGTGATTAAATAACCACAGCATTTGGAGGTACCTGGAAATAAATATCCTCATTTGAAAGCCGTGCAGTCAGTAGACTGTAATGGAAGGGTTCTTTGGGTATTGGAGACTTCACCTCAGTCCTTCTTTGCTATAGAGAAGCAGCACAGATTTGTGGGCTGTGAGCAATGTTACACATTGTTTGTGAATAACATATGAAATACACAATGTATTTATATTAATATATAATGAGGTAGCATTAGCGAGGTGAGTGCAAACTTTGGAGTCAGACATATGCTGTATTTGAATTTGGTCTTGGCCTCGGGTAAATAACCGAACTCTTACAAGCCTAAATATTCTCATCTGTGTAATGGAAATAATTATGGTCAGCAGAGTGTCTACTCTTTAAATTATAGCTATTATTAAGTTTGTGCAACAATAATAACAGTGTGTCTTTTACTGAGGGCCCGTACTAGCAAATCTACTGAATTTGTTAATTACTTTAATTCTCACAACAGCTTCATGTTAGCAACGTTTCCACTTTGCAGAGATTGATATTGAAGTTCAGAAAGGGTAGATGCTGGATCTTACTGAATTTAAGGTGAAATTCATTGAAAGCTATGCCATTAATTTATGTACTACAAAGAAAAAAAAATATGCTGACAATTCTTATTGTAAAATGCCATCAATCGTAAGATGCATTCTATTTCAGATGTTAAAATCAATCTATTGCCTTAGAATCAATAAACTATGGTAAATTGCCCAACATCACACATCTATTAACTGGCAGGACCAGGGTACAAACCCAAGGCTTTAGAGAAAAGACAGGGGACTTGCTCCCAAGCCAGGATGTATCCAGCACAGCATGGAAGCCCTGTAAACAGATACTAAGTAACAAAGTATGTGTCCGCTACTTATATACTTTGTGTTGTATGTTACAGAATATGAAATCTCAAACCACATATCCCATGTATGTGTGTATATATAATTTACTTTTCAGGCTACTTCCCACTGAACGATTTTTAAAAAATAATCCTGAAATAAGAAATAATTTAATTAGGTATGTATTTTTGAGAAAAAGAAATCTGAGAATTCTTTTGGAAATGAAAGGTGGAGATAAAAGCAAGTTAAGTTGTTGTTGCTATTGTTTCTGAAAAGATTATTGTTCAGTCCCGGGATTGTAAAATACATCAGTCTCAGCGTCCTGGAGCCAACCAAGCCAGATGGAACCTGCAGAGGAACCACACTGCCCAGTTTGTTACAGGTTAAAATCTCCACTTTTTAAAATACTTACAGGAATAGCTTCAGGCAAAATAAAAATACCAATTTGTAATGGCCAAGCTCCCCGGAGGTATACAAAATATTGGGACTGACTTGCTGAGTTATAATGAAACCAAGGCGGACTTGGAAAAGAATTAAAGTTGACATAAAACACGACCAGTTTAACTAGTAGGAGAGAGACTAACAAAAGAGGTCGACTAGGTAATTCATATTCCAAACTGATAGCATTTTTAAGACATGAGTTTTTTGAAAACCTGCTGTGTGCGTGCCGGCAGGGAAGAACACACCTGCCCTGCCCTCAAATACCCCGAGAGCGAACACACCTGCCCTGCCCTCAAATACCCCAAGAGCCCGTGTGTTGCAGGCGGGAACCCCACAACGCTCATGCTAGTTTCCTAGTTGGTAGGTCTGTGCCCAGGTTGGGTACAGTGAGCCACAGTCATCATTACCCACACAGAGGCCAGCAGTTCCTCCAAGGCACAGAATCACTGGAGAAGCACTTAATTATTTTTTAGCCCAATCTCAGAAAATCAAGACGAGGAAAATGGCCATTTTGGTCCTTTCAGAAATTACGAAAAGACACCAACAACTATACTAAAAGTACTTTGCAAGCATCCAGAGAGGAGAATGAAGGTGCTAGAGTTGGCAAAGGACATTCACATGCATGGCTTTGTTTTATTTTTGGCACCAGCCTCCCAGGTTGGTAGAGCAGGGATTTCCCTGCCCCGCTTCTCACTTAAAGATACAGAAACTGAGGCTCAAAGGGGAACTGACTCATCACAGGGCACCAAGACTTGGAAAGTGACTCTCTCCCTCGGAGACCAGGTGTCCTTTGTACCTCACCCCCCACACGCTCACTCTGAGATGTGAAAGCATCGTACCGTAGCTGCGGTAATCCTCAAATCCAGCTTTGTTTGACAGGGATGAGAATAAGGCTTTGGGAGATTTGACCAGCTATAGCTCACGTCAGCACCACTTGACCTACGAGGGAGACTTTGGGAATGACGGAGAAAATATTATCTCAAGTGGAATTTAACCGGAGCCCGGGAACTGAGAACTCCACACGGGAGAGGAGGGGACGGGAGGAACATGTGAAGCTGCTCTGCGCCAGGACCCTTTATAAATGTCTCGGTCTCCACCTTGTCCAGGAGGAGGCTCTGGCTCCACCAGGTTAAATGCCTGACCCAAAGTCATCAGCCAAGCAGGGCTGAGCCACCGTTTTGGAGTTGAAGCGCTGGCCTCTGACCAGTCCTGATGGCATTCCAGGCTGGCCGAAGAAGCCACCCACCTACCGGCTGCACGATTGGGATTAAGGAGACGCTGAAGTCTCTGGCCTTGGTCCTCTCGCACCCTAATGGGGCCTCCCCAGGAAGGATCTGATGTGATCTGTGCCCCAGGTGACCTGGAGTTAGGCCCCAGCTTCCCTGAAGACATCTTAAAAAGGTTTCCACTTCTCTGGACTCTCACTACTCTGAGACAGGGAGGGGCTTAAGGGAAGGAGAAACTTCTGGGCGTGTTTGACGGAGACAATTGGCAACATCAGCCCAGGCCAGTGGGGTGGGCTTCAGCCTCTGCCTCTGCATCACTAAAGAGTTTTATTTTTAAAATAAAATAGGAAGGCCTGTGAAAATGGCATTTCTCCTTTTCCCCCCTATTTTGAAAGATATGCCCAACAAATAAAATACAGAGCATAAATAAAAAGTAGAGAGAAAGGAACTGGTTTTGGCACCCAATATAGTCAAAACACATCAAGAACAGCAAGAGTAACCAACCTTTTCCTTCCACCCGACTCTGGGGGACCAGGAGCCTCAGAGCAGACAACGTGGGCTGCTCAGCCCGTGGTGCCCCGAAATCTTACCCTAATACACCCAAGTGGACATTCTCGGGGAGAAAAGGTGACACAGGCCCAGCCGGCCAACACCTACGTTCCCGCCATGTCCTTTCGCTCCCAGTTTCTCTGCCCTTTTCTCTCTCATCTGCTATGTCTTAGAACTTCCTAAGTTTTCCTGGTTTCAGGGGTACAACAAACTGCAGGGAACCCTTTAAAGAAGCCCCTTTCATTCAGCCCGGGTAGAATCTCCACACAGCCTGGGGGTCCAGCTCTTTCCTCGATGACGGCAGAATGCTCACTCCGGCGCTGCCCGGCAGCCACGAGACGTGGTTAAGCCACTCAGCCCGAGCGCAGAACACACACATCCAGGTAAGTCATTTCAGTTCCATTATCAACGTGGACCCTGTCTCCATGGCTCCTTCCTAGGAAGAAAAAAAAATTATTTTGTTTTGTGACATAGTCCAGTTTGGTTTTTGCCTCTCAACTGTAGACAGACATATTTGTCCTGCTGTAATCGCAGGGAGATAAAAATACCATAGGCCTGTGAACATGGTCAGTTTACCTTTTTTCTCCTATTCTAAAAGTTGTGCTCAGCATAATATGGAACGTAAAAAAGAAATAGAGAGAAAATAATGAGGTCTCATTACACAATCCTACTTAACTTTACTCTGGGATTGCATTTGCCCAGCTTTTCTCTGATACATAGCGTCATTTGTTTACTATTCATGAATAAACTTATTTGTTTAAGCTACAAGGTTCCCTTGTGAGATAAATATCTTTTTCTGATTTTTAAGATAACACATGCTTGATGCAGAAATTGGTGAAAATAAAAGAAAATATAATAAAGAAAACTCCCAAACCGTTGCCAAATTTACCACATAGTGAACCACTGTGTATTAATGGTCTCATATTCATCCTGTCCACTCCTTTTAAAAGTTTTGAGTATAAATAAATTTGTGTCAATGAACTGGCTCACTGAAAGCGTGGGTTTTGGGGGGAGCCCTGAATGTGACTCTCAGCTCTACAGCGCTGTGTCCCAGAGGGATGAACTTCATGGCTTCAGCCTCTATTTCCTCGCACATCAAATGGGGATATTGCTACCTGTTTCCTAGACCTCGGTGGGAACTAATGGGATTAATTCACAGAAGACAATGTTCAGTGAGTGCTATTATTATTATTATTATTTTATTTCTATAATGTTATATACAATGCCACTAAGATTATACACTATAAACATATTGTATTACAATTTTCCATGTATGATTCCCTATATTACTCAAAATCTTTGTAATAAAAAGGTCTTTGAAAAAATAATTCTAAATTCTGTATACTCTTCCAGGAATTGGCTGTACTAGCAATATATCCAGCTGCCCTGTAAGCTGCTAAGTCCCTAATCTCTCCCAGCCATATGATGGATCCGTGGATGCATCCCCCCCCCTTCAATATTTACAAGGTTCCTAGAAATGGATTCATACAGTAGAGGCAAGATCTTTATGTCTGACGATGTGGAGAAGTTAAAGTTGGTGATATGTATTGCAGATTTACTTTCCAGAAACGCAATAAAGATTTCCACTCCAATAGGTGAGAGACCTTGTTTCTCTGTGGAGTCCCCCACCCCCATTCGTAGCTGTTCCTCCCAACCTGGAAATTTAATTTGTTTTGAGTCCAGAAACTGGTCTCTCTGGGGCTCCTGGAGTGACTGATTTTGCCCAGTAATGGCCAATCTCTTTGTTTAGCTTAACTGGCCACATTAATCAAAGTGGCTACTCTGGTGTCCTCAGCAGTCCTTCTCTGAAAGGGCCCTGCCCCTCTTCTGTCCGGAACAATGGGTTCCAATGGGTTCACAAAGGGACGTTAACACAAAAGTCAACGTTGCCTGAAAACACAATCTGCCAAGAAAGGCGCCATCTTCGAAGGGCTCACCATAAGCCTGCCAGTGTGCTAGGTGCAATTGGTGGCTTATTTTATCAGAAGTTTGAGTCCATCCTGTCTCTGCCACTAGTGATCTATGTGATCTTAGGGGCTGTGTTTGTCCTTTCACTGGCTCCGTTTCCTTGCCGATAAAATGGGAATGAGAGTGTTAGTAGATACAGTCCAGGATGGGCAGGAAAGTGAAATGAGCTGATACACGTACACGATGAGAATACTGCCTGGCACATGGTGAGTGTTCGACGATGCACAGTTGCGTTGTTGTTACTGGTCCCCAGATTAGAGATTTTACTTTGGCCTCCATGCTTGGTTCTCAGTGGCTGATTTTGCTCAGCTAAGAACTCCTTTACCTTGGCCTTGGCCAAGCAAACCCAGCTCTGACCCCTGACTCACTGGTTTTAGCATCTGGGTCAGACCCAGCCACTCACTCCCTCCCTGAGTCCCCGCTTTAGCTTTCTACTGCTTCCTCCCCTCCCCCATCACCAGGCAAACCCTTGCTCGTGACTCAAAACCCAGCCGAAATGCCTGACCCCTTCTCAAGTCCTCCTCTGTGTTCCTCTATATTCATGTGCTCCTAGAATTCTTTATTCAGCACATTTTATCCTAATTGCCAGTTTACTTGTCTGGCTCTTGCTTAGGCACAAAACCTACAATTTATTTTTCCCCTAACATGAAACCCTACCATGATGCACATAATAGGTGCTCACTAAATGATGTTTCTTCCAATAAATATCTACTTCGTCTCCTGGAGTCTGATTTCAAACTTATAGAGAAAACTCGGATTTGGCTTCTCTCACTGGGGACGTGATTCTAAGCCCTTGTTACCGCAATCCCCATTTGTTCTCCTGCCCCTGGTTTTCATGTGAAATGAAAAGTGAGTGTACAATGTGGCATGGAATGAAAGCCAAGCCAAAACTTGAGCCCCATGGATGAACTTCAAACGGGGACTTAAAACATGCAAAATCAGAACCAGCTTGGCCAGGACAGGGGAGAAGCAGCTCAGCACTCGGTAGCTCTCTCAGATGTTCTGGAAATACACTTTGATTTCATATATTTTGAATTAAATTGATTGAAATTCAAAGCCAATGCCAGCATACCACATTTCCTTTGGTCAGAAGTGAAGTGTGAAAATAGTGTTTTGAATTCTCGGTTGGGTGCACGGCTCCGGGTTTGAAGTGTGACAGACTGTGGAGGTTTGGGGTTACTGGAAATTTCAACATTCCATTGGCCCAAATCTTCCAAAGAAATCAGAGAAATTGAAAACAAGGAATCGTGGGGGATTGAAGTATCAGAACAGCATCGGTGAGGATTCCCCCAAGCTCCGTGAATTGCCTTAGACTCAAAATCATTCCCATCGTGGCTGCCACAGATTATGGGTAAAGTTGCTGATGGAACAGACAGCAAAGCCTTTGTAATTCTTGTGCCATAGAAGTGCTAGTCAGCAGAGACTGGAGAAGGCGCTCCTTCCCACAACCGATAGAAAAAACCCACGCGTGTTCATAAGGCAACCTAGTCAGAATCGAGTATGGTGAGATACATAAAATGGACACTCCTTAGGGCAAGGAAATTTGTCCACCTTTTAAAAATCAGCCTTTGGAATTCATTGTATTATAAAATTTCTGAATTTTTGTATTTGTAAGTCTATGGCCATGGATTATTATATTGAATAGCTGCTTCTTACTCAGCCATAGGCTTGGAGCCTTATTTCATACTAAGGTGGGAAGCCACCCTCCTCCTCCTACCAAGAGAACAAAAATGCAGGATCAAGTATAACAAATAAAAGGTAAAGATGCATAGTTCAGTTCAAGGGAAGATAAATTTTTAGATTTTAATAAAGATACAACTCAGAGCCAAACATAAATGGTGACCTATAGGGGTTGGATCTGCATATAAACTTTAGTGTCTGGAAATTTAATGCCCACATTGGGGTAAGAGATAGGGCCATAGCCTTTTAGGATAATCCAAGACATCCTTAAAATAAGTGTTTGAAATAATTAGAGGCAATTGAAAGACTAAAACTATAATAAAACAATGGGGCCTGTGATAAAAGAATAATAAGATTAGAAAGTAACCACATAGGACTTGTAGAAATAAAAATTATAGTTGTTGAAAATGAAATCCAATGGCCATGTTTTGACTTTTAGTAATGGTGGAATAGCTTGGTTGAACTAATTCTCTTACAATAACAATTATAAACCTACACAAGAGAAAAAAAAAAAAACCCTCCAACTTATTTGAAGTCACTGGAGAGAAACCATTAACAGGCAAAAACTGGACAGAAGTCTATTCTTGAAAGATAGAAACTGAGCTGGGTGAGATTCGTGTGCTTGTGGCTTTTTGCCCGAGAGAATTCTCCCGTCTCTGCAGCGTGGCCCCGGAGAAAGCCGTTGTCTTGCTAGCTTCGTGTGTGAGGGTGAAGGAATTAGGACCCCAGCGTGGCTAAACAATAAGGGGAGAAATCCCGAAAAGCAGGGAGGAGACGGCGTGAGTCCTCAGTGAACCTGCCCAAATACTTGGTCAACTCCTGAACTATTTACACACAATTGAGAGAAATTCCCGCAGGCCTGGCTAAAGTAGCAATTGAAATACAAAAGAACCCAGAGGACATTTGTGATGCTACGAACCAGGGGAAACAGAATTGGGAGTTCTACTCCAACCAAATTAACTAACTGCTGGAACCTGAACTTTTTGTACCCCCCATAATAAGCTGAAATAAAAAAAAATCCTTATGAAATTGATATATCTCCAATATTTTCCATAACTAGTATCACCCTAAAAGTTGAATTATTAAAAGATTTAGCCCTGGAATTAAGAAGGAGATGAGAATGTTCCATATTATCATCTTTATTTCATATTGCTTTGGAAGTTTTAACAAGTATAAAAGACAAAATGGAAGACAAAATTTACAAAATTAAAAGAAGAAAACTAAACTTTATTCTCAAATGACATATACATTTTATAATAAAATCTGCATAAAATTATACTTATATCATTTTTAGCTTTAGATTTTGGTACTAATTACTTGTACATTTTTTACATTTGATACATACACATTGATACAAAACCAATAAATTTTTTATTTCTTCCTTTCTGGAAAAAAAAAGAAATTTATATTTCTCATAAGAATATAATTGAATCTAATGCATAATATAATGTCTAGGATACAATCAAAGATCATTAGGTATGCAAAGAAACAGGGAAATGTGACCATAGTTCAAAAAAAAAAAAAAACCAATTCATATGAACCGTCTCCGAGAAGACCCAGATTAGTGAATTAACTAACAAGTACTTGAAACATTAATAAAATATCTGGATCTATTAGGCTACATTTTAGTTTTTGAGGTTCTATTCTCAAAAGTTGTATCTATTTGGAAAAATTTATGTTTTGTGGTTTTATATTTTTTATTAGCAATCTTCCAAATAATAAAACATTTTTTAAAAAAATTAATAGAATAAAATTCACTCTATCTCTCTATCCTGCAATTACCACTTGTGTTCATTAAACTCATTAATAAATTTAAAATACATGATAGTATATGTGTAGTCCTGTTTTTCATGTATCTAAAATGTTTGGCTCTTTCATCATCCTGAGGGTTATTTTGTCATTACTTATCTGTTATTCCAAATTATGTCAATAAAGTCTAAAATAGTAAAAAGATATTTTTTAAAAAATGATGGATTAGTATAAAAGAATAATAGTGAAATAAATTATCACTATTACAAAATATGTTACTATCTATAATTGCATTAAATAGAAATGTACTAACCACTTTAAATAAAAGACAGAGATATCCAGACTGGACCTAAAAGCGTAACTAAACTATATATTGGCCACAAAAGAGGAACGTTAAATACAAAGACAACTATAATTTCAAAGTAAAAAAATGAAAAAGTAAGAACTATGCAAACTCTAACCATAAGAAAGGTGAAATGCTATGTTAGTATCAGACAAAATGGACTACAAAACATGAGTTTGAACTTTGCAGATCTACTTATAAGTGGGTATTTTTTTTCAATAAACACCTTGAGAAATGTTTTGGAGGTTTGTAAAAATTTGAAAAACCCTCAAAAGATCCATGTAGACCAGAAATATGAAAAAAAAACAAGAAAAAGTTATATATGTAATGATTGCATAAAACATATGTAGATACTAGTCTATTTTATCATTTATTACCAAAAAATTTACACAAATCTATTATAATGAGTTAAAATGTGTCAAAACTTTCTCCACAAACACTTACAGACCATACATGGTGCTATCTGCAGTCAAGAGAAATGTAAACCTACATAAAGGTGCAAAATTAAACCATAACTGGGTAGAATTAACTGTCACTCACACTGTAATAATTTTGTAGTCACTTCCTGTTGCTACTGAGGTGAGCTCAAGTGTTCTGAAGATCCGATTAAAACACAGTGTGAAGCTAAACATTTCTCCATGAACAGTGAATCTCTCCAGTGAATTGCATATCACAGTAAAAAGTGATTTCTCACAATTCTCATGTATTTTTTATTGTGTTTAGTGAGATACCATAAACCATGAGTTATAACACCATGGGTTCCCAATAAAGTGCCACTAATGATGCTGAAGGTGGTCCCAAGAAGCAGAGAAAGTCATAACATTACCAAAAAGTTAAATTGCTTGATATGTACCACAGATTGAGGTTCAGACAGACAATTCATCTTGTGAGCAGATGACCTATAGTGTTGATAAATACAGTATAGTACTGTAAATTCATTTTCTCTGCCTTATGATTTTCTTAATAACATTTTCTTTTCTCTAGCTTACTTTATTGTGAAAATACAGAATATAATATGTATAGTACACAAAATATGTGTTAATCCGCTGTTTCTATTAACAGCCACACTTCTGATCAACAGTAGACTATTAGTAAAGTTGTGGAGGAGTCTAAAGCTATACATGGATTTCGACTGTGTGGGGCTCACACTCCTAACCTCTGCATCATTCAAGTGTCAACTGTATGTGTGCGTGTGTATGTATAAAATATATGATACATACCATATATATAAATAATATATATATATCAAAAAGATATATATACATAAAAAAAAGTTCTTCTTGAAACAGAAAACTCGAAGTCCGGATGGTTTTACTGTTGAATTCCATAAAACATCTGATGACAAAATAATGTCAAACTTACACAAACACTTTTGGAAAATAGAGAAGAGACCACTTTCCACCTTGTTTTATGAGACCAACAAAACTCATTACTATAATAAAACTTGACAATATTACAAGTAAATTATAAAACAATATTCCCAATTATAATAGTATAAAATTTAAAATTATTAACAAAAGATCAGCATATTTAATATAGTCACATATAAAAAATTATAAACATCAGACCAATGAGGTTTATCTGAGGAATGAAAAGTTTGTTTAACATTTGAAAATCAACCATAGCCAGAGAAAATGCATCTCACTAAATTGAGCATCTATTCATGATAACAAACAAAAACAAATGCCTCTTAGCAAAATAAATAGAAGAAAACATCCCCAATCTGATAAAGGGATTGTGTGAAAAACCTAAGGCTAATATCATACTCAAGAGAAAATTAATTAATTATTTTCCTTTAACATTAGAAACAAGACAAAGATGGTCCTAGTCAGAAAAATAAGAAATAAAAATAAATAAAAGGCATAAATAGTTGAGAAAAAGAAGTAACAATGTGTTTTCTCAGACAACATGATTGTCTATTCAGAAAATACTCAGTAACCTACAAAGTAAATAAATAAATAAACACTTAGAACTAATGAGGTGTCAGGATACAAGATAAGTATACAAGAGTACACTTTATATATACTAGAAAATAAAATTTTAAAACTGCATTTAAAATCATGAAATAGTAATGCATGTAACAAAAGATATATAAGACCTCTACACTAATAGTTACACTAATTGCTGACCTACAATAATTTATTTATTTCAGAAAATCTAAAATATAGCAAACTGTAGGAAATGCAAAGAAACTAAAGTGGCCTAAGCAATCTTGAGAAATGGAACAAAGTTGGAGGACTTGCCAAGTCTTAGCATACAGTGACATTTAATAAGACAGTGTGGTGTTGACATAAGGATGGACAAATAAACAATGAAACAAAATAGGGAATCAAGGACACTAACCTCGCTATGGTTATCAGATTTTCCACAAATATGCCAAAGCAATTAAATGAGAAAAACAAAGTATTTTCTACAAGCTGGATATTCACCTGCGAACAAAAATGAACTTCAACCTTTACCTGGCACCATATGCAAAATTCAAGTTTAGTTTAACATAAAAGCTAAAACTATAAAGCTTTTAGAAAAAAATAGGTCAACATTTTCATGACTTGAGAATAAAATTTTCTTGGCCAGGACACAGAACATGATAGCCATAAAAATTTTTTTTAAATTTTTAAAAATTATGCTTATTCAAAATCCACTTAAAAAAATAAATGTGAACATCTCAAACTGAGAGAAAGTATTTATAAAATATATATCTAATAGAGGACTTTTATCCAGAATATATGAAGAATTCTTACAACTCAATCTTAAAAAAAGCTAATTTTTAAAATGAACACAAGACATGAACAAACACTTCCTAAAGGAAGACATGAAAATGAGCAATATTTCATAGCAATAAGCCAATAAGCATTCGAAAACTTCTTTGCATCATTAGTTATCAGGGAAATACATTTAAACTGCAATGAGATGCCACTGCATACCCACTGGAAAGGCTAAAATAATATCTTTTAAAGTAAAATGATGTGATGATGTGGAACATACATCCCTTATGTTGCTAGTGGGAATACAAAATGGTATAACCTTTTTGGAAAAGTTTATCAGTTTATACTTTTAATTATAAACTAACCTTTTAAACTAACCAAGAATGGAAAAACAAGCACCACATGTACTCACCAGCAAACTGGTTTCCCTGAGTGCACATTTGGGATTCACACCAATTGGGTATTGGACAGAGATCGGGGCTGGGTGGAAGGGATGGGTGTATACCTACTTGATGAGTGCGATGCGCACTGCCTGGGGAATGGACACGTTTGAAGTTCTCTCTGGGGGGGATGGGGTGGGGGGAGGGGAGGAGTGCACACCTATATGATGAGAGTGATGTGCACTGTCTAGGAAATGGACATAACTAAAGCTCAGACTCGGGGGGATGGGGAGGCATGGGCAATGTATATAGCCTGATCTTTTGTACCCCCTTAATGAGCTGAAAAACAAACAAAAAATAAAATAAATAAATAAATAAATAAACTAACCTTTTAACCTTATAATTCTAATCATAGGAAGTTGCTCAGTAGAAATAAAGACATCAGTCTTCACGCAAATTTGTACAAAAATATCCATGACAACTTTATTCAGGATAGCTAAAACCTGGAGTAAGCAAAATGTCCACCAACAGGTAAATGGGTGAGAAAAGCATAATATAATAAAATATTACTCAGTAATACAATTGACTGGATTATTGATACACACAACAGCACAAATGAATCTCACAAACCTAATGCTAAGAAGCTGCACACAAAACAGAACACATGGCATCATTTTATTTATATGAAATCCCAGAACACCCAGAACTACTCTATGGTGAAAAATCAGAATGGTGCTTGCCTCCAGTTGAAGGCAGGGGAGGACAGTTTACGAGGAAAGAATACAAAGAACTTTCTGGGGAGATGAGAATGTTCTAGATCTTGACAGTGGTGTGGTTCACAGGGGCACGTTCATTTGTCAAAACACATTGAATGGTACACTTAAGATTGCTCCTTTCAAAGTATGTAAATTGCACGTAAAGAATTGTAAATAAATATTGAACTTTAGTTAGTAGGTTTGATTTTCCAAGTAGTATCGGTTAGCAATTCTGAAATTGCTTTCTGTGTATTTTAGACTAGAGCAAATGAGTAAATACATTGAGGATAATGGGATACAGATTTCTCACTACAGTGAGAGGATTTGCCAATATGAAAAGGAGAAAACTGGATTCTAACCTGTAGTGTTGTGTTTGGTTGGAATTAGAGGATTAACTGAGTGATTTCAAAAAATCACAATGAATTTAAAAAATAATTCATGAAGAAAAACACGCAATGACCAACAGGTATGGGAAAGATACTCCCACTAACTAGTAATCATAAAAATGCAAATTAAAACAGCATGATACCATTAAGACAATGTATTCCTATTTCACAACATTAAGAATCTGCAATTTTTAAAAAAAGTCTAACAGTGCCAAGCATTGGTCAGAATATGGAGAAAAAAGAAATTTCCTATTTTGCTAGTAGAAATATAAATTGTTACAACCATTTTGAAGAGCAACATGGCAAAATCTGGTAACTTAGAGATGCAAGTAATCAACGATTTACAATTCCACTTCTGGATGCATTTATTGCCCAAATAAATATTGACAAAAATGTACAAGGACATGTGTAAGGATGTTCACTGTAGTATTGTCTGTAATGGAAAAAATAAAATAACGCAACTACTTACATGCCCATTAAAATAAGAATGGATTAATAAATGGTGTGTTAAATAGTAATTAAGATGAATAAAGTATGATATATCAACAAGGACAATTCTCAAAAATTAATTTAAACACAGGGGCAAATAGGGAATAGATTGGTATAGAAATAGAGATAAGAAACCAGGTTTATAAATCTTAAATAACTCTCAACACAATAGTCTGTATGATTTAAGGCTACTTTAATACAGCCAATGTGGAAAACATAGAAAAGAGTAACACACAGTTATTTTTATGTTACTCTTCGAAAAGATTCTCTCAGGGAAGGGAAGAAGAGAAATGCAATTGTATGCAGGGTAGGAGGAGGTATCTATCATAAGAGAGAGTCCATTAGCCAAATCTGTAATGTTTTATTTCTTTAAAAAAAACTGAATAAAATGAAACACAAATCAGTAGTGTTTTATTTCTTTCAGAAAAATCTGAAGAAAATAAAACATGGTCAAATTTGTGTTATGTAAACATCTGTATCAATTATATTATCTGTACATTTTCATATTTGATACATTTTGTGAATATAAATATTTTAAAAAGCTTTTTAGAAATTAGTATCATGCCCGTTAATTCACAATTCTACAAATATTCTACAAATTGTACTTAGAATTACAAATACCTGAGTAATAACAGTATGAAATATGGGTGAGGAGAATGCAGGTCAGTTTCAAAATCCTGGAGACTTCTGGAGTTAGAGGGAGAGAAGCAGGGTCAGAGAGGAACACAAGGGGCTTTGACTCTCTCCAGAGTGGCAAATTAGAATATAAAACAGTCAAAATGAAAAATAACAAAATGTTTACATTTGTGGATACTAGATATTGGGTAAATAATTTTGTTACAATATTTTTGTATCTATCAGTTTTTTGATTGACTTGTTTATAATTAAAATTACTTTTAAATGAGTCAGGAAATTCTAAAGAATTTTCTCAAATTTTGGCACAAGTTTTTCTCACATCTATCCTTCATTTGGGGTAACTTGGATTCCTTGCTTTCCAAAACTTTTGTTTTAAATATTAATAAATAAGACATGTAGTGTAAAGCTGCAATTCTCAACCCCAGGGCCAGGGATGTACCAGTCCGTGGCCTGTTAGGAGCCAGGGCACATAGCAGGAGGCAAGCGAGGGAAGCTTCATCTGTATTTACAGCCACTCCCCATCGCTCACATCACTGCATAAGCTCCGCCTCCTGTCAGATCAGCACAGCATTAGGTTCTCATAGGAGCGCGAACCCCACTGTAAACTGCACATGGAGGAATCTAGGTTGCTGCTCCTTATGAGCATCTAATGCCTGATGATCTGGAATGGAGCTGAGGCGGTGATGCTAGTGCTGGGGAGTGTCTGCAAATACAGATTGTCATCAGCAGAGAGGTTTGACTGCACAGTAAATGTAATGTGCTTGAATCATCCTGAAACTTGACCCTATGCCCCAGGTCCATGGAAAACTTGTCTTACATAAAACCAGTCCCTGGTGTGAAAAAGGTTGGGGACCGCTGGTGTAAAGAGAGTGCATTTGACATCTCCATAGGAACATAATGATATGCAGGTACATAGAGACATAGTTACAGTGAAAGGGAATTGAGAATATATGTATATATATATATATATATATATATATATAAAACAAAATCTGTTAAGAACTCACTATATGTTGCGAATAATGTTTTTTTAAAAAAATATTGTTTGGGCTTCAATTCCCCCAACTCTAAAATGAATAGATGATAATGACATTGATGACAAAGATAACAATAGAATTGTGTGATGTTAATGTAGGACTTTATATTGGCTCAAGAACTGTGGCCTGACCCGCAGCAAGCATCAATGAATAATTAGTTTTCACTTGTGCCTATTTCTTTCTCTAAGCCTCAGGTCCTCAGCTCTATAAAGTCAAGTCATTTTTTATGGCCATTTCCAACACTCCGAAAAGTAGGATATATTGGAACCATATTGTCACGGCACCTGGCTGTGGCTCTTCCTGGCCTCTAGCGAGTGTGGCACTGCGGAGTCTGGTGGCTGGGGCTGTGTTAGCCCTGCCATCCACTCTTCATACATCCCTGGCTGGGGATTCTCTTTTCTCTAAGCCTCGTTTTCTCTTCTGTAAAGTGAAGACAGTTGACTCCTGAACGACACAGGTCTGAACTGCCCAGGTTCCCTTATATATGGATTTTTTCCAATAAGTATATCGGAAAAATGTTTTTAGAGATTTGTGACAATTTGAACAAACTCACAAACTACATGGGCTACAAATATGGAAAAAATAAAGAAACAGATGTGTCATGGATGCATAAAATATATATAGATACTAGTCTATTTATGTGTTAATCGACTATGTATGTCATCTGTAGATAGCCTCTTGGTCAACAGTAAGCTATTATTAGTTAAGTTTTGGGGAAGTCAAAAGTTGTACATGAATTTAGGACTGCACAGGGTCAGCACCCCTAATCCCCGCATTGTTCAAGGGTCAACTGTATAATTCCAACCTGGTCATGTGAGGTTTAGAGACACCCAAGTAACAAGAGCCACAGGAATGTGTCTAATTTCTTAAGAGCTGCACATCCATTCCTCATTAGGGTTACATTGTTCAGCAGCTTTCTAGAGAAGCATGGTAAATTTGTGTTCAGGTATTCAGAATTTTGTAAACCTCGAAGCAAGCTTGTGGTTCAGTTCCTTAGACCCTGAGCTCTGGGGCCTCCAGCATTTTTTAATAGAATTACTGCCTTATTTAGGAGGGATCTAATTCTTATTATTTAAAATGCTGTTGGCAGCTGACACATTGAAGAAATTATCAAAATATAATTTAACTGGCATTTTGGTAGGAAAAAAAAAACCCGCCCTTGCTGTTCATAAGAGTAACACACAAAGGGACATTTTTCATCTAAAATAAAACATTGAGAAACTGTGTTTTACCTCAATACCTTTACTCAGCAAATATGTGTAATGCTCCCTAATTACAGACTTAAATTAGGGGAAAAATTACAAATGTACATGAATTTCTAAAAAAATATCACCCTGATAAGGTCCTTGCCAGGTATGAGAAGATTCTGATTTGACTTGTTCGGAGAGCAGACAGGAGCACATCAATCCCACCTTACCCACTGCCTCCTGGACATTTCTCCTAGGATGTCACCTCAGGCTCTGCCTGTCACAGCCCCACTTGTCACCTGCCTCCCCAAACCAACCCTCCCTCTTGACTTCTCGACTGCTCACCCATCTCCGAGGCACCAAGCCTGAAACAGCGGTGCTGCTTCTGCTTCCTCTCTGGCTGGACTGGAGGTGCAGAGACAACTGGACCAGAATTGAGAAAGAGTCTATTTTATCTCCACCGGTCACCAGTGGTGCCACCTTGGGAGAGCCATCATTGGGGACCTTCAACCTACTGGACACTTCAGACCTTGTAGCTGAACATTGCTTTACCCAAACTTGGACCTCAGGTCCTCAATGGTAGAAAGGATGTGTTTGACCAAAATTCACTGACCGTACACCAAATCTTGACAGGGCCAGGTGGACTTCACAGATGCCTGAAAGGGGCCCGGTGGAGAGGACACTATTGAGCTTGTGTTAGAGGTTGAGTTGTATTCCCCAAAAAGTCATATGGTGAAGTCCCCAGAACCTCAGAATGTGACCTTAGTTGGAAGTAGAGTTCGTGCAGATGTAATTAGTTAAGATGAGGTCTAGGGTGGGCCCTAATCCAGTAGGGCTGGTGTCCCTATCGAAAAAGGGAAATTTGGACACAGCGAAGCACATAAGGAGAACACCACGTGAAGAGGGAGGCAAAGATCAGGATGCTTCCACAAGCCAAGAAATGCCAAAGACAGCCAGCAACCCCCAGAAGCTCGGCCAGGTGGTGACCCAGGGAGCATGGCTGGGCTGCAGGACCGGGGGGATTGGGCTGAGGGCTCTCCCACCCCCAGCATCCCACTGTTCCCTTGTTTTCCGCCACTGGGAATAGAAAATTGGTGTCAGGGTCTTGTAGAGAAATTTTAAATTATAATTACAAATTTACTTCTGAAATAAAATTATACCAAGCTTCTGAAATAAAGCCTATCTGATTTTAAGAAGAGTTAATCTTCATCAGATTTACACTTCCACCAAATATAGCTGAGGGAAGGGGAGAAAGAGAAGAGGAAACTTTAGAAGAGTAAAGATGTAGAAATCTGCCTCTTGATCTGGCCAAAAACAACGTGCCACTTACAGTTCCTTAGAGAACTATTGGCTCTGGCCAGAGCCAACCCGGCCAATCACTCCTCCATGTGCACACACATGCACACACAGATACACATACATGCACACACACATGCACACACAGATACACATACATGCACACACATGTGTGTGTGTTTGTATGTTTCAAAACCATTAAAGCTAGCCTTCCCATCACCAATATCTCCACTGACTGTTTTATAAACTCCCCGAAACTCAAGAATGAAGACCTTGAGATTTCCATCCCTGATCTCGGTCCCTCTTTCCATGGGAATGTTTCAGGTCGTGGATTTGGAAGCAAACTGGCCTTACGTCCCAGATCCTCGAGTAGCAGCTAACCACGCTGGGCAATTACTCAATTTTTCTGAGCTTTAGTTTTTATTAGGAAAAAAAGAAATCAAAGTAGAATATGTCTTTCAAGGCAAAGATTCAGTGGAATAATGTACATGAAGTGTTTAGTTAGAGCACATACTGCCCTAAAATTTTCACTAGTAATAATAGTTAGCACACATTGAGTGTGAGAATTTGCCTTGCACACTCTTTTAAGTGTTTGTCGGTGTTTTTTTTTTTCTTTGTGTTTATAAGTCATTTAATCCTTACAATGTCCATATTAAGAATACACATTACGGCCATTCTCATTTTACAGATAGGGTCATTGGGGCACAGTCAGTTGAAGGAACTTTTTCTAGGCTTCACAATTGGTGCAAAGCAGAGCTGGGACCCGACCCCAGGCCACCGCGTTTCACCCTTGCACGGGGGCCCCTTGCTGCCACGGTGAAGCAGTAGCACACACACGGTGAGCAGGAGCATCACCTAACCTTCACCTTCCTAGCTTCTTTCTTCTTCTCACTCTGGCAATGGACCCATGATGCTAAAGGTCGTTTTTCTAGAATACAATATAAACACGCTTGGTTCTCTATTTAGAATCCACGCAGCCCTCTATTGCCTGCAGAAAGAAGTTCAAGCTCCTCAGCATGGCTCACAACCTGACTTGTTCTTCTAGCCTCATTTCCTGTTGCTCTATCCTTGCACCAAACACCCCAGTCACCCCAAACTTCTCCTTCTCCCCAAGCAATGCTGTGAGCTCATGCCTGTATGCCGAGGTGTCTCCTGCCTCCCCCAACCCCGCACCTAGAATGCTTCTCCAGGTTCCCCTCCTTGGCAAAAACAGCATCTCTGCTCCCTTCCAGCCACCCTGTCCTGCTGAGCTGGCTTCGATTTGTTTAATCTCACACTGATCCTTAGGAGAGATGTCTGTAGTTTTCAGCTGGGGAAAACCAATTCAGAGAAAGCTTTGCTCTAGGTGATACAGGAAAAAAGTGACTGGGCTGACATTTAAGTCCACATCTTTTTGGTTTCAAGACTCACCTACCTCTGTCACACAATCTCTCTAGAAGAATTGGGGAGATTATATTCTAGCTTCAACTAGACCTGGGAAGGTTGGTGTTTCTCTTGAGTATGGAATAAGGTAGCTCTGGGACTGTTTGAAATGTCCCTCCAGCTGGTCATCTTGATCCCTCGGTTGTGTCCCCTTCTGCCATGGTAGATGGCCTCTGGGACTATGCAATCCGGGACACCCACAGACAGATGCGGCCACAGCTCCGGGAAGGGTCTTTCTCTCTCTCTCTCATTCCCCTTCTCCCCTCTCCCTGCCTTGCTGACTGGGAAGCGTAAGCTCGTGCATGCAGCAAGCCAGGCTTGGGATGCCAAATAAAATGGAATAACGGGGCATGTGCATTTTATCAGAACCAAACAAATTGTGGCTATAAACATTCCGTCGCCAGTGAAATTGCAGGCTTCTTTGAAGATCAGTGTCTGTTTTTTAATGTATCTATATTAAAAAAAAAAAAAAAAACTGGACCAAATTTCCATTCAGCCAGTATGGGGAGGGAGGGAGGGCTGAGCCCTGGGAAACTCGATGAGGGAGGGAGTGAAAGGAGAGCTTATGTCCTGGATTAGCGCATTGATTAAAAGCAAGTTTCTTTCTCTGGAGCAACCCGGCCCCGTGCCCCCCACCCACAGCCCCACAAGCCACTAACCACACAGTTATTTCATGGGGTCTCTCTTTGCCTTACTTATTTGATATGCTCAGACTCAACTGTTGTGGTTCAGACAGTTTGTGTTAGGGGTCCTGGGAGAGAGAAAAAGGCAGCCTCCTAATTGTCTGCGATCGACCGTCGACATCTGGAGAGCACTCTGGCTCTCAACCCTCTGTGGCAGGGCCATGTGTGTTCCCACACCCGCTGCCCCCCAATCCACCCTGGGGCCTGGGCAGGCTGGGCAGCAACCCCCACAGAGGTGCAGCTGAGGTCCCAGCCCTGAGCTCTGGCCTCCGCAGCCTCAGCAGCATGGGGTCATCTCACTGTCCTCCATTCCCTGGACCAGCCTGTCCCAACCTGAGGCTTCGGCTACTCTCAAACACTGACAGCACCCAGAGCCCTGCTTCCAGCCTTGATCACTCTGTCTTGCTCCAGAACCACACTTTCAAGTCCGTAACCGGCACTCCAGTTACTTCTCTTCCTTTCGGGGCCGGGGGTGGGGAGGGAAGACAAATCGTGGCCATCTCATTCTGAGGGTCCACGCGTCCACACCAAGAACCTCAAGGACGACATGATGAAACGTTGCTCCACAAAAGCCCCCTCTAGCCACAGTCTCTCTTGTGACTTTGCACCCGTGCATTCTTCTGTCCTTCTCTTCCCCCAGGTATTTCTGCTTGAATGTTCTGTGAACACCTGGAACTCAAAATCTCTAAAACTGAACTCATCCTTGTACAGTCTAGAATCACTTCTCCAATTGCTAATGATGCAGCCAGGCTGGGAGCAGCGATGTCTTCCAGTCTTCCCCATTGCATCCTTCCAATGCAGCACAGATTATGGGACTTTTCTAGTCACATCGTTACCGTCACAATTACAACCCCACTATTTCTTGCCAAACTCATGGAATGAATTTTTCTTCTCAACTTACTTCCAGGAATTTGATGTAACTTTGAATCAGAGAATTAGATACAGTTAAAATGGGAATTTTTTCTTAAGAAAAGCATGAAGAATGAACCCCTTCCCCAAGAAAATGGATGAGATGTTTTATTAAATTTTGCAGACTTGCATTTTTTATGACTTGTGCATTTTTATGTATGTAAGCTAAACTTCAATACAAAGTTTACTAAAAAAAAAAAAAAAAGAAAGAAAGAAAGATAGATAGAAAGAAAGAAAGAAAGAAGAGGAAGAACAAAAATGCCAAGAGCCTCCGTAAGACCCAGGCTCCCTCTGTGGAAAATGTCCCTACCCTTGTAATCATCCCACTATGCCCAAGTGTGGTGTCTGAGGAGTCTTCATCTCCTGCTCCAAATCCTGCCTCTTCAGTGGGGCTTTCTCCTGCTTTCCTCAGTCAGGACATTTCTCTGCTGCCCTCGAACATCCCTCCCCATCCTAACTGGCTCCGTTTATTGTCTTTCCCATATACCTGGCCCAGTTCTGGTTTCTCTGTCTCAGGGAGCAGCACCGCAGTCCATTGGGAGCACAAGCCAGAAACCTGGGAGATGCCTTTGATTCCACACTCCTCGTCTCTAACCAGTCACCAGGTCCTCTGGCTTTTCCATCCTAATCTCTCCCAGACTGTCTGCTTCTCTCCATTTCTGCAGCTGACATCCTCGTGCAAGCTGCCGTCGTATCTGGATTGGCACAGGGCGTTCACAATGAGCCTCCCCACACAGCTTGTTCTCCTCCATCCATTCTGCACGTGGCAACAGAGTGATATTATTGAAACTGCTGTTCCCACTAGTTTCGACTGTTTTCTGCTTCATCTTGTTCCTCCTTAAAGCTCTCAGGGACTTCTGTCCACTCTTACAACAAGACCCCACTATGGCCATGCCTCTGCACCAGCCTCAGCCTGCGCAGCATCTTCCTGGAGCCGTGGGTCCTGCCACGCAGGCTCAGCTCTTCCTCTGAGGCCTTCACCAGCACCTGCCGTCTCAGAGTGCCCCTCTGCTCACTCTCCCCTCGCCCTCGGAAAACAGAAAGAAGCTGCTTCACTCCTCCATGTGAAGCCAAGCTCCACCTCAGCAACAGACCCAATGCTTCTGTTCCTCCCAGAGTTCCTATGTTGAAATCCTAATGTCCAAAGTGATGATATTAGGAAATGGGGCCTTTGGCAGAATGCTGATCTCACATCCCCAGCCTCCAGAGCTGTAGGAAATAATTTTCTGTTGTTTACAAGCCACCCAGCTGGGCATGGTGGCTCACGCCTATAATCCCAGAACTTTGGAAGGCCAAGGCGGGAGGATCGCTTAGGCCAGGAGTTTGAGACCAACCCAGGCAACATAGTGAGACCCCCATCTTTGCAAAAAATCAATTAAAAAACCTAACTAGGCATGGCAGTATGTACCTATAGTCCTAGCTACTCGGGAGGCTGGGGCCAGAGAATTAGTTGAACCCAGGTGCTCCAGGTTGCAGTGAGCTTTGATGACACCTGGGTGACAAAGTGAGACTCTATTGCTAAAAAAAATTTAAATAAATAAATAAATATAAGCCACCAAGGCTGTGGTACCTTGTTATAGCAGCCCAAACAGACTAAGACAGAAATCACTACCAGAAGTGGGGTGCTGCTGTACCTAGTACTTAAAAATGTGGACCTGGGTAATGAGTAGGGCTTTGAAACTGAGTGATGGGTACAGACTGGGAGAATGTTGAGGTGCATGCTTAATAAAACCTAGATTGCCAAACATAGACATTTAAAGGGGATTCTGGTGCAAGCTCAGAAATAAAATAGAAGAGCTATAGAGAAAGCATCTTTGAGAATACTTAAGTGATCTTGAACAGAATATTGGTAGCGCTGTGGATGGTAAAGACCGTTCTGCTGAGGTCTTAGACAGAAATAAGGAAAATCTTATTACAAACTGGAGAAAAGTGATCCCTGTTATAAAGTGGAAAAGAATTTGGCTGAATTGTGTTTATGTTCTAGTGCTTTGTGGAAGGTAAAACTTGTGAGTAATGAAATTGGATATTTAGCTGAGATATCCAAGTGTTGAAGGAACAGCTTGGTTCCTCCTCACTGCTTATAATAAAATGAGAAAGAAAAGAATGGAATTGAAGATGGAATTTTTAAGCAAAAAGGAACCAGAACTTCAAGATATAAAAAATTCTCAGCCTGCCCATATTATAAAAATGAGGTGTGTTTATACAATAACACTAAGGGTGCAGCAGGCCAACCATTTGATAAGGCGTGTGAACCGTGGAATTAATCAACCATCTCAACAAAAGCCAGGAATTCAGATGTGACCATACCAGCAGAAACACTACCAGCTGGGACTAAATGAAACAGAAAATGGGACAAAAAAAAGGAAGATGGTTAAACTTTTTAGAACTTACAGGACTGGGCCATTAAACTATTTGGCTGTAAACAGCATGATTCTTCATCACAAGGGAAGAAGGTGCCCAAAGGTGATTCAGAGATTATTTGAGCTCCCACTATAGGCCCAGAGACCATGGCTGCCTCCACCTTGATTTCAAAGGGCAGGACCTCAGCAGAACCATGGGGATGGGATGACCTGGCTGAGCTCTGGGGACACAACAGCTTTCCCAATGGAGAACCGTGACAGGGGTGGGGCCACTGCAGACAGCCCCAGTCTGAGAAATACCCTGTCAAAGTATGTGGATAGATTGCCAGCTTCGTGGGTCTAGAAGGTGGAACCTCCACCCCAGAGAGTCTGAAAGTCAGAGCATTGAGCCAAAGAAGTTCATCCTCAAGCCAAGATGGCCAAAACAATTCTGAGAAGGAAAAACAAATTTGGAGGCATCACACTTCTTGATTTAAAATCATATTGCATAGCTATCATAATCAGAACAGTATGCTACTTGCATTAAAGCAGGCACATAGAACAATGGAATCGAACAGTGAGCCCAGAAGTATACCCTAATATATACAGCCAACCAATTTTTGATAAGGGTAGCAAGAGTACACAACGGAAAAAGGATAATGTCTTCGATTAATGGCTCTAGGACAAGAAGATCTCTATATACAAAAGAATGAAATGTACGCTTATCTTATACCATACATAGAATTCAACTCAAATGGATAAAAGACCTAGAAGTAAGACAGGAAACTATACCAACTTACAGAAGAGAACAAAGGAGAAACTCTCCTGGACATGGGCCTTGGCAATGACTTTTTTGGATATTACACTTTAAAAGCTCAGGCCACAAAAGCAAAAATAAATAAGTGGAACTACATCAAGTTAAAAAGTTTCTGCAAAGCAAAGAAAATAATCCACAAAATGAAATGGTAGCCAACTGATGGGAAAAAAAAAATTTGTAAACTATATATCTGACAAGGGGTTAATATCCAAAAGTTACAAAGACTTCATGCAACTCATAGTGGAGAAACAAAAAATCCAATTATAAAAATGGGCAAAAGGCCTAAACGGACATTTCTCCAAAGAAGACATAAACATGGCCAGCATATATATGAAAAAGTGTTCAACATCATTAATTATCAGAGAAATGTAAATCAAAACCACTATGAGATATCACCTCACACTCAGTAGGATGGCTATTATCAAAAAGTTAAAAGATAACATATGTTGGAGAGGGTGTGGATAAAAAGGAACACACTCTTGTACACTGTTGGTGGAAATGTAGATTGGTACAGCCATTATAGAAAACAGTATGGAGATTTCCAATGAAATCTAAAATAGAACCACCATATGGTCCAGCTATTCTTCTGAGTACATAGCAAGAGAAAATGTAACCATCACCTTTTATAGGTAAAGATCCCTGCACTCCCATGTTCACTGCAGCATTATTCATAACAGCCCAGATATGGAAACAACCTGAGTGCTTGTCATCAAATGAATGGGTAAGGAAACGTGTGTGTGTGTGTGTGTGTACACACATACATATCAATACATACAAAGGCAGTCCGGAAAGTATCCAGCCATGTGATATGTTCTCCTTATATTATACTTCCCGAACAGCCCTCGTATATACACACAGGCATATTCCATTGTGTGTGTGTGTGTGTACACACATATATATATATTCCATTGTAAGTGTTTGTGTATATATATATATGTGTGTGTGTGTCTGTGTATATATACATGCACTATATAATAGTATTATTCAGCCCTAAAAAAGTGATACTTTGCCATTTGACACAACATGGAAGAGCCTGTAGGACATTATGCTGAGATGCTCAGTGAAATTAGCCAGACATAAAAAGAAAAATACTGCATGATCTCACTTATATGTGGAATCTTTTAAAAAACATCAAAAGTACAGAGAGAGAACAAAACGGTGGTTGCCAGGGGCCGGGGGCAGGGTGGCAGTAAGGAAACGAGGAAATGTGGGTCAGAGGACACAGAGTAGCAGATGGATAGGATGAATAATTCTATAAATCTAAGGTACAACATGAGGACTAAACGTAATAAAGTTGTACTCTATTTGAGATTCATGCCAAATGAGAAGATTTTACCTGCTCTTGCTGCTAAAATAAAAAAATTGGTAATTGTGAGTTTCCAAAGCAGAGTTGTTGTCCTCGGTATTATTCCTTCAATCGGTATTCTTTGGGTATGGAAATTCGGTCATCCAAAATCCACCTATCTCCAGCTCCACCCAGATTAATACAAGAGGTATATAAACCCATGTCAAAAAAAAATCCACCTGTCTCCATTTCTGTATTTCACAACTCTAATGATAAAGGAAAGAATCAAATTATAACAACAGAAAAATATAAGATACATTACCCACCAAAAAGTAAAATTTAAACTGGCATCAGTCCTTGACAACCATGAGTAGAGGACAGAGAACCAAGAAACAAGTTCTTCTAACTTTTCTAAAGAAGTTCTATTTTTTTATACCCAGAATTTTGTACCTGCCCAAATGATCAATCAAATGTGAAGGTATACTAATAGGTATAATAATGGCTTTTGGGTTTGTTTTTATTTTTATTTTACTTTCAAGGACTCAAAATTTTACCTCCCAACTGCCCTGTCTGAAAAAGTCTCTGGAAGACATGCTCTAGCCAAACCAGAGGGACATAAAGGGAGGAGACAGGCCGGGTGTGGTGGCTCACACCTATAATTCTAGCTCTCCGGGAGGCCGAGGCGGGAAGATAGTTTGAGCTCAGGAGTTGGAGACCAGCCTGAGCAAGAGCGAGACCCCGTCTCTACAAAATACAGAAAACTTAGCTGGGCGTGGAGGCAGCACCTGTAGTCCCAGCTACCCAGGAGGCTGAGGCAGGAGGATCGCTTGAGCCCAGGAGTTTGAGGTTGCTGTGAGCTAGGCTGACGCCACGGCACTCTAGCCCAGGAAATAGAGTGAGACTCTGTCTCAAAAAAAAAAAAAAAGAAAAGAAAAAGAAAAAGGAGGAGACAACGTAGGGGTAAAAAACGGATCCAATTCAGGGTCCCACTGAAAGAAAATGCAAGTCAGGAAGATAACTCCGCAGCCACTGGACTAACTATGGGGAAATCAGAGGAAGTCAATAGGATATATAAGAAGATATTTTATAACAATGTAAGACTATGTATTCATTTTCATTTGTAAAGTCAACCAAAGAAAAAACAAGAAAGAGGTAAGTGAGGTGACAGAGAAGAAGGTCTGTGTGACCCACCTGGACAAGATAAAAATGATAGAACAACTGCCAGAAAAGGGGAGGCAGGAGGCGGGTGGAGGGGAGAGATGGCAGGGAGGGGACATACTGCCAAATTTATGGAATAAAAAATAGAAGATTAATAGTTAATTAAAATGACACTGGTACTCCTGTAACTAATAAGCAATTATAGGAAAGTCATAGGATACAAAGTTAATATATAAAAATCAATTATTTTTCTATGTAACAGCAATGAACAACTGGAATTTGAAATTAAAAACACAATGTCATTTGCATTTGCACCCCAAAGCAAGATACTTAGGCATAAATCTAACAAAATGTGTACAAAATCTATGAGAAAAACTACAAAATCTGATGAAAGAAATCAAAGAACTGAATAAATGGAGTGACAGTTCATGTCCATGGATAAGAAGACTTGATATTGTCAAGATGTCAGTTGTTCCCAATTTGATCTATAGATGCAACACAATCTCAATCAAAACCCCAGCAAGTTATTTTTTGTATGTCAACAAACAGATCCTAAAGTTTATATGGAGAGGCAAAAGACCCAGAATAGTGAACATGGTATTGAAGAAGAAGAACAAATTCACAGTACTGACATCGTCCAGTTTCAAAATGTATTATATTGATACAGTAGTCAAAACAGTGTGGTATTGCTGAACGAATCGAGAAACAGATTCATTCAACAGAATAGAGAGCCCAGAAATAGAGCTACACAAGTATAGTCAACTGATATACCACAAAGAAACAAAGGTAATACAATCGAGTTTAGGAAGTCTTTTCTAGAAATAGTGATGGAACAACTGGACGTCCAAGTATAAAAAAAAGAAAGAAAGAAAGAAAGAGAATCATAGATCTTACACTCATCATAAAAATGTAGCTAAAAAATTTTACCTAACTGTAAAAAACAAAACTGTAGAACTCCTAGAGGAGACTGGAGGAGAAAACCTGGATGACCTTGGGTTGGGTGATGATTTGTTAGATATAATATCAAAGGCACAATCCATAAAAAAGTTGATAAGTTGAACTTCATTAAATTAAAAATTTCTTCTCTGAAAAATACGTTTTCAATATAATGAGAAGAGAATCCATAGATTGGGAGGAAAAAAAAACCTGCAAAAGACCTATGTGATAAAAGATGTTGCCCAAAAAAATACAAAGAGCCCTTAGAACTCAACAATAAGAAAATGAATAACCTCACTGAAAAATAGGCAGAATATCTGAACAGATACTTCATTAAAATATATACAAATGTCAAATAATCATTTGAAAAGGTCTCCACATCATATGTCATCAGGGAAATGCAAATTAAAACAGCAATGAGATACCATGGTGCACCTAACAGAATGGCCAAAATCCAAAACACTGACAACATCCAATGCTGGTGAGGATGTGGAGCAACAGGAACTCATTCATTGCTGGCAGAAATGCAAAATGGTACAACCACTTTGAAAAATAGCTTGGGAGTTACTTACAAAATTAAACATACTATTACCATAAGATCCAGCAATTGTATCCCTAGGTATTTACCCAAATGAGTTGAAAACTTAGGACCACCCAAAGATTTACACATGAACATTTATAACAGTTTTATTTATAAGTTGGAAATAACCAAGATGTCTTTCAATAGGCGAATGAATAACCAAACTGTGGTACATCCAGACAAGGGGATATTAATCAGCACTAAAATGAAATGAGCTATAAAAGCATAAAAGACATGAAGGAAACTGCAATGCATCTTACTAGGAGAAAGAAGCCCATTTGGAAAGAATATACACTGTATCATTCTAACTGTAAGACATTCTGGAAAAGCCAAAGCCATGGAAATAAAGATCAGTGGTTGTCAGGAGTTAGTGGGGACGGAGGGCTGAACAGACAGAGCAGGAGATTTTTAGGGCACTGAAATTACTCGTATGATGCTTCAGTGGTGGATACGTGTCATTGTATGTTTGTCAAGACTCATAGCATTCACATCAAGAGTGAACCCTAATGTAAACCGTGGGCTTCGGGTGATGACGACGTGTCATCGTAGGTTCAGTGCTGCTCTGCGGGGGATGTAGATCATGGGGGAGGCTATGCATGTGTGGGGACAGGGGAAATAAGGAAAATCTCTGTACTTTCTACTCATCTTTGTTGTGAACCTAAAACAGCTCTAAAAAAAAAACCTCTATTTTCAAAATTATGCTAGTAAGTAATAGATAAGTTAAAAGAGTAAATAAAATTGACTGAATTAAAAAAAAAAAATAGTGGGAAGTAATGTAAGTGACCTAAACCATTTTATCACGGTAGGAAATCAATACATAATATCTGATGTTGGTAAAGTGAGAAATAACAGTATAATAAGCCTATTATTTTGACAATTTAACAATAAAAAGCAGTAAAGGTGGTTTCTTTAGGGAATTGGATTGAGCATATGGATGGGACTTTGGTACTGTTGCTTTTTATCATAAATTCTTGTATTCTTTGACTTTTTAAGAGGAAGTAAAGAATAATTTTATTTAAAACATTTTAAGGGAAAAACTATGATAAATATCTGAGCCTATTAGAGAGCTGCTTATGCAGTTTTCTTGTTTCCTTAAACATTGATCCGTTTTATTTTTTGGTGGGATTACCTGTGATTAAGTAGCCAGATTTTTATTTTGTTAGACCACAGCTCTCCCCTCACTCTTTTCTGCCTAAGGGCTGAGAATGGAATCATGAACATTCTTTTCCCAGAATTGTTGGAAATGGTCGAATTTCAAAAATGTTTTTTAAAATGCAAAAAAAAGTTTCACCCTGATCCCTGGAAGCACCCCCTCAGCCTTGTGGAACATGCTTCCTCTCCTGAACTTGCATTTCTGAAGTCACCCTGAGCTTCAGAAGTGATAGTAGCAATGGCACTAAACAATTGCTGATGTTAATTGAATGACTCTATGAGTGATGCATTGCTCTAAGAAGTTTCAAACATCATATCATTTTAGCCAGATAACAGCCCTGTGGGGGCAGCTACCATTAAGAACAGCAATAGAGCAGCTGAGTGTACACAGAGGACCTATCACCCGGATTTCAGTCCAAGCTTGGCAACATTCTTCTTGCATCTGCAGGCCACTGACTTTTAACCTCTCTTGTGACTCAGCTTCCTTATGTGTACAATGGGAATAGTGACTCTCCTTACCTCCCAGGGTTTGGTGAGGAGTAAATGAGTCAATACATCTGAGCACTTAGAACAACATCTGGCACCTAAGAGGCAATGCAGCCTAATGGTGACATTATCCCAAATTTATAGGTAGGGACTGAGTCACGGAGACAGTAAACAGTGAAGCTAGGATTCCAGCCTGGAGGTCTGACTCATTCTTAGTCTTTTTCCTGCTGGGTCCCGAAGGGGAGGTACAGATCTGTCCTGTGCTTGCTTTGTTCACCCGGGTAGGTAGAAGACACGGCTTTGGAGTCAGGTAATCTTGAGTGCTGAACCCAGCTTTACCCTCTTCCTTTAGCTCCATGGCTTTGATCAAGTTTCTAACTTTTCGGATTTTGTTTCCTCATTAGCAGGAGTATAACACCCTGCCTTGGTGGGTGGTTGAGATGGTTAACTAAGTTACTGTGTGCAAAGTACCCAGAACGTCATTAAAGGCGGCTATCAAGGAAGACCTCTGTTACTCTCCTTCCCTGATATGCCATGTCCAGGAACATCTCTGCCCTCTAGAGCCCTGTACTCTGAAGGGAGTTTAGATTAGTCAATGTTCAGATTCCTCTTTCCTTGCTATTTCTTAAGCACCTGCTATGGCCCTGGCATTGTGCTTGGCAATTTCACATAAATTGTATACTTAGATTACAAAGGTCCTATCTCCTTTTTACAGATAAACAAATAAAAAGTTTGAGACATGATGAAGCTTAAGCAAGGAAGTGCTGGGATGTGACGCAAGGTCTCCTGATTGAATAGTAAAGACATGTTTACAAACAGGATGACAACCAATTCTCCACTGTGAGTGGACTTGCCCTTGCGTGTGAATTACTTAAGCAATTCCTAATGAAAAGGTGAACTTATATCTCAAGAGAGTGCTCTCTGTGATCTCAGACTTTACCAATAACATCTGCCAATTCCTTGGGCTGAAATAGTCAACTTAGAGTTGTGCTGTTAGAAAAATGGCCCTCACAGTCCTGCCTGACTGCCTGGCGTGCTCACAGCAAGGCAGCCAGGAGGGTCACGCGGTTGATGTTTGCAGACGAGGAAACCAGGGCTCCACCAAGATGAAGATGCTGTCTGCCTGTGCCCCGTCCTGCCTCTCCGCAGAGCCCACCTCGGGAATCCCAGAGACGCCTCCCACAGATGCTGGCGGGAGCCTAGGTTGGGTCACACATGTTCCCAATGTGAGTCACAGATGTGTTGAAAAGGATAATCGCCCTGCTCCTTGTGGAGAGGGTTTCTGATCATAAGCAGCTTTGGGGATCCAGTTATTTTTCAGGAGGGAAAAAGTGATGGTGTTGATTTTGCCTCAATGCTCAAAACTTTGTGGGGAAAGCATTAGCAGGAATCTGGCGCCCATGCTTCTGGCTCTCACCTTTGCTGACAGTCCTTCCCCCCCCACACACACCCCCACCCCAAGCTGGGAGGAGGCGATGGGAAGGCCCTCAGCATCCACAGAGAGCCACGTCTTGGACCACTGTTTATGCACATTGTCAGCAGAGAGAAGAGAAAAAGGCAACGGAATCTACTTTTTATGAGAAGAAAGCAAATCTAATGTTCCAGTATTTGCAATTTCAATATTGATATGGTCTCCTGCCTCTGCAGAACTCAGAGTCACAGGAAAACATGTAATCTCTCCTGGCTCTTGTTTGCATGGGGCAGGGATGAATTAAAAATATTTCCTCCCTGCCCGCCCCCCACCACTCCCTTACATCAAGTTGTACAACTTATTTCTGTAATCAGCCTCACTGAGATTCACCTTTCGGGAAATAAGAATTTTCTCTTCAGCCACAAATCCATTTTAGGTAAACATCATTGACCACCCACATGTGGGGATGCTTTGTTGGGAAAATTACTCTCCTTTTCCCCCCTTCTTTGTGATTTTGTAGCAGTGTATGCAGAGGGGTGGGGGTGCATTCTACTAAGAAAGTCTATTGTTCTCTAGGCTTACTCCATGCAGGACAATGGAGCTGAGGTTTGTTATGCTGAAGATACATTACAATTTCCATAAATACAATTACATTCTAGTGGAAAATATTCTGCAATTGAAGTTTGGTCACATGCATGATTGTAGTGTGGGGCATAGAAAATGGAGATCACATAGTTTCCTGAGAAGACTGAATGTTTCCAAGTTTTCATATCGAGGGAGACTTAGTCATTTGTTCAATAACTGCTCACCAATTTCCTGTTATGTGACCATCATTGTGCTGGGCTCTAAAGATGTAGAGGAGACTCGTTCCTACCTGCATAGGGTTTTTTCTCTGCAGAAGATAGGAGGTTTGGACCCGTAGATACCATGACAGTTTGCACAATGGGTACCACGTATATGGGATTCAGGATGCATAGGTACGAAACAAATGTGATGTATCTCACAACCACCTTGTGAGGGATGCAACGGTATTCATCTTTTATAGATGAGAAATCGTGCTTAGAGAGGTGAATGAAGCAGGGGCTCAAGGGCACAGCTAGAAAGTGGTGGATCCTGACCCTATGCAGATCTGGCTGTGGAGCCTGGGCTGGTTCTTCCTTTCAGAGGACAAGAGCAAGGATTTCTATAGTGTCGTGGTTGTCTCCCAAATTGTCTCCATACGATAAAAGTGTTCATGTTGGTGATACCAGCTCTGGATTTGTTTGCATGTTCGTTGATACAATGTGGCAGCTTAAGAACAATTTCTGTCTATTCTTAATAGTATTAACATGTAGCTATTCAAATTCATCATCATTTGGAAGCAACAGAAATATCCAATGCAGAGGAATGGTTACATAAGTTATTTACCATCCTTATAAAGGCATGTAAGCAGATATTTGAAATATTGTTGCAAAAGTCAAATGAAGTTTTGAAATCATTATATAACAATGAAAAATGGAACTGAAAGGTACGAAATAGTGTGTATGTGTGTGTTTGTGTGTGGATTCACAAGTCTTTATGGAATGACTACGTATTATGAAAATATACCTACATGATGGGTGCAACACGCACTGTCTGGGGAACGGACACGCCTGGAGCTTTGACTTGGGGGGACAGGCGGTACATGGGCAACGTATCTAACCTGAAATTCTGTATCTCCTATAATAAGATGAAATAAAAAAAAAAAAGAAATGAGAAGGAAAGTATCTAAAATATTAGCATAGGAAGTAGACTTTAAAATTAATTTTATTTTTCCAAGTGTTCTCCAATATATGTTTATTGAAGTAATAAATTAAAACACAAATCATTTTATCAAAGCCATCTGCATCCACTAAGAATAGGGAGCAAATCATAGAATTTTAAGACTTGACATCAGTCAGAAAGAGCCATCATCAGCGTTCCTATTTCTTGGTTTTCCCCTCAGGTGGTCTACAACTGATGCATCATGTCACATAAACATACTGGATTTTGCAGTGAAAGAAATATATGGAATTTGAGCTGCATTGGAATATGGCTGAGAGATATATCCTTAGATATGTCAATGTTTGCCTATCTCTCTATCTCTACCTCTCCTATCAATCATCCTCCTTTTACTTAATTTTAAGGAACAAATAATTTACACTTCTTGAGCACTAACAGGGTTTCGGCACTGAACTTGAAGCCCTGCACTGAATCCTCCTGACAGCCTATGAGGAAATTATTATCACTGTCCCCATTCAATGGACATAGGCAAGGCCACGTTGTCAGCAAGTGGCAGAGCCAGGACGTGTGTCTGGGAAGCCTCCGTCCTCTCCTCCCCTTGCCACCACCATCATTTGGTTATGTTACCCCATCTGTCTCTCGAACACAGCACCTGGCACTGTCTCTGGCACACGGGAGGCACTTGAAGGCCAGCCGTGGCTGTTGCCACTATTATTAGTTATTACTTATTTATTGTTATTGTATGGATTTTTTTACCCAGTACTTTTTCTTCTGTTTCTACCTACTTGAAAAATACAGAAAATCATCCAATTTGAAGACTTTGGGTTGATCAAAAAGTGTTCAAATGCAGGAGAAAAAACAGCATGTTTATATTAAGTTTTTCAAGATGAATCTTCTAGAAAATATACAAGTCAAAAAATAATCCCAGTTGGAGGAATAGAAAATGTTATATATCCTGTTCTACTGTGGGCTTCCCTGTTCTCCAGGGATATCTGCTGTGGACTGGGAGCATCATTATCAGCTTCTATAATAGGACCCACTCAACACTCTCTACCAGGGTCAAGTCCACACCCTTTAAACTTGTCTACAAGGTCCTGCTCTGTCCCTATCTTTCCTTTCAGCCTCTCTTCCTGCCCTAACCCATTCCTTTTTTTTTTTTTTGAGACAGAGTCTCACTCTATTGCCTGGGGCAGAGTGCCGTAGAGTCAGCCTAGCTCACAGCAACCTCAAACTCCTGGGCTCAAGTGATCCTCCTGCCTCAGCCTCCTGAGTAGCTGGGACTACAGGCATGCACCAACACGCCTAGCTAATTTTTTCCATTTTTAGTAGAGATGGAGTCTCACTCCTGCTCAGGCTGGTCTCAAACTCTTGACCTCAAGCAATCCTCCCACTTTGGCCTCCCAGAATGCTAGGATTACAGGCAGGAGCCAACATGCCCAGCCAATTCCTAATCCATTATTCCTCCCATACAGCCAAAGCAAACCCTGCTCAGGGACTCAGCCTTGCTATTGCACACCTCCAAGTCTGCACAGATTCTTCCGACCACCAGCAGCTCATCCTCGTCCTCCAAGACACAGCGGAAGCATCACCATCTCTGGAAAGAGCCCCCAGACCCTTGCCCCTCTAAAGATTTCATTCTCCCGTCTTAGAAGTCTTCCAGTGGAATGTCCTCTCCCACGAGCTGAGCCAATCTCTCTGAATAGGTTACTTTCTCTTGACTGCGAAGCTTTGGGAGCAAGATCTGAGTCCTGGCATCCTTAGTATCCAGCATGAGCCATGGCATACAGCTGGGGATCAATAAAGGCTTGCCCTACCACAGTTGGGGCTGTTGGAGCAGTGAAGTAGCACTGATAACTCAATTAAATGAGACAAACAGGGAAATTTATCATAAAGATGATGAGGAGCTTAAGAAAGGAATTCTAGCAGGTCTCAGGAATGGCTGGAGAAAAGGACCCTCACACAGGAGGTTTTCTACCTCTTTCTTCTCGGTTGTTCTCTCTCTCCCCCTCTCTCTCTCCCCTTCCGGTTTCTTTCTCTCCCTTCCTCTCCCTTCCTCTCCTGTCCTTCCCTTCCTCCATCTCTCCTTTAGTTTTCCTGATCCACTTGATAAGAACACGTGGCAACCCCCATTTCAGCCAAACTTCCTCACATGTCCCTACGCGCTTCTAGTCTTCCTCAACCAAACTACACCCCGTTTCTCAGTTTCTGCCCTTAAATTTCCTGGATAAACCTTTGATTGGTTTATTTGGGGTTAGATGACCAACATTTAAATAATAAAATAGTCAGGGGACACAGAGCGACATTCTACCACCAAGGTGGATCACAGGATAACAATACAGATTTTGGAATCTAAGGTGGGCAGTTCCTAAACAAGAAAAAGATGGTGAGAGAAATAAGTCACAAGGATGTCCTGTGCACAAGCATATGTGCACACACACACACACACACACGCACACTGCCCAAAACACAACAGGTCTGCCAAAATATTTATTGAATTAGTAATTGTATATGTACATGTGCATATTTATTAATACAGATTGTATTATTGAGGAATACATATTCATGATCGTGGCTCCTGTCCTAGAAAACATTATCTGCTTCCTCTGCCCTCAGAGGAGGAAAATGAATTTGCATTGTGGTCCAAATGTTGCTGGGGTCAAAACGGTCTGTTGTCTGGAACATACGTCTAATGGTATTTGCTTTAATGAAGAGCGTGGCTTTCCTCCTCCTCCACGGCACTTGATCTTGCATTTGGGATGTGGGAGGTCACCCAGCATGTTCCTGCCCTCGGTTTCGGTTCTCCCTTCTGGCGGCAGGACCCGAGAAAGAAGATAAAGGATGGGACCTGGACTTTCATTAATAGTTTCACTGGGTTTCCATCGTTGCCCTCGCTCAGCTTGTGGTCCCGCAATAAGTTTCAGTTAAAAAGAAAAAGGAAGTGGTGAGTTTTTTAAAAGGAGTATCTGCACCTTACCAGCCACTGGAGTCTTTGCAATTTGCCCATCGAGCTGCAGTCGGGTAGAAACCTGGAGCAGAGGCCAGCGCTGTGGCATCGCTGTTCTAGTGACAATTCACTGAGACAAATTGTCTGGGTTCATTTCTGCCTTCTTTCACTTGCTAACTTGGGCTAGTTTCTTAATTCTCCAGGCCTTTATTTGCTACAAAATAAGCATAATAATAGTACCAAACCTGCAGTCTCATTCAGGAGCTTAAACGGATGCCCAGGACACAGTGACTCTCAGGTCTCAGTTGGATGGGGCCGCAGATGACTTCCCTAGCTGTCCCTCAGCAGTCTTCCTTTCACATCCAATGCTTCCCTAAGCCGCCATGCTGCAGCATTCATGGAGACCTGGCCTTCAGTCTGCTCAGACATTCCCGCTGTTTGCTCCTCTTATGCCCTGACCTCCTGCTGGGCCTTCCCCACCATCTCCTCTGGCTCTCTTGTGACATCCCTGCATTTCCATGGCCTTCTCCCCTCCATTTCACCACACACAGGTGCACACGCACACACACACACACACACACACACACATGCACACGCACATGCATGCACACACACGGGGCTCTGGTCCTTCCCCCACACACCTGCTATGGCTGCAGGTCTCACTGAGAGAGTGGGAAGGACAGAGTGAATTTACCACCCAGGAGGAAGTACCTTGAAGGCAGTGGCGAGTTAGCCCTGCCCCTCCCACCCAGAGCCTCATGCCCCCCACAAGGAGTCCCTGGGTTCTTCCTCCTTCATTCTCAGCCTGCCCTGGCTTGGCGATGCTGTTCATCTCCCTCTGAAGAGCCAGCTCTGCCCCCAAACCAGGCCCCAGCTGGACCCCAGATGAACTCTGAGCCCTGGGAAGGTAGACTTTCACTTCACTCAACAGACTTTAAATACCCTAGTGGGGAGATTCAGTATTGGATAATTTCACAGATTCTGGACTTTTCCCCAGGTAGCATCTCCTCTTCCCCCATACACAACTTTTGGTGGAAATTGGCCTTGCATATTCATGATTAACCAGGTGACCAGTGTGGTTTCACCTGGAACAAACAGTCTGCCCCAAACCAATTCTTGCTTCCATGTTTGAGGCGCCCCAAATCCAGAGCTCCCAGTACTGGTCAGAGCCTTATATAAACCACTCCACTTATTGAATTCTCTCAGTCATGCTGCAGGGCAGATATTTCACATGTGAGGGCCCCTGGCTCAGCAGGAAGTGGTGACCTGTGTGGTCCAGCCTGCCTCGCAGGGTTAGAGCCCAGCTCTGTGGCACTGCAGCCTCCCTGCTCTTTCCCCGACACCCTGCCTGCCCCTTTGTCCTTGGGGTTAATGGCCACCCCATCACGCACCCATCAAGGCCAATCTCCTCCTAGACCACAGACGTGAATGGGAAGTGGAAAGTCTTACTGTACAGAAGGTCAGTTTTGTCTATACGAGCCCTGAGCTGGTGACAGGGGACTCCAGGCTGCTGCACACCAGCTGCAGACTTTGGGTTAGGGCCCTAACACCAGTGTCTTCACATTATGGTCATGATGTGTTGGTGGTGCATGAAATCAGCTGAGTGCAGCTAGCATTTGTGTTTCAGTGTATCTATAATTAGTATCTACAGTCTAGCTAGCTACCTATAAATATGCTTTATACAACTTTTGTTTCACTTTGCAATATATCTGTGTATCCTTGTCCCTATTTATCTGTGCCTGTGTCTGCATCCAGTCTGTCTGTCTTTCCATACACTTGTTCATATTGGATTACAGTAAGATGCATTATGTATCTTGCTATGGGTTGAGGTTGAAAAAGTTTAAATTCACTTTTCTAAATCTCTTTGAAAGTTTAGTTTCTTTTCCAAGAAGTAAGAATAAAACCTAATAGGATTGTTACAAGGTTCAAATTGAGATAAATATGAAAGGACTTTGGAAAGTCTAATTTCTCCAAAACAAGTTGCTTACTATTAAAAAAAAGATTGGCATTGCATGCCACTCATAGCTCTAGATTTGTACCCTGGCTTCTCTGTTCCTTAGAAAACATGCCTTCTCATAACTGCCTAATAAACGCAGAGCTGCTCTGGGGAAACACAGTCAGACAGCAGTGGACACAAGGCATAAAATAAACCCCACGGCCACTGGGGCATCGGTCTGCCCAAGGGGTGGCCCTGAGACCCAGGACTGGGGAGCTGTGATAACAGCTGACTCCTTAGGATACCCGCTGACGTTCCCATAGATGAACTATAAATTACCTTTAAAGTCGGGCCTTGGGAAGTAAGACTCTTCAAAAATAAAAAGTGAAACTCTTACAGCCAGAATCCAGTAGGAATGCTTGAAACAACTGATTTTCATAGATATGTAGAGGGGAAGAAGAACAGAGGACCTTGAAGTGAGCACCTTAGAGGTGAATGAAGTGAGGAAAGTTAGAGGAGAGACAGGGCTTTGCCCACGATCACACAATGGTCCATGGGAGAAGTTAGATCAGAATCCAGGTCCCACCCCTCCCTCCACAATGGAAAAACACACACTCAGTGGTTCTCATTGGGTGCTGGATTTATTGGTAACTGACTTTCTTTCTTGTTTCTCCAAATTTCAAAAGTGAATGTAAATTACTTTCAGAATCAGATTTCTTTTAATTTTAAGAAAAGTCTTAAAAATTGAATATAGTCATCAGAAAGTAACCAGTATGAAATGGGAATTCAAAACTATTTCATACAAGACATAGTTAAGAAAATCAGAATATTTACTCTGGAGATATAAACCCTTACCAGAGTGTAAACGAGGACGAACCTTCACGATAACTCACTGTCTGCAAGAGCAGAGGATCTCTGAAGGCGAAGGGGCTGTGTCTTCATTCTCTGTGGCTCCAGCGACAGAATGAAAGAGCAAAGGGAAGTTCCAGAGTGATCTCTCACGTATCTAGAAAGAGTTTTCCCACAGGTAAAGCTAGCTGGACTCAGGAAGCCTGGACCTGTCATCACTCAAGGAGTTAGGCAGAGATTTAAGAGCAAATGGTGGTGGAGTTCTCAAGGGGATTTTCATGGGTTAGTGCTGGAAGGAAAAGACTTGAGCGTGTTCCAGTTTAGGAAACACAATGAGGACACAGAAAGCTCTTAAAGTGCCCTATGGCTCTGCACCGCTCCTGGATGTGGCTGAAGTCACTGCAGGAAACATGGTATATTTACCACCATGCTCGTCTTATCCAAGTCCTTGTCCCAGGACATGTTGTGATGGTGGCATGTGCATGACCTTGCTTTCTAGTGTGACAGGCTGGATGATAATCCCCAAGGATGTCCACGTTCTAATGCCTGGGACCTGTGAATATGTCACCTTACTTGGCAAAAGAGAATTTTACTGATGTTGTTCAAGGAAGGGTCTTGAAATGGAAGATTACCTGGATTGTCTGGGTGGTCCCAGTGTAATCGTAAGGGTCCTTATAAGAAGGAGGCAGGAGGGACGGGGCAGAGAAGTGGATGTGACCACGGAAGCAAAGGACGGAGCAATGCATTTTGAAAATGAAGAGGCCACGAGCCAAGGAATGCATGTGGCCTCTAGAAGGTGGAAAAGGGAAGGAAACAGACTCTCCCCTGGAGCCTCCAGAAAGAATATCAGCTCCTTGATTTGGGGTTTCTAAACTCTGGACTATATATTGTCTTATTTTAAGCCTCCAAGTTCATGCTAACTTGTTACAGCAGCAGAAGGAAACACATGCACTCATGCATGGGGCCATTAAAAAAAAAAAAAAACAGGGAAGAGAAAGAAAATAATCTGACTTTTTGCAAGGCCTGACCCTCCCTGGGCACATTGCACACTTTGCTTACATAAAGCTTACTCCTCCCTTGAACCTTAGGTGTGGGTATCAGAAACCCTGTTTTATAGGTGAGTTATCTAAGGCTCCAGAGATGTGAAATAGATTGCATAAGGTATTGCAGCCCGTGAGAAACCAAGCTGGAATTTGGACCCAGGGCTGCCTAGCCTTTCCCACTGGACATTGCTGCTTCCCAGGATACCTCTCCGGCACTAGGTCTAGCCACTGCCTGCCCTGCCTTCCCCTCACACCCACCATCTGGACACTCTGAGCTCTGCAGCTCCAGCAGGCCTGGAGAGTGTGCACAGTTGGCTGTGAACATTCATTACCCTCATGTCTGGTGAGGCCCCCACCATGCTCAGAGCCCAGGTTGGGCTGGCAGGGAGTGACTTGTGTGGTTTCAGGTGCTGGAGATGGGCTGAGACAAAGCTGGACCACAAGAGGCCACCCAAACAACCCGCTTGAGGGTTTTTGATCTCAGCTCTGAAAGGAGAGCTGAGATCAGCTGCTTTTTCTCCTGGGCAAATTTTTAGAACGATCATTTCCCCTTCTGAGGTGGAAATCTGACTCATTTCTGCAAATGCCTGTAACCCTATCTCTGCAGCATCATAAACTAATGCCCATACTGTAAGCTCCACACATGTAGTCTTTCAGTTGTTTTATTTTTTTAAGTCAATACTTGCTTGCTCCTGTAAGTTATTTCTCTGCCTCTCTTGTTTCTTTTAATGTGTTAAATGGGAACACCAGTGCAGAATTCAGGGGGCTGTTAAGAAGGTCACAGGAAAGAAAATCATATTTGTGCGAGTACTTTGAAACTGTAATATGCCACCCAAATTTTAGCCACTAATTAATTGATAAATTTATAACCTCCTTTATTTAAAAAGTAAGTTGATTTGAAATAAAAATAATAAATTATGAACAAACATAAAGATGCACACATGCCTGGGAAGGAAGAATGGCAAAGAAAAAAATTAGGATGAAACTAAGGTGAATTAAAATATGAAGGGCTTGCCATATGGAGATGTCCCTGTATCTGAATCACCTGCAGTCTGACCAAATTGCAGATTTTTGACTCCTCCCTAGACCTCCTAAGTGGTCCTATTAGAGGGCAAATACGCAAACAGCATATTTTAATGTTTCAGTTCCCAGGTAATTTACACTAAGGTTTGAGAACCACTGGCCAAACTTTTGAAAAATTACTAAAAGAAAACTGCAAATTTCACCCATGGCCTTCTCAGGAGCCAAAGCAAACCTGATCAATTAAATATTCAAAGAGTTTACCAGCTAAGAACAGATCAATTCTTCGGAGAAAGCAGGTACTTTTTTTCTTTGGTTTAGATCAGAGAGAAATTCCTCCATTATGAGCAACCTCAGAAAATCGGGTATAGGCAAAATAAGTGAGTGGCCTATGGATGGAGAAGGGTATAGCCAGGGCCAAAGCAGGTGGCCAGGCGGGCGTCTGCAGGGGCCTGCCTTTATAGGACTGTAATGAGACTGAGACCACAGAGTTGGAGTTGTGCAGTGTGCAACCTGCATGCAGGTGCATAGCAACCTGATCAAGACATGCTGGGAATCTCTCTTTGATATGATAGTGAAGAAAAGTTACTCAAGAGACCTGTTCACATGAGATGGGTCATATGATGACTTTGGCCACTGGGAGTCACCCCAGATGCAGGGAAGCAAATAATCTATGACAAGCATTCTGGTCTATGTACCTGGCACCACCAACCTTCATACCCCCTTGACTGAGCCCTGGGAACCTCTGCAAATACTTTCTATTCCTTTTTCTTAACTCCTCTCCCATATTTGGTAAAGCACCTTCTTATTCCATTGCATCTATTACTATTTCTCAAATATGTCTATATTTAGGAATTCATATTTTTTTAAAAACAGATTTATTAACAATTCACCCATTTAAAGTATGCAATTTAATGTTTTTAGTATATTCACAGGCTTGTGCAACCATCACCACAATCTAGTTTTAGAACATTTCTCCCTTTTCTCTGCTCCCACCTCCAGCCCTACACAACTGCTGATCTACTTTCCACCTCTATAATTTTGCTAATTCTGGACATTTCATATAAATGGAATTATAAAATGTACAGCTTCTTTCACTGAGCATGATGTCTTCAAAGTTCAAAGTTGATCCATATTATGGAGTGTAGCAACACTTCACTCCTTTTTATTATCAAATATTATTCCATTGTATGATTGTACATTTTATTTACCCATTTATAATGTGACAGATACTTGGTTTGTTTTCATTTTTTGGCTATTATGAATAATGCTGCTATGAACACTCATGGATGTTTGTTTATTTTTTATTTTTTGACATATAGTTTTACTTCTCTTGGGAACAGCTAGAAGTGGAAGTGGAATTGCAGAGTAATGGTAAGTCTATGTTTAACTTTTTGAGAAACTGCCAAACTATTTCCCAAAGGGGCTGTGACATTTTACATTCATATCAACAATGTCCCCATATCCCCAACACTTGTTACTGTCTGTCTTTTTAATTCTAGCCATCTTGACAAGTGTGAGGTGGTACTTACAGTTTTGATTTGTACTTTCCTAAGGACTAGAAATGTTGCACATCTTTTCTGTGCTTACTGGCCATTTATATATTTTCTGTGGAGAAATGTCTATTCAAATATTCTTCCTATTTTTTTTTAACTGGGCTATTTGTTTTTTTACTATTGAGTTGTGAAAGTCCTTTACATATTGTGGATGTAAGTCTTTTTTCAAATATTTTCAAATATCTCTTAGCAGATATTTTCTTTCATTCTCTGGGTTAACATTTTACTTTTTAAAATTTTCACTTTGTGGCACAAAAGTTTTTAATTTTAATCATGCCTAGTTTGTCTTTTTTTTTTAGTTTTGGTCACTTGTACTTTCAATATCGTATCTAAGGCACCATTACCTAATGTATGATCGTAAGGATTTACACCTATGTTTTCTTCTAAGGGTTTTAGAATTTTAGCTCTTACATATTTATGTTACTATCCTTTTCAAGTTCATTTCTGTGTATAGCATGAGGCTGGGATCTCACTTCATTCTTTTGCGTGTGGATGGCCAATTGTCCCAGCATGATTTGTTTAAAAGACTATTCTTTCCCCATTGGATGGTCTTTATGTCCTCGTCAAAAATCAATTGAGCACAGACATTAAGAGTTTATTTCTAGACTCTCAACTCCATTTTATGGATCTCTATGTCTATCCTTATGCTGGCACTGACTAAATTCTTTGCATGCCCATTACTACTGTATTAGATGAAGGGTCAGCAAACAGCAGCCCTGAGAATCTGGAGGCGGATAGGTTCTCTGGGTTCTGGTTAGGCAAGTAGTAGCCTATTTCACAGCAACGAGAGTACCCAGGGAGCAACTTCTAAAGTGTGTGCATGTTGATGCTGTAACTCATTAAAAATATGCACTGTCTTTCCCTTTATCCTAAAGGAAAATCCAAACTTTACTATACTTCAGCAGCCCTCCCATAATATGGCCTGCAATCTCTTCTCCAGGCTTAAATCCCAAAGAAGATTTCAAAAAGCGGCCACTCTGCATGGAATGGAATTCTCTGCAGTTTCTCCCATCAAGACACACAGTCTATATCCCCCAGCTGGAGTCTAGGCTATTTGCTTCATCCAGTAAAATGTGGCAAAACTTAGTGCTGGGCAAGTTTTGAGTCCAGGCCTCAAGAAAATTTATGGGCTTCTGGTCTCTTGTTTACAACCCCGACCAGCCAGGGGAAAAGGCCTGGGATAATAAAAGAAGCAGCACCCCAGCTGACAGTAGCCAGTTTCCAAATGACCCAGCACCTGTCTTCAGACTTACAAGTGAGGCCAAGCCAAGACCAGCAGAGCCTGGTCCAAATCAGCAGAACTACTCATTCCAAATCGGACCACATCTTAAATTACTGACCCACAACCTGTGAGCCAAATAAATGGTGTTTGCTTTACATCATTAAGTGGTGGGGTCATTTGTTAATCAGTGAAAACTGACTGATACAATCTCTCCCCTCTCAACACCGCACCATGTTTCTCCTCACTGTTAAGCTTCGCACATGCTGTCTCCTTTTCTTACAAGACCTTTTCCTGTCCCTTCCTCTTTCTATTAATACTCATCCTTCAGGCCTCTTCCCTGGGGAGCCATTCCTGTTGCCCTATACAGGGGTCAGTCACCCTTGCCATGAGCTCCCATAGCTCCCTGGGTCTTCTCTAGACTTGCCCTTGTCACCCTGTGCCTCACCTGCTTGTCCACGTGTCCGCCCTCCTCCCCTGCACAGACAGTAGGATGTGCCAAGGTGCACGGCTGAGTTTCGTTGCTGTAGACCCAGTGTCCCGCTTGGGACTAGGGTGTCACAGAGATGTGGAGCTGGTGGTGGTGACCCGTGCCTGCGAGGTCAGGACAGACGGCCCGGGGGAGAAGGTCTCTGGGGAAATGTTGGAGTTGGCAAAGGTAGGAGGGGCCATGTGTTTCTCAGGTAAAAAGAGCTGTATAAAGATCCTAGGAAAGAGAGAGAATGTCACACTTGAGGACTAGAAGGCATGAGGTTCTTATCAGATGGGGCAGAGCACAGGTGGAGGCCGGCATCTTCAGCAGGTGCCCGCAGGCTGGGCTCCGCCATCTGGACTGAGTCAGGCACCACCACCCCGCCTTCTTTTCAGTGCTCTCCGGGTTTTTTTTTTTTTTTTTGCTTGTTCTTTGGACCAAATACAGTCATTTTGAGAACCCCAACCTGACTCCACTGGGCTAGGAAGAACCCAGAACGTGCATTGAGTTTTCAAATGGCCTCAGCAAGCTCTTCCTTCCCTCACATCTGGCCAGTGGCAGATTTTCCTTCCCAGAGAGGCAGGGCGAGGGAGCGGTGTGGTCCAGGCGTGCAGAAGCAGAGAGAGGAGGCTCAGGATTCGCGGTGAGCTGACTCTTTGCACGGCTTCCCGGGTCTGGTGGGGAGTGCGCTCCTCTCCAGGTGGTACTAATAAAGTGAGGCTGGATAATGGGATAAAAGCCCAGAAACATAAAAGCTGCCTGGAGGGGAAAGAGAAGAAGTGTGTGTTGGGGGGGGGGTGCCTTCCTCCCAATGTCAACTGTTCCTGCATTAATCAGATTCAAGTATCTCAAATTGGACTTGTCTGCTTTTCCAGGAACATTAAGGGAAGCCACAATTCCAGAGTCACAGATCTTTAAAGCGGGAACAGCCCCTTTAATCAAGTGGTCCAGCTTCTCCCGGGAGGGGTAGAAAGTGCAAGGCGCAGAAGGGGGCTGTGTCCTGGGAACAGATGTGCATTTGACCTTGGCCTCAGCTCTCCTAGCTAGACTGTATATCGGCTGAGGGCAGGGACCCGTTCTACCGGACTAGCTTCTTATCACCGTACCTCACATACGGTGGGCTGGGGTGGGAAAAGGAGGCAAATGACAAAGTGATTCATGGAGAGGCGGGGTATACATAAGACAAGAATGGGCGATGTGACGGTGACTGACTCAGGAGGCACGTGGTGCGGCGTTCAGAGTGGGGAGGGCAGTGCAGGGCCAAAGCTGCGGAGTGGATGTGGAGCCCAGGGGTCCCTAAGTCTCAAAGGACAGCCCTAGTGCCATGCCAGAGGTGCCAATGCCACGCTGTGAGGAGCGGTGGCTGGAGCCTAAACCAGAAGAGAAACCAGGAGGAAACAGCTGCTCTGAACTGGCGGGAGCTGGTAGACCAGACGGACCAGACACCTCAGCTGGGAAAGCCAAAGAGAGCAATTCAGGGTCAGCGCCAGGATGGACCGAGTTCCAGGTGAGAAGTTGGGACTGATCTGGAGCACTTGGACCTCAGACCACACCGACGAGGCTCCAGGTGTGATTACAGAAGGGCAGTTGGCGGATGGCGTGAGCATCCTCAGGAGGGCGGGAGCCACTACCAGCAGGAACTCGCAATAAACAGGAAAGGGGCTTGGATTCAGATGGGTCCTGATGGATTTCCAGGAATAAGTTTTGCTTGGATAGAAACGTCCTTAGCAGATAAGAGATCCCCCTCCCCTTGCATCTTGAGGCCTATACGGAGACCCTCCTGAGCCACTTACCAGTCGTGGGGCCTCTCCACACCCTAAAGTCCTCATCTGCATCATGCGGGTAATGACAGGACCTTTCTCAGGGCTGCTGGAGCAGGGACGCACGCCGTGTGCGAGGTGCTCGTGCCGGTCGTCTGGCACCTGGCAGCACGCAACACTGAGGGCTGAACCGCACTGACATCCGAGTGTGGGTCCTTGCCAGGCATTTAAAGCACGTCCTCATTCAATCCTCATTGCAGCCAGTGAAATACAGGACATTTCCTGTTGTCTGTTTTTCAGCTGAGCACTAACGCCAAGAAAGTGACAGGCACCCTCACATTCGAAAATCTCCACAACCTGGTTCTGCCGTCACGTCACCAGCCCGTCAGCCACTCTGGTGGCCCAAGGAGTCATTAGAAAGGAGATTGGAGAGAGGACAGAGGTGCTGGCCTGTGGCTTTCCCATAACCCTGATCAACTAAAGAAAGTGTCCAAGGAACAATCGTGGGGGCTGGCATGTGTTCCCTAGATTTGGGGGTCTTGGAAGTCATAGGATCACTGTCTGACTCTCACCTACAAAAGCCTAAACATGGGGGACTGGCTGGAATGGGGGAGGCATAGGAAAGCCAGGGAGGACCATGAGAGTCAGTGTTTCTTCTGGAATCTCAAAGGTTCCCTTTGGCTGCCCCAAGCAATGTCTACGACAGCGAGAGGATCCCAGCATGAAGCATCTGGGAGACCCCCTATAAATGGAAGGCTGAGTGGACTCATTAAACGTGTGCCAGAGGAGGTGTCATTGTCAACATGGGGCTCCTCAGGGCCCCAGTAGGAAGCTCTCTGAGGAATCCACAAAAGCATTTCAGGAAGAAAGAATCACTGCTGGACACAAATGCCAATGTCTGGCTGTAATGGCACAAGGCGTACAGGCTTTACGGGTGGCCGCATCTCCTCTGGGCCCACCCTCCATGTGGTTCCACTCCGGGGAGGGCCACACACCCCAGGAACGGGGAGACAGAGGTGGGGAGGGAGGCGTTCCAGAGCCAAGAACTCACACACCCTCTTCACTGCTGGTGTTTGAGCCCATCCAGCCCAAGCTAGAGAGGGGACCAGGTTTTAAACACGATTAAACCAGACTAGACACTTCAATAATTCAAAAGCAAAGACAGACAGAAGAGACCTGGTGTGATACGGAGGACAGGAAATGACGGAAGGAATCAAGTCGCTTCCTGCCTGTATCCAACCGAATCCGATCCATTCACCAGCGGTGGTTCACAGATCAGGTAGACTCTCCCAGCTCCGCCGTCCAGAGGAGAAAGTGGAGGCTCCGACAGGCCAGGTGATCTATCCAAGATTTTGCAGATGCCAAAAATCAAAGCTGCAGCTCTGTCCCCAAGCCCATCTGCCTCCCGCGGCTGTGCTGGTCACTCCTGACCGTGCACTTCCAGCGGTCAGTATGGAGTTAGCATGAACAGAATGACTGAGGCTACAAAAGGCAGCACGTGCGCATGAGAGGAGAGCAGCGTGGGTTTTGCAAGGCAGAGCACAGCCTGCTTACTGATGAACCTCTTCCCGAGTCCTTCCCTCATGTTTATGAAATGATGTGTGGGTGCCGCCCCATTTTTAATGACTCCTTATTTACATGGAGCACATCATTTATGGAAGCAGAGATAGTGCCACTGCAAACCCATTAGAAAGCGGAGATAGGAGGAAGGCATTGTTCGCTCCCCAGCTAGGACAGGATTCTAATTACTCAAGAGCTCACCCTCCTCGCTGTGGCACCGGGCTCAATAAATAACACCCCGTGTGAAAACGGTGCTTGATGTAAATTGTGACTTATCTGCATAAATTGATAGTTGGCGGATGGAGAGCTTCCAGCATTTGGCAAGAAAGTTAGCAGCAGCCTGGGAATTTGGAGACCTGGCTCCTCAGAGATGGCAGCCCCCATTCCTCACTGCACACTTCTCAGAAACGATTAACATTTTTTATTTAAGTAATAAGCTCCAAAGACGAGATGTAGCTGGAAGATAATAGCCCTCGTGAAATCACGAGGTGTTTGGAGGTGAATCTGTGGGCACTTCGCATAATGAGACGACCATCCTTGGATGCCAATTTTCACAGAGCTTTTCAGTGCTAATCGCTTTTCCAAGAAATAATTCCGAGAGTCCAAGGTGGAAGCTGAGCTTCAAAGGCTAAATTATTCAAATAACTTTGGAATTCATGAACTCTCAGGAAATGCTAGTTGTGGGACCGAAGAGACTGTCATTTGGGTTTGTTAAGAAAATATGATTTGCTTTTGTTAACAGAGAGATGGGTGGTCCTTTTGGTGTAGGGCTGAGAGCTACAAGACCATCCTGTGATTCTGGGAAAATCAACAGGGAAGGTGATGATTCAACAGCCTATTCCCCTTGCTCAGAAGGCAGCAGCTACTCCAGTCCAAACCAGTAGCAGAATAATTCCAGGAAGGGGGTAGAAAGTTACAAGAGTCAGTGCTATGAGGAAAAGGGAAGTCCCCTGAACACAAAAACACGTAAGTAAAAACCCAGAAATGGACCCCACACGCCCCGATACAGGCTGTGGACCCTCCCAAGAATTGTCTTCTGCTACTCTGCCCAGAGGAGGCACGGGGAGCAGAAGACCTCAAGCTCCGCAGTCCACGGAAAACTGGATGTCACTTCCGTAGCTGCCACTCTCGTGCTCTGTGCCCGTGGACACGTGGTACAGTGTTCATTCCTTCATCCTTCCTGCATCGCACGTCCTGGGCCATTTCCATGAGCTGCTTTCGACACTAGCATTGGAGTTACAGGTGCTCTGGGCTGGTGAAGTTGAACTTGGGTCCCAAGGTCTTACTCAAGTCGGAGACACGTTCTTATTTGATCTTCTGCCCTGAGGGCTGGGACTTCCCTCCCGGAGGCTCAGTGCGACTCACACATCCTCTGCCAACACAGTAAGGGGCTTCACGTGCGTTTTCTCACATGGACTTCAGAACAAGACTTCAAGGAAATAGTATTAATTTCATTTAACTAATCACAGACATGGAGTAACGCACGAGGCCCTAGAACTAGTTAGTGGTAGAGTAGGTCTTCTGACTCCCCATTTCCTGCTCTTTCCTCCATACCTGTGAGTCCCAGGCAGAGCAGCAGTGGCGGCAGCACCCTGCTCTTCCGGGCCATGACCCTCACCACCCGGTGAGCAGGGCGGGGCTGGTGGCACAGCGGTTGAGGGTCAAGGTTCGTATGCTGTCTACTGTATGCTACTGACTGGGTGGCCCAGGTGGTTACCAGCTGAGCCTCAGTTTCCTGCTCTTTAAATTGGGCTTGAGGAGACTCCCTGCTTCTGTTTCAGTTGTACGAGGACCTCTGATCCAGGAGAAAGTGGGGGACGAATTCCAACCTGCTCTCTCCTTGCACCCCAGCTGGGGCTGGGCCTGCACAGAGGAGGAAACAGTCTTTCTTCAATCACTCAAAAGCTCTGTCTGTGTTACTGGGTGCCCTGGAGAGGAACGAGGATCTCCACATTCCGTTCCAACTCCCTTGGAATCTCCAGTGTGCACAGTCCTGGGAGAGAGAAGGAGAGAGCTGCAAAAACAGGAAACTGCTCCAGCAGCAACTGAGTCTGTCCCCGTGACAGGCACTTCTGCATCTGCTGAGGCAAAGCTGCCCCGTGGCAAGAGCACAGGTGCTGCACCGGCAGCTCTGGGCTGCACACCCAGCCCCCACTTCCCAGCCACAGGAACTCAGACATCAGGGTGACTTCTGTCCTCTGTCATGGCCTACTGCATGCCGGGCCTGCAGGACACTTTGTTCACAGGATGTCACGCCAATGTCACCAACGCTCTTCTCTCCTTGCTTTGCAGAGGGATGAAATTATTTGGACACACACATGCACATGCGGCTCTTGGCCTAGTACTGGCACATTATAAGTGCTCAATAAACAGGAGCTGCTGGTCTCATTCAGTAGCAGCAGTTGAAGTGATGCAGGTAGTATGTAAATACCTAGTCCAGCGCTTTATGTAATGTGTAAAGACGGTCGATGATTCGCCATTAAGTTGCTCTCACCATGGAAGAAGGGAGGCAGGTGGGACAACGTCCCAGCAGGAAGTGTGACCCACGAGAAAAGAGAAGGCATTTGGGAGCCAGCAGGCAGTGTCCTCAGAAGCTCACTGTGGACCTTGGCTGTCTCTTATGCTTTCTTGTTTGTCCCCAACGAACACTGGTACCTAGACTTTGAAGTGTTGACAAAGCATTTCAAAGCCTATCTCCTTCAATTCCAGGAATTAGAGAACATTCTTCCAGCCAGCGGCCACTTCCCTACTTAGGCTTAGGACCCAGGAATGAAGCATGCTCCCCACCGGCCTCTCAGCTCTACCTGGGAGCCTGGGTGGGAGACATGCCCAGGTGGTTCTTTGTCCCTGGGGGTGTCTGGCCTCCCTGCTCCCCTTCTACCTTCTGTTTGCTCCCCTCCAACTCACTTCTGTTGTCGCCAAGAGGGCAAGTGCTGAGAGCTTGTTTTAAACACACACATACCCCAAACCCTATAATTGACCAAAGTGGTCATTTGATCTATGTGGGAAAGCCTGCCCTCCCACCGGCTCCCAGGCACCAGGAAGTGACACCAGCAGGCGAGGAAGCCACACCACTAATAGGAATAACTACCATCTGTCACAGCATGCCTGCTGGTCACCAGGCATCTCACATGCACCATGTCATTAGTCCTCAGGGCACCCCCCCAGGGAGGCCTTGCAGGCTGTGTTTTGCAGAGGAAGGAACCAGAAAGGCAGCAAGGGTAAGGAACTGGCCCACACCCTCTACAGTGAATGGGTGGCGAAGCTGGGATTCTAGCCAGGCATGTCTGACCTGGAGCCTGGGCCCTGTCGGTTCAGCCATGCTGACGATCCGTTCAACGCTGTCACCCGAAGTGCACAGAAAGCAATAAGAGTAGGTTTGAACCATAAGGAACAAAGGGCCCCGTTCCATAGAGACTCTTTCAAGGCCTCAGAAACACTCTAGGTGTTGCTTAGTAGTTGATTGTTCTCTTCTGGTGGTAAAATTCAACAAATGTTTGCGGAGGACCTGCTGTGTGCTGGGAAAGGCGCTAAGTGCCCAACACACAATAACATTACCCTTGACAGTCCTAATGGGAGCTAAAGTCTGGTACCATTTGTGACATGGACCGTGTGACCCTGGGAAAGTAACTTACAGTCTTGCAACCACTTCCTTATCTGTGTTCTGGGTATAACGAACGTCTGAGATAAATGTCTGGCATCTAGCCCAGTGCGTGGCCTAGAGCAGGTATACGACCACTGATGTGAGTGGCAGTGGCTGTGGTTGTCACATTGTTTTCCTTCTCCACTGCCTTTCCTCCAACCCCACCAGCCTGGGGGGGTCCAGCCCACTTGCTCCTCCTCCCCCCACTAAGCTATGCAAGGTCCCTTGGGCTTCCCTTATCCCAAGTGGCGTCTGAAAAATGGGATGTAGAATTCCTTTCTCACTCCTCTTTTGGTCTCCCCAGGTAGAAACCTAAAGAACCTTCTCACTTTAAGGCCTTTACTAACAATTATCCCAGGGCACAGGATGGTGCTAAAATTGTCCCCAGGTAGAGACACGTCATCTGCGTGTGGCTATTACGTCCTTCTCCCAGATGGTCCCAAGTTATTCTCGTCCACTCTGGCTCTACCTGGCCAACTGCTCTTGCTTTTATGTCTTCTAACTCTAATCCAGGCAGTCATCTCTTTCTGGTAATTTTTAAATTTAAATTTAAACAGAGGCACACAGGTTTCCTATCATGCCAGAATTTATGCAAACTTAATATAACCATAATTAACATATTAAATAAAATTGGGGGTTCTATATCTTTGAACTTTTAGTTAGGGTTGACTATCTTTGAATGATTCTGGGGAGATTTATCGCCAGGTTTACAAAATTCATGACGTGCTGAGAATAGAATGGAAAAGCATATAACATATAACTGAGTCAAAAATAAACTCTCAAGATACCCTCGGATCTGAAAAAGCAAAAATTCCACATTGCTCTTCAACACATTGTGCTAGAATAGTGGGTTATTAATATAGGAAAAACCGTTATATCCCTACCTCAACCCATGCACATAAAAATGGATTCTGATGAACTGAAGACCTGACTATCAAACAAGAAAAACCTTTAGACTTTTCAATGCTGATGATTGTCTCCGTGACTTTTGCGAAGGTCTCCATGAACCAGACACAAATAACACAAACTCACCATTAAGAGAACGAGAAACTCTATCAAAGGAAAAACAAATCCTTAAAAATAAAAAGGTAAGTTATATGTTGGGAGATTAGTAGCCAATGTTATATATAATATATATTTTCCCTGGGAATATATTTTCAAAAGAAGCCGTAGTAGGATTCCCCTAATTATTAATAGTACAACAGGGGTCTGTAGAGACTGTCCACTGCATCTGGGGAAGTTGCCATGGTACTCATCAGAAGAGGCAAGAGTGTTGTACTCATTCATGAGCACTCTGTGTGGACACCCCGGGACACAGCTGTGTCGAGACCCTCGCCTAGGAGAGCTCCAGGGCTGTTGGAAGGCCACCGATAGGCAGGCAGAGACTGGCATCCAGGGCCCCAGAAAAGGGAGTGCAGCCTAGTGCCAGCTGCAGAAGGGCGGGGTCTGGTGTGACTTCCTGGCCTGGGCACTTGCTCTGTAGACTTGCCAGGTGGACAGGGTGAGGGAGGTCCTCCAGGTGGGGGACAGCTGGACACAGATGAGAAAAGGAGACAGTGTGTTCCACCTGGAGCCAGGCCACAGAGCTGGAAAATGGTCCTGGGCCTATCACAAGGGTCTTTATAAACTTCCAAATTGTTAGGCCTTGTCATGGGTCATACTGTGTCCTCCTAAAAAACATAGGCAAAAATCCTCACCCCTAGACATAAGACTGTTGCCTTACTAGAAAGAGAGTCCTTATGGAGGTAATTGGGTTAAAATGAGGTCATGAGGGTGGACCCTAATCAGGGTGCCTGGTGTCCCTAAAAAATAGAGAACTTTGAACACAGAGACCAACACACCCAAAGGGAAGACCATGTGAAGACACGGGACTGGAGCCATGTGTCCACAAGCCAAAGGTGCCCCAGGCTACCAGAAGCTAAAAGAGATCCAGAGCAAACCCTTCCTAAACCTGCAAAGGGAGCATGGCCCACAGACACCTTGGTCTCGGGCTCTGGCCTCCACCACCGTGAGACAATGAGTTTCTGCTGCTTTAAAGCCAGTTGGTTTATGGCACTTTGTTACGACAGCCCTGAGAAATGAACACGGGTACATGCTGAATGATAAACCGCCAACAGCGAAGGCCTTCGTCGCACTGGAGTCACCAACTTGAACTTGACAGATAGCATGGGCTTCCTCTTCAAAAGGGCTGAGGGTGAGTAGAGCTCATGTGGTTAAGAGCTAAGCTTCTGACATCAGACTTCAGAACACGTTGTGCTAGAACAACCCACTATTCTAGCACAATGTGTTGAAGAGCAATGATGGAGTTTTTGCTTTTTCAGATCCAAGGGTATTTTGACACTGCCGTCTTCCGCCTATTTGACTGGTGCCTCAGTTTCCTGATCTGCTCGGTGGGGGAGGTGCTAACATCTAAAGGGCTGTAGTGAAGAGCAATTGTGGATGACAAGTACCCAGCCCTTGCCTGGTGCTAGCAAGCGGTCACTAAACGTCGGTGCTCTTCACTGAGCCTGTCTTCCTCTGAGTCTTTCTCAATTAAAACTGTTCTTTGCTTGAAATAATTTGCCCACAGTCCCCCATGTGACAGGGGCTCTTAGAAGAGAGTTTGTTTACATGCATCAAATTACCAACATTTTCCAAGAAAAGTCTTCTCTTTCACTTGGGTATTTAATTATGAAACCTAGTCCGAGCCCAGGGAAAAACGATGCCTGTGGCTGGGGAACTACTTCTTGACCCTAAACCCCTCCCTGGTGGCTCTGCTCAGCATTTCTAGAATATATCCCAAAGTAATCAAAAGCACAGGCAAGCGTGTAAAGAGAGACATGTGGTTTAGGAGAAAAATGAGTTTCGGCTGGGACCTGGATTTGAATTCCTTCTTTGCTAGCAAATAGCAGTATGAACTTTGACCTGTGCCCCAAGTCTTTGAGTCTCAATGTCCTCATATGCAAAAAGGGGCCACTGCTTCCTTGGGGGAAATGCCTGAGGGCTTAATGAGGCGATTCCAGGGGTGCCCAGCACCTTGCTGGCTCCTGTTGCTCTCCCTGGGGTTTGGCCTGTCCTCTGAGCCCTCGCCCCACCTTGCCCCCGCGCTGTGGCAGGAGCAGAGCCAGCGAACTGAAATGGTATCAGCTGCTCCATGAGATCTGGCAGCTCTCACGTCTCCAGCGGTCAGGCTGCAAATATTTAGAGGACACAAGTATTATTCAATTTCCATAAATTAAAGAAGGCGCTACTCACTCATCTTATTTTAGCATTATTATTATTGAAATCAAATTTCAACCTTGAGCCATCAGGACTTTTCCCACTAGCTGGAAATGATTGGCAAGCTAGACGCCGGGTATAGAGTGTCAGGGGTTTTGGATTCGGCAGGAGCGACTGCGCTCTGGGGAAGCCGAGGGTGACTCACACGGGCTGAAGGGACAGCGGGAGCTGGGGCCGGCGGGGGTCCCCCTGCCAGGCATGGGGCCCGAGGGCAGCAGGGCCGTCCACACGGAGGAAAAACAGATGACCAATCCCAGCCGTACTGCGATTGAGAGACATAAATCAAGTCTTTTACATGAATCAGACAACCGTTTGGGACTCAGGAGTCCTAATCTCAAGGTGACTCGGTTTTGGAGATGTTGTAGCATCATCCCAGAATCCTCCCAGCTTCCTGGGGCGTATGACACAGACCGTGTGTGAATGAGGGAGTGTGGTGCAGTGGTAAACTTGGGCAGTGTTGGCACCACTAACTCTTCCTATACCAGTGACCTCTTGAGTGACAATGACCTTATCTAAAAAGACAGGAACAATAGCACTGACGCCCTGAACCCTTGTGCAGTTGTGAAAATAAAGGGAAATAGACATGGACTTAGCACAGCGCCCGACATTCGGGTGCTGATCAGTGAATGGCAGCGCCTTGGGATGTTGTTCTCCTCATTATTATTGGATGTAAAACAGCTCACACTGAGTTTTATGGAGATGTTTTTCATAATGCAACTGTTTCATTCAAATTCTTCGGGGGAACTAAATCGCCGTCATTTAGTTTTTCTGGGTCATCAGGCATGTGGAAGGGATGGTGAGGTGACTCTGGGTGCAAGGGGCTGGGGGTGGCAGGTGGAGCGGGGCACAGAGACCAGGCTGCCCACCAGCGCCCCGGCCCTGCAGGAGCTCCTTGTGCACGTTCCATTGTTTTCTGTGAGCCCCTAAGCTGGGTGACTTTCACACGGGAGCCACTCCTGTGGTCAGGCTGTGCACAATTCCCATTGGGCTTCTGGAACACAATCTCTCCAAGAAACGTAAATGGCGTGCAGTTGAGTGACAGTGAAGATATCGCAGCCTAGCAAGGAATGGCTTGGATTTCTAAAAAATAAAGACATTGATCACAACCCTCAGTTCTTGATGATTAGTGAGTTACACGTCATCACCACACTGAGGTGGGTTCCCGCCGGCCAGGGCAAGGGGATCAGACAGGTACACTCACGTGTGCAGGCCACGGCAGAGCGGGAGTAACAGGTATTGCAGGTAGGGTGGGGGAGGGATTGGAGCAGGCTCAGAAGAGGGAGAGACAGTGACTGTCGGGGAGGAAGAGTGATGCATCCAGAAGCAGGTCACTCGAATACTGAAGGTCTACGGGGGTTGAAACGTGTGAATACGGGAAGAGGAGACGGGAACAGGGCATGCCAGGTAGAAGAACCGCTGGAGTCTAGGGTGCTCATGATGGACCAAGACCCAGGTAGGAGTCTGTAGAGGGCTGTGAATACCCAGACTAGGAATTTGAACTTAAATCAGGAGGTGCAGGGGAGCCGCTGAGCAGGGCAGACATTCCAGGGCTACTCTGAAGAGGACTGATGAGAGGAAGGTGTGATTTGATTTGGGGACAGGCTGGGGTCCAGAAAACCAGTTAAAATGCCATTGTGTTCTTAAGGGGAAGCAAGTGAAAGTAATTCCCAGCTTTCGGGATGAGAAGCATGGTATTATTAGGAGAAGGGTGGCACTTTCAACAGAGACTGGGTATTGATGACACTAACACTCTACTCTGTAAGCAGTCATAGATGAAACTCGTGTTCACAGGAAGGTCAAGCATCTCGTCCAAGCTCAGATGGCTGACCTGTGGTGGCGCCAGGATTTGAACATGGACAGCCTGGCTCTCGGGTCCATGCTCCCCTCAGCACAGTGTTCTGTTGCCGGGGAAGCTCGCGGCAGTCTGGAGATGCTGCTCTGGGGCCAGGGGTGAGGAGTTGGGATGGGCTCGCTGGCCTCAGGTGCAGACGGAGCATCCGGGGTGGGCGTCCGTGAGAAGACTGGAAACGCAGACGGGATAGGGGAGAGAACTGGGGCCCAGTGCAGTCCATATGGGAGCCCACACCACAGTCTAGAACACTGAAGTCTTGTTGATGGGTGAGATCCTTCAGGGAGAGAAGTGAGGTGAGCAGTATGAGCCCCGGGGGAAACGTCTCAGCAAGTGCAAACATGGGGTCTTGGAAGGTCGGTTTTCTGTGACTAGCTGGGGAGAAGGAGGGGCTTTGGGGAATGAACCAGAAACTCTGTGTGGCTGCTCCATGGAGGAGAGGACAGTTCCAGGGGGCCCTCCAGCTCACTGTCTCCTAGGTGTGTGGCATGCTTAGAGGTGTCATTCCTGGCACTGAGGTTGCTGAGATGACGCTGCGTGTTCATATGGGATGGCTTCGTATGGACAGGACAGCCTAGTGTCAGGCTGACAGTCCCTGGGCTACAGAAGCTCCACATTACAGACCCTGGGCCATGGGGAGGTACGGTGAGGGCACAGCCAGAGCACGGCAGGAGGCCAGGCAAGCTGGTTGGCCGCGGGGAGTGGGCGAGATAGGGAGACTTCGGCTCCCAGGCTCACCCACACCGCCAGGCTCCTGCTTGCACCTGGCTGGGGTCAGAGCTAAGGCCGACGGGTGCTGTGCCCCAGTCACTGCTGCAAAGGGCTCCCTTGGCCTTAAGGGCTAGTTGGGCTGATGTGAGAATTCAAAGGCTCCCTGTGTGGGACCTCGGGAACAGACAGTCCATGGAGGGGCAAGAGAAGGGACTGTCACAGTGGGAGTTTTAGGAGTTTCTGCCCAACAGCCTGATGTTACAGAGAAGTTACAGGGATGAAGTTTGGTGCACGGTGTTCATTCTCCCCTTCCTCCTGGTGAGAAGAAAGCCTGGAAGCACAGCGAAAAGACCACTCACACTGAGTGTGGTCATGTGACTAGTTTGGGCCAATGAGATATGAGGCAAAGTGTTATGAGGGAGGGACTTCATAGATGGATGCTGTTATGGGCTGAATTGCGTCCCCTCATTCATACCCTGAAGTCCTCACCCCTGACCTCAGAGTGCGACTGAGTTTGGAAGCAGTCTCTAAAAAGACAATTAAGTTAAAATACGGTCATTAGGGTGGGAGGCTGGGGCTCAGACTGGATTTGTTGAGTCCAAATCACCTGGGGACAGCATGGTGGGAATGTCCCACTCTAGTGCTTTAAGTAGAAGATTGGCACTTTGGGGTTAAACACCTGTGAAGAAGATCTACAGGTCCTCATGGAACCGTAATTGCATTTCAATATTGTTTTGAACAAAAGGATGCTGCTTCCCGCATTGGAGCTTCCCCTGTGAAAATCAGTTTTCCACACTTGCGAGTTCACAGCACAGATTTGCAACCTTCACTTAGCTATCATCCCTACCGTCACCACCACCCCTGCCTGTGGCACAGACAGCTGAGGTTAAAAATGTTACTCAGCCCGTCTGAGAACCCCCAAAGCAGGGAGGCTGCTCTAGGATCACTTAACTCTAAGCAGCACATCCTAACCTCAACCCAGGACTGATGGCCTCAAGTCCAGTTTCTACCCGTTTTTCCATCCTAGTGCTTTGATCACTGAACCCATTGTATGTTGGGCAGTGAGGACACCAGTGAGCTTCGCTGGTGAAGTCCCTAACTGCAAATATTGTGGGATACCTGGCCTGGGGAGAGCCCAGGGGAGATGCTGGTGACCGTGGGGGTTGTGCCGTCAAAGCCACATCTGCAGCAGGAAGGCTGGGCAAGAACGGCGGAGGGCGGGCCAGGGCCATCTGAAAGTGAAGAGCACGTGCGCTGGAACCAGACGTGAGTCCAGATTCTGGCTTCAGCACTTTTTTATCTTCAAGTGAGTCACCTACATTCGTTTAGTCCTGGTTAAGTGGGAGGACTGTTGGATCCTGCCCGCTGGGCCATTACACAGACAAAGTGGGATTCTGTACACAGAGACTCCACCATGGTGCCTGGTTTTGGTACGTGCTCAGAAAATTCACATGGTCAGATGGGGAAAGCCACTTGGCCGTGGTCTTTGTGGTGGGGTCGCTTTCTCGTGGGTGTTGCTCTTGTCTGGGCCGTTACAGGCACAGGGCTTTGCACCAGATGCCTGACAGCTAGTAAATGTTCAAGAAAAGAAAGAACAATCCCAGGCAGTAAATCAAAGGATGGTTCCTAATAAGAGAAACAACAGAACAAAGCATACAGGAAACATTTGAAAGATCCAGAACCACAACATAAAATAACAGCGTGTCTGGGCCTATAAGTAACATGTGCGGTGAGGGAGAAAAGGTCCCCTTTTGATGGGTTTGTACAGCCAGACGAAGGAAGCAGAGGGACACATGAACTTCCATTTCTTGAAATTGGCACTCACCAAAGGAATGCAGATGAGTGCAGTTGCCTGACGATAATGTGCGCTGAGAAACAGCCGAAACGTCATAAAATTGGTGATGCCTAATCGTCAAGGGGTTTAGTCCGCAGGATACGGGGTGAGAAGGGCGTGGTCTGATTCCCCAGCACCATTAATGGATCAAGAGCAGGTTAATGAGGTTTGCCAAGGATGCCCTGAATCACCGGCCTGGGGCACGATCAAAGTGAGGGGCGTCATGCAGGGAACTCGTCGGGGCCAGAATTAGGAGTTAAAAAAGAGATGCAGTTTGGAAAAAATACAGATGAACGTATCTGGAGAAAAATGATCAAAAACAACCAGAGAATGCAATGGGGGGACAGGGGAGATTCTAGCAAGAAAAGCAGTGAAGATAGAGCGCGGCCATAGATTGAAAACAGCAAGTGTGGAGTGGGTTGTATCAGCCAGAAAAGACCAAAATCATGTGTGTGCTGCCGCCAAAGTCAAATATAAATGTCACGAAGCCAAAAAGGCATCTCTCTGCCTTTCTAGTTGGGCACATGTCAGAGGAAGACGGAGGTCATGGTTGTGGATGCAGAAAGCTCCCAAAACATAAACGTGATCTGTGTTCACCCCAATAAACTTGGACTTACCACCTGGACTCCTCGGCCTCAGTGTCTTCTCTGCAAAGTGCTGTAAACTAACAACTACCCACACCCCAGGGCTCTTACGAGCAGTAGAAGGATAAGGATAGAAAAAGTTGGAAATTATAAAGGACTTTGCAAACATCAGGCATTATAATGGGTTCAAACAAACCAAAACTGATAAGAAAGTTGTATAGATTCATTGACCTCCCTGTCAAATGCAGTTGTTTTTTTTAAGAAAAAGTCCTAAACTCTGGAGTTTTTTTGTGAATATTAAATGAGTTGATTTATGTGAAAGATGACATATTTCACTGTATAGAAAAGTATCTGGCAATTTAAAAATGCTTAATACACGTTAGTGACTTTACCACCGTGCTGTGATGACGCACAATGCCCGACGCATCATCATTCTGTGTATATCAGTTTCTCTCACCAGGACACGTGCCGCTTAAGGGACAAAACCACCTTATCGATGTCTTATCTTCCAGCGCAGAACACTGCGCTTGACACACTGAGTTGTCCCTGATTATAAGGGCACCAGTGATAATGACAGTTAATATTTATTCATGCTCACTTTGCATGAGGAATCATGCTAGTTGCTTTACCTTATTTAATTTTCAAAGAAACCGTTTGCATGAGGAACTATCATCATGTGTCTTATTTTACTGTTGAGAAAACAGATGCAGAGAAGGGACGTGAAATTCCCAAGCTGCACAATAAGAGGCGGAGCAGAAGTGAAGTCCACACCAGACATCATTATGGGTTGAAACAGACCAAAACCGGTAAGAAAGGTGTATAGATTCATTGACTAACTGTCAAATGGAGACTTTTATTTTTTTAAGAAAAAGCCCTAACCTCTGGAGGGTTTTTGTGCCACAGTCTGGGCTTCTAACCAATGGAAGCATGAATGAATGAATGAGTTTATGCATGAAAATTATCTATCCCACTGAAGCTGTAGTCTGCTTTCTTGGACACCAAAATCTTACCTGTGAACAATGCACACGTTAAACAATTCACAGTCCAAGAGCAGCCAGCGATAGGTAATGCTCACCTGTGCAGGGCAGTCAACATGGGGCACAGAAGAGTTCAGAAAGCTTGCTGGGAAAGTGGGCTTCTTGGATGCCTCTCACAGTTCTCCTGGGGCCTCATTTGAATTTCCGACACATCCAAACTCACTTTCCTTCTTCCTTAGAAATCAGCCACCTGGACGCATTCCAGAAATACCACTGAAACCCTCTTAATAAATGGGTTATTTCATTAGGAGGCTCTGAGTCAGGCTTGTCTCCCCATGGGCTGTTCGACCAAATGTTGAAGTTTGGCGAAATCAAATTATCACAGAAAATTTTATGAATGTGATAGCAAGAACCACTTGGCATGATGTAGAGCGCAGCCCCTCGGAAGCTTCTCAATTTAAGAAATTTCTTAATGCTGGTAAAAATGTGCCAGCGTCCGCTCTGAGGTCCACTGCACGCACCTGCCGTCAATACCCGCCATGGCCCCGGCGCTGTGCTGGTTGCTTGGATTCCTTATCTTCCAGCTGGCCACAAAACCACATTTTAAGGTGAAGAAACCTGGGCGAGGTGTTTAACTGGCTTGTAGACCAGCCTAGAATCCACACCTGATGTCCCCCCTTCTCAGACATCCATGCAGCCCAGAGCCTTGCTCTAAGCAAACAACTACCTTTTTGTATCTCCTTTATTGTCTGATTCAGATTAAAAGTTTTTGGCAGCTGCTGTTTCTGGTTATCAAATGTTAACGCCCTTGAAACAGCACCTCATTAAAGTTGTAATATCCCGCCATGGCCTCCCCTTTTGGAGCTGATCTTTACCTCTGGGAGGCAAATAGAAATATATATGGTTTTTAACAGACTTATCACCTTGGAGATGACAAAGGAGTTAACGTGACTTATTTCCTCTGTTATTTATTTCTGTTTATTTTCAGTCCAGCTCTTCCATTACACCATATGGTTTAATGCACCATATGGCTGCCTTTGAACATTGGTCTATCATGATTCCTCGAAATGTCTCCATCAGAAGCCACTGAGCCCGTGGTGGGGCAGCCACTTTCTCACCCTCCTTCCTGCTCCCCAGGGCAGAGACGGACTCTCAGCATGGTGGCTTAGAAGCTGGACTGGCTACCTGGAAGAATGCCCCTGCCTCAGCTCTGTCCACTGGGTGTTCATCTGCCATCATTGGACCCTGCCACTCATCCAGAATGATTGAAAGGTTCTGGGTAGAGTCTCAGGAGACCAAGTCTTAAGCCAGACTAGATGTTGGCTCCCCTGTATGTTTCTGGAGGGTTTTTATTTTTGGATCTTCCCAAATCATCACCCTTTTCCCAAACCCAACACTGGAATCATGTGTGTTCCCTCTATCCCTGCACGATAAACCGTGAGCTTCCTTTACTCCAGTGAGGTACAGTTGTGAGCAGGGGTTGCTCTCTTGGGTCTTGGCCCCCAGGCAGGGGTTTGAGCTGCCAGAGGCAGAGGGTCTTTCTACCTACCTCCTGTGTTCCTTCCTGCCCCACATTCTGTCACCTGGATGGGGACCACCCACGCACTGACAACTCTCCCCTGCTGACCACCTAGGCTCCATCCATGGCCCACCCACAGACCTCCCATCCCCAAGGTCTCCCTGCCCCCAACCAGGTCCTCCTGGAGACCCAACCCCCATCAGTGGCCATCCCCCAGTCACTGGCATATGCCATCTGTCACCACTTCTTCCAGACACACAACTGCTCACCTGGTGGAAGATCCTTCCTGGTCTCCAACTGGCTCTGCTTCCAAACACCAGCCCTCCGGTGGGCACATCCAGCCTCAGCCCCTCTCTGTCCTGCTTCTTGTACAGTCTTCCCAGCTCCTGTTCTGACAGCTGTTTGAGAAGGATACATCAGACCCTGAGGTGTTTGAGGGCTCTCTTTGTGTGGCCTGGGGTTCCAAAAGAAAGACCCGTTATACACCTGAACTGGGCGAGAAAACACACTACCCGGACCCACCTCCATCAGTCTTCTGATCTAGAAGTCTTGACTACTAAGAGACTTTGGGGAAAGAAAGGGTTACCCCAAACCTACGGGACCACAGACTGCTGCATTTCCCTATTCCACCTTTGTTCATAATCACCACTTCAGAGATTGTCATGGCATTTTGCAAATATACCCATGATTAAAACAGAATGGTGAAACTCCATCAATGTCTAATGCATGATCATTAGACCTTTGATTTTAGAATGTTGTGCCAGACACAGAGAGAAGGGGTTCTAGTGTCCCCTCCACAGCATCAGGTGGGGTCTGCACTAAGGTACATGTTCCCAGATGCCAGCGTCACCTCCACTGTGCCTGGCCCTATGTCTGGCACATCACAGGGGCTCTCAGAGTTCTCTGAGAATAGGATGCTGGTAACAGGAGGCCTTGCAAACAGGTTCCAAAGTCAGAAAGGGAGGAGGAGGAGGGACACACAAGGACAGGAGAGTGAGGCAGTTGTCAAGACTGCAGCTGTGGGAGGGGCAAGTTGCCTCAGTTTCCTCAGGGGCTTAGAGGCAGGTCACCACACAGCACTGACACAGTGGGAGGCTCCTGGCCCTGGAAAATCTTGGAAGGTAAGGAGAACCATAGTCAGAGACAGAAGGGTGGGAAGGGGTGTTCCTTTCCTGGGCTTCTGTGACAAATAACCACACACGGAGTGTCCCACAGTGGTGGACACTAGAAGTTTGAGTTCCAGGCAGGTAGAGTCGGTCCTTTCTGGGAGCTGAGCAATCTGCCCCATCCCTCTCTCCTAGAACCTGGTAGATTTCTGGCCGTCCTTGGCATTTCGGCCTCTGTCCACTCATCACGCCAGTGTCTGCCTCCCTCCCTCTGCACATGGCGTCTCCACGTCTGTCTCTGTGGCACCTTCCCTCTGGGCTTGTCTCTGCATCCAGATGTCCCTCTTCTCATCAGGACCACAATCAGTGAATTAAGGTCCACCCACTGCAAGCCAGTATGACCTTATCTTCATTGGATTACACCTCCATGACCCCATTTCTAAATAAAATCACATTCTGAGGTTCTGGGTGAACATGAATATTCCGGGGATGCTATTCAACCCAGTAGAAAAGAGGAGGGCCAAGTTTTAGCAGACTCTTAAAGGACATCTTTAATTTCTAAGGGAACTTCAACACCAAGGAATAGCAGCAAACCCCACAGACAGAGAGAGAAGATGAAAGAGGGTGTTGTCTTAGGCCCTGGGGCAGAAGTACAGGCCAGACTGGACAGATGGGACACGTTTGAATCTAGAATTGCAAATTCTTCAATAAATTATCCAGATCACACTAATTTACCTCCATATGCAGTGAAGCCGGAATCAACATTTCAGGTCCTGAGGGAATCTTTGCCAACACAACGGCTTTAATGAGCCGGGAGTCAGAGGCTGTTTTAATGAGAATATTAAAAAAATACATTCACCAATTTTTTTTTAATTTCAAAATACTAAAGGGGTACAAATGTTTTGGGTCACATGGATCATTTTTGTAATGCCCGAGTCCCAGCTATAGGTGTGCCCATCACCCAAACAGTGTTCATTGTACCCATTAGGTAGGTTTTTTTCCCCTGTTCCTCTCCTCCCCCACCAGCTGATTTCCACTGAATTTAACTTCCCTCTGTGCACACGTGTGCTCATGGGTTAGTTCCAATTTAATATTGAGTACACGTGATGTTTGTTTCTCCATTCTTAAGATACTTCACTTAGGAGAAGGGTCTCCAGGTCCATCCAGATTGTTGCAAAAGGTATTAATTCAGCTTTGTTTATGGCTGAGTAGTATTCCATGTTATATTAATACATATACCACCTTTTATCAATCCACTCAAATTGATGGGCACTTGGGTTGATTTCGCATCTTGCCATCATGAATTGTGCTGCTATAAACATTCAAGTGTAGGTGTCTTTTTGATGAAAAGTCTTGTTTTCCTTTGAGTAGATACTCAATAGTGGGATTGCAGGATTGAATGGTAGGTCTACCTTCAGCTATTCGAGGAAACACCATACTGTTTTCCACAGGGGTTGTGCTAATTTGCAGTCCCACCAACAGTGTGTAAGCACTCCTTTCTCTCTGCATCCACACCACCATCTATTGTTTTTGGACTTTTTAATAAAAGCCCGTCTGATTGAGGTAAGGTGATATCTAACTGTGGTTTTAATTTGCATTTCCCTGATGATTAGTGACATTGAACATTTTTTTCATATGTTTAAATGTTCTTGTTCTTTATCCAAAACCAAACAAGCACACAAGCAAAACTGAACTGGGGTGAGAAGGTGTCACCCTAAACTGTGGCAAAGACTGTCACCGCTGTGCTTCCCCTAAGAGGCCAGCTCCACGCCTATGCTCCCTGGCAGCCCTTTCTTGGAGGCAGGCAGTCAACGTTCCATTCCGTCATTTTTGATTGTGAACCGAGTGTCAACTGTTCTAAGGCACTCTTCTAGTTCTGGGACTAACAAAAAAAAAAAAAAATTAAGAATGGCAAGCATGACTCCAGCTTTCCTGAAGCACCACTGATGGGCTTCTAGAACCTTCTCTGTGCTTTCCCTTGGGCACACAGCACATGAAGACAGCTGATTCCTGGGCATCTACCACACATCCTACTTAGTGGGAGAAGTGGAGGAGGGTGTGACCCTGTGTCCCCAGAAATGGGAAGGCTGGCAGAATCGGTGTTCTAGGAGTACTCAGAGTTCATCCCTGTGCATTGATACGCATATTCCAATAACACAGGCAGTCTCCCTCCTTTCCCCCGGTGTCCCCTGAGGTCCAGCAGACCCCGTGCCTTCCAGCTGCCACTGAAGGAACTGCAGGCCGTATCCCCTGCCAGCTGACAGTCAGGAGTGTAGATTCCAGAGTCCATACACTGCACAGGTGTTCCGACATTCAGTAGCTGTGCGTCCTTGGTCTACTTGCTGCCCTCTCTCGCCTCAGTTTCCTCACACGTAAAGTACAAGAATAACGGTAGTTTGTGCCCAAACTCTCAAAACATATCTAAACATAAAAATATTACAGTTCCCACCTTTCAGATGAGAAAACTGAAAGCAAAAGAAGTTGGATAGATACACCACTGGCCTTCTGAGGACCGATTCTTCTGACAGGGCTATTTTCTTCATCCTTGACCGTGACACTGCATGTGTCTTTCGTATGAACAATTAAAATTAATTCTGAAGACAATGCCTTTGATGCTGCCTTTCTGTGCTTAATTGTAGCTCATCGTTACTGAGCATGCTGGCTTGAGCATTCTACAGCACCGTTCTACGGTATTCTCAAAGCAAACTTTTGCAGTAGGGGCTCTTGGATATCCTTTTTGCAGTTGGAAATAGAGACAGCAAGAGTCTAGGAACCCTGTCCATAGTCACAGAGCTAATAGGTGGCAGAGTTGGGACTTGAACCTACGGAGTCTGGCCCCAGTGCCCCGGCTCTAATAATTACCCAAAAGCATTTACCTGCGGTCTGAGAGCCAGAGCCACTGTCCCACCCTCCGATCTCCACATTTACAGTGCTTAGTCCCTTAAGAAGTACCAATAAATACATGGTGAATGAATGAATTAAATGGTCATATCATATCGTTTCATATCATCTTACATCAGTTTCATCAGGACAAGAACATGCACAAATATGGACAATAAATTTCTTCAGGATAAAGATCTTGTATAATTTGTCTTTGTCGACCCAGAGACTTGTCTATCCTGGTCACAGACATATTTGCAGGGTGCTCAGTATTTGAATGACTAAACAACTGCACAGTTTGTGATAGTTTATGTTAGTGGGCATATTAGTTTGCTAGGGCTACCATAACAAAATACCACCCGCAGGGCAGCTCAAACAACAGAAATTTATTTTCTCACAGTTCTGGAGGCTAAAGGTCCCAGATGAAGGTGTTGGCATGGCTTTCCTGCAGCCTCTCTCCTTGGCTAGCAGGTGGTCAAGGTGTCACTGTTTCCTTGCGTGGCCATCCGTCTGTGGCACACGCCCCCGCTGTCCCTCCATGAGCCGAATTGCCTCTTCTTATAAGGACACCAGTCAGATTGGATTTGGGTCCACTCACTTAATCTTAATCACTTTTTTAAAGGTCCTAGCTCCAAACACAGTCACATTCCGAGGCATTGAGAATTAGGACTTCAACATAAAAACTTTTTAGAGGGAGGTGGGAGAGAAGACAAGGCCATTCAGCCCGTAACAGCAGGTAAGGTTAAAATTATTTCTGTTTTTTCTTACTGGTTAAGAGCACAAATTCTGAAGTCATACTGCGTGGGTTTGAAAGCCAGCTTTGCCACGCCCCAGCTGTACAGCCTTGGGCAAGTTGCTTAATTGTGCAGTGCCTCCATTTCCCAATCTGTAAAATGGGTACAATAATAACATCCTAGTGTGGCCATGAGGGTACAATAAAGAGATGTAACTTGTTTCGAACAGAGCCGGACACATTGCAGCCACTCCTACATGGCAGCTACTTGTGATATTTATCTTCAGCTTCTGATTATTTCTGCAACAAACGTGCATACCTTGAATAACTGGAAAACAATAGCACAGTTCTGCACACGTGCAAGATGTTATTATTATATTTTGGAAAAGTCATGAGAAAGTTATCACTGCTGCAATAATGTGAGATAATATCCTATCTCAGACACGCTGGTTGGGTTTCTACAAGCAGTCGCCTCTGTATTTGCTGGATTTCTGACAACTGCAGCACCTAGGACAACTTTCACTGTGCAGATTTCAGATGGGGACAGACCCAGCAGTCTGGTGGCTGCTGATTGGAATTTGAGCGCCTTTTCTACCTAGGGAAGTTTTAGGTAAAGGGGATGAATGGCTCGATGTTTCTGACATCCACAGCCTTTGACTGACTTCCCAGGCAATGCTGCGGACCACATTTCCAGTTGTCTCTGGAAATGGACCTTATCTTTCAAACACATCTCTAGCATGTAAGAAAAAAATTGGTAAAAGCTGTGCAACTTCTGCATCCTTTAAGAGCTTGGGAGATCCTTCCACCTCCATAAGGTCGCCAGGTCCTTACACTCGAGAGGTGGCACATTGTTCTCATTTGCCTGAATGAGCTCTGAGGCCCAGGGAGATGGGGCCACTGTCGCGCCGTGCTGCTGAGACACACATGTGAGTCTTCAGACCTTGCAGGGTGACCGTCCTCTCCGTGTCAGGGAAACACTGCCATGTCAGTGTCCTCCTGGGGGTGCCCAATCAATAAATAGCTGTTTAGTACCTTCCATGTGCAGGCCACGGTTCTAGGCTCCTGTGACTCAGTGTGAACCAAACAAATTCCCTGCACCCCAGAAGGGGGATTGGCTGGAAGGCCCAGCTATTGGTCCGACTAAGATTTGTAGGGCGAGATGGAGGGGAAAGGGAAAGGGGGAAATGAGTGGGGGCATTTTCTCAGTTTTGCTGAAATTATTTTATCGGATGCTCCAGACGCCATTTCTTCTCAAGGGAATTTTAGCACCAATTGGGAAGTGGTGGGTTCGTGAAGCTCACGTTTAGACGAGGAGTTTGCAGGCTACTCTTTTGTCTGCTTTGCGCCTCATCCGTTGGCGATGCCACACTGGTTGGAGTCCCAACACCCCCACGCTAGTTACGATAGGCTATACTAGGTTCCCATAATAAGTTAACCTCAGCATGCCAAGGGCTTAACCCAAACTCTTGTACATTGGAAGACTCTCCAAGGAACCTGTCCTCCATGCAGGGACTCAGTGATCCAGGCTGCTTTGATCTCAACATGTGGTTTCCGCCGCCATTGGAATCGCAGAGGGAGGAGTGCTGAGATTTCCACAACAGCTCGGAAACGCTCGAGCCTGTGAGTGACGTGTAGCACTCCTGCTCGTAGCCTATTGGCTAGAAGTGGTCACATGGCTCTGCTTACCTACAAAGGGGCAACGCAGGGGACCCCCTGACTCTTCAGTGATCAGCACATGTCCTTGCCATCACCCCGATCTCTTTCACCCAGTGTCCTCTCTCTCCAGTTCCCTCTCTGGACGTGTCTGCCACATTCTTTGGCTAACTCCTAGTCATCCTGTGAGATTCAGCCCAGGCTACAACTCTTCAAAGAAGTTTGCAATGGGTCTCCAGGTTTGCTTGGGAACCCTTTATGTGCCCATAGTATCCCACGTTTATTTCTATCAACTCCAAAATACTGTTTTGCAGTGCTCTGTTTGCATACTTATCTTCTCTGTTAGATCGCAATTGTTAGTATTGAAATGCACCGGTAACTGGCAAGAAGTAGACATTCACTAAATGTTTGTTGAATGAGTAAACGTCTGGTGAATGAATGCTATCGACTGCCTAGAATTGACTTTACAAGGGCGAATGGACTAAATCCCAAAATTAAGGCTTAAATGGGGAGTCAGTTGCAAAAACAGTCACCTTACTGATAGTTTCACATCCTGATCACATTTTCAAGTCAACAGCCCTCATCGGTCCCCTACAGAAAATACACAAAACACAGGTTTCTTGCCATGGTGCTTAATCTTTACAGGATCAGGTTGTAACTTCCTTTACTAAAACTCCCTCGCCCCACGCACACACGCACACACAGGCACTCAGACAAGCACACATAAACACACATGCATAGACATGCACACACAAGGACATTGTGCACACACATGCACACACATATATAGCACATACATGCAGCATTCCAGTCAAATAGGTAATGTGCTCGTTTCCAAAACAGCCCAGGAGAGCACCACCACCATGCCTTGGGATGCTTTGCCACCTCTGCCAGGGAGGCCATCCTGTCAGTCACTTTTGACCATGAATTCTTTGAACCCAAGGTTTTTCCTGATATGTTGTTCAGTGCCCTTCCCTTTCACGGAGAGACAGAGGTAGCCTCATGTGAAGCAATGGCGGCAGGACTGGAATCAGACCAACCTTGGTGTCTGTTTCAATTCCACACCTTACATGCTATGGCCTCCCGGGACAAGTCATGGTGCCCTCTGAGTCCCAGTGTCCTCATAGGTAAAATGGGCCGACATGGTCTGTCTCATAAGGTTATTTGCCAAGTACCTGACGCTTAGTGCGCACTCAATAAAGCTTGAGGGTCTTGCCACACGTTGGTTACACAGGATGAGCCGGTGCTGGGCAACGGATTCTGAAGGCTTAGGAGCCGGGTGGGGAGACAGCTTCGAGGTCGTTAGCTGAAGGGGATTTCTATTTCTTCAACAACTCCCTTTAGGGCCCGTTTTCCTGCCAGCTTGAATGTGGAGTCTGCAAGGCAGAACAAAACCTTAGTTTCTTTCTTTCCCAAACCAAAATGAGCAGATAGAACCCAAATAAACTGCAATCCTTGAAACCGGAAAGGTGTATGTAGGTGGCACCGTGAGTCAGGTTGTGGCTGGTAAGGGAAATTGGGCTAATGTCCACAGACTTGACATTTCCTTCAGCAGCACATTTGGAGGAGGGAGAGTGTTAATGACAACCAAAACAAAAACAGTCAAAAAATACCTAAAGAAATAAACCAGGGTGGTATTAACTAACTCACTCACTCACTTCTGGTTTCTAGCTCCCTAAGAAAGGGCTGAAGTGAACATCAACAGAGTGTAAGAGAAGTGGATAAATTCTAGAATCCAGACAATGTTGGCTCTGGCATGGGCTGAGTACATGAAGTCGGAAAAAAAATTGCCTTAAGTCTTGTTTCATCATCTGCAAGTTGGAGAGACAAGCATTCGTGTCCCTGGGCTGTTGTACCTGGAGGTGTTTAGCTGAAGCTCAGCACACAGCAGCAGGTCCCTGTGCACGCAGGGCTCCCAATCCCGAGAGTGTGAACGCCCAGGAAGGTGGAGGTAGCGCTGGGATTGATTGGGAAGCTCTCAAACCAAGGAATCCCACTTTAGGCCACTGTGCATTAGGACAAAGCTCTCTCTGCCATTCTGGTGGGCGCCATGGTCATGGCCTTATTTTTCTAGGAACAAGGTGGCCAAAACACATGTTTGTCATACAGGGACAATGAGAAAAGGTCAGGTGGGGGAGGGGTTACTAATGGTTACACTGGCACAAAAAGCAAATGGCAGGCATGATCATCCTCACTAAGGAGATTTAAATTGGCCACTGCAGGGTCTCCCCCAGGCCCTGCCACCACTGCATCTCCTGCCCTAAGAACCTTCTCTACTGCCTCGGGTCCCTGCTCCTAAAGCCACATCAGGGACCCCTGAGCTGAGCCTGCCAACACCCCACAGTCACCTTCATCGAGTCCTTTCCCACTCTGCTGTGACTGTCTATCCACCTGCCTGCATTGCCCGCTAGACTGTAAGCGCCACAAGGTCAAAGACCTTCTTATGTCCCTGAACACTCCATACTTAGCACAGGGCACGGGGTCTGGTGCACAGTGACAATCGTAATGCAGAGATGAGACTCTCCCCAACCCCCTTGGGAGGGTCTGTCACTTACACTCTTTACTCCGCCTTTACCGAACTTGCATTGCATGAGATTGAAGGCAACTGAACAGTTTTTATGACTTTCAAATGGAGTCCCAAGTGTACACAAGTAGACACGTCCGCCCATGCAATTGTGATCAGCGCTAGGGACACCGGGATGATCGTGTCACTGTCCCTGCCGATAAGCAGTCCAGAGTCCTGCGCAGGAGACACCCACGGGAGGTTGACAAGGGCAGAGGGAGGCTTAGAGTAGGGTCGCAGAGCGGGCGGCAACACGTGAACAGACTTGGAGTATGTTTTGAAGGTCAAACAGGCCCCGCTGATGGACAGGATGAGGGAGTTTAAGGAAAAAGAAGTGAGTTTGGCTTTCAGATTTGGGGCCTGACGAAATGGGCACATGGTGGTGCCCTGGGCCAAGATGGGGAAGAACTGAGACAAGAGAGGCTCGGGGGAAGAAGGGTGGCAGTGAGAGGAAGGCAAGTGTTCTCTTTTGGCCGTGTTCGGTTTGAGATGGGCCCTAAGTCGACCACATGGAGATTGAAATGGAGGCTCAGAGAAGAGGTCCGACCATAGGTAAGGACCCCACAACAAGCCTACATGGTCATCTGCTGTAGTTTTAGCCACACCTAGCTAATTTTAACTCCTCGACATTTCATGTGATCATTTTCTTCCAAGCCCTTACGTAGTCCTTGCTTTCAAAAGGCTTTTAAGTTTCAGGACAGGCATTGCCTCCTCCAGGCAGCCTTCCCTGATGCCCTGGGGCTTAGTTATGTGCCCTTTCCTGGTGGCCACACAGCACACCATGCTTGGCCTCCATGGCACTTGTCATGCTTAAGTGAAATCATCCAGTTGTCTATTTTTCCATTCTATATCAAAGTCTCTTAAAAACAACTGCTTTCTTCCCGTCTCTCTATAGGCAAGTACAAGAAAGGCAACATGGAAATGGTCTGCAGGGAGAATGAGCATGACCCGCAGAGGGGTGAAGGACACAGGAGCAAGTCGCCACCAAGTGGAATCACTCTAAGTTAAATCGCGTGTGTCAAGAACTGCCCTCGTCATGAAAAACAGGCCTGTGCCAACCAAATTTCCAATACATATGGATTACGACTTCTCCAGTCAAAGTAATTAAGAGACCGTGATAAATTAGAGGTTGATAAAAGGCTCCAGTTCAAGATTTATGGCTCTTCCAGAATTCTTTCAAGTTCTCCCAAACGCACAGGGACTGGTCTGTCTCCTGTAGCTGCAACATCTGACTCTGGTTAGCGCCATGCGTGGGGAGCGTCGCGCTGCGCTTTCCTGGCCCTGGGAAACGGGGACTGGAGGTGGGGGGGCCTGGTCTTAAATACCAGTTCTCCTTGTACACTATGAGTGGGGCCCTTGACCGGTTGGGCCCAGCCTACAAAGGTCTGAGCTTGGCTGTTACATTTCTGTGGACTTTCTGAGATCTGCAGGAACTTTCTTCTAACAGGAAAATCTGTGTGCAAATGTGTGTTTTGAGGTTGCTAATTCCTAAAATGCAGTTAATAGTATCTATCTAGAAGCAACACAAGGATTTTCACTAATGTTTTAAAGAACCAAGGCCTGGGGTGATCTCTGTATTCTGCAAAGAGTAGCTATAGTCAGGTTGACACACAATCATTTGCAAATTCTTTCAACAGCTACTGAGCGCCCACAACCAGTCAGGCACTGCCCTGGTTCCTGGGCAAGCAGAAGGCAACAGGATCACCATCCCCTGCTTTGGTGCAGTTGATATTCCAGTGGGCAGTGGGGAAACAGACAATAGATATCAAACAAGTGCAGCCTCGGCTGATTCCTGAGAGAGGCGAGTGCTGGGGACACAAGCCAGAGGGGTATGGCAGAGAGTGACAAGTGATGGGGTTGGCTTCTTGAGGGCAGCTGGTGGACACCTGAGTTGGACCAAATGACAAGATGGGGCCAGGCGATAGTAGTCGTCAGGAAGGGGGACCACAGGGAGAGGGAAGAGTTGACGGGACCATGATCATGGTGAGCATGAGTGGGAGGAAGGAAGAAGCGTTTATGGAGGCACACACACAAATTCATTCATTCACCCACCAGTCCTGAGCAAGCTCACACTGGGTGTGCAGCTCGGGTCTTCGGTGCCAGGCTCTCGGACGCAGACCCATTTCTTGCTCTTAGGAACGTCATGATCTCACGGGGGAACCACGGCCAGGGGAATGCTCTTCTGTTTTGCTCTGTTTGCTTTCCTGTGGTCACTGGGCTGGTTCTTGGTCTTCACTACAACTCTTCCACCTCTAGCTGCTGTGTCGTTCACTCACGTGCCCGTCACTTCAAGTACACGCTGAAGGGCGAAACCCAAAACCCTCCTCACCAAACATTAGGATTATACCTAACGGCCTCTGAGTAAATAGTCCCATTTCTACTTGTTTCCAGGTCATAATTAGTCTCCAGTTCATGGGACTGAGGTTCTTCTGTTTCTTCACCCTGCACTCGGGTGCTTGGTGTGACCAGGGGTGAGGTTTGGATGGTGGGCTTGGTCTTCAGGAGCTTTTAGGCAGTGACCTCATTATATGACATCTGTCTGACTCAGTGGGTGCAGGTCCCTTTTGCACACTTGCTCTACTAGACAAAACTTTTCTTCTGGGTCTTTCCAGGCAGGGTTTAGAACCATTTATCAAAGCTTGTTGGTGAGGAGATCTGTGAATCCTTCCTGGTTCATGGAAAAGATGCAATCACATCTCACATTTGCCCCTTTGTTTACGAAGTGCTCCCTCCTACAGCATCTCGTCTGAGCCTCGCTGCTTCAGGAGGTGGGACGCTCATTCCCGTCGTGTCGGGAAGGACACTAAAGTTCCAGGAGGTGGGGGCTGTAGTGGGGAGTGGGCAGAGTCCTAAAATGCTTGTGACACCTGAGTGCCTATGCTGATCTGGCTAGGTGCCACAGGATTTTGTTCAAAGGTTTTCTAAAAACAGTTATCACGGAGCCCATTTTACAGACGTTTATTAATTGTCCATTATTTCGACACGGTGGAGTCCATATGAAGACGTCAGACTTTTGGTCCACGGTGCTTACTGCCATAAGATGCTGCTTTTGCCACCTAAGGGAGGTCTGACAGGCCTTTCCGTACGCGGCGGTGGGTGGGAGACCGGTGCGGGTGGTGGGTGGATGCTCCATGTCCCTCCTTTGGCCCCGATGCTCACGGACGCCCTTGCCGACGTACGGAAAAGAGAGAGGCCCTCGGTCTACCGTAGAGTCACAGGTCAAACTGAGACCAAAGTCTTCCACGGAGATTCGAGGAAAACGCTCCTTTGCTCCATGTGTTACAACTAAGCTTAGAAACTCAAAGACCAAATGATCTGAAACACTTTACCGAGAGAGAAACAAAGCAATCAAGTCTAGAAGGTTCTTCCCAAGTCCCCTTCCCTGCCTGGCTAGCTCTCACTCATACTTTAGGACTCAGCTTGCCCATAACCTTCTCTGTGACATCCTTCCTCACGTGGGCCAGATGTCCCCTTCGGGTGACCTCGAAGCACTTACCACACTGCACTTGTTGGTCTCTCCCATTAGACCCAGAGCTCTTGTGAAACAGAATGTACGTGAATGTCCCTGGAGCCCAGCTCAGCGCCCGGCATCAGGTGGAGATTCAACAGAGGCCGAAATACTATGAAATGAATTTTTAAACAGGGCAGCATTTGCCACAGTGAGTTCTGTGACTCCTTGGGAAGCATCGAGTGAGGACAGTGTCTCTGGAAAAGTTCAGAAGAAGCCCAGGCAAGCAGGGCCCTCTCTTGAGACCACCTCAGAGCCATATTGTGCTGGTGCACAAGCGAAAGGCCCAGAGCAGCAGACAGGGGCATTTCCCACTCACCTGCAGGTTACTTTTTATTCAAAGGACAAGTTTGCTAGAACAATCTCTGGGCAATGCTGCAATAGATTAATTCATCTGGTAATCCCGGATTCCTGACTCCCGGCATGGCATGCTGTTCCTCATTGTCATCGACAGAAAGCCAGCAGCCCCCGATTCTCACTCATGCTCCCGCCGCCCAAGGTGAGCAGCAGGGAGCTCCAGAGAGACAGCCTCGGGCAATGCCATCAGTACGGAAAGGGCTGCTGCCCTCGGGGCCGTGAGCTCTCCATCACGGGAGCTCTGCAGGTGGAGCAGGGAGATCGCAAGGTTCGGGTGGACTGGCCTCCAGGCCGGCAGCTTTCCCTGAGAGCTGCCCCTTTCTCACTGTGTGCCTTTGAGCAAATCGCTTGCCCTCTCTGAGCTTTAATTCTCACAGGAATCCATCGTCAAGGAGACGCAGGGAAAAGTGTACAGCGCAGGTCTCATGGAGCACAGGCTAACTGCAGTTCCAGAAAATAGCATTCCCCCCGGAATCATCGGGTTCCAGGCTCTGCTAGGCTCTTTCATTCCTCTCCTTTCATTCTCAGGATCCTGGGGCAAATGTTCAAAGCCCCATTTTACAGACAAGGAAATCAACATGCCCAGAGGTGGATTCCAAGCTAGTAAGGGACTGAGCAGAGACACTGACAGGGACGACTGATATTCCAAGGTGCCCCAACTGCCTGCCACTGGAAGTCACATGTGCACCCACCTCCTGCCCGAGCCCCCAGTGTCATGGCCTGTCTGTTCTCCTGGCAGCTCACCCTACTCTCCACGCTGGGGGCAAGTGTGTCCAAGGAAGACCATTCCCAAGGGCGCATCTGCAGTCCCCTGTCTTGGTGGGGAGCAAGCTGGCGACGGGAGGGGTGGATCACGGGGTCCTGCATTTGCTTCCTCACGCAGCCCTGTTCCGGTGCAGCGGCGGGCGTGGAAGTCACGTCTCCTCCTCCAGGAGGCCCCGGAACCCCGAGGAGTGTTGCTGAACCGTCCGGTGCTGGGGTAGCAAGGTCCCTTCTCTTCACCGCCGTCTCACTTCTCCTCTGACCCCAACAAGCGAGGGTTTCTCCGGAGGGACTAATTCGTCTGCCTTTACGGTTAGGGGCTCCATGTGCTGGCAGTTAAGGGAATGACATTCTCACTGCAGCTCTGCCATCCCCTGACACAGAGATACACAGACACAGGGCGCTTCCTTCAGAGATGCAATCTGAGAGTGCTGCTCCCATTGGGAACCCCAGTGTCCACCCGAGCCAGCTGCCCGCAAAGCAGGAGCCCCCGCATCTCTCTGTGGAAAGTGGGCTCACCACCTGGTAGCCAGCCTCCCTGAACGTGAGACGAAGTGCAGATAACTGGAAAAGCCTGGCTTCCTTTCCCTTTACTCTTCCCAGCACACCCAGTTCTGCCACTCTGGGCCACACGCGTAGGTGCATCTCCCGGTAAGAGGCTGCGTGGAGGCTCTGCCCCCCCTGCCAACACGTCCTCCCTCCCCAGACGTCTCACGGAACATGGACTGGCATCTCCTCCGATCCTAGCCACGCTTCTCTGAGGTCCCCCCGTGTTTGGCTTCTACTCCCACTCAAGGGCAGAACCCCAAAGCAAAGACACACCTCGGAGCCGCTCCCGAGCACCGCACAGGGGTTCACCCCTGGGCCCTCGCGTCATTTCTAACTAACGCAACCTGCAGCCACATTGGAGCTTTCAGTCAGACACATCCCACCCTCCCAGTAAGGAAGGGAACGTGAGATAAAGTTGTGCCCATTCATGATGACGATGCCACGCAGTTTCTGAACAGCGAGCCCCAGGGCCAAGTCTCGATCTTGGGCTTGCCAGCTCCAGAACCTTCCTTTCCTGCTTTCCCTGCAAGAACAGGCCTGCTTCCCTCTCCTCCTCCACGCTGCTTTCTCCAGGGCCTTTCTCTAGTCTCAAGACAACCTGGGCCTTTTTAGAAGCCTCCCTTTGCTCTCCCTTTCCCAGAAGATTTCACTGCTGAACGCAGGAGGGAATCTTGGGGGCCAGCAGGTGACAAGGGAGAGGAAAAGGTGCCGTGACGTCCTCTGCATACATCCTTCCCGAGTGCACTCCCGGGTGCCGGCACTGCTCTCAGCCCCTTGTCTACATGAATTATTGGCACATTCTCCTTACCACAGTCCCATGAGGGGTGACGGCTGTCCTTGCCTCTATGTTTATGAAAACTGAGGCCCACGTAAACAGGCTTGCCCTTGATCCCACAGTTGGGAGATATTATTGTCCAATTTGAACCCAGGCAGTCTAGATCCTGAACTCATGTTCTTTCCTGAGAGAGACCAACTTCCAGAAGCTTCTGACGTCCCAGCTGCCCTTGTCACTGGGTCCTGGCTCTCTCACTAGGGGTACTCTGGGGGTCTGCAGCTCCCCTTGCCCTCCTAAGGACGTATCTCAGCAAAGCCCTCCTTCCAATCCAGTGTCTTCGAAGGTCGTGCCAAGCCCCTCTGCCCCTACTGTCCCTGCTGTCCTCCTGGCCGAGCCTGGTTGGGGCCCAGAGTCCTGTCTACAGACAAGGCGGAGCCCGCAGGCCGGCGGGGCAGGGACTCCGTAACTCAGGGCTGGATGAAGGTGACAGAGGTGTGTGCTGAGAAACGGAGTTCGCCCCAGGAAAGCAAACTTAGTGTAGTTGTCGCATATCAGAGCCCTCAGGAACTCCTGGGCCCTGAATTCTTTCTGTGGGCCTCCCGGTCTAAGGATATAAACCAGAATCCACAAAATTGTCACTTGCTCACTTCAGGGCCCTCAGTGCCTGGGCCCCCTGTTCTGAGAGCCATCCTTCCTTCTTCTGACTCAGCCACCCCTCCCAATGGAGGGAAAATATTCCCTTGGAGATTAATCTCCACAATGTAGGGGCATGAGAAAAAAGGACCGTTTACACTTGTCTAGGACTCCCCTAGGAAAGGGCTCCCAGCCTCTTAAAATTTGGATTCAAGCTGCTATCATTTCCATATGCTCATGTTGGAACACACAAAGGTGGACATGATTGAAATTTGCATTTAAATGGAAGTGGTTAAAGGTAAAGGCCCAATGTTTAGAGAAATGAGAGTATCCATTTTTCTAAGAGGGAGGCCGAGTGTTATTGTATACCATTAAGGTGTCACTGAGCCGAAATATGTTTAGAAATATTAGACATTGCTACTGCTTGCAGAGTGACGACTGGCATTTGGAAATGACTCCACACTATGAATGAATCTAAGTGAACCCTGCATCAAGCACAATTGCTTATAATGTTGCCTGCCACCGTTACCTAATTCCAGCCCTGCTCGCTAAACAGAGCAAGTTCGATCAGACAGCGTCCTGCTACTTTTCAATCGTAATGAGTGTCAGAACTGGTTCATCAGCACACGACTTGGCAACACAGGCCACCTTTTGACAGACCCTAAAATGTTTGGCTGATATCTTACCGAAAATGCCACATGGATTTAATCTACATTATACGAACAGCTACTGGGTCATTATAACAAACCAAAAGGAAATAGAGCTTAAGGATGTCGACAGTGTTGCCCTTACAGTTGGGAGAAGCATTTCCGCCATGCTGCGGTAAGAAGTCACCCCCAACAGACACTCATCACTAACAGTACCTATTGGTGATATGTGTCGCGGATCCGATGGCGTTCTGTTCCTTACTCCTCATTCTAAGCCTCAGGCTGATGGGACAGCTGCCATGTTGACCCTTCCTGTCAACTAAGCAGGAGACTAGAGAGAACGGAAGGATCTTGTTGTGCCAATAGATGCTTTGCCTGGAAGTGACTCATATTTCCTCAGCTCACAGCTGACTGGCCAAAACTAGTGCATAGTTTGCAAAACAGACTTACCTCTTACCTGGAAGGTAGAGCCTCAGCAATATCTGGTGAGCAGCAAAAACCTCCCTGTCAATGCTGTCAGCTGAGGAGCAGCTGGGAGGTTGCCTATGAGGGAGCCCGTGTTTGGAAGCAACAACACAAGTTACCTAGAAAGTTATTCTTGGGGAATGTCTTACTCCATGTAGGCTGCTATGACTGAATACCAGAGACATGGTGGCTTATATCCAACATAAATTTATTTCTTGCAGTCCTGGAGGCTGGGAAGTCCAAGATCAAGGCACTGGCAGATTTGGTGTCTGGTGAGGGACTGTTTCCTTGTTCATAGATGGACATCCTCTCCATGTGTCTTCACATGGTGGAGTGAACAAATAGGCTCTCTGTGCTGTCTTTCATAAACGGCACTAATCCCACTTTTGAAGGCTCTGCCGTCATGATCTAATCACTTCCCAAATGACCCATCTCCAAATGCCCTCATATCAGGGGTTAGAATTTCAGCATATGTATTTCGGGGGCCATGCAAACATTCAGTTTATAGCAAGGAGGAAGGGCTGAGGTGGAGAAATCAAAACAGAGCCAAAAAAAGAACCAAAAAAGAAATTGAGTCCATGTCAACTTGGAAGTATTGCAAAGAGAAATATTAGAGGCTAGAAACAAGTTCCATAAATGAGACAATTGTAAAACCAAGGGAGAGATGGATAAATAGCTGACATTGGAACACCTGGAATCCTAAATCTGCAAAACTCCTACCGGTAGAGTTTCCACATTACAAAGAGTCTGTGATCCTTGCTGAGTCAGAGATAGCCCCTTAAAGGAGTCAATTTGAGCCAGACAGCAGTCTAGAAGACCATGCTATTAGGTGTGGCGGTTGTGATTTTAAGAGATATTAATTAGTTAAAACATCTAAACATAACATAAAATAAAACATAACAATGATTACAACCAGAGTCCATGCAACGTGGGTGCTTGGTCTGTCTTCTGGGTATCATCCAGCTGTTTGTAAAGTGAATAATTATTGATTCATTTATTCAACAAATAGTTTTCATGACCTCTGTTAAACAGAGCTTAGAACAATGGTAATACATACTAGGTGTTTCATAAATGTTGAAGGACGTAATGAGTGACTCCCTAGTCTGAGCCAAAGGCTGTGCTATATGCAGGGGAAGGAATGAAGCTGACATCAAACACCCTTCCAGCCTTGCCATAGCTTGTGCATAGACCCACATCACAGTGAAGGAAGTTATGATGGGACCAACGCTGACCTGTGACACGGTGATGGTCCACTCTGCTTACCGTATGCTGGATATTCTTTGAACTGCCTTACCCATGTTAATGTATTTAATCCTCAAAATAGCCATGCAGATGAGAATGAGATATATACCCACCATATAGATGGAGAAACTGAGGCCCAGTCTACCTAATTACTTTGCCAAGGTCACAGAGGCAGCAAGAGGAAATGCCAGGATTTAAACCACGGTGTCTGGCTGTGGTCTATGACTGTAAAGAGAACATTCTAGAGGTTCAGAGGAGGAAGCTGCTATTTCTACAGAGTAAGAAATTATGCATTACCTGGGAAAATAGCTCATCAGAGATACTGTTTAACCTGGGCCTGGAAGGATGAGTAGGATGCATCTGTAGGGAAAGGGCAGTCCAGGGAGATGGCACAAGGCGAGCTGGGAATGATATCCTTTTCTACCAGACTGTGAGTCCTTAAGGGCAAGAACCATCTCTGTGCATCTGAGTCCCTGTTCCCACTAGAGTCCATGATTAACACATGATAGTAGTTTAGTGAATCTAAGATACCATCAATTATAAGATGAAATAATGCCTTATGTGCCACCAAGAAAAAAGTAAGGAAAAAAAAAGAACATTGATGATAAAACTACGGCATAATGTTTTCTTAATCCTTAGAAGTACTATTTTATACTCATAGGAAGAAATCCTTTAGATTTCAGTAGACATGGATTTACATCATATATCCCTCTTGTGATAAAAAGGGAAGTATGGTCATGGCAGTCTTAACGTTTCTTCACAGATAGCAACTTTCCTAAATGGCTTTTTCAGTTCGAGTCCGTGTTTTCTCCATACAGTGTGATTTTCCCTGCCACCAAGAGTGATGGTGATGCAGCACTTCTTAAAGGAATCTGCAAAGGAATTAAAGCTATTGATGCTGGACGATTAAGTTGGCTTTGCAATTAGGAAGAGTGGGCCTATTTTTGACTTCTGTTTGGGAATGTCGCCACACCCAGCTGGTTCACCGCTCGTCACAGCAGTTTGAGTCCTAGGGTTGAAAAAGATTCTGTGCCATTATCTCCCGGTTACCATCATTCCTGTGACTCTACAGGCTGCGTGGGGATCCTTCCATGTGTGCACACATGCGGGCTGCGGCCCCCATGTCGTGACTGTCCCTTGGCATAGGGTGACGGGAACGTGCCCTGCAAGCACACCATTGATCTCAAGGAGCATCCCAATTTCAGAGATGCTAAAGCATGCTTCTTAAACTGCTTGAAAGGCAGAAGTAAGAACTGATAAATCTCTGTTGCATAAATAGATGAATGGCGTTTGAAAGAACCTGAATACCATTAAAAAAAAAAGAAGGTTTGAACTTTATCCTGCAGATCACAGGGAGATCGCTGTGGAATGAGAGCGCTTGGAGTATACGATGGTAGGATCTGATCTTGCTTTTAAAATCAAGAACCACTAGAAAGAAAAGGAAATCCTCAAAACTTAAGAATTCCATTGCCTAAAATGATTAGAGATGTTCACATGAAATGAGATGGAGTTTAGCTGAGCTGACACCACGGGTCTTTCCCCAGGTGAGAGACACCTGTGGGACTGGCTGCACACCCAGAGCGCTGGCGGGGCTGATTTGCATGCTGTCCCCCTTGGAGGCAGGGGTCAGGTGAGAGTTCCCCTCGAGGTCCCTTCGAGCCCGTCGGTTCTGCATTCTGTAAGCAGTGCTGATGTTGCTCGTGTTTCCAGACCCAATGGAGCTGAGACCACATGAAGACTGCAGGGGCCGTCTAAAAATTCTCAGGTATTTTTCAAGGCTGTTTACAATAGCATAAGCTTCCTGTTTGTGTTTATCAATGGAGTGAGCACAGCCTTCTTTGCCAAATCCTGATACAAAAAACGATTTCAGAGGAATAAAAGTCAGAATGAGTTGATTGAGAAGCAACGGGTATAATGTAGCTCCACATACAACTGGGTTTGAGAAGACTTAGGACAATTTAGGATCTGATTAATGGTAGTGTTAGCCCATATGTATTGGGCACTAGTTATAAACCAAAGTTCATTTACTCCTCAGTCTCATCCTGCGAAATAGGCACATTGACTTTTCCGTCTCCCACATGAGGAAACTGAGGCATGGAGAGCGTAGGAGGCTTGTTCCTGGGGCTGGCAGGGGATGAAGGCTCGACACGAGCTCAGACTCTTGGACGCCAGGGTCCCGGATCTGCACTTCCACACAGCACTTCGCCAACTTCCGGCTCTGCCCCACGTGCCCTGGTGGCTTCTGCATCTGCTACTCATCAGCTCTGTGCCCTCTGGCAAGGTAGTCAACGTCCTTGGGCCTCAGTTTCCTCATTTGCAGGGTGGCGGTAGAAATAGTATCTACCTCACTCCAGTGATGTGGGGGTTAAAGAGTTGGAAAGGCGTATGCAACAGTGCCCTACCTGGAGTAAGTACTCGATAAAAGTTAGCTCAGTAAGATAATTTACTACCTACATTATTATTAGCTAATCACTGTCCCTACCTAACAAATGGGGCCTCTCTTCGCCCGTGCAGATGAATTGTCTCAAGAGGACTAGATGTTGCTTCTTGGAATTCCAATAGTTAAAGTGTGCTCACAATTCAGACCTGGTATCATCTAAATCTCTTCTTCAACAATGAAGCTGACTGCCTTACGGACGTGGTGAGGGATGTCACCCCTGATCAGTGGTTGGCAAACTATCGCCAAAAGGCCTAATCTGGCCACTGTCTATTTTTGTACGGTATGTGAATTAAGAGAGATTTTTACGTGTTTTGATGATTGAAAAAAATAATATTTTATAACACGTAAAATATACATGAACTTCAAATCTCAATGTCCGTAAAGTTTCACTGGAACACGGGCATGCCCACTGGTTTGCCTATTGTCTCTGGCTGCTTCCCCACCGCAGCAGCAGCTGAGCACTCGTAACGGAGATCGTCTGCCTACGACGCCTGAAATATTTATCCAGCCCTGCACAGGGAGAGTTTAATCACCTTTGCCTTGGTCATCTGCAGCAAAGCTAGAACAGAGCCACACCTCCTCCCTCCATTTCAGAACACGATCCTTCTTCTTCTCCCTTCCTTGTCCCCCAAGGTTCACACAGCACAGCTCTGTGGACACAGAAAGTTCTCATTAGGGCTTCCTTGTCGGTTGACTTAAAACCCACATTTTACACTTGCCTTAGTTTTACTTCAGAACCTAGTTTATATCCCTTCAAATGTAATTGTATTTATTGATTGGTTAATTGATCGATTGCTTGATGCCTGATTTAGTCTACGATTTAGCATGGGACCCTAGGTCTCATTCACTGGGTTCTACCTACCTATTTCAATAAAAGTTACCCACATGGGTAACAATCTGTAAATCTGAATACTGGCATCTTTTCACCGGCTTTGTTGAGATACACTCAATTCTGAACCCAGTGTCTCAAAAGGATTTTAATGACAAGATATTCAGATAATTTCTAACTCTTTTTCCTGGGATCCCGTTACCCCTTGATTTCTTAAGTATTGGTGGGTTTGCAAATATTCAAATGAGGTTCAGTGAAGAAAAAGACCCTTTGAGAAAGAATTCACCAGGGTGATGCATCCATTGCCCTTCACACCTTTGTAAATTTCACATCTCTTTCAAAACAGTGTTCATGCCATTTCTCCCCCACATGAAAAGTAACCCATATCACATGTAGAACATGCCCATTAAAGATTTCTTTAACGTCCACCTACTGAATGATGTTTTTTTTTTTACTTGGAAAGACTTCAACGGGTTGCACTGCCGGGGACCAAAAATAAGATTTTAATTGAAATACAGATAAGATAGGAGCCTTTAATTTACCTTCTCCCTAAGCAACAGGACTTTCCTGGCTGCATCTGATAGATGGCTTTCCCCCTCCTCTTTCTTTTACAGCCTGGGCTAAAGCAAAATTATCTTATCTTCAGATGAAATATTTTAGGGATTTGGGGATTTTGTGTGCCTCAGGACAAAGGACAGTGTTTGTGAAAAGATCACTGTCCTCTTTTGGAGGCAAATTCCATCCTTATTGAAATTCTGATGTTAGAAAAAGTCTGCCATCTCATTACCATCCTGCATGCCACACATTTTCTGTGCTCTTATAGACGGGCACGAGAATATTAGGGACAAGAGAGAGAAAGAACACAAGGAGATTTCCCCTGCAATCATGTCAGATGAGACATTTTCCTCCACCAACAAAAGAGTTTGTATAAAATGTGATGCCATAAAAGTGAATTATGTTATTCTTACTGGGGGCTCCAAGGGACAATGCATTCTGGACCGTAAGATCATTGTCATCACTTTCAGAGTAAATAACACAGATTCTTCTTCTCAGCCTCCTGCCCATGTGCACGCCAGGGCTCTCCCTCCTCCAGCCAGCCCAGAGCTACCACCCTGAGGTCTGACTGAATGACAGGGACAGATAGAGAAAGGCACATAAACCACACGACACAGACTTCCAAGGCCAAAGATAATTGAATCACCTGGTTGTCTGCAGTGATGAATACAAGTCTAGAGACAGGATGCATAGTCTGTTTTTACTGCATCTCTGGCTGCATTTCCAGCTTTTCGTTTCCATGCTGGCACCAAATGGCTACAACTCCACTGTGTCGCCCATTTCCGGCCCATAACGATCTCTCAAGCACCACTTGAAATGCAGCTTAGAAATCGCCCTTGCATTTCCCAGAGACTGGGTGATAGTGCATCACTTCCACGTGTCAAAATTTTACAAAGTGCTTCATTTTATGATTGCATGAGTGATGCAGACTTTATTAGTTCTAAATTAGGTTGGAAGGCAAATACTATCTGTCAATAATCTGTGTACTTGTTTTTCTCTTTTGTCCTCAGTGGTCAGATGATTCCCCCTATTGTTATTTGGCAGTTCCAACTTTCACTTCTCTGACTACCTTGTGGACAACACACAAAGGATCACCAGTATCGGGAACATGTTTGACCTTTAATTCAGCAGTGTAGACATCGGGCAGATCAGAAAGCACACGGGAGGAATCGTGGTGTATTGGAACATGGGCAAGAGTTAGTGTCAGAGCCCAGCTGGAGGTGAGCCCCAGCTCACAGGAAGGTGCTAAATCTCCCCAGTCCCTCACTTCCATGATGGCAGACGTAAAGCTCATCTGAGGCATTGCAGTGGTGTGGAACTGACTTAATGCTTGCAGAAACACCTGGCATAGATGCTGAACGAGCCACCCACCAAACACGAACTCGCTACTCTTTCCTGTTTTCCGCGGCCAGCTTCACTGAGCCAAAAATTACACCATTTCACTGGCATCCTCTTTGGCCTGTTTACTCTCTCCTAGGAAAGTTGGGGGATTGGCAGGTCCCTAAGCTGTAAACTCTGCGAAAGCAAGCCCCACCTGCACTCGTTCAGCGTTGAGTGTCCAGCATCAGGCTGGGCCTGGCACGGGATATTGTTTTACTGACAGAATGCAGAGATGTATCTAATGACAAATACTCCCCTAGCCCATCAACTGATGAAACGAAGCAACTCTGTGCAAACAAAACCACACGGCTCGGTGGGGGCAGGGGGACACTAGTCTAGGACACAACATTCAGAACCTTCATCAGTGACACATTAAAAAAAAAATAATAAGACCTAATAGAAAAGGTAACATAGTTCCACTATTGAATGGTTAAGAAATACATAGAAAACTACAATAAATGTGTCCGTTTACCTAGCAAAAGGCCTGCAGCTTACTTGAGGAAGTGGGCTTGGGAAGGGTGGGGGCTTGGGAAGGGCGGAGGCTTGGGAGTTGGTGCAAAGTGCTGGAAGGAGGGTGACCGGAAATGGGAGGAAAGGTTGGGACATTCCTATATGGATCTGTCAGCTGAGTGCAGTTTTCTGTCTGCACCTACTGTTTCTTACGAAGGAAATCACACAAAAGCAAATGCAAAATTTGTGTAATACTTACGTTGTTCCTTAATATAGCAATTACATTGAAACAAACATGCATTTACAAAACTAAAGTTTACAGCAGAATTGCCTATATTTTCAATTATTTGAGGGGCTTTCTTATCCAAAAATGAGCAGGTGGGTCTTGATTTCTCAGAGGGTGGAACCCTGGCCAATGGTCCAGGCAGCTCTGATCTTGACACGAAACAGAGCAGTGTAACACGTGGTGCTGTCTGTCCACGGGTTTCCATGGTGCTGTGGGCACCATGTCACAGGAGAGGTTCATCTGCAAGACAGCTGTAGAAGGAGAATTCTCAGTTGGCCTCAGAAAGTCTCTCCAGAAATAATTTTTTTAATTTATTTAAAAAATAATTTTTAAAATTCTTCATACTGTACTTTAAGTCGTATATGTAGAGGTCAAGAATAACTAGGTGAAACATCAAATATTAAGTCAGTAGAGTGTTCATTGTGTGCACACAATGCTAAATTTCTGGGGTAGGGGTGTATGTGTGTGTGTTGCTGTGTGTCTAGGAGTGTGAGCTATTTCTAAGTGAATTGACCATATTGTGTGGATAAGTACTGGATAAGGTAACACCAGCTGCTAAAACAGGTAAACCCCAACTTTCAGTGATTAAACAGATCTGAGGTTTATTTCTTGCTTAAGTTCAGTCTAAATGTGTGCTCCTGGAGGAAAGGGTGGCTTTCAAATTCTCTATCATCTCGTTCATCAGGACAAAGAGGGAAAGGACGTGGAAGATTACACGAGAAGACACATGACAATGCCTGAATGCCATGGGCCTGGGTAACGCGGCCGGCTGTGTGCTCAGGAAGCAGGAGGGACAGATTTAGTGGCCTTTTGTAACTTCTGCCTCAGCACACCTCACATTTTCCATATCTGTCCACCAATGTCAACATGTTGAAGTGAAGTTAACTCGTTCTAGGAAGGGGAGAGATAAAGCTAGTATTTATTAAGCACTTGCTATATGCCTGACTCTAAGCTGCACACATTGTCTCATGTCATAATTGCAACCATGCTGCCAGTTGGATATCATTCTTCCCGTCTATAGATGGGAAATTGGGGTCAGAGAGAAGAGGCAATTTGGACAAGATCACACAGTTAGTACCTGTTGGGGATAGGACCTGAACTGCAATCAGGAGATGCCCAGTCTGCTTTCTTGCGCTGTGGCCCTTTGGAAGCAGACAACTATTAACTTTGCACTGAGGGTGGAAATGAGGTCTTTAATTCTCCAGTCTGGGCACACCTGGGTGTGGCTTCAAAGATGAGGAGGCTCAAGAAGAGAGGGAGCTACCTAGACGTGAGAGGGAACTGGTCCTCAGCTGGTTGTTCAAAGTGCACAGTTCAGACACCAGCTTGTTATCACAGAACAGTGCACAGGCCAAATGCCCTCCTCAGGATTCAGACCCTCTTCAGCCACTCGTAGCCACCTGACCTTAGTAAGCCAGCCAACCTCCCCAAGCTTCCCTTCCGTCAACTACAAAGCAGATCATCTATAAAAAATTGCTCTTCTCGGGAGTGAGCTGAGAGTATGTTAATACAGTGCGTGCAAGTGAATGTGCTTCTAAGCCCTTAGGTGCTATGTAATTATTAGCATCACAGAAAATAGCCATTTGTTTTTCAGGAAAAAAAAAAAAGAACAGAAAATCAGATTCTGGTTGTTTATAGGAAAAATGCTAAAACTTGATCCTGAATACAGAGGGAGAAAAAAGTCTATTTTTCCTCCTGCTGTTTCAATGATAGCTACTAATGTTTTTAAGTCTTTCAGATTGGTCTTAAGAACTCACTTTTCTCAGGTCTCGTTGCAGCTGAAAAGCCCATGGGAGTGATTTCCAGTAATCTAATTTAATAAACTGTAAACTACCTTTTTTTCAGAAGATTAAAAGAAAATTACAAAAAAAAAGTATGACCTTTGACAAAATAATTGTCCCAGTTGTAAAAGAACTAAATGCTGATTAGTAGACACATCAAGGCATTATTGCACAAAATAACAAGATACCTAGAGCCAGAGAACTTATTCTGTAGCTCTGTTTCATTTTATTTATTTAATTTTCTTTCTCTAAATTATAATTCCTTCCTAAGCCATAAAATGTTTGGCTGATGTCTGATGATGCTCATCCATCAGGAAGAACGTTCCAGGAAGAAGGAAGAATGGGGCTTCATTCATCCCTCCCACCAACCCTCTCTTTGTTGTCCTGTTTGGTCAGAGAATGTTCTGGAGTTGGCAAAGGAGAAAGGAACAGCAGAACTTTCCTCCCAGCGGTGGGCTTTCAGAAAGGAGGAGGGGGAGTGAACATTCGGGCAGTGTTTGTTTATCGTGGACCAGGAGGTGATATAACACATCATTGAACTCTCCCAAGGAGGCTGCAGCACAGAGTCCACTACCGGCCTGTGACAATGAAGAGAACATGGCTCAGAGTGGCCAAGACACTGGCGCTGTCAAAGCATTAGGAGGAACCCATGTCAGAGTTCCAGTGCAGGCTCCGTGACATCACAAATCCTTCTTTTCTCTTAATGAGACTGTTGGGTGCCTCGCAGCATGAACCCAACTAAACTTGGACTGTCCTCCTTTTTGTGGAGTATATTAGTCAGGGTTCTCCAGGGAAATAGAAACAACAGAATGTGCATGCATATATATGCGTGTGTGTGTGTGTGTGTGTGTGTGTACATATATATATATAGAGAGAGAGAGAGAGAGAGATTTGTTTTAAGGAATTGGCTCACATGATTGTAGAGGCTCCAAAATCTGCAGGGTGGCCCAGTGGGCTAGGGACCCACAGACAAGCTAGTCCTGTAGTTCAAGTCCAAAGTCCGTCTGCTGGCAGAATTCCTTCGTGCTCAGGGAAGGCCAGTCTTTTGTTCTATTAAGGCCTTCAACTAATTGGAAGAGGCTCACCCACATGATAGGGGATGATCTGCTTTACTCAAAGGGCACCAATATAAATGTTAATCTCATCCAAAACAAAAATTAAAACCCACCACCTTCACAGAAACATCCAGAATAATGTTTGACCAAATATCTGGGCACCTTGACCCTGCCGAGTTGACATGTAAAATCAGCCATCACGTGAGGATTATTCATGATAGGATCCAAGGTGACAAAGAGAAAATCCCGCGAGTTCAGGAGCACTTGTCCTTGCACAGACACTAATTGAAATTTCATGTTCTCTTGTCAAATTGTGGAGGTTGAGGTCCATTGTTCCCAGGAAATGACAAAGACCCAGGTGACAAACAGCACAGAAGAAGTCATGGAACGAAAAAGGTAAAGACAGCTGAATCCCAGATTTCTTAGTCTCAATGTCACATTTTTTATTTGAAATACAGTTACCATGAACTCCACAATAAATGACCATCCATCAATAACATGTTTCCCTTGCTATATGAATTTTATTTCTTTCAACATTTAATTCTTTACTTAGGAGCTATACAAACTGTTGATTTGCTGCCAGCTGGGATCCTTGCATTGTGGCTGTCTTTGCCCAATAATGCTAGCAAACACCTCTCACCGTGGGCCACGTGCCGGGTGGCCTCTTCTCCCTGTGTTCCCACAAGTTACCTGCACAACTGTCACTATTAACCTCCCAATTTGGTATCGCCATCAGCATTTTGCAAATGAGGAAACTGAGGCTCAAAGAGGTGAGATGCATTTTTTAGGAACACATAGTTTATAAATGCCAGCTCCAGGTTTTAAATGCATGTCTGTCTGGGCTGAAGCCCAGGCTTATGACCACTAGGCTAAACTGCCTCTTTTGTAATGTTTTAGAATGTATTTTGCCTTTGGTCTGGTTTCTTCCTGTGTTTATTTAGAAGGTACCTTGCTCTTGGTTTAAGATATTTGTTTATTAAACAATTCACTTTAAAAATAAAGCCACTACATTTTAGGTGCAGGAATCTTCTCTGTCTTGATCTGGGTGTTGGCCACATAATTGTGCACATATATAAAAATTCATCAACCTATGTGCTGAAGGTTAATGAGTTTTATGGAGGTGTATCCTACATGAATAAAATAATTAAAAACTACAAAAATGGAAATTAAAAAAAATAAGAAACCGAAAGGCGAAACAAAGCAAAAGAACAAAGCAATAAAATCAGCATCACAGGATCTTAGCATGTCTGCGTGGAAGGAGAACCACAGAAAGGCTTTTTCTTTGCTCTGACACTTGTGTCACATGGCACTATCCTGTGGGCTTTCTAGTCATCTCTCCAGACCATGAGCTCATCAAAGCAGAGCCTGGCACACTTTGTCCCTCCATATAAGCTGGTGGGGTGAGTGAAAGAATTTTCCTGCCCTGATACATTTCATTTGCACAGGTTATTCTGGTATGAGTCAAAAAACCTCATCGTGTTTACCAGCGGGCCCTTGGCAAAGACGTTTATTGCACACCTTAAATTTGCCAGGTTATCTCTTCTCTTACTGTTGAGCTCTCACCTTAATCTTCCTGATCATCTCCTTCTTACCCCGTTAAGTGCCCACTCACCTAAAACACACTGGGTAATGATGTTTATTACGCAACAATGAAAATATTGTTATTTATGGTTACAATCAGGATATCATCAAATATGAATGCTCACATTCTGCGAGGGCCTTTCAACTGATTGTTTATGTAAATGAAAGCGTTCACTTATCATCACATCCATTTTGGGAAGAAGCAATCATCGCCCGGGCGGGTTGCTTCTGCCTATAATATCTTTTTAATATTCAGTACACTGGAAACCAATCTGCAATGAAAGAAAAAAAATATTAACAAATTTAAAGTTAAATTTAAATCTATAGCAAAACATCGAGTTGGCGTGCCCTGCAACGAATAGCGTAGGCAAAAGGAAGCTCGGTTGCAACTCCTCTTTCCCGGGGCCCTCAGAACGGGCCTCCAACCTGCATGCAGTGTGCAGCGGAGATATGGCCTCTGCATCCCATTTGCTCTAACTCGGCAACAAGGGCAAGGCCACCAACTAGCAGATGTCATTGCCCAGCCTTGCAATTGGCCATCTAGATGATCTCAAGCATGTCACATTTACATGCAAGTCTCAGTTATCTGTGAATGGAAACGTATATAGATTCTAAGTTACAACTCAGAATGTGTCCAGAAAAACCATCTCCACACATAGAGCCCATTATACTGTTAGGAAAGGGTGGGGGGAGGAATGTTCTGGCTTTGACACTTGTGGCAATTAATACTGAGACTCTACATTATAATAAAAAGGGAAATGGAGCCCATTGTACTATTCTCTAAGAAGCTACACGCTGTTTTGGCAAAGAACCAGATAGTGAATGGTTGTAACTTTGTGGGCCACTTAGTGTCTGCACACCAAGCATGTCTGTGTAGCAATAAAACTTTATTTGCAAAAGAGATTTGGTCTGCGGACCATAGTTTGCTGGTCATTGGTCTAAAGCATCTTGAAGCATGATCCACAGACCTTTAGCTATAGAAAAAAAATTCTTTGCAAAAAAAAAAGATTCTCTGGACAAATAAGTTGGGAAATACTGCACACCTGTTCCTCTAGGACATTCATTGGGCACATTAGCCTTGTAAATGTACTGGGAAATCCTGCTGCAAAGAAACTGTTGAAACCAGAATTTTCCCAAACATTTGACCTTCCTTTGCACATAACCCCCGTGCCTGCCCAGAGGGCTCTTGCTCTGCTGCCCTGAGCGCGGGTTTGTCAGCAGGCCCTGGGATGCTGGAGGGAAAAGGAATCTTTACTCCACTTTGCTAACCCTCTATGAGCCATCTTACAGGGGTAGCATTGGGTCTGGGGAGACTAATAGATCCAGCAGGTAAGGCAGTGAGCTCCGTGATCAGTTGGTTGAGATACTTGTCTTAACGGGCTGAAGACTGACCAAGAAGCAGCCTTGCAACATGAAGGAGGGGGTCACTCTGAGAATGAATACAGAGGCCCGAGGCTTGGTCTTCATTTTGTCATTAATTAGCTCTGTGGTTCTGGGAAGTTGCTTCACCTTTCTCAGGTTCATCTGCAGAATCGCTTTCCTCGGCTGAAACAAAAGGGAGAGATTCGTTTAGAAAATCCCTGAGGGCCTTGTTGTTTTGTTGTTACTGTTCCAACTGTAGGATTCATTTCTTCTCTTTTTAAGGGGAGATAGAACGTGGAGGCAAATTCTCAGGACGAGGAAGCACGTGGAAAGGAGGATTCACACTTATTTCACCATGCACTTCGACTTCTGATGTTGCAAAAGCAAAGTTGGCCAGATTTTACTTCTGAATTCTGAACCACAGTGAGCAAGCCCCAGGAGAAAGACAAATGCTACGGCAGCACATCCGCCCAAGGACCTCTCGGCAGACTTGCAACCAGATTCAGAAGTCCCCGCCTGAACCCCAGTTCTGTGTGCGTTCCTCGTGGGGCCTTGCGCATATCATCCACTTTTCTTCTCTAGGCTTTAGTTCCCCAGTGTATCATCAGAGCATGTGAGGTTCAAATGGTACTTTCTAAACTGTTGTAATAGGCAAAGAATAGTCTCATTACTATTGTTACTACTGCCCTCACCGTGGCTACACAAAGTATGAAAAGCGAAAGAAAATGACATGGCGAATATTCTTAATAAACACTTAACACAGCTGGCAAAGCCACTGGCGAATCAGGACCCACATCATAGCACGGCCAGTGTCCTGCAGCCTGCTCCCCTGCGAAACAGGAAAGCGGCAAAGCCCTCGGAACTCAGAGACATTATGAGAGAATGATTTGTAATGTCTCAAATACTGTTAAATGTGTTGACACGTCATATTTAGGGTACTAATACGATTAAGCTACTATCAGGACATGTCTCCTGCAGGGACAGGCAGAAAACCTGGATTTCTGCAGGACAGGCCTGGTAGACAGAGCAGGGCAGTCTATCCAAAAGTCTCGAATCCAAAGGTTTGCATGGATTTTTTTTAAACATGATTTTTTTTTTTGAAAATTTATACAACTGAATTTCCTTTCAAATGAGGACAGAATGGTTCCTTCATTTTACCTAGACCCGGGCTTCATAAATACCATCTCTGCACAGTATGTTACGTACATCATTTATTCAGCAGATATCGTAATATATGCAGGGCTGCTCTAAGGGAGAGAAATTTCAATATTAGATAAAAATAGTGAGATGGCGACGGTAACTGTGTTTGTCTGGTACACAGAGTAAATAGGATTGTTAGCGATTGCTAAAGGCTTCGGGAGAAGATAGGGAAACAAAGATAGCTCGTGCCAGATTCTGAGCCAAGCAGTCGCAGAGGTTCAAGGAAGCTTGATTACCTTCTGCCACCGCGTACTTCTAAGCAGGCCCAGAGATGAGTTCCTCCTTTCTCCCGTTTTCTCATAAGAATAGCTGAATGTTATCCTAATTAGAAATCTGCTCAGATTTGGAAACAGGCTGACATTGTCTTCTCCCCCACCCCTCCATCGTCTCCACTTCTCTCTCTCTCTCTCTCCTCCCCCCTCCCCCACACACACCCCGCATACACGTTCGTGATAATGGTCACTATCACAAAGAGTCAGAGGTCTTGTCGGGGCCCCTGTCACCAGGCTGGCTTGGTTGTGGCTTTCAGCTTCTCTGAACATGAATTCTTCAATCTGCGTCGGAAGGGATTGGACTGAAAAGTCTCTCCCAGTCTTCTCGCTCACGCCCTCTACATCTGTGAGCTGGCCTGCACCAAACACTACCAGTGCCCAGGCCTAATTCTGTCCCTTACATAGATTAACTCATTTAGTCCTTACCACACCCTGGGAGATAAGTAGTATTCATCTCTCCATTTCGATGAGGAATGTCTGCATTTGACAGATGAGGAAACAGATGAGGCAAAGAGAATTTAAGTAATTGGCCCAAGGTCACATCCAGGAAGTGGCTGAGCAGAATTCTAGCCCAGGCCACCTGGTTCCAGAGTGCAAAGCAGAGAGCCCAGCACAGAGCCAGCCTCAGAGGCTCAGGGCTGCCATGAAGCCACCTCGTTCAGACACTCCAAAGCAGTGGCTTCTGTCTGTTGAGTCAGGTACACATGAGTACCAGTTAATACACACTGTTGGCACCGTGCAGAACTGAGGACTGGAGAAGTGACCTACTGTGCCATCAGAAGACCTATGACTCAGCTAGAAAGACTGGCCAAGGGGAGCAAGAGCCGCCATTTAAGTGAAGAAGTCAGAGCAGGAGTGGAGGCCCTGCAGATCCCAGACAGAGGGGACACGGCCCAGGGCTGACGAGGTCGGGGCTCCTGGTGAAAGACACATTTGCAACAGAGTGTGGAGGGTGGGGCAGGTGTGGAAATGTGCAGAGGCAGGCCAGGCAGAGCGAACAGCAGAGGCAGAGACGCAAGGGCAGGAAGGCTGGAGGTGGTGGGCCTCACGACAGTGGGGCTGAGCTTGGGCCTATTCCCACAAGGACAGGGAGGCAAGAAGGCAGTAAAAGCAGACTGGACCTCGTTTTCTCGTGCTGTTTTGTTTTTAATAAAGCTGAATGCCAGTGAAGTGATTGCAGGGGCTTTGGAAAGTCTGAGTTTTTACATAAGGGTTCTTAGGCAACCATGTAGACACTGGGCAAGGTTGCCGCAGAACCTGTAATTCCCGCACTTCCCAAACCCTACAAAGAGCCTATAGGATGGCAGACTATGCATTGCTTTATTATCTTCTGCATGTGGACACCTGGATTCAGATCTAAGGATGCGGCATCTAAGTTACTACAATGAACCCACCTCCTATTCAGTCTTCTCATCTTTTCTTCTGCAGCTCCGGAAAAGACGCTCATAGGTACATAGACTGCATGTGTCACCATTCTGTTTCTTTTCCTTTCGCTCCTTCATGTGGGACCCAGACCTGCTACACGGGAGGAGCCCAGAGAATGTTTCCTACACTTGTAGGAAGCTTCAAGTTCAGTTTCATCATCTGTGAAATGAGATCGTGAGGATAACTCAAAAACTGATTGAAAAAGTTGAATTATCCATGGCTTAAAAATTGCAGAAGATGAGGTAGGTGCCCACAAACACTAGTTTGAACTTAAATTTGGGTCTTCTAAAGGAGGAAGGGAAGGAATGCTGCAAAGTGCTGAGGGGTAGAAAGGGAAACTGAGACTGGCAAGGTCAGATGGCTTGTTCAATGTCACGTGGCTCATTCCCAGTCTTCTGATTCCAAATCCAGTACTTGTAGTTCAGCCTCTGGATGGCTTGGAAAGGCCAACGCGACTAGGTCCTCCATTTCGCCTTCCTTCCTTCTCGTTTCTTAGTCCTGTCTTCTGCCTCTTCCCCTGTCCATGCAAGGTATAGAAAGGAGAAACAGAGAAAACCAAGGGACATGCGTGTGGATTTTCCTCGTCCACTTTGCTCTGTGAGCCTAGGAAAGCCTCTTGAACTCTGAGATTTAGTTTCTTCCTGCATGAAAGGAAGATCTTTGTCTAAATTCTCTTAAGATTCTAAATCTTAATGTCTCCCCCCACCCACACCACATTCACCTCGTCCTTTTGTAACTACAATCGGGGAACTCAAAGCAAACAAGCAGACGTCCACCCTTACACACCTGGGATGGCCACGAAAGCCTGGGCTCCTCTTTGAGATTCTCAGGGAGATTTAGGGCCAAATCTTTCAGCTGGGGCAGAGGGGTTCTAGTGGTCTAAGCAGCTGGAGTACATAAAACTCGATTATCATTCTGCTCCCAGTAGACTCTCCGAGCCACACCGGCCTCATCAGACCCCCCTGGGGTGTGCGGTGATTCCGGAGCCTGTCTGCCCTCTAGATAACAGTGAATGCTTCCTCCTGCCAGTCTCGCTCACTAGGCAAGGCAGCCTTCCTGCCACTCCTTTCCAAGAACAAACAGAGCCTGAGAATAGAATTTGCAAATAAGGGAGAGAAAAAGGAGACTTACAGAGAGTGGAAAGAAGGAAAGAAAGGAAGACAGAAGAAAGGGGAGGGAGCAAAGGAGCCGGGGACATGGGGACAGAGCACAAGCAGGTGGGTAAAGAAGGGGGGCAGGGAGCGCACAGAGAGACAGACACGGGAGGGAGACAGGGAGATTAGGAGACAGGGAGATTAGGAGACGGGGACAGCTCACGATGCTACAGGCAGAGCCACCGAGCTTTGTTGTTCTGAATTCCCAGATTTATAATTTCTACTAAATTAAGCTGGAACTTACTGTACATTGACCAGACGAGTCTCCAGACTTTCCTACTCTGTCTTTACCATATCCGGGGGGCGAGCGGTGAATGTTACTTTCAGCCACCGTGAGAAGGATGCGGAGTCCCAGACAAAACAATTTCCCTGATGCTACTTGAGAGTTAAGTCCAGACCCAGGCCCGGCAGACTCCAGAGTCCAGCACTGTCTGCAGGCCTGGGCTGCCCAGCCCCAAATTCAGCCCTTTTCCACCCAGTCTCAGGCACACAGATGAACTCAAAAGCAGGAAAATCCATGAGGACACGTGAGAGAGGACGGTTCTCAGTCTGACCCAGACACACCAATTGCTTGGGGCCGGGCCCCAAATGCCCCCCGATATTTCCTTTTTAGATTACAGGCCAGCAAAGCCACGTCCGCTTGAAAACCACACACGAGCGGGCGAAGTGACGGCAACTCCAGTAGTGAATTCACTTAGGAATCGCATCATTCAGCCACCAGTGTAGGGACAGCCGGAGGGGACAGGCCTTGGAGACGACACGAAATTAAATCAGAACAAACCTCTGCCCTTCAGCTGCTTACCACGTAGTGAAAGACTTAACATATATGCTTAAGTATCTCTAAAAGAAGATTTTTTTAAAAAGTGAGACCGGGAAGCGTGGCAGTCTGCATGTTGTGGCTCACAGAACATGGGCTTCCACCCTAGTCTGGCCTCTTTAACACACTAGCTTTGGGGCCAAATGAACCTTTTAGCTCCTCAGTTTGCTCATCTGTGAAATGGAGCAAATATGTGCCATGGTGCCCAGCTGCTGTGCAGAGTCAAGGCGATCGTCTGTATGATCCGGTGCCCCACAGAGGTGTATGTCCTGGCTTCATTGTAAACAGGGTATAGTTTTTCCAGTTTTGAGTTGCTATTTTCCTATCTGCATTTTTCCCCTTTTCCATTCTTAATAAGGCGAGTAAGAGGGACAGTGAATTGGAAAGAAAAACATGTCAAAATGCCGAGAATTCTGAAAATACATCTCTCCAAATTGTGCAGCTTGGTGTTGGCAAGATGACAAGGGCCCCCACAAGCCGGCGCAAACACAGCACTGCAAAATCACGCAGCTTGCGTGTGCAATATATGTATGTTACATGCCAAGTGCTGAACAAGTGCTTTGAAACAAATGACAAATATGATGCGATGCTCTGAGGATCAGGCCAAGGGACCCTAAGGGTTTCTGAGACTCAGATGTGGACCTGGGGACGATCTGGCTCCCGTCCGCCAGCCAGTGCCAAGTCGGGGACCCCGACACAGAGCCCCCTGTGCCTCACCAGCTCTCTCTGCAGGCTGTGTCCCGCCACACCCCTGAACTCGCACACGCCACCAGCACATGCAACCCCGTTCCCCATGTTAAGTCTACGGGCTGTAGAACATCGGACGGCACAGTTTTCCCCCAATCAACTTCATAAACTTAACTAATAATTTCATTCGCCGCACGACAAATCCACTGGTTCCTGCCGAAAGCGACTTAAATGGAACGGGTCATAAAAATTCCCTTCTATGCCTGTGCTAGATGCCATCGTTAAAAAAGAGAAGGGATGACAAAGTGAAAGGGAAAGCGCTGTGATTCTTTTATGTGAAGATTACATTTAAAAATAACCAACTAACCGTCTGCACTTTTCGGGGGCCTGACGTCTCGAAACGCATTTAGATTGATGCAGGCTGGGGCTGAAGTTCTCGTGCTGAGTAAACAGTCAAGTGTTCTTAATAGGAATTGCAGTTTCTCGACATCTGTTAGGGAAAAGGGAATGGCGAAACAACAATTTAGAGTGAGATTGGTTTTGTTAAATGCATTTAAATTCCAAGATTAGTGGTGTTCTTTCTTTTTCAATTAGCATTTACTTGTAGAAAGGTTACAGATGAAAGGGCTGGGGAAGAGATCGGGTGGATTTTTTCCCTTACCGAGAGGGCACTCCAAAGCATAGTAAAGCTAAAATAGAAAGAGAACATAAGACTTAAAGGAACTTAAAACCGGTGCCAAAGCAAGATTGCAAATCTTGAAGGGAAAGCATTTAAAAAAAAATAAAATAAAAATGAAAATAAAATGAGTCTGGATTTGATGATCCTGTCCTCTGGGCAGAAAAATCATAAATTCCTCTGAGAAAATACAGAGATTTGTATTTTCCAAGCCAGTTACTAAGCAAAATTTGTGTTATTTCTCAAATATATGCCACGGTTCTGTTTGAGTGTGTAAAGAGCTGTAACTAGCTCAATTTTTTTTTTTTTTTGATAGAAACATAAACAGAGACGAAAAATGTAGGGGAATGTTTCACCTGTTTTACTGCCATTAAATAAACCTCATCTGCTACCAAGCTGTTTTGGGTGACATTTGTTAAATAAATACATTTTGTGGGAGACTGGAACACTAAAGCACAGAGACATGCAACCAATGTTCTCAGATAAATTCTGTTTGCTTCCCGGCGCCCTCAACCCTGCCCTGCGGGGAGAGTGGAGTGGTAAATTCAGATTTATATTTTCGCATCAGTATTTGGCTTTCAGACTTACACAGGTACAACAAAAATTGCATGTTATTGTTACCAGAGTTTGTCTTAATTCTCTCTCTCTCTCTCTCTCTCTTTACTCCTTCACTCCGTCTTCCTCTCTCCTCTCCCTTTTCTCCTCCCTCCTTCCACAAAATATCTGTATTCAGGTTTTTTCTTCTTAATTAGGGACAATCCAATAGTTCTTTTACACTTCTATATGGATTCCATTTTTTAACATCTATCTGTGTGTACATCTTGTGCATGTCTGCAACCTTTAAAATAGTGCTCAATCTGCACGATTATTTTAAAACATGTATATTGAGTATTTGCTTAACGTAGAGCCATGGCTGCCTTTTCTAATTTGAAAATTAATAAATTAATTGAAAACTAATGTCTACCAAGACCATTGCCTGAAGCATCTCTGTGGATACTTTAGAAGGCCCCGAGATGGATTACTGTTTCTGACGATTTCCTGTGCATGATCTGGGCGATTTTGCAGGAATCGTAATTAGACAAAATGACAGAGAGGAAGGTTTGAGTGTAGGGTACTGTTACTGCACTGGGGCTGGACAACCAGCTAGAGCCCTTCTCTGTCCCTGGCAAACAGATAGAGAACTAAAAAGGTATACAGTTCTAGAACATTCTGCAGCCAGACTTCGGGCACCAGGATGCAGGGTTCTTCTGGCTTGTCGCTGGCTTCCTCTGAGAAATTTCATATGCTGATTCCTTTCAATTATCTGTCAATTTTCAAAATGCAAATAGAAGCATGCAGTCCTCACTTTGGTGCTCACCAACTGATTTCTTCCAAGCACCCAGACCATAAGTGAATGCAGTTCAATATGTTCTCTTCCTTTTTTTAAGTGGAGTTAATATTACAGAGCAGATTTTGGTCAGCTTCCAGGAACCCAGTGTGTGGAGAGGCAGAATTTTATTTTAGAAGCAGAAGTTGGTTTGAAAAATGTGAACTTAGCCCAACTCTTTCTTTGTTTCATCTTTCTTGCTAGACATATTTTATTTTCCTAAGAAAAAAACAAAAACAAAAACAAAAAAAATTTCTTCATCTACACACACATACAATTTAAGCAAAATTATGATTACTGCTTAGAATGCTTTTAATTATTTTACATGTTTATAACAGAAAAAATGTATAAAGAGAAGGAAAAATGGCCCGTAAGCCCAATACCAGAATATAATCAATAATAAACAATTTGTCATGATTTCTTTTTCATCTTCTATGCATACATATTTTATAAAGTTGAATTCACACTATGCATACAATTTTGTAGTCTGCATTTTGCCTTTATCAATAAGCATTTTCTTATATCACTATAATTTATTTATTAACATGACTTAATATGCATATAGAAAATCTTACCTAATCATTCACCTGTTTGGAATCATTTTGTAGTTTCTCTTTGTGTCTTCACGATTACAGGTAATGCTTAAATAAACCAGTTCATGGAAAATAGATATCTATGTTGGATTAGTTGCTTAGAACAGATTCCTGGAAATAGAATTACTAGGTCAAAGGGTACCAACATATTTAATGTACCCGACATATATTGGCAAATTGCCTTCCGCAAAAATTATACCAATTCACCCTCCTGTAACAAGCATGTAAGAGTGCCTGTTTCACGGTATCTTCCCTGTGTCAAGATTTTTTTTTTAAATCTCTGCAAATTTGAAAGATGAAGAAAATGGCAACTTCTGCCTGGAACAATTTGTTAAAATCTACACTGAGCAATACATTCATTTTGAAAATATTTTAATTCACAAAGAAATATAAAAGCTTTTATTCAGGATGTTTTCTGACCAATAAATGCTAAAAAAAAAAAATATAATGCTTCATCATAGTTAGTAGATTGCTTTGTTAGAAAACCTATTACATTTTGCATGCTGCTAGAGAAGTCTTTCTAGCCCAATAAATATTTCACTAAAACAGCGACAATATTAATTGACTGCACGCAATTTAAGGCAGCTCCCTGTAGATTCTAAACACGATTGAATGAGGGTATCTTTCAGAGTGGAGTCTCCAGGACCTCAGGCTACCGAGCTGGGTGCTGTGCCCAAGGGAAAGGAACAGGGTGCCCTTCCTAGCTGGGCACAGACACTGAGTGCACGGAAGGAAACTGAAGAGGTGTTTGAAACACGGTTTAAAACAGTCTTTTTGATGTAGCCAGAGAGAACACTCCACAGTCAAGAAAGGCAGAGAGGACAGTGTTGAAAGGGGCAGGAAAACCCAGCAACACAAGGAGAAAACCGAGGAGCAACCTCGTCACGCAAAGGACTTGCCACAGAGAACCCAGAGGTTATTGAAAGGCACCTTGGTGCCCCGACAGGCTAAGGTTCAAGAAGCGAAGATTCAGTCAATAAGTGTTGCTTTTGTCTAAATCTATATTCCCTCAGGCGATCGTGTTTTCCAAGTTAATAAAGGCAATCCTATTCTTTGAAGTTCTCTGCTAGACATTCAAGTTTCTCTCTAAGTCTCAGCCTACTGCAAACCCCAAAAGATCTCAAAGTGACTTAATAACTGGAAGTGTGTTTTGAGGGTGAGAGGAAAGATCACCTTTTGAACGTAACATATGAATTAGCACCAAAGTGTCTCCATGTGCACGACCCTTATCACGTAGACGTCATCAGAGGTTGCCAAGTTGCCAGCAGCACTGATGATTCAAAACCCAAAAAGGAAAAAAAAAAAAAGGAAGAAGAAAAAGAGAGAAATCCAAGAACCAACAACTTAAAGAAGCATGCTCCGTCTCCCCAAATCCTCAATTCCCTTAACTGTCAGATGTTTTTAAACTGAGCATACCCTTCTGAGAGGATGGCATTTTTCATTGTAAGAATATTCCTTGTAGTGATCAATTCCCGCTTAATGAAGTGTTCCCTAAATTAAATCTACCCTTTCTGAAAGGTTACTCCCCAAACAAAATGAACAGGAAAATGCCTCTAGTCCATATAAATGTCATCCTGCCCTCCAGTAAATCTGTTTTAATCACTATTTTTAAGGAAGCAGCCCGATTGAATAGGAGAGAAACTCAATTACCCTGTATACCAAGACAACTGTCAGAGGGGGTCGCAAACACTGCCTTTCAGAGGAGCCTTCCTCCGGAGGGATTCAACACACTTTGTTCTACAAATGATTTGTCCTTTTTCCTTTTTTTTTTTTTTTTTTTTTAACCAGAGAACCGCATCCCACTGATGAAAAGAAGAGAAGAAAACTGATATCAATTGAGGATGCACTGTGCCAAGCCTCTTTCACACACATTTTCTCACTAATTCCTTACCCCAAGATTATTAGATAACTCTTTTCTCTTCTTTCTGTAGAAATAACATGGAGTCCCAGAAGGGTAAGCCCACCTTTAAGGGGTACAGCCACAGGGCTGGAAAGGGAAGAGGTAAGATTCGTCCCCAGTTCTGTGCAATTGCAAAGGCATCTCTGCTAATAAACCAGTAGGCCTGGAAGGTAGACTGAACCCAGGACTCAGGTTTGTCGACCCCAAGCCAGCATTGAAAGGTCAAACAAATAGAGGTATAAATTACGATTGCAGAGCATGTTGGTTGGAAAATGACAAACAGCAGGTACCTCTCGATGCTTGTTCTAAACAGGCATGTGCCTTGGATTGGGTTTCTGCAAAGGCATTCATATGCTTTGCAAAGCTAATGTACAGAGGCAGCCTTCAGTGCTTATGTTTTTTGGAATTAAGTTGCATGACTGTGCCTTGCTCCCAGAAATGTGTAAATGTGTAAATTATGCTGAAACAGATTGCCAATGCAAGTCGAAGAAATGAAAAATATGGTGCTCTCTCACGGTAAGGGTACAAGGGTGCAGGGGTGTGGCTTGCCACCTGATGTTAAAAGGAGTCTCCAAACTCTCCATTCTTGGGGTTTCTGGAAAAGGATGATGAGAAAGGGATAGTGACATGAAAAGAAGCTAGATGGCTTTTTCAAGAGCCCAGTTACAGCTAAACACAATCTCTTTTACTGGCACAAAAGAGATTATGTAAATTATGCATGTTACATAAGTCCTGTTTCCAAGTCACATTTAACTTCCCCAATTCACCATATCCTAATAGAAATGCCACAGCCACATGCCAAATCTTGAACCCACAGATGCTCAAGAATAAAAAGATAGGAAAATGTCCCCACCATACACTCTATTATACTGTCACTACTCCGTAACTCTAGTGGGGTACGTGGCTCTGTGTGTGTGTGTGCGTACACACCCCGGACACAGGTTTGTGTCTTCCTGTTACTCATTTTAATGGTACTTCTGTTTATTATGGGGAGGAGACCAATTACATCTACGAAAATGCCAAAGAGACATAGACAGCCCCTTTTTTCAACGAAATGAAAGGAAACAGACTCCAGTATTCATAGGTTGAGAGGGAAGAGAGAATGCCAATCATTTTTTTAGCCTAAGACTCTCTTGTGAAATGAAGAAATGATATGAAAATCGTACTGGGTCAGTAATGACTCACTGTATTGAGTCATCGGGGCCAAAACACGGTCTGTAATTAATGAATAAACTGCTGAAAGATACTTAGGGTCGAGTCCACCCATTCTGCAGGTGAAAAAACTAAAAATGCCTGGTAACTTCCTCAGATCACACAGCAAGAGTCTGTTGGAATACAACCTACATCCCCTACTAACTCCTTGTCCTATGTTCTCAACACAGGCCATTATCTGGAGACTGAACAAAATAATTTTGCAAGTTGAGCCAGAATATATTTCTTCTGCTTCCAAAAAATGCTTCAAGAATGAGATAAGACTCTGGTTTTAAATTAAACGGGATAACGAACATTGCGAATCTTTCCTAAAGGTCACAAGTTGCACAATGAAAAGGAAGAAATTTAGATACCACATTAAGGTCCTTGCAACTTAGTCAAGAGGCAGAAACATGTTTCTGTAGAAACTCATGGACACACACAGACTGATTTAATTGGGAGGGAGATCTGAGATAGAAATGCTAAAAATAGTGATGTCTAATTGCGGACAAAGGTTTTCGTTGACGTTGGGGAGCCTTCCAGATTCACAATTTTTGTTCTCGTGTTTCTCCCTCCTTCTTTTCCTATTGTTCCCTCTCCTTTCTTTTTATCTGCTATGATGAGAAAGAGACGAGATGCTGGAAGTGACAGCTCTGAATTGGCAGTGCCCCGAAGATTTTTTTTTTTCCTGTAGTCTTAATAGGGAACACTGTCTCTGTTATAAAGTATAATAACGGATTCAAAAAATTAACCAATGCTTCTGGTTAAATTCACAGAATAATCAGGCTCTACAAAAAAGGAGGAACAAATTTGTTTGCACTGACTACTCTGGGCTTTGCAGGGGGTCAGTGATTTGAATACAGATGTGCCGTTTATTTCTCAAAGACGCCATGTGAAGCAAGACCTGGTATCACAGTTTTTGTATATTAGAAAACAGCATTGCCTTGTTTATACACAGGATTCCTGGGTTTGCGAAAGAATCCTACCACCAAGCTAGAGAGGCCCCAGATTAGTTAGACCTAGGGCATCTAAGCAACCCGGATCACTCTCTGGCACCATCTTCCCCTTTCTTAGCTAGCGATTCATGCTTTAAGGCACTGGGACTTATGTGAAAACCTTGAAAGAGTCCCCAAGTAGATTTAGAAGTTACCATCACTTCTAAATAAATACGATTATTATATGAAAATAATTTGTCTCACATTTGTTTAGCAGCTCTTTTGTAAGTCTCTTGAGATTAAAGAGTATACTCTCTTATTTTCATTTCTTTTTTTAAATTTTTACGTTCTTATCACTCAGCACTTTGCCTGTCACTTAATAGACATTTAACAAATACTATGTTAAAAAATAATAATAAAGTCAAAAATCAATCAAATAGAAAAATACTAGTTTTTATAGCACTCAAGTGTTTTGGGCCTCTGATCCTTTAGAACAGTTCTCTGCTATGTTAAATGATTTTTGTGTCTGCAAACCCTAAATGTGGTTTAGTTCATTCAGCCTTTCAATTTAAATATCTAAATTAAATCTCAAGGGACTATTATGAAAATTAATATATTTACTGAGAAGAATGTCCCTTAAATTCTCTTAGTACTTGATTTTGATTGAAGGTAAGTAACTGTAAATAACTTCTGGAAATGATTTTTTAAAGCATTGGAGCACATAGTGTCAGATGTCATCCTGGACATTTTCCTATAGACCATTTAATCATCCCCAGCTATGCACGCAATGTCACCCTCATTCTACCTCCTGACATCTCACTCCAGAATGAAGGGCCACATCCAAGGTCACTCGGATTGTGGTGGAACTGAAATTTGAATCCATGAGTGTCATTCATGGCGACCGCATGTAAATATAAAAATGAAATATTCTTTTAAAAATAACTCAAGATTCTCGAGGATCAATCATGAGTGCAACGTATTTACCCAGACGCTCTGTCAAAGAATGCCATTTATCAGGAAACTACTTCACAAGAACTTTAACAATTTAGTTTCTCGAGTGATTGATTTCAGAGTTGACTCTCATTAGATTCTTGCAGGCTATGTTTAGCAAAATGGATTATGTAATCCATTTTTTGAACTGAATTTTTATTATCAAATATATTTTCTAGTCAACTAGTCATGATTGAACTTTTTGATGGCTTCAACTTCAAAACTACCTCTTACATAATTTTAAAATCCGGCACTAAAAAATATGTTGAGAAACATAAATTAGCATTTCTAGAGGGGAAGAATGATGTACATTATTCAGATTTGCTCTGGGAGAGCAGTGAGGTCTAGGACTGGTGTAGTGTAATCACTCTAACCCTTGCCTATATGTGATTGTAAATAAGTCAGTTCACCTCGTGAAGCCTCAGTTTTCTTACCTGCAAACTGGGAATAATAAAAACACACATCTTTTCAAATTGCTTTTCAAATTGCCATGAGAGCACAGAGCAAACGTCTGCAAAAACAGTTGGTGAAACTCCAAAGCAAAGACAATTTCCTCAAAGAGCTCACGCTGCCATGGGCCCGACTTGCTTTCTGTGTTGGTAAGAGCAGACCCGATTTTGACCAGTAGAACAGTGACCAGTTCTTACTCAAGAGTTAATTCCTACCTGTCCATAATTTTGAAGAAGTGAATCAAGATGATGCTGTGACTGATAAACCATTTGTTATGAATCTATTGTTTGCAATTGTGGAGTCCACTACTTTTCACTCTTAATCCTGGAAAGTTAAAGAATCTTTATTGAAAATGTTATAGTTATTAACATCATCATTATTACCTTCTAGCGATTAAGATGATCATAATTACGTGCTCGTTCTGTCTTCTGTTTAAAATACAGTCTATGTGGGAGAGAGGCCCGATGCCTTTGCAACAGTCGGGCGTGCACCACCGTAAGCTGGCATGTTTCCAGCGGGGGTAATTGCATTCTGCTCACCAAAAATCCCCTGTAGTTTTCCCTGGAGAAGGTCTCCCTCATTTCCTGTTCAGAACCAGCTGTGCCGTGGGGCTGGAAACAGCTGCCACGTCGCTGCCCTGAAGTGGCTGTGTTTCAACGCCGGTTCAAACGGGGCTTGGGTATTCCTACTACCACGACTTCGGAGAGGACCAGCGAGTATCCAGGCATTTCTTTTGCTATGAGAAAAAAAAAGGCAAAGCCTTCTCAATCACACTTATCAGTAGATGTCATAATCCAAGGGAGGAGGGAATGTGGCTTTATTTGTGTGTGTATTTTAAAGTACAAAAAGCTCATCTGCTATATAAGATTATGTACCGCCAGCTGCCCCATCTCCAGCCAGTGAACCAACAGTCTATTTTATTTTAACTGTTCATCGTTAAAGATGGCCTACGGCACCTCCTAATTAATTATGAGTTTCTCACAAGACGCTCCACTTAGAGCTAAAGTTGACATAAAACCTAGACCTCTTTCTGAACTACGATCCTGCAGATGTATTTTTGAATGAGAACATGATTCTGTTTACATGACGTTTAGTGAAAGGGACAATGTAGATGTTCATGGCTTCGCGGGGGCTTCCTATAAAGTGCCACGTAGAAGATGAAACATGACACCCGCTTTGTAAGCCGTCCGAGGCTGCTACCCACCGTCCATACCCTTCATGTGTATGTGATCAACTTTTATTGGTTCTTGAATTACATTCTGTGAGCACAGAACTCCCCTTTGCAAATCTGAGTACAATAGCAGAGCTTGGGAGTGTCATTAATAAAGAGCAGTGTGGTTTGGCACAGTGAAATGTTTCTAAAAACTCTTGTTTCTACCAATGCTGACTCTGGTGCGAGAAAAGATTTAGGGAAACTATTTCACAAAACAATGTGAACCTTCGTAGGCTAAGTGTTAGCAAACTCTCATCATCCATTCATTCATTCTCTACGGAGTGCCCCCTTGGCGACAGACATGAAGTGAGCAGATATGACCTAGATGGGTCCACCCAGGCGTTCACACAGAAGCAACCCATCCCTAAACAGTTATGTGATGAGAGTGTGATCCTCTACAAGGGAAGCATGTGGTCACAGAGGACTATTTCTAGAAATGTCAATCAAATCATGATTGCACCACAGCCCACACCAGAACCTGCCATTCCTCTTTGCACAAATAGGAACTCAATCAGGTTGGCAGAAAGGCCTCGTACCTCATGTCTGGACTCATACTAACCAAACTCAATAAATTGGATGTATAGCTCCCAAAATGTTGATTGATTTAGTTTCAATTAGAAATTGACCTGCCAGTGACAAAATGCTCATGTTGAATGAAATGTTCCCCCTCCATAGGTATATATACTGAGAAAGCCACTGAGGCTCAAAGTTTGCTTAGTGAGCAGAGCACCAGGGTCCAGAGTGTGGATGAATGGTTCTGACATCGAGCTAGGAGAGCTTCACACCTGCACCACCCCCAGGAGAAACTCTGTGCCGAGTACTAATTGTGTTGGAATACTTCCTATGGGCACTGTGAGGTCTAGATGTCTGGGCTTCCCATGTTTGTGTCCTCGGCAACTCACCTGCCAGCAGATCGCAAAGGCGTTCTCCTAATAAGTACGACAAAACCCACCAGGCATCCACTTCTTACACGATACCCTCATTCCAGTCCTGACTCTCAGATATTGCTGTTGACCCCCTGGATTGGGGTTGAGCTGTACCCAAGCTTCAGCGCACATTTACAAATAGTTTGCTAGATTGGATCTCACAGAGGACCAACCCACCCATTGTGTGTGGAGTGATGATTTTAAATCTCAGAGGAAAATGCTGATTCCAGCATTTGCCAATCACTTATTGTCATCTCCAGGAGGAACCAAATTTCTGTGCAATGCAAACTTAATCCATTATACACAACCCACAAGCATTCACCCTTGGAGTCAGAGTTTTCTTCCCTATGTTCCATTCTCTCTGGTTCTTAGTTCTTGATCCTGTACACAAAGTTCTAAGCCATCTACATCTCCTGGGATTATTTTTATTTATTCATTTATTTTTTTGCTTTTGACAACTTCTGTGCAAGTACCTTCTTCCAAGCATTTCTTCCGTTTGCCTCTTTCCGACTGTTCTCGCTGCTGTTATTGTGAAATGGACTCTGGCCAGGGTTGGAGGTTTGGACGGTTGGGTGGATGGTTTCATGTTGTGGAATCACAAGAACTGCAACAGCCTATTCGCTTCATGAGAGGCACTTAAACATGTAAAGTCTCAGTTTGGTTTAGTGATCCGGCTAGATTTTGGAAAGGGAAGATGAAAGACAATTGGGAATGGCTAGCCAATGGGATGACACAGGCTTTTCTTCTCTGTCACGCCTACTTACTGTCCCTCAGTTTCCTTATCTGTAAAATGACCTTATCTTAAAAATTCTCACCTGATCTAAGTCAGAATGGGAATTGGTGAATTAATTTTCTAAATACTTTCTTAAGTCATGAAGTCCTGCACAAATATACAGTCTCACTTACCTGTCGCAAAGTTTTATTAAATGGTGTTTTGCTCTGTTTGGTTCAGGAAGAAATGTTTATCTTGATCTTGCATTCCGAGAGTTCATAGAAATTTTAAATCTAATTTGATTTCTCTGCTTTTGAATTTCTCTCGACTTCCTATTTCAAGAGTGAAACTAAAAGAGGATCTATTTCTTTTTGGTTTCAGGTTCTAACAGCGGGGCTTTTTTTGCATTCTGATTGCAAGCACAGCCTAACAAAGCCATATTTAAACGCAGGGAAATGTCACTTACATGTTAAAAAGCTCACAGAAGCAAGTCTGTCTCTGCTGAATCTTTGAAGATGCTGCTTAATAAAACCGAGAGATCTTTCTGACGCTGTCCAACAAAACCTCCGGTAGACTTGTTCTGTGCATATTTTTGACGCTAGTGATAAAAAGGGGAAAAAAGAGCAAGGTGCATCACAACAATGGAATTTCATTACAGTCAGATACCCCCAAGCTGTAGTGCAGCAGAGTCGATCAGAAAAGATTGGGTATTAATTATGAAGGTACACTTCAATTTATCAGCAAAGGATATCAAACAGGCCAAACGCCACAGTCTCTCACATAATTTATCTCTTCCTTGTAGGGAAGCAGATAGCAACGATTTGCAAATTGCCTCCTCTGCAAAAAAGGAGGGAGAAAAACATACACACACACACAACACACACAATTAAAAGCAGATAAGCATCAGGCAACGTGTCACATTTTCAGCAGAAAGCCAAAAGTGGAGGTCTTAATCTCTGGGGTTGGTTTGCTGCAAGTGTACTCACTGATACTTCCCTTGATGTGACTACTTAACTCCTATTAAAATTAATAGGGGTCAGGCATGATCATCAAGGGAGAAAGGGCCTCCTGGCGCGGATAGGCGTCAAGTAATAAGGATTTGGTGATTACTATATTATTTGTCCGTTCATTTTCAGATTATCTTGTAAGCATGTGCTCTTTGTGATCTTTGGTCCAATTATGAAGAATAACATGTCGTGTAGAATCTATTTTTATTAAAGCAGCCTTCTCGTAAGCAGCATATAATTTGCAAAGGCATATTGACAGGATCTTAGCGCAGAGAGCTTAAAACTTTCCTCCTCCCCCGAAATACATAGTGTTACTTTGTCTACATTAGGTGTACCTCATGGACTAGCCGGGACCTCCACCCAAAGATTTGGAGAGCATCAGTTCATAAACAGCCCTCACCCAAACATGACCTTGGTCACAGAAGGAAAGTGTAAGTTTGCTGAAGTGACCTGAACTTGGAGTCCAATGACAAATGTGAAAAATCAAGGTATCAGTGCATCAATCCTTTGAGACTCAGTTTACTCTTCTGTTAAATGGGAGAATATAAGAACACCAGCCTCACGGTGGTTACAAAGAAGACCACGTTTATAAAAGTGCCTGGAATGAGAGCCAAGGTGAGCTCGCTCAGCACGCATCAGTCACCTTGCACCGCAGACTCCCGTCTCTGCACTGAGATGAACCTGGAAAAACGAGAGTCAATGTCCATTTGCATTTTTTTAAGTATCGCCGACTTTGAATTTTGTTCATTGACGAAATTAGGACAACAAGAATAAATATAGTAACATCAGCAGCACACTTTTGTAAGAGAAAGAACATTTTAAAGGCTGAGTGACTAATAAGAGCATTCGTAACCTGAAATTCTGTATCCCCCATAATAAGATGAAATAAAAACATATGTAACCTGAAATTCTGTATCCTCCATAATAAGATGAAATTAAAAAAAAAAAAAGCACATTCGTTTGAAACAAAGAAAGTTACTATCACAAAAATCAGAGAAAATCGTTTTGCTGCAGACTGGTGAAGAACAACCACCCAGACTACCTCTGCTCTGGAGAGGAGTTCAGAAGGCTCTGAAACGAACCACCAGGGCAGCACAGGGAAGTCCAGCAGCTCACAGAGAAAGTCGTGAGGAAGCCAGAGCAGATGCGGCAGAACCTTTTCTTACTTTCTCATCTGCAGATCAAAACGCCGTACTGCGTACACTCCTAAACAAGGGTACTTAGGTTTCTAAATCTTCTGTCAAATCTTACTCCTCCTTCCCACACATGACATCAGATCAAGCTTGTTATTTTTACTGCTTGAATTTTCCTTAATCAATTTTTGGCTGCCTGACGCTTTTTTGCCTCAAAGTCTATTTTGCCTGATTCTGATATTGCTATTCCTACTTTCTTTTGGAATTCTACTCTCCACGTCTTTTATAAAAAGAATCTCTTTACCCCCAACATTTCTGAGTCATTATCTGTATATATGTCCTTTGTAAACAGAATATAGATGTAAATTGTTTTTTTCAATTCACTGTCTTGTAAGATAACTGTAGATGTGCACACAGTTGTGAGAAATCATAGAGAGGCTACGTACGTTTCCCCGTTTCCACTCACTGTTAACATCCTGCGTAACCGCAGCACCACATCGAGAGGACGCTGACACTGGTACAATCAGGATACAGGACATGCCCATCAACACAAGGTTCCCTCGCGCTGCCTCCCCTCTCCTTAACCCCTGGTAACCACCAGTCTGGTGCCCCTTTCTACAATTTTCTCATTTCAAGAATGCTGTATAAACGAGATCATCCTGCCCAATCCTTCCGGATTGACTCTTTCCACTGAGTATAATTCTTTTGAGATCCATCCAGGTTGTCGTGTGAATCAATTGCTAGTTTCTTTTCATTGCTGAATAGTACTCCTTAGTATGTCTGTACCACAGTTTAACCATTCCCTCATCAAAGGATATCTGGGTTGTTTCAAAGTTTTGCCAGTTTTGAGTAAAACCGCTATAAACACTTTTGTACAGATTTTTGTGAAAACCTATCTTCATTTCTCTGGTATGAATTGTTCATTAAACATGCAATCACTGGATCATATGCTAAGTGCATGTTTAGTTTTTAGGAAACTGCCGAACGGTTTTGCACAGTGGCTGTACCATTTTACACTCCCACCAAGCAATGTATGAGTGATCCAGTTTCTCTCTTTCCTCACCAACATTTGATTTTGTCACTATCTTTTATTGTAGCCATTCTTACAGGTATGTGGTGATGTCTCCTTGTGGTTGTCATTTGCATTTCCCTAATGGCTAAGATATTAAACATCTTTCCATGTGCTGATTTTCTATATCCTCTTTAGTGAAATGTTTTTTCATGTCTTTGATCATCTTACAATTGGGTTGTTTGAGCTTTTGGTTTGCTTTTGATTATTGAGTTTTGAGAGTTCTTTACGTATTCTAGGTTATAGTCCTTACCAGATATGTGATTTGCAAATATTTTCTCCCACCCTGAAGCTTGTCTTTTCATCTTCTTAACAGTGTCTTTTGCAGAGAAAAAGTTTTGAATCTTGATGAAATACAACTTATCAATTTTTCCTTTTATAGATTGTGTTGTTAATGTCAATTCTTTGCTTAACTCTAGATACTGAAGATTTTCTCCTGTGTTTTTCTCTGAAACATTTATGGTTCTATATTTAAGTACCTCATCTATTTTGGATTTAGTTTTTGTATAAAGTGTGATACTTAGATCATTTAAAGTTCAAAGTTTTTTTTTTGTTTGTTCATTTGTTGCTTTTGGATGTCCAATTACTCCAGCACCATTTGTTGAATAGTCTGTCCTCCTCCATTGAATTTCTTTTGCACTTTTGTCAAAAATCCTTTGGCATAGTTGTCTCTTGCTATCTCTGGTTCTTTATTCTGTTGCATTAATCTATATGTCTATTTTTCTCCCGTTACTATATACTTTTATACTGTAGCTATACAAAAAGTCCTGAAATTGGATAGACAGTGTCTTCCCACTTTATTTAGAATTGTTTTAGCTATTCTAGTCACTCTGCCTTTTTATACAACTTTTAAAATAATCTTGGCTGTATCTACAAAAAAATATTACTGGAATTTTGATAGAATTTCCATTAAGCCTATCTGTCAATATGTGGATAACTGACATCTTTACTATGTTGAGTCTTCTAATCTATAAACATGTCTTGCCATTATTTTAAATTTCATTTATTTCATTTGTCATTGTTACATAGTTTTCATCATATACGTTGTACATGTTTTATTAGATTTATACTAAAGTATCATTTTTTGGAGTGATTATAGATGGCATTATATTTTTAAACATTGGTGCCCATACGTTCAATGCTGGTATACAAATACAATTAGTTTTTCTATGTTTGCCTTATATCCTATGACCTTGCTAAACTCACTTACTATTTCTAGAAATATGTTATAGATTTCTTGGATGTTCTACTTAAACTATATAGTTTTAATGTCCTTTTATAAAATCTCTTTAGTCTCAATATTATTGTCATTATTTTTATATAGACTTCTTACAAATAGAATATAGCTGAAAGCTATTTGGTTTTATTCCAATATACATATTTTTTTTCTTATAACTATCAAGTTTCATTTATTTATATTCATTGTGACTCATGATAAATTTAAATACTTCCAATAATTTTGTTTTTTTATTTACCATATTTTTCTTTTATTATGTTTTTCCTTTATAATCTGCTTTCTATTAAGCTCATTGGATTGTTTTTATTACTTTTTTATGCCCTCTTTTTTATGTGGTTTCCTGTACATTTAAAATATGTATTTACCATGGCCAGTGCTTGTGCACACTGCCAATGGCCTCAAGAACTGGCCCTCCTGGGTCCTGCAACTGCCACTGTTGGCACCTGTGTGCACTGCTCAAGGGCTCAAGCATCAGCCTTCCTGTACCCTACCACTGCCACCACTGGCAAACCTGCCCCCTCTGGGGGTGGGGACACTGTGCAGTCATGCATAGTCCTTAGGGGTCTGAGGAGCAGCCCACCCAGTGTCCCTGTCCCCAGCAAAACCACACTATAGCCTTCACAAATAACCTCAATCTAGGCCACTGAGGAATTTGTAGACACCATTAACACTGGTCACATCCAAAGAAATCATATGGAGAATACACTACTGCATGTGCCCAAAGGCAAAGCCAAAGCACCCTACCCATTCAACCTATAGATATATCTACAAGAAAACATCTTTTCCTATGAAAGCTATCCCATAAAATTGGAAGAGGTGACTATTACACCAAATATGCAGATATCAACATGAGGACACAAGAAATATAAAAAAACAAAAAACATGACACCTCCAAAGAAACACAATAATTCTCTAGTAACAGATACCAAAGAAAAGGAAATCTACAAAATGCCTGAAAAGGAATTCAAAATAATGATGTCAAAGAAACCCAGTGACATATAAGAGAACACAGAAAGACAATACAAACAAATCAGGAAAACAATTAATGATTTGAATAAGAAATTCAACAAAGAGGTAGATATAATGAAAAAGAACTAAATAGAAATTTAGAAGCTAAAAAAATCCAGTGAATGAAATAAAAAATATAATCAAGAACTTTAACAATAGTCTAGATCAAGCAGAAGAAAGAATTTATGTACTTGAAGATGGGTATTTTGAAATAACCCAATCAGAAAAAATAAATAAATAAATAAAAAGAATAAAAAAGCCTATGTGACATATGAGACAACATTAGGTGAACAAATATTTGCATTTTGGGAGTTCCAGAAAGAGAAAAGATGGGAAAAGGCTTAGAAAGCCTATTTAATGAAATAATAGCTGAAAACTTCCCAACTCTTGAGAGAGATATAGCCATTCAGATACAGGAAGCTTAATGATACCCAAATAGATTTAATTTCAAAAGGTCTTTTTCAAGGCACATTGTAGTCAAATTGTCAAAAGTCAAAGAAAAGAGAGAATTCTAAAAACAGCAAGACAAGAACATCAAGTCACATATAAGAAAATCCCCATCAAGCTAACAGCAGATTTCTCAGAAGAAACCTTATATGCCAGGAGAGAATGGGATGATATTAACATATCCAAAGCGCTGAAAGTTTAAAAAAAAAAAAAAAATCTATCTGCCAAGAATACTGTGCCCAGCTAAACTATCCTTCAGAAATGAAAGAGAAATAAAGTCTTTCCCAACAAAAATAAAATAAAATAAAAAATTGAGGAAATTTATAATCCCTAGACTGACCCGACAAGAAATGCTTAAGGGGGTCATGCATCTGGAAGTGAAAGGACAATATCTTCCATCATGAAAACACACGAAAGTATAAAACTCACTGGTAGGGCAGAAACACAAATGAGAAAGAGAAAGGAATAAAACATTGTCATTGCAGAAAATCACCAAATCTCAAAGTTAAACAATAAAAAAGTGTAATTGAACAAAGTATATTTAAAAAATCAGAAAACAATTAACAAAATGGCAGGGGTAAGTCCTCATCTATCAAGAACATCCTTGAATGTAAATGGTTTAAATTCTCCAATTAAAAGATTTAGACTGGCTGAATGGATTAAAAAAAGAGTCAAGTATATGTCATTAAAAGAAATTCATTTCACCTGGAAAGACACATGTAGATTGAAAGTGAAGGTATGGGGTATGGAATAAAATTGTCCACACAAATAGAAACCAAAAGCATGCAGGAGTAGCTATACTTATGTCAGACAAAATAGACTAAGTCAAAAGACATAAAAAGAGACAAAAAAAGGGCCATTATATAATGAAGTGATCAATTCAGCAAAGGGACATAACAATTGTAAATATATAGGCACCAATACTAGAGCAATGAGATAGATAAAGAAAATATTATTGGAGCTAAAGAGAGAGATAGCTCAATATCATAATATTTGGAGACTTCAAAAATCCACTTTTAACATTGAAAATATCACCTAGACAGATAGACAGAAAATCAACAAAGAAATCTCAGACTTAAACTGCACTATAGACCAAGTGAATTTAACAAACATTCAAAAAACATTTCATCCAACAACTGCAGAGTACACATTCTTCTCATCAGCACATGGAACACTCTCCAGTAAAGACCATATGTTAGGTCATAAAACAAGTATCAACAAATTTTAAAATATTGAGATTTCGAGTATCTTCCCATATTACAATGGAATAAAACTAGAAATCAATAACAATAGAAACTTTGAAATTGCACAAATACATGGAAATTAAACAATATGCTCCTGAACATCCAACCAATTGATCTGTGAAGAAATTAAGAAATTTTTCTTGAAACAAATGAAAATAAAAATATAACATACTAAAAATATATGAGATATTGAAAAAGCAGTACTAAGGAGAAATTTTATGACAATAAAAATGCCTACATTGAAAAAGTAGAAAGATTCTACGTGAACACCCTAACAATGTACCTCACAGACCTAGAAAAGCAAGAACAAACCAAACTTAAAACTAATATAAGGAAAGAAATGACAAACATCAGAGCAGAACCAAATAAAATAGAGACAAGAAATGCAAAAGATGGATGCCCATTTTCGCCACTCTTATTCAACATAGTACTAGAAGTCCTAGCCAGAGAAATTAGGCAAGAGAAAGAAATAAAGGGCACCCAAATTGGAAAAGGGGTAGTAAAACTGTTCCTCTTGCATATGACATGATCTTATACATAAAAAACTAAAGACTCCACCCAAATCTCTTAGAACAGATAAACAAATTCATTAAAATTACATGACACAAAATTAACATAAAAAATCAATAATGTTTCGATACACAAATAATGAACTAGCTGAAAAAGAAATCCCTCTTTCAAAAAATAATAAAATACTTAGGAATAAACATAACTAATAAAGTAAAAGATCTATACAAGGAAAACTACTAAACATTGACAAAAGAAATTGAAAAGGACGAGGACACACACAAAAAAATGGAAAGACAACTCATGCTCATGGATTGGAAGAATTAATATTGTTAAAATGACCATACTCCTCAAAGCAATCTGCAGATTTAATGCAATCCCTATCAAAATACCAATGCATTCTTCACAGAAATAGAAAATCCTAAAATTCACATTAAATCACAAAATCCCTGAATACTCAGTCACAGCATTACTGAGAAAAAAGAGCAGAGCTGAAGGTATCACACCACCAGGCATCAAAATATACTACAAAGCTATAGTAACCAAAACAGCATGTTACTGATATAAAAACAGACACATAGACCAATAGAACAGAATAGAAAATCCAGAAATAGATCCACATATATATACCCAACTGATTTTTGACAGAGGCTCCAAGAATATACATTGGATAAAGGATACCCTTTTCAATAAATGTTGCTAGGAAAGTTGGATATCCACACGCAGAAGAATAAAACTAGACCCTCATCTCTCACCATATACAAAAATTACCTCAAAATGGATTGGATTAAAGACTTAAATTTAGGACTCAAAAAAATAAAATTACTAGAAGAAAACATAGGAGAAATGCTTCTAGGCAAATATTTTACAGCTAAGACCCCAAAAGTATAGACAATGCAAACAAAATAGACAAATGGGATTAGATCAAACTGAAAAGCTTCTGAACAGCAAAAGAACACAGAGTGAGAAGGCAACTCACAGAATGGGAGAAAATATCTGTAAACTATTCCTCCGACAAGGGACTAATACCCAGAATATATAAGGAACTCAAACCACTTAACAGAAAAAACAAATAATCCAGTTAAAAAGTGAGCAAAGGGTTAGAAAAACATTTTTCAAAAAAAAAAGACATATAAATGGCCAAAAAGTATATGAAAAAATGCTCAACATTGCTAATCATCAGTGAAATGCAAACCAAAACCACAATGAGATACCATCTCACTCCAGTTAGAATGGCTAGTATCAAAAGACAAAAAGTAGCAAATGCTAAAGAAAAGGACATTCTCATATACTGTTGGTGGGTTAGTAAATTAGTACAGCCATTATGGAAACCAGTATGAAGATTTCTCAAACATATAAGAATAGAACTACTACATGATCCAGTAATCCCATTAATAGATTTTTTTCCCAAAGGAAATGACATCACTGTGTTGAAGAGATACTCCCATGTTTATTGCAGCAGTCTTCATGATAGCCACAATATTGAGTCAACCCACATGTCCCTGAGCGGATGAATGGAAAAATAAAATGTGGTATATATGCACAGTTTAATACTATTCAGCTATAAAAATATAAAACTCTGTCATTCCTGCAACATGGGTAATCCTAGAAGACATTATGGTAAGGGAAATAAGGCAGGCATAGAAAGACAAATATTGCATGTTCTCACTCATGTATGAAAGCTGAAAAAAAAATGTTGAGATTATAGAAGTTGGATTTTTGTTATTAAAGACTCAGAAGTGGAGGCATGAGGGAAGAATAAGAAGAGGTTGGCTAATGTATACAAAATTAAAGCTAGGTAGGAGGAGTAAATCTAGTGTTCTACAATAGTGTAAGATGAATATAGTTAATAACAATTCATCATATATTTTCAAAAAGCTAGAAGAGAGGATTTCGAATGTTCCCAACATAAAGAAATGGTAAGTGATTGAGATGATGGATATGCTAGTTACCCTGATTTGATCACACACAGTGTATACATGTATTGAAATATCACACTGCATCACAAAAATACGTACCATTATCGTGTGTCAACTAAAAAGGAAAATGAATACATATTTGACTTGGCAAAGTCTAGTCAACATGATTATTCTCTTGAATATTATAAAGACTAAAGAGCATGTAATTCCTCCTCCTCTTGTTCTTGTCTGGTATTTTAGTATTCTCTTGTTTCTAAACCTATTCAAATTCATCCTTGTGATAATTATTCTGCTTGCTATAAATCTGTATGTACAGTCAACCAATTTCTTTGCCTAGCATTTTTTGTGAGTGCTTCTCCCCTTCCTTTGTGTGTTCTTCTTCCAAGTGTATATCCTCTGACAGTTCTTCTAGCAGGAGTCCCTGAGTGATAACCTCGCTCAGACTTTTTTTTTTTTTTTGCCTGAAATGTCTTATTTCACTCTTGAATCAGCATTTAACTGAGTATACAACCGGGTTGAGACTTCTATTCCCTCCGTGCTTTGAGGATATTATTCTGCTGTCTTCCAGACTGTGGTACTGGAGACAAGAAGTCTGTTGTCTGGGTAATTGTTAATCCTTTGCTGGTTGCTTTTGCAATTGTGTCTTAGTCCTTATCATTTTCCAGTTCTACCATATGCATCTAGGTATGGACATATTTTTATTTTTATTTTCCTGCCTAGACTCGATATGCTGTGGCCCAAGATTGGAAACTACTGGAATTTCATCTTCTTCTCTCAGTATCTGTTTGATGCTTCAGCAAATTAACTTTGTGGGGGACTCTCTTTGAATTTGCTTAAATGAAGCTCACTTAGAGCTCAAACCAAAAGCAGCTGGGAACTAAAGATGCAGCAATAGCTACGCGGAGGTCTTCTAAGTGGAAGTAAAATGTATTGTCGACTCATGGAAGAAGGGAGAGTTCCTAAGCCAAATATACCCTGGTATTTTAATAGGATCCCCGTATTCTTACTGAGGCACACTCGACTTAGCATTCTGCTCTGATGCTGCTTCTTTCCTTGGTCTTGGGAGAGTCCCTTTACTCGGTTTTACCACCTGTAAGAGGTAAGGCAAAAAATATCAGCTTCAACCTCCTCTGCACGGCTAACATTCTGTGACTTACCTGGTGACTCTCAGTTCTTTGCAGGGCTGGGTGGGTCATTCTATCTCTTCTAAGTGGTTAAACAAGAACCATGAGTGCAATTATTTATTTGGTGCTGAGAACATGTGAGGCATCCTCTGTGTCTGTCTTGTCAGTGAATGCTTGGGTTCTGGCACACCAACTGCCATGCCTCCTCCCCCTGACTCCCATCTAAAGTGACGCTAAGGGTCTGCATCTCATTTCCTAGACAAAAATGTCAACAGCATTATCTTATGCATGTGTTGTGCAGATAAGGGAAAGTCACGTTAAACAATCTGCTCCATTCACTTTGGGTTTACCGGCTTACATCTTTATTTTTAATTCAGCAAAGCTGCGGTCTTTGTAGTGGAGGTGGCAGAGCCAATCCAAGTCACCAGCCCCAGAGGTCACCTTCCACAGGGCCACCTTCTACTTTGTTATCCACTCAAGGAATTTCGCCATCAATCAGAAAGAATGGCGGGGGGGTGGGGGGGATATTCTTTCTTCTTCCAGGGAAAACACATCTTGTAGATTTTTGTACAAAAATCCACTCCTATATAATAATGAGCTTTCAGCACCCACCCCAGTCGGTCCTGTGTAGGATGAGAATGAGATGCAGTTTTGTTTGTGACATGCTCGTGTATTTGACCCACTGGGCCTCAAGGACTATTTCCCACCACAAGTGCAACAATAAGATTGGTTTTTTTTGTCTAGATATTCTGATAACAGGAATCAGGACAGGTAAGATTCACTGAGCACCTGCCAGGCGCAATGCCAAGCACGCTACAGATGACCTTTGTTTCCAGTCCTCATAGCAGGCCAGCAAGGTAAGTCCTGCTGTACTTTCCATTCACACACCGGGAATCTGAGGACCATTAACTTGACTAAGATCATCTACCTTGGAAGCCACAGAGCAGGATTTTGACTCCCAGTTTGTCTAAATCCAAAATCAGGCTTTCAAGGTCTTTGACCTCTCAGCTACTAATGCATTAAGAGTTGCTATGTTCACTGTTCCGCGTGCTCAACGTACAAATCATTGACTGATTTGCTCCTTAGCAGGCAGCAGCCTTAGAGGCGGCAAAGCTGATGGGAAGATGCTGATGACTCACCCAAGGTATCGTAAAGAAGCCGGGCTCAGCCCATTCGACCCCTAATTCCTGCTCGTAACCATTGCATTACGTACTTTGGAAGACGAATCTCCCAGGGAGACGTGTCAGGAAAGATTGACTTTTGTTCACTTTTACAATTGTTTTTTTAAAGAAAAAAAATGCCTCCGTATGAAATAAAATGGCCATTCTTATCAATTTAACCCAGAACAAAGTGAAATGGAAATTGGCAGTTTTTCCTGCTTTTGGGGAGAATGTACACGGCCAGCCAGTAGAGGTAACAAGAATTCAAAAATGTTTGTTATTTTCTTAGCAATGGAGGCATGCAGGTGAAAACCAGTGAACTTCGGGAGTAAACTGTATGTTGCTATGGGAGGGCTCAGATCAGAATTGTTCGTGCCGTTGCCGTGAAGTGAATGTTTAAGCACTACTGGCCTAAGGAAACTGAATATGTTTGCGTCGCAAAATAAATGAAAATGTGCATTACACAGGCAGAACGAAGTATCTAGGAATCCTACTTTTAAGAATCTGTCCTATATATTATATATGCACAAAGCTATTCGTTTCAGCATTGTGTGTATATGTGTAATAGTGAAAAATTAAAAACAAGCTAAATGGATTTCAATATGTTAACTACTGTGTATGTATGATATGGACTATGAGACACCTTAAAACACAAAAAAAGATAGATCTGACATGGAAATGTTCCCAAAGTCTATTAATAAAAGTCAATTCTGAAGCAAAACACATAGTTGAATTTTAATTATGTAAAAAATTAAAACAAATCAAATACATGTGTAGATATAAATTATATTAATATATACATAGATAAATATAAACGTATATGAGAAAATATTTAATGAAAAAGCCTGAAAAGACACAAGCTTGGTCTCTGATTACCCTCAAAGAGAAGAGTCCTATAGTCAATGTGGGAAGGAGAAAATTTTGCACTTTATGTGGATGTATTATTTATGATTATGTATCATTTGCTTTTTCTTTACAACCAGCCTTTCCAAATGTTGTTGTGTAATTGAAAATTCAGTCATTCAAATTTTTTAAAATGAAAGCTAAAAAAACTAGATCTAAAGATTTGTTTTATACACGAAGCCAGCAAAGTTAACTAATCTTGTACCTGATAGTATAACAAAGTTGGTTATTTACTGTCATCTCCCGTCAAGATAGCATGCCTGTTTAAAGAAGTCATAAATTAATCCAAACATTATAATTAAAACTATGCTTTTCATAAATCAGTGAAACATTAGAAATTTGAAGTTCTGTGAATCACACTTACATTGAACATACACTGAATGGGAGGTAAACTGTTTCTAGAACAATTTGGCCATTAGAGACTGGTCCCCTTCTCTTTACTGTAAGGGTTGTTGAAAAACTTCAGCTGAAAACTATTTTACATCTCAATTACTCATGATTAATGTAATCAGATGGAATCAATTAATAAAGTCAAAATATACAGGGAGAATTAAAATAGCACAACCGACACATCCAGTTATGCAGATATAAACAGAAGAGGAGGGAGAAGAGGGGGTGCGCTGCATACACCTAGCGATGAACACTCAATAGTGATTTGAAGAGTAACTTTGCAAGGTTAATTATGCAGAATACAATCATTTGGTTAGGAGTGCAATATTTTATTTTAATAGGCATGTGGGACAACACTGTAAAATAGATGAGGTGAAACCGCCAGGGATTTGGCAAACTCTGGTCACGGAGACTGGCAGTTGCAGAGAGAAGTACACATGCAGTCATTCAACAAGTTAGCTATGTTCTTGCAGCCTTTCAGAAAGTCCGTGGGGCCTTGTGCAATTGGCAATTTATTTATTTTTTGCTACTTATTGAGCTGTTTATTGATAATGTTCTGTCTATGTCTGATCGAAAAATATAGTGGGGAGCCCAAGCCAGCAATGGTGCCTGCCTTCATGGGGTGCAAAGTCTGTTGGGGTTAATGTGAACCAAATAGGCACACCGGTGCACATTATAATCACAGACTGCAACAAATACAACAAAGGAATTTGCTCTGAACGTGGGAGGTTGGAGATCAGAGATGACATTGTTCCAAAATGATATTTGTAACCAAGCTTAAGAATAGACAGAAAAAAATTTCCAAAAAAAAAAAAAAAAAGGAGGGGGGATAGTTAGCAATGGACTAGGTGAGGAGGGAAGATAAACATTAAGTATGACAGGAGAGTATTCCAGGCACAGAGAACAGAATGTGCAAAGTCTGTGAGACTTTAAAATGGTTTATATTATCGACTCAGGTGTTTCTCACTACTCTCTGAGATAGGGATATAACTCTTAATTCTCTCATTTTACAGGTATGGAAACTGAGGCACAGAAAGTTCAAATAATTTGTCCAAGATCCACAGAGTGGCTCGGGTCCTGACAGTACCTCAGTCAGAACCTTCTGCTAGCTGTGCAACCTTGGCAAGTCACCTGCCTGCCCTCTCTGAGCCCCACGTCTCACCTGTGTGACAGGGATAACAGCAGCAGTCAGCTTGGCCAGCATCACACAGCTCATATTGGCTGGACTAGAGCTCGAACCCAAGTCTGAGAAGTTTGCAACCTGCCGTGGCCACCACGACCCCTTCTGCAGCATTTGCAGGCACAAAGTCCCTTACCTGGACGTCGGCCTGAGCACGGCCTCTGCACAGAGGGGCTTTGGGATGCGCAGAGCCCTGCGACCTTCTGTTTCTCAGCAACCACACTGGGAGCCCGAGTTGCTGCTGGAGCAAGACGGGCCCTTTCCCAAGACCCACTGCATTAGGATGAAAAGCAGAGACCTCCCCTGGCCTTCCCTTGGCCAGCTCTTTCTTTCTGCGTGTATGTGGGATGCCTCTTGAAGACAAACTAATAAAACTGCTTCCCTTTACCGCATCACCAGAGGATGCCAGGGCCTGGGAGTTTTGAGTTGAGGGAAAACCCTACCGATATGGTGGGAAAGTGGGGACAGGAGCTCTGAGCTGCAGAGGAACCAGCCAGCTCCACACTCACACTCCTGGTACAATGTGAGAATCCGCTCTGCCAGGGCCCCTCGCTCTCTCCAGTGCTCTCCCCCTCCTAGGGGCAAAGGGAGGAGACACGTGCAGTGACACCTGCTGTCACACAGAAAACTCTACATATTCCAGGAAGGTCACTCTCTGGACGATGAAATGAAGGAAGGGGAATCAGAACTCCTCTGCCAAGGGAGGTGTGATCTCTTCCCTCTAAGAGGGAGCAGGAGGGTGATGGTTAATTGTGGATGCTGGCCAGAGTTTGCGGCCCAAAGTCTTTGTCTCACTCAGCTGGCTTTGGGACTCGGCAAAGTCACTTCAGTTCCATAAGCCTCAGTTTCCTAAACCTTAAAAAGGATTCCTAGTGACTGTTCTATAAAGTTGTTCTTTGGATTTGATGGCATCAGTGAAGTGTTTAGAACATCTCTGGCACCTGCCTAGCATGTTACCCACAGGTGTTGTTAGCTCCTGACACACCCAGTGTTGTACTCCTCCAATGCCCCCCACCAAAATGAATGATTGGCTGCCAGGAGCTCTGCCATTTCAAATCTGAGTGACATTACAAATGCTGTTGTCTCTGACAAGAACATCCTTCCTCCTCTTTCCTATTGCTAAATCCAGTTTATTCTCTTTATGGACCAGTACCCATATTGCCTCTTCCAGGAAGCCTTCCCTGATTACTCCAGCCTGGTTGAAGTGTCTCTTCTCTGGAATCCCGTGGCAACTCTCCTGTAGCACTTGTTATATTGTGTCACATCTAGGAGCTAACTTATCTGCTCTTTTATTGGACTGTGATCAGACAGGAGCCAGGGGTTACCTTGTATTCAATTCTGTATCCTGAGCATCCAGCAGCTTGCCTGAAATGCGGTCCATACTCTCTAAATAAATACTTAGTGAAGGAGTGAATGAATGAATGAGACGCCTGAGAAAATGCCTTCTTGGCATGGGAGGAAAATAGGCCAGTGATCAAGCTCTCTGAGCTCTAGATCTTGGGCAAGTCATTTGGCCACTGCCTCTAGATGCGCTTATCTATAATGTCAAAAATGATGCTGATCTGATGTGCATTGCCAAGGCCCTTTAGAACAACTAATAATTGATCTGAAAGATCGAGGACACTGGCACTGTCCCTTCAGCTCTGCAGACAAGCAGGTCCCTGCAGGGCAGAACGGGGGTCCAGTGTCACAACATCATCATCCACTAATAGAAAGCCCTCACCTTCCGCCCCTTCCAAATTCCGTGCATTATTTTCTTTTGCACCTTTAAATCAACCTTGGGGGAGCTGCTTGCAAAGTTGGAAGTAGGTTTCAGGCTCATAAAACAGAAAGAACGAAATAGTTACAGATCCCTTTAATCTGCCTCTCACCGGCATTTCTTTGCTGCAAAGTTCTGCAGGTCTAGGCTGGGGTGCTGGAATTTAGGTCAATGACATTCATGCAGCCTCTTAGAACAAAAATCTTTCTGCAGCAAGTGCACGATTTCCTGTTATGACTGTGGATCCCGCCAGTGGCACCGGTGTAGCGACTGTAGAAGTGTCCATCCTGTTTGTTTGTAATTCTTAACCATGGGCGTTTGGGGAAGGAGGGCCCGATGCTGCAAACGCTCTGACGAGCTGCACAGAGCACGAGATGCCACCTGAATAATGCATGCCCACTTTGTGTGTGTACCCGGCGCGGGCCTGAATGCAGGGGAATGCCGAAGGCTTTGAAGCACCTGCTCTCAGCAGCTCCGATGACAGCCCAAGAGTCCAGATAAGATCTGAGCTCTGCCTCCCCCCACCCCACTCCCTATGCCCCCCCCCCATTTCCCTTTTTGCATTTAAAATAAGCTCTGAGACTAAGCCACCGAGAGATCCTGTCAAAGACGCCGCTTTTTTGTGTGGCTCCTGAGTCCCTTCCTGTCTGGCCCCACCCTAGTTTAGGGCTTTCTCACAGCCTGTGCAGGGACGGCAATAGTGGGCTCCCAAATGACTGTCCCGGTGGTCTCTACTCTGGCCCTCCAAGCCCAAGCCACCCTTCTCAAGGAGGCAGCTAGCACGATCTTTCTAACAGTAGAATGGTCACTTGGGCTGAGGTAGCCCCAAAGGCTCATGTCATAGATTTCAGAGCACACTCACCCCGTGGAGGAGAGTGCAGCTCTCCTGGTGAATACCCCACAGTGAGTGGTCCTCGTTGTTTTAAATCATGTTCAAAATTCTTAGCATGGCACATAAAGCCTCCCGTGATCTGGCCCCTACCCATCCTGGCGGGCTCACAACCGCTGGTCCCGGGCAGGGCCACTGTGTTCCAACCCACCGAGGCTCCGTTTCCCAGGACAAGATGTCCCTCCTGCCTCACTTGGGTCTCACACCTGTGTACTCTGGTGTTTCTTGTCCTTTCTCTCTGTCAACCCTAGCAGCAATCACAAGCACAGCAATGAAATAGTGGTTGACACTCGTTGATTAGTCTACTCCAGGCACATTATTATATGCATTTCTTTATTTAACCCTACAAACAACACTGTGTGGGATGCCTGTCTTCTCTCCATCAAGCAGAAGGAGGGACTGAGGCTCAAGGTAATAAAATGACTCCTCCACGTTCACACAGCCAAACAGTTGGCAGACAGCAGGTTCAAACCCACGTCCATCGTTAGCCATACCGCCACATTGACACAACACCGCATCATCTGACCCCTACACAATCTTAAAGAGAGCCCAAGCTCCAGCTACTCTGAAACGCCATTTTTGAAGTCCAAATGTATTCAAAGTCCAACCCTCTCCACTTCAACATTCTACCTCTTCCCTCCCTTGCCCACGCTGGGTTATTCTTCCTCACTGTGGACACAAGCTCTGACTAGCTTGAGATCTTCATTTCTCCAGAAAGTTCTTCCAGAATGGCTGAGACACGAGCAACCCCTTCTCTTACGCACGTTTGTAGCAAACTTATCAACAATTCTTATGCATTTTTGTTTCACATACTCTCAATTTCTTTCGAGCTTTACCACTTGTTTATATTCCTAAAAATTATTGTTTAGTGTTGCATGTTTCTAAACTTTATATAAATGGAATCACACTGAATGGATTTTCTTGACAAGGTGGGCTATTTTGCAGTTGTTGTTGTTCCTTGTTTGTTTTGGATTTTTGGCTCAATATTATGTTTCCAAGATTGATTCATGTTGTTGTATGTACCTGTGCTTCATTTATTTTCACAGCTGAACAATATTCTATTGTGTGACTGTGCCAGAACCCACTTATATATTCTACTACGGGTGTACATTTGGGCTGTTTCCAGTGTTTTGCTGATTATTCTACGTGACTCCAGATGTACGTGTATGGGAGATTCTCCAGGGTGTACACCTGAGAGAGGAAGTGCTGGGATAAAGGATTGTGCGTTTTCAATGTTACTAGATAATGGCAAATTGTTTTCCAAAGTGATTGCACCAATTTGCACACTCCTGGGAAATGTAAGAGAGTTTCCCTTGCTCCCTGTCATTGCCAAAACTTATCATTGTTAGATGTTATAATTTCCACCCATCTGGTAAGTATAGTAACTCATCATGGTTTTAATTTGCATTTTCCTCTTTATCAATGAGATCACACACCTCTTCCTCTGTCATTCATTGGCCATTGGAGTTCCCTGTTTTGTGAAGTACCTGTTCAAGTCTTTTGCCCATTTTTCTATTAGGTCACTTGCATTTTTCTGATTGATTTATAGGAGTTCTCTATCCTCCACACTAACCATTTTTCAATAATATACACATTTTTTAAAGTTACCTTTTTCTTTATTATTCTGTCTTTTGAATTTATTAATCTTTTCCTTTCTGGATTTTTCCTGTGTCTTGTTGAAGAAATTTTTCTTCACATAAATTCACTAATGTGTTATCTTACATTACCTTTTATTACTTTTACCGTTTTGCTTTTCACATGTAAGTCTTCTTTGACCTGAGATTCATTTTTTAATATATTGTGAGATATAGTTCTATTTTTTTATACAGATAACAAATTATCATGTACCATGTGTTAAAAAATTCATTCTTTTGCCCATGTCCACTTATAAATTAAATACACACATACACTCAATGTCTGACTCAGTCTGTTACATTGGTTTGTTTCTCTAACCCAGGAACAATTAATTACTAGCGTTCAAGTAATTATTGCTATCTGCCAAAGTTGGCTAACCAACCTTGTTTTTCTCATTCACGAGAATCTCACTTTTCCTGTCATTTGCAACTCTGTAAAGATTTTAGAACCCGTCAATTTTCGCAAACGTATCCACACTCCCGCAAACATTATTGGGATAGTGTTTCAATTACAGTCAATCTACAGATCAGTTTGAAGAGAACCGCCATGCGTGTCATGCCGAACCTTCCAGCCCATATATCCCTCCATGTCATCTCAATTCCTGTAGGTCTTCAAAGCCTCCTAGTTGCTGTTTTCTTTCCTGATTTTCTTCATAAGAAATTTGAAGATATTAGTTTCTTTTGTTAGCTATATTTTGAAGTTCCTTATGTTGATGTTATTAGCAATATTTATTTAAATTGCATATCTGTCTGTTCATTATCTAAGTATAAAATTGTGAATGTTTTTTGTAGATTTATTTTGGGTCCAGAAAGTTTACTAAACTCTCCTACTAATTCAAATGATTTAACTCTAGATTCTTTTGCGTTTTCCATGTGGCCAATCATTTGATTCACAAAAGATGCCAGAGATGTTACTTCCTTTTGCAACCTTGTCACTTTTTTACTTTGTCTTGCCTAATTGAACTGTCTTGGCTACAGTGATGACTAGAGTAACTAACTATAGGGTACTTTGGTCTCTGATTTTAAGGAGAATGAGTCAATGTTTCAGCAGTAAGTATGATGTGTGCTGTGGGGTTTTTGATAGAAATTTTCTTCTATTCCTAGTTTACTAAGAGATTTTTCTCATAAGTGGATATAATTTTTATCAATTTATTTTTCTGCCAACTTTGAGATGGTCATATAATTTTTCATATATTATATTAATAAGGTATATTATATTCATTATTTTCCCAATGTTAAACCAAACTTTCATTCCTAAAAGTGACCCAGCTTGGGCATGATGAATGATCCTTGTTATAATGGGATGCTTTCTATGTGCTAATATTTTCTTTAGGATTTTTGCATCTATATTCACAGGGAGATTGTCTTGCAATCATAAGGTTCTTGTGGGATTTGAGTATCATGTTTACTCTGCCCACCAAATTTGTTGAGGTGTGTTCTCTTCTATTCTGTTATCTGTAAAATCTATGTAAAGGTGAATTGTTTATTATTAGCACTTTACTCTGGTAGATCCCACTAGTGAAGCCATTGAGCCTAGCATATTTATGTGGGAAGTATTTTAAAGTTTGACCAAATTTTCTTACTTACCATAGGGCGTTTTATATTTTGTTTTATTCTTGTTGACTCAGTTTTGGTAAATTATATTTTTCCTAAAAGTGTTTTCATTCTATCTAAAATTTAAAATTTATCAGTATAAAGTTGTTCATAATATCTTGTTATCATTTCAATATCTTCAGCTTGGTAGTCATCTTCTCTCCCTTTTATGTTTTACTTGGTGTGCCTTTTCTCTTTTCTACATCCATTTTTTTTTTTAATTTCATTAACTTTACCTTTTTAAAAAAAATCATTTTCTACTTGTGTAATGTCTTATGTTACATTTTTTTTAACCTCCTAAATTAGAGAATAAGCTAATTATTTTTCAACCTTTCTTGTTTTGTAGAATAATCCTTTAAGGACATAAATTTTCCTCTAGACATTGCTTTAACTGTATCACACACATCTTAAAGAGTTTAATTGTTTTTATCTTTAGTGCTAAATATTTCTAGTTTCTGTTATAATTACTATGAGTTGTTTAGAGCTATATCTCTAAATATCCAAAAGTGTATCTTTTCTAGATATATGTTTGATAATGACACTAATTTACTTACATTGGGGGTCAGAGAATATAGTATGATTGAGATTTACTAATATGTAGCCAATTTTCTGTATATTCTGTGCACGTTTGGAAAGAATATGTATTCTATAATTATTGCCTAAAGCACCCTGTATGTGTCCATTGGTTCAATAAAAATATTAACATATATAGAACTGTTATTCATCAGGTAATATTCCAAATGCTTTATATATGTTAATTCATATGATTTCCACAAAATTTTATTATTCTCCTTATTTTACAGTGTAGGCACAGAGAGGTTTCCAGAGTCCATAGCTAATAATGCCACTGCCAAAATCTGAACCAGGGTTTTCTATGCAATACTGACTTTCAGCACGTTCAAATTTATGTAGTTCCAGTTGTCCTTAATAATAGTTTATCTCCCATATCTATTAGTAACTAAGATAAATATATTCAAAATCCCCTAAAATGATGATGGATTTATCAATCTCTCCGTGAAGCTGTCAACTTTTGCTTTACATATGTTGAGACTACTTTCGTAGATACATTGATTTGTGTAATTGTTACTTGAGCCTTTTATCATAATGAAATGATCTTATTTGTCTTTTTCTTTAAAGTTTGTTTTGTTTATATTAATATGGTTATGCTCACTTCCTTCTGACTAGTAGCTGCCTGGCGTATCTTTTCCCATTCATTCACTTTCAAGCTATCCATACCCTCTGTTGTAGACATATATTTTTTAAGTATTATATACTAGGATTTATTTTTTATCCAGTCTGAAATTTTATGTCTTTTAACTGAAGCATTTGATAATGTGCATTTATTATAATTATTTCTGTATTTAAATTTATTTTGTATTGATTTATTTTGTAGGTTCCAGTAACTTGCCTTTTCTTCATTAGTTTTGTCTAATTTCTAGTCTTCTTTTTGATTGATTGGTTATTTGTCATTTGATCTTTTCCCTGTCCTAGTTTGAACATTATAAACAATGTTTCCTTTATTTTAGTAGATGCCCAAGAAATGTTAAAATTTATACTAAATTTATCATAGACCCAAGCTAATTGATATCTTTACTGCTTTCCTAGGTAATACAAAGACTTTGGAACACTAAACTCAAGACATTTTCGCCTTGACTTTTGTGGATTGTTATTGATGTATTTTGATATCTTTTTAAACTTGGCACATCTTTGGTATTTTTTTTATGCAGCCCATGTTTGATTAGATATCCTCACACAGATACCACTTTATTTGACCATTATTCCTGCTTTGAATTTCAGGACTTTCACCTAGTACTTGACTTCTACCTAAATAACAACCTTTAGAATTTTCTTTAGAAATTTGTTAGTCATTAAACTCTCTCCACTTTTTGTTTCCTAGACTTTTTTAATTTTACTCTCATTCTTGAAATATATTGTCTCTGATAGACACAATTTTTAACAATTCTTAGTTTACAATTATTTTCTTTCAGTACATGGAAGGCATTATTTGCTGTCTTCTGGCTCCTATTGTTCCTAGTAAGAAAACTTAACTTTCAAATTTTAAAGATAAACTCTTTTTTTCCCTCAGGCTATTTTTAAGATTTTCTCTTTGTCTTTGGTGTTCTGCCTTTGACTATGACATGTCCAACTTTTGATGCACTTTATTAAAGCTACTTGAGATTTGCTTGACTTGCTGAATTTGCAGGATGGTGTCTTTTGTCAACCGTGGGAAAATTTCAGCTATTATCTGCTAAATATCACCTCTGCCACATTCTCTCCTACTGGCATTTTGAAACACTAATTACATATGTTAGACCTTCTTACTCCAGCCTCAGGATTTATTTACCACTCTTTCTTCTCTTTGTCTTTCTAAGGTGCCTTTGGCACCATTTCTTCTGAGATACTTTCTAGTTCATTAAATCTTTCTTTAATTGTCTATTCTTTTTTTTTTTTTTTTTTGAGACAGAGTCTCACTCTGTTGCCCAGGCTAGAGTGAGTGCCGTGGCGTCAGCCTAGCTCACAGCAACCTCAAACTCCTGGGCTCAAGCAATCCTCCTGTCTAGCCTCCCGAGTAGCTGGGACTACAGGCATGCACCACCATGCCTGGCTAATTTTTTCTATATATATTTTTAGCTGTCCATATAATTTCTTTCTATTTTTAGTAGAGATGGGGTCTCGCTCTTGCTCAGGCTGGTCTCGAACTCCTGACCTTGAGCGATCCACCCACCTTGGCCTCCCAGAGTGCTAGGATTACAGGCGTGAGCCACTGCGCCCGGCCTAATTGTCTATTCTTAATCAACTGTTAAACTTTCATTAAATCATTAATTCTATTTTTTTTAATTTCTAGCTTTTCTACTTTGTTCTTTTTCTGATGCACTCACTTTTATCATTTCTTGATCTTATCTCACATTTTTTATGTCTTATTTTATTTTATTGTTGATGGTAATCCTTTATTTTGTATTTGTGGTTAAAAATTATAGTTATTTTTTTGAATAAATGAAGCACTGAAATTACGTTATTTTCTTTTAAGTAAGTAAAAGAAAATCTTTATTATTATTAATATTATAATATGATTACATTATTATAATATTAGTTTTATCAGTATAACTGTTATTAAAAATATTTACTTTAAGCAATTTTATTGAGAGATAAATAATATACACTAAATTGCATATATTTAAAGTATATAGTTTGTTAAGTTTTGATATATGCAAACAGTCATGAGCCCATCGTGACAATCAAGATAGAGAACATATCCATCACCTGCAAGTTTTGCCATTTAATCTTTCCCTCCTGTTCTCTCTCATATCCTCCTTCCCAGGCTACTGCTAATCTGTCTTTTGTCACGATAGTTTAATTAGCAAAAAATACTTATTCTCTGTTTCAGATAATTTCAATTTTTATTTGATTCTGTCCTTTATTATTTTTGGTAGGTCTTAATAATGTCTTGTTTCTTTGTGTTCTGTGATACTTTAAAAGTGTGAGTGCATTGTTAAAGAAAACTTCATCTATAGGAATTTCTTAAAGCCACTGTTGAAAATGAATTTCTTCCAAAGAGGATTTATGTTTGCTATTGCCAGGTGCCTGAGTGAATAATCAGCCTGGAGCCATTTTATATTATATTCCAAGAGATTTTTTTCAGTTTCACTCTCCATTTACATCAAGGCTTAAGACAGGCAATTTTCCTTGAAGTCCCTGGGAAGGCAAGTTCATGTCCAGTTCATCCTTGCACTGAGGATGTAGATACTTTGGATCCCAGTGTGCTGTGCATGAAGACATACCACACGTCTCCACCTTCATGTCTGGTCTGCTGGAACCTCACAAGGCCTCGAGAACTGAGCTCACCTCCTCCTGGTTTGCAGCTTGCACTGTGTTCTGTTCATCCCCTCGGGTGGCTGCTCTCCCTTAAGTGTTGGCATCAGAGTGCTCCTCCCATTCTCCTGTTTGTTGTATAATACAGCAGCACCTTCTGTCTTCTCATCTGTGTGTCTTCCTTCCCCACACAGCTGGAAGTGGAAGTTGGCTCTGTTGTGGTACTTCTTACACACAGTTCTCCATAGTAATTCTCTAGAAATGAACTTTCTGAAATTGTATGATTCAAAAGAGCTTTACACGTAGGGAGAAACTAATTCCACAGATGTCTAGAAAATCTCTGTCTTGGCATTTCTGTTCTTTACTGTGTTTACTAATCCATGTGCTAGAATTCCATCTAGGTTTGCTTTGTTTTGATTTTAATCTTACTGCCAAATTTATATATATAAAGTGTTCAAATATTGAAAAAGAAAGACATCGGTATTCTCACTGAGCAGCACATCACACAGCCCCATCCCTCGGATTGAATCTACTAGAGATGTCTTCGTGCCCCCTAGGCTCTGTTATTATTCTCCATTAGTACAAAAAAAAATGATCAAAATTTTTATCAGCAATGGGATTATGCAGCTTGGATATCTATGCTAAACTAGTTTAGCCACCGGCTAAACCATCAGGCTTGATTTTACTGTGACATCAAAAAGTCCCTTCCTCTCAAACTCTATTAATCACAATAGCAGTAAAAATAGTTCACATTTATTGAAAGTTTATGCCATGGGCCAAGCACTCCTCTAAGAGTTAAAAGTGCACTAATGTATTTAATCATCATAGCAACCCTCTTATTATCTCTAATTTCAAATGAGGAAACTGAGGCACAAAAAGAATACTTACCTAAATTTATGAAATCTAGCAAATGGCAGATCCAGGGTTCACACCCACCGGGGCCATCTGTACCTGTGCTTTCAACCACTGTATAAGTTTTACTGTATTTCCCAATCTGATTTCTAGAATCTATTTTTGTTTAAATATTCAGTCTCATTTAAGTCGACCACATCTGTGGGTCTAAAAATATCTTAACACCACACAGTTCTACTTGTATTAACTACAATGCTTGATATTTGCCAAACATTTTCATTTTAAAAAACCGAATTGAAACTGTGCCACAATCTTCGAGGTAGTTTAACGACCCTATTTACAAAGCTAAAGACTGAGATTCAAAGAGGTCGAGTAACTTGTCCAAGTTTCAGAATTGTCATTCAGCAATAGCTCGACAAACTTCTGCTGCACGTCTCCCTTGCGGCAGGCACTGAGGACACTTAGTCAACATCGCAATAAAGAAGAACTCAAGGTGTTGTGAGAGCACAGAGAAGAGGCTCAGAGATCCGCTGGAGTAGACAAAGGGATTCAAAGAAAGCTCCCTGGGTAGTTGACATCTGAGCTGGGTCTTGTAGAAGGAGGAGAAATTACCCAACAGAAACTGTGGCTGCGTATGCATTGGTAGAAGGCAATGAGGGATGGGGTGGTGTTGCAGACTAAAGGAACATATAAGCAAAGGCACAGAGGCACAAAACAGCATGCTATGTGACAAAAAGTGCAAATCATTCTACCTTACTGAGGGTAAAATGTGAGGCAGAGAGTGCAGGTGAAATCGATGAGCTAAGCAAGGACCAGGTCACATTAAAGGGCGTGGCCTTTTTCTCAGAGGTGACCTGGAACCAAAGAAAGATTGTAAGCAGTGTGTATGGCAGCCTGTTGTAAGGAAAAAAATACGGAATCATGAATATACAGCTAGATCCAAAAGCAAATATGTATTTATGATGGGAAAGAAGGGATGTTGGAAGGAGCCCAGCAAGCGAGTGGCTGTGGACTGAAGTGCTGTCAGTTTCAGGGCCAATGGTCCAAACAGGAGAGAGACCGAGAATTGTTGGGCGTTTCATGGTGAATTTCTCTCTCTCTCTTATTTTCTCATATTGACAGCAGTGTATGGAGTGTACCAAGAAGTGCAAGATGGAGACATTGTCCAGAAAAATTATTTTAATAGTCCTCAGAATTAATGTAAATCTGAAGCAAGATGCAGGTAGTCGTCATGAGCTGGAGGGGGAGAGGAGTGTGGTTTGGGAATTATTTCAGAGATGAAACTAACAGGATTTAGTGAGCGAGTGTTTCATGGAGAAGGAAGGTCAAGGGCAACTGCCGCGTTTTGCCGTGAGTGGCTGGTCGGATGGGCAGGGAATGGGGCGGGGGCAGGCTGGGAACGAAGGGTTAAGGTTGAGTTGGGGCTGCCCAAAGGACGTCCAAAATAAGACACCCAGGAGGTCCACTCAGTCAGGGGCGCAGGGGGGCGCTTCGGGCATAGACGTGGATGTGGGACTGATCAGCATCCGTGCAGCACTGAGTGCCTTGAGCGTATCCTGCTGGAAGAGAAGCAGAGCTGGCAGCGCATCCTCGGGGACCGCACACCTGCCAGCGGATGGCAGAGGAAGCAAGCCCCAGTGATGACGAGGAACAGTCAGAGAAGTAGAAAGAAAACTAGTGAGTGGTGTCACGGAAGAGAAGGGAGAAGGATGTCCAAGTGCCCCCGGGGGCCAAGTTGGCTGCTGAAATGTGCCCAGTGGGCTCTGGTGACTTTGATGAGAGCAATTTCACTCCAAGTCTTCGACTTTGCTCATAAGACAACAGTGATATCCAAGGAGTTACACATTCAATGATCTGCTTTTGAAAGACCCTCTATTAGTTATCTATTACTGCAAAATAAATTGCCACACGTTTAACAGCCTAAAACAACACACGTTTATTATCTCACAGTTTCTGAGGGTCAGCAGTTTGAGCACAGCTTAGCTGGGTCCTCGGCTGCAGGGTCTTCCAAGGTGTCGACAGGAATATGGTCTCATCTGAGGCTTGCTGGAGAAAGATCTGCCTCCAGGCTCACACGGTGGTTGGAAGCATTCAGCTCCTTGAAGACTGTAGACGATGTATTCTTGTTGAGTATCTCCTGGAGGCTGCCCCCAGTTTCTTGGCACCTGGGCCCCTGTGTAAGCTTACACCATGACAGGGTGCTTCTACAAAGCCAGGAAGGGAGGGGGCGTTGCTCAGCAAAGTAGATACTACGATCTTCTAATGTAATCACAGCAGTGATGCCCCACTAACTTTCTCGTTTTTGCTTGGTTAGAAGCAAGTGGAATTCTATAACTTTCTTCTAACCCAATGACTCCCTTGGAGTGTTCATCCCCTCACACCCACACTCAAGGGGAGAAAACCCCTCAAGAATGTGCTCACAGGAAGTGGAAATCATGGCGGTACCTTACAATCTGAGTGCCCTGGACCCCCTTTTCATATTTACCCCACCTTTGTATATATGCCCCGTCAGCTGTTGGTCTTTCAAGACCAGTTGTTGCCATTGTTTGTTTGTAACCAGAATTGAGTCACTGCCCAACCTTGACTCTAATGTAAAACTCAATTTTTACCTAGATTTTAAAATATCTCCATTATCCACACATGACCACAGGAGACACATATTCCTGCTTCTAACCTGGGTAGCTCTGGACACATTTCTGCACATGTCTGAACTTCAGTGTCCTGCTCTCAAGTAGGCGTAATAATGCCTACATCACGGGCATGTTGTCAGATTACAGAAGGAATCACAGTAATTGACGTAAATTGCTGAGCACAATGCCTGGCCCATAGAACGTGTTCCATGTCACCTCTCCCTGCTAATAAGAGAAGGAAAATGAGTGAAAATCAAAATGGCTGTCATGTTTATCCCTGTGAAATGCTATTTCAAAAGAGAAAAAAAAAAAAGCTATGAACATGGAAGATTAATGGTGATTATTCACAACCATGTGACTTAGGGGGAAAAATGTGCAATGCAATCTAAGAATTTAAATGTTAACAAATTCTGTAGGCTTAACCATGAAGTTCTTCAGCCGAATTTTTCCCTTCAACTATGTGTATTATTAAATACTCTTTTTAAGTTGAGCTCCTTCAGGCTGACATACAATTGGGAAGTTTTGGCCATTTCTAAATTAAAACTCTGTTTTTCATAATGAAGTTCAAGGTGAAAATGCTGAAAAATGGAGAAGCTTGGGCTATCTCTGTCTCTGAAGCCCAAACAAATCTGTCTGGAAGATAGAAACCCACAGGAGTGTGATTTTATTGATTTTGTTTTATTTTATTTACCGGAAATTTATGGAACTAATTTCATTTGTATTCCTATAAATGTATACATAAAGAATGGGACTGGAAAGTGTACCTCAACATGAGATGAAAGCCAGGCTTTGGATATCCATGTAATATTGACTGGATAATTAGAGACATTTTAAAATCCAAATAAAAATCGAATTTTGCATTAGAAGCAAAGTTGGTCCCAGAGGTAGTTCAGTGATCCAGTCTTCACACACTCACAGTCTATCTTCGGAGTATAGGTAGATCTATTTTGACTTTTTAAATTTATGGCTTATAATTAATGTTAACAAGAACCATTAAGGCCAGGGTTCTCAATTGGTAACATACTGAATGCCCAAAGAAAAAGGAAAAAAAAAAAAAACCTTTACAATGGGATCCTCAAAACCACATGCACAATAGTTATTGCCTTTTTTATTTGTATTTAGTGCCAAGAAAACTATGCACTAAAGATACTTTTTTTGATCACTTCTACAATTAAGCGTCGGTCCATCACTTCCCATCTCAGGTCCTACGTTAAGCATTTAAATCCATTTCCTCGTTTAATGCTCACAACGCCCAAGGAGGCAGCTGCTCTTATTATTACCATTTTCCAGATGAGGAAGCCAAGGCAGCTGGTTTGCAGTCGCCCACGTGGAAAGAGGCAAAGCTAAAGCCTAAAGCCAGCTCTCACCAATTTCTAGTCACTTATGATTTCTAGTAAATTCAGACTAATTTAGTTATGTTACTAAAGCCATACTAAAGGTATAATTACTATTATGTGGGAATCTATAAACCTTTTTATATTGTATAGAAGTGACAATCAAAGCAATTACAAAAAATTAGTTGAGGGCATTTCTCTACTAATTGTGTACCCTGAGGTTGAAATATAGTCTGCATTCTTAATAAACCACCCCTCCAGGAGTTCTTCGGTTTTGGCAACATTATATATTTCTGTCTCACTATTTCAGATGATCAAGAAGTTCCAAGTGAATATGAGACAATCAGAGATATACACATCAGGAAACACCTGGCTCTCCCTTGAGGAGCCTTAGAGTAATACAGGCTGACTTGGGCCAATCTAATCATGGACAACTCACAAATGTAGTTAGTGAAATTGGGAGAAGAGCTCACATTTCCTGTTGATGCTGATGCTACATTCCTTTCTACATGAGCCTGAGTAGAGGACTGGTCAATGTTGGTGGCCTCTCCTATTAGACTCTTCCTTCCTCCTTCTCATACTTCCCAGATGCAGTTGGTCAGGAAGTCCCATCAAGTCACTGCTTCCCCTATATGCACTGGTGTACCCCTCTGCAATGACTTTTGTTCAGATCCTCATCATCATCAGCTGTGACTAGTGACATCGGTCTGGCCTCCATCCCTCCCACCTGTCCCCACTCTCACCCTGGAATCAGGGTCATCCTTCCAAACCATCTACAGTCAGCCTGACTTAACTAAAGACATCACCTCCTAGCTATCCCAAGTAGTTCAAAGCAACTTGAATCCGCACTTCCCATATGTTAAGGAAACATTTATGGTGTAGGTAGGTGACCTGAAGGGGAAGGGGTGACTCTGAAGAAAATTCCAAATATTTAGCAATTCATTTTTTCTGATTGTGTGCCTGCTGCATTTATAAAACATGGCGACCAACATCTTCCCCTCGCTCAAACCCTCCGACAGCTCCCCAGCATCATCAGCCAGAAGTAAAAGGAAACCAAACAAAACCTCAGTTCTGTGGTGTCAAGAGAGGTCCCTCCACTCATTCTTGCACCCAGTGATCCAGTCCTCCCCCCCCCCCTTACATTTGGCAAGTTCGTTCAACTTCCTGACCACACCTTACCCGAGCAGTTACCCTCCGAAGAACAATCTCCTTGAGGGCAGAGACTGTGTCCGTCTTATTCTCCACTGGTTAGGTCCTCAGTGCCCCCACGCAGTCTAGCATACCGTGGGCCTCATTAAGTACCCACTGAATGAAGGCATGAGTTGGTACATGGGAGAATTAATTTTTGTACACATTTTAGTTTTTATTGTATTATTCTCAATAATACAGAGACACTGATGGCAAGCCTTTTAAGCCCTGCTTTCTTTGTTTAGATGTGGAGCTATTACATCGACATGATTTCGACAAATAATAATTGTACCATCTATTGAACAAGTCGTGTGCCACGGAGTGATCACTGTGTATCTCCAGACCTAAATGGGATGATTACTAAGATGAGAGCATTGAACACTGCAGCCCTTGTGCCCTCCCATCCTGCTGGATATGAAAGTATGTGGACATCTAACAGAAAAATGCCAGCCCCAGGCCCCAGCTCTGTGTATGTCCCAGCTACTGGTGAGATGTGGACATTCACCCTTCTCTTGCCCAGCCTTTCCGGATGGGGCAGGACACATGGTGAATGCCAACCATGGCCTCTCTAGATTGCTCGGTAACCTGAGCTAGGTTTGCCTTAGAGGGGATCTTCACAGTGCAGCTCTATTTCCAATTTGGGAAACCACTTTAGGGCCATCTCATCATATAACACTAAAGCTTTATAGGCCAAGTGAGGGGACAGGGATGGGTGGGGCAGGGGTAGGATAATTCAAAACTCATTTTAGAATTCTTCCCTTTTCGTAGACACTCTCCAAAGCCTCTCACAAAACCAGAAGTGCATTCCTTGGGGTGTCATTGCAAAAATATTCAAGGTGCCTTTCAAATTTCCTAACTCCCAAGCTGGAAGCCATTTTCCAGATCTTTCTGTCTCCTTCAATGATTCTAGGAAGGCTGCTTTGGGTGAGCTCCTATGAGAAAAGGGGAAATGAAAAATTAGTACCATCCATCCTCCATCCAATAGAAACAATTCCTCTATGTAACTATTCGATGATGACATTGAACACATTTTGATAGTAACTAATAATTATCACTCTGTGTCAGTCACCTTAGTTAACAGGCATCCTGGCCTTATATTTGGCTCAGTCATTTGATGAAAGAGGAAGTAACTGGTTGGGATAGTTGTGCTAGGATAGTCTGATTTGGTCCCGTATTTCATTCAGTGGGAAAGGAATTCTCAACCTCTCTGGAGTATCCAGGAAGAAGGCTGTTGAGTCCCTCCTAAGTGTGTTCACCCTCTCTTCCGCTAACTGATTCGCTTGCTCTTTTAATTGCTGTGCTTGCCTTCTCATGTATTGATCATTTGCTCACTGTTTATTTACCCATTTAGTTATTGACTGTCTCACCTATGAATTCATTGATTCGTGAGCTCATTCCTTTCTTCCCCCATAAACATGTACTGAGGACCTGCATGGCTGCAAAAGTGGCAGTGGTTCCAGGCCATCAAGTTGCTCGTGAACTGGCGGGTAAGGCAGGCACGTATCACACAAAATAAAGTACTCTTGGATCGCTGCTGTGACCCAAATATAAAAGCATAAAGGAAGTTTTTGAAGCTGGGTAATATTTTACCAAGATGGGTGTTGGGAGCTTGGTCTAATGGATTTGCCGGTTGGGGATGGTGAAGAAGGGCATCGTCAGGCTGTGGGAGCAACATCACAAAGGTTCAGAGTCACACGTGTCAGCATGCTGCTCCGGGGATGAGGAGTGGCTCCGTGTGGCTCAGGTGAGAATAAAATAATGGGGAGAGACAGGAGACGAATCTCAAAGTCAGGACTGAGTCAGCTTTGAGGATCTATGACGCCATGTGCAACGCTTAGACTCTCTCATTTTCAGAAAATGTTCTAGAATGCCATCTTATGTGCAACTTACTTGTGCATAAAACCTGTCCAAGTCACAGACAAGTTTATATTCCAATCATCAGCAATCCTTCCTTACTTACCTTTCTAGTCATAACTCCCAGGGCTCTCCCATGTCAACCGTCAGTGTGCACATATGGGGTTTGGGACTGAGAAGGAGAATATTTCTTTAACCTCTACGTGTTAGACAAACTTTATGCAGATGCATGTATGTCCTCAGAATTTCTTATGACAGAAGCTCCTACCCCCATCCCGGCAGGCAGAGGCACTTGGAAGTAGATGAAGCCAGACAACCAGCTGGAAGGCTCTGGAGAAACCAAATGTGCACGTTAGTCCTTCATCCCCCAGGAAGAGAAGACCACACTCATCTGTGGAGATGGAGATGAGAACCAGAGCATGATGAAGATATTCCCGTCTCAGGCTGTAGCACTTAGAAACAAGAAACTGATGGATGAAGTTGTGGGGGGAGGAGATGCCAGTGGCCGTGAGGAGGACTGTGGGGGAGACCTTCATGGAGTGTAGTATGTGGAAATCCATCCTTTGCCATTTAATGTCATTTGGCCAGGTTCACCAAAGCTACTTGGACATCCAGAAAGCTACCTGGGAACAAAATGCAAGTTAATGCTTTCCTAAGTGGTTTCCAGACTGTTCTCCCATATTGAGGGAGTGAACTGTTCCAACTAAGTCAGCCTTCAAGATCTCATACCCCAAACCATCTTGTTCTTTTCAATTTGTTCATGAGTTCCTGCCTTTTGGCATATACGCTTCTCTCTCCATCTCTGCATTCTGAAGTTCTCCTCACCTATCACAGCCCAGCTCTGATGCCATCTCCTCCCAGATGTGGCTCCTGGTCACCCCAAAGTCTACTTGAGTGGTCTCTCCTTTCTCTGCCCCCTATCGCTTTTCTGACAAAGGTACCCTTGGAGTGCTGAAAAGAACCAGTGTAGTTGGAAATGACTTCTCGTCACCATTACCCCATAGTCAGCTAAAATAGTGACATCAGGTCAGCAAGAGATGAGTTAACACAGAGCTTACTCTCCAGCTGGCTGTAGCCTACACCAGTGTCAATGAGAGTTCAAGGTGGCCTGCAGGTAGAATCAAGAGAGAGCAATGAGAAAGAGTTCTACCAGAAGTTAGAGGAGAGAAGGGTCCTTTAGGTGGTGGCCAATCTCAGAGAATGGCCAAGGCCATGCTGGGTGCACCCCAGCGGTGTGTCATCCAGGGGACCCTGTATAGCAACGCCATGCCCGGCCCTGCCATAGGAGATAACTGTTGACCAAGATGCAGAGCAGTCAGAAAGGTCTCATTAGAGTGCATAGCATAAATTGCCCTGCCCCTCAGTAGCATCTGCCTCAAGAATACTCCTAAATACATAGACCATGGGTTTCATTTGCTAACCTGACAGGTAAGCAAGAGACCATAACTGAATGAGGTAAAAGATTCCATCTGAATTTTCTGCCCCGCTACCTTAGCAACTTACCCAAGAGTCCAACAGAGACCAGGGTTCTTTGTCTCAGATTTCATGATCTCTCTCAAAGCTGTATTACTAAGACAACCCCTGCTGCTACAAAGGCAGGACCTCTCCCTGCTGCAAGCTCTAAACTAAAGTTGGTGCAGTGAATGTAATTAACCAGATCTGCTTGACCAAGATGTGGTGCTTGGCAAAGACCAATTGTAAGTGAGGCTTAGGAGAGTGGAGCAATTAACCCCTCACTCCATCACCTGCTCTTTCATGCACCCCTCACCCTCCAGCCCCTGACGTACTCACTGACTCACCTGCTCTTTATTCATTCACTCACTCACTCATTCACCAATATTCTCCGAATGGCTGGCCTGGTGGACACTGTGCTGGGCACAAGGTCAGAATGGGGTTACCTCCTAGGGATTGAGTGAGGAGCGGGCAGCAGGTGGACTCCAACGCATGAGCAAATCCTTTAAACCACTATGTGAGGGCCGTGATCGAGAGTATCACCAAGTGCCCAGGGAACCCCTGGCACTTTTCTGCATTTAATGTGGTGCCTTCAGAGAGTTCTAAAAAGTTTAATACTTATGAATTCGAGATCCTCAGGGGAGGAAAAGAAAAGATCAGAGGGAGAAAATAAATGTTAGCAAATGAAGGGATCTAGAGGAAATCTCTTTCTTCCCACCAACGAGTTGACTACAGAAGGGAGGGCTCCAGCAGCTAGCATATACTCCCCAGCCCCAGGGGGCAGTCGGGCCGCGGAGCCCTGAGCTCTCACCTGGGAGGCCCAAGCCCCTGGTCTCTTAATCCTCGACTCGGTACACAGGGACCTCAGTGCATGGCAGTTTTCGTTGTGGTTTATTATCTCACTCTTGCCCGCGAGACTTGAAGTTGGTCTTTGCTCACCCAGGTTTACTCTGTAAGCTCTCAAGGTATGAAATCTGCCTTCCTGAATCTGTGAACTTGTATATTTAGAGTGCACACTCTGCCTCCTCTGGGACCGTAGAATCTATCCCCCAGTATCAGACAGGCCCATAGGTTTTCACCAAAAAGAAGGGGATTTGAACAATATGAGTTTGTATAATGGGCTCTTCACTTACCACTGTGTGCTCCCAGACAAGTGACCTAACCTCTCTGGGCCTCAATTAGATCCCACAATACAGAAAATTCTTATTAATAAAAAATTTCCTAGCTTCATTGATCCCTCACTTCTTCTGAACTTTTTATTAAGCATGTTATACTGCTTTTCGAAGTAATTCTCCAAACAACTCCAAGGCGTAGAGCTTAGTAGAGTAGACTATTGCTCAGAAATATATATTCTTCCCCCTACTCCGTGTCCAGGAGGTAGAGTCTACTTTTACACTGAAAGAACCCATGCTTTGTCATGTGACTTAGTCTGGACAACAGACCATCACTATTGTGATGTGACCAAAGACTTCAAGAATGCTTGTGAGATGGAGTGTGCTGTCCTGCATCTCTGCCTTCGCCAGGAGAAGAGCAGGGCTTAGCGAGCCCCCTTGCCCAAGGACAGTGGAGAACACTGGAGCAGAGGCCCCCAGCCCAGAGACCCACAGTGAGATGAGACCCAGAGCTGCTTCCCCTGAGACCAGAACTGCACAGCCCAGTCCAGCCTGGATCGGATGTGTCCCAGCTGACCCACAGAGGCACACACAGGAACAAATGGTTGTGGTCTGAGGCCCTGAATTTTGTGATGCTTGGTTATGCACCAAAACAAATACAATAGTGGTATTGTAATCTCTAAATCATAGCCAAGCACACTAGGGAATGATAAGATTAAGGGACCAAGGTTGCTCAGCTAGCAAGAGGCTGAGCCAGGCCTTGATGTTTTAATCACTCTGCAATAGTGCCTCTCTCTAAGCCTGGCCTTCTTTATAACATGAGGTTGTTACGAGAATGAGAAATGCTAGTGCAAAACGTTTTGCCCTGTGCCTATTAATTTACTGAGGATGCTGCTACATGCTGGTCACTACTAAAAGAGCTTTGCATGAATTATAACAACAAAATATTGGCCACTCTGGTTACTTGTGGAATTGCGTAGTAGTTCCCTGTTGATGCGCATGATTTCTCCAGGGGCCCAGGGGGCACAAGAAACATTTCCTATGCACCTTGGCATGGCCAGGGCTGCCACAGTGCCCAGCACAGGGCATACTCTAGAGATAATGTGCTGGAAGAATGTTTTAGGAATTAACTGGATATTTGGGTGCCTATTTATAGCCAAACAGCTTCCAAGAAGACCTGTAACAACAGTGAACCTCAAGAACTTTTTAATCTAAATTTCTTGCCCTTCTTTTATTGCATTCACTTCCTTAAAAAGTATCTATTGCTGTTTTCTTTTTGCTTGCCTCATTCATACTCACAGACACAACCACACATACATACTGCTTTGTCAAAACAGTAGCTTGACAATAACATACTGCACCTTGGCAAACTTGCATCCTTGCTAAAATTACACTGAGCAAAGTTTGTTGTTGGTTACATTTTTTAAAAAGGCACAATATCCCATCTCATCAACTTCAATTTAGAAATAGTCTGAAACTTGGGCCGCAGCATGTAGCGCCGCGTGTGCACGCACACACATGCACACACACAGCCTGCGTTTTGCACCTCATGTAGTTCTGTCATTTCAGTTGCCAACACAGAAGGGGCACATGTCTGAGTTTCTTTGCTGTTCCTAATTACACTGCAACGGGAACGCTTGCAGCTTCGCCTGGGAGAGCTATGTTTTTCCCCAAGGTCCAGAGAGTCTCGCTGCCTTTGTCCTTCGGTTTGGCTGAGCGTGGGCAGTGAGACGTGCCCGTTACTTGCCTGTGCTGTGCCAAACAGGAGCTTGAGAAGCCCCTGTCCCTGGCAGAGCTGCAGCTCTGGCTACAACACAAAGAGCAGAGGCTGGGGCCGTGGGTGAGCAAACCCTGCAGAAAGGACCTGCAGCCCGACAGGATCCGCTAAAGCAGAGGTCACGACCCCACTGTCCCAGGCGCTGCATATAGGGACTTGTTTGATCTTATGTTTTTTTTCATTCGATCCAATATTTACAATGCGAATTTTACATCTAGATTTTCGGCTTGGCTTGAAAAGCTGGAAGACAGGGCAACAATGGGCTTTATTTCAGCTCGTGGCCACAATGGCTGGGGCCGTAGGGGCTGAGTCCTTCACACCTCACAGACACTCCCCACTGGGCACGACCCCAACCACCCTGTCACCTGCCTCCAGTGGGGCTGGGTGCAGGCTCTGTTGTTGCATGTGCCCTGTGTGTTTTCTTCCTTGTAATAGAAGAATACTTCTCTTGTCCGTGTCACTCTCAAAAGTAGACAAAATCAAGGGTGAATTAGAAATACCACGTTCAGGAAAACTGTAAATGAACACATTTCTTTGGGAGAATGAAAACATCCCCAAGCGTTTAATTTGGAAACCAGGGCCATCCATGTGCAGCCATACCTCTCCACGTCCTTGTTCTTCACGGCCTTCTAATGGTGAAGGCCTTTCCCGCTTCCATTGGGAGGCAGGTGGTCCAGCAAATACGGGGCAACTTTGTTTCAAATCATGTCTTTGCAATGTCACAGCCCTGAGACCTTGGAAAAGTTACTTACCTTCAGCGAGCCTCAGTGCCCCTATCTGTAAAAGATAAATGGTAGAACCTGCCTCACAGAGTTATTGTGAGGAGCCAATGAAATTGTGTGCATGACTTACCAAGAAAAGTTTAGGAACATGGTAAATCCTCAAAAATATTTAATAATATTTTTCTTCTCCTACCAGGAATAAACATATAATAGAAAGAAAACCTAAAGCAACAACAACAAGATCTTATAAACCTTTGGCAAATTAAATAATTATTATTGAAATGATTTTTTAAGTGTTTGTATGTGTCATTTTTGCCATATTGGATCAAATCTATGTTAGACAAAATATCATACCACACACAGAAACACACACACACACACACACACACACACACATATACAGTGGGGCAAAGACACAGCTATTCCTAAAAAGTCAGTTTCCTTTTCTTCCTCTGCACACAGCTCTTCCATCTTTTCAAGTCTCCTTGCAGTGGGCAGACAGCTAGTTCTTGCCAGTGTAATGGGCTGAAATGATGTCACTTCTGCTGGGTCTCTTCAGAAGCAGTGTGTCTACTTCATACTCTTGGTCCCTTTGGCATTGGGATGCAGATGATAAAAGCAAGACACTAGTGGATGGCAGAGCCACAAGATAGGAGGTTCTTGGGTTCCTGGGTGATAACATGGAGGAGAGACGCCTGCTGACCAGACGTACCTACATTGGATGTTATTACATTTCAGTCCCTATATATTTTGGGGTCTCTTTGTTTCACAGCTCAACTGGTCCTAACAGGGGTTCACACAGCATGTAGTTTATGGGACTTGAGGCCTCTTACAGATCACTGTGGACACCCATTGAAGGACATTTGCAGGTTTCAAAGGTCTTTGAACCACACATGAGAATTACCAATGGAAATACTTTTTTTAATTTCCAATTGTAGCCATCAATGAACAAAAGGTTCCCATTAGTCAGTCGTCTAGACAGAAAATATTGACTGAGTACTTATTTTAGGAGACTGGGAGTCAGGTTAGAGGGATGAGCAAGATAGAAAGAATCATTACACTCAGGGGACTTACATTTTAGTGACAGTTGTCCGGCTAGTTTTGATTATCCAGCTCTGCTCCTCATTGAGTTTGGTTTCATTTGACTTTGCGTATGATGAACATCATAGGTCCTCTGCTGCAAAACCTGCACTGAAGTACCTCTGTGGGAAAGGGAGCAGCCAGACGTGCTGTAGATGTGCATGTCAGCACTCAGCCCCGAATTTGTCCTTTTGTACTCTCTTTATTACAGGACCTGCAGACTACACTTCTCAGTCCCTTGTCACCTGTCTTAAGCTCTGCTCTGCTGATGGAATGGACCAGTGCAAGGTTGGAAGACAAGTGGGAAACTGAGGTTGACAGCAGATCTCAGGACTGGTGTTGCTAAGTCCAACAGGTCTGTGAGACTGCAGGGACTTAGGACATTGTAGCTTTCAAATCCATCAGCTCTCCTGGGGATCTGGGCTGCAGAAACTCACACAGTATCTCCAAGCACCTCTGGCAGGGTGAACCAGCTCCGGCCTTTTTATTCATGGTGGCATCATTCCACTTAAGATGCAAAATCCATACACATGCCTGATTAGCTTAGCTCTAGCCAAGACCCACACCTTGGCTAAAGGAAGGTTAGGTACTCTCAAGGACAGACCTAGCAGACCAGATTTAATGGGGGAATGGTATTATCTGCAAATGCAAGCCAGGATGTTAATAGTAGAAGATTCAGGAGAGACTCAACAGTGATCTAAGACCTAAGTCCAGCCATGTTGCTATTCTGGTCAAATCCCATTCAGGGTTAGGACTAAGCCTTATCATGGTCTACAATAAATGGTGTCAGCCACTCTCTCCTCACACCTGTAGCTGTTTCCTGTGTACCTGCATTTAAAACCCAGCAACATTTTGGAACTTGCCAAACATATTCTGCTGTGTCACAGCACTGTGACTTTGTGCTGTTTTCTCTGCTTGGAGCACACTCACCTTCGTCACAGCTATTCTGTGTTCTCTTTCTGGTCCACAGAGTGTCTTATGCTTATCCATATCATAATACCTATTAAGTCACTTTATAGAAGTCCCCCTGGGACCTAGGACAGTGCCTAGCTCATAACATAAAATATGTATAACTATAAAAATAACAATAACAGTTATTAAATAAATAACTATAACAATAACAGTTATAAAATAAATAAATATTTATTCACTCACTCAACAAATACTTATTGAACACCTTATTTGTGTCAAATACTGCTCTAGGCAGTGAACAACATATACTGCATGCTCATTCAGCACCAGCCACTGTGCAAAGGTGTTACATATACTATCCCTAGCAGTAACCATCAGCATCCGGAGTAATCCTACGCAGTGATACCAACATTAGTCCCAACTTAAAGATGCAGAAACTGAGGCTTAGAGAAGATAAGTAAATACTTAACAAGTAAATAGCAGAATAAATAGAAATGACTGTATCTCCAGCTATACTGGATGCTCCTTGAGAGCAGAAATTGAAACTCTTACTCAGCTCTGCTTCTCAAGGGTTTGACAGGGTGTATGACAAGGGCAATCCCATTTCAGCTTACCCAGTACAGTTCTTATTTAATTAAGCCTGTTATTCTAGCACAATTATGATAGCACCCCCTTTTATTCCCAACTGTGTCCAGGTTACCCAATGCATGGCTTCTAGTAAGTACCATGTTACTGTTCATCAACCCAAGTAGAACTGGCTGAAGGTAAAGTAAAAAGTCAAAATTAGGAAGCAGCCTCCACTCCAACTCCCAAGCTCTTTCCAATAATTTCTGAAAGAATTAATGTTCCAAGTAGCCTTCACGTTCAAACCACCAGAGGAAAGCAACCCAAATGCTCAGCTCTGAGTCTTCTATTCTCCTATTTCTAAGATTCACCCCTCCTTTGTGTTGCTCAGTGATAACAGATAGAGTAACTCCAGGTGGCTGCCTGTGTCTGAAGGGCAGAGCTAATGCCCCATGTGTCCCTGAATCCAACCCCAATCCCCCTTCCTACCACCCTAGTACTTGGCAAGGGCTATGTGTGTGTTGAATTAAATGAAATATAACTCTAACTCTATTATTATTTCTAAAATGCGTATTCCAAAATTAAACTTTTCCTTATGTTAGTAGCATGCCATTTTTCTCCTTATAGATTTAAGATTCATATTCAATGTATTTATGATTCATAGAGTGTTCACTTTCTGTGGTTCTGTCCATAGACATTCACTGAACACCATCTTGGTCTTAAAGTCCCAGGTGCTGCAGATTCTCATCAGTCCAGTGGGGAGTTGAGGTGGAAAGACACACAAGTCAAAAAATGATGACACTGTGCCGTGATAACTTGTGCAATGACACCTGCAAATATATTGCAAGTTCTTAGTTATTGTAGAAGACAGGCAGTGTCCTATGCTGGGGGACTTAGGGAAGGCTTCCTTGAGGAAATGACTTTTAACCTGTTCTCTGAAGGAAGAGCAAAAGATTTCTGTCCACAATTAACCCCTGCAGGAATTAGTCTATCCATGCCAAAAAATACTTGAGATCCTTCAGTTCTCTTTTGGGTTTTGCTCATCTGTTAGTCTATAAGGTCTACAAGGGCTGAAATAATGTCTGCCAGTCTACATGACATGTCTTGTGACTTTGTACACAATGGGCCAAGAATTCCAGTCACCCCCACACATGGTTGAGTGAGAACACCCTTCTTGAACTCTACCCCCACCCAAGTCACTTGGTAATTTTCTCTAATTCATGGGGTAGAATGAAAGACCCTCGTCAGTCCTCCAACCAACACCCAGCATCATCCCAGCCAGTTACAGAGTCTCTCGCTGGTTGTGTGACAAGAACAAGTCATTGACCTTTCTTCAACATCAAGGTTCTCATCTTTTGGATTGAAGACTTGAGCATAAGACCGAAACTACAAAAATGCTCAAAGAAAACCTAGAGAAAACTCTTCTGGACATTGGTCTACCAAAGAATTCATGACTAAGACCTCAAAAGCACAGGCAACAAAATCAAAAATAGACAACTGGGACTTAAGTAAACTGAAACACTTCTGCACAGAAAAAAGAAGTTAATCAACAGAGTGAACAGACAACCTGCAGAATGGCAGAAAATATTTGTAACCTGTTCATCTGACAGAGGACTAAAATCCAAAATACACTAGGAAGTCACACAACTCAGCAACAATAACAAAAATCCCATTAAAAAGTGGGCAAAGGACATTAATAGACATTTTGACTATGGTCAAACAAGTACATGAAAAAAATGCTCAGCATAGTAACCATCAGACAAATGCAAATTAAAACCACAATGAGATATCATCTTACCCCAGACAGAATGGCTATGACATAAAAAAATATATTAAATAAAAACAAAAACAGAAAAGAACAGATGCTGGTGAAGGTGCAGAGAAACCAAAACTCTTATACACTGTTGGTGGGAATACAATTAGTATAATCTGTATATGGAAAACAGTGTGGGGATTTCTCAAAGAGCTGAAAATAGAACTATTACTAGATCAAGCAATCCTACTACTGGGTACATTCCTAGAGAAAAAGAAATCAATATATCAAAAAAAAATACCTGAGCTTGTATGTTTATTTCAACACTGTTCACGTTAGCAATGATATGGAACTAACCTAAGTGTCTATCAATGGATGATTGCATAAAGAATGGCAGAGATATGTAATGGAATATTATTCAGTCATAAAAAAGAATTAAATTATGTCTTTCACAGCAACATGGATGAAACTGGAGGTCGTTATCTGAAGTGAAGCAAGCCAGACACAGAAAGTCAAACATTGCATGTTCTCGCCCACAAGTTGGTGCTGAAATATGTGTACACATGACTTAGAGAGTGGAATGATAGACACTGGAGACTCGGAAGGTGGGGGGGGTGGATGATAAGAAATTACATAATGGGTACAATGTGCCCATTCAGGTGATGAATATACCCTAAAGTCTTGACCTGACCACTACGCAATCTATACTTGTAACAAAATTGCACTTGTACCCCATAAATTTATACAAATTTTAAAAGGTTCTCATCTTTAACACAGGGATAATAATGATGCTTACTCATTAAGACTGTAGTTAGCATTAAACAAAGTGAAGCACAGGAAGACCAGGGACAGTGCCTGGCACATGATACTTGTCATGTACTTGTTGGTTATCAGGCAAATAACTATGTTTATCATCATCATCATCATTATCATCATCATCATCATCATCATCATTGTTGTCAACAGCAACAACAACATCATGACAACTGTACACTGAGTACTTATCATACTTTAGAGGTTCTGCCAAACAATGTATACACTTTATTTAATACAAAAACTCTCTCCAGCAGTACCCATCTGACCCACAAGAACACTGAAGCTTGAAAGGGGTAAGTCATGTTCTAAATTAGTAAATGATGCAAACCAGGCATCTGTGCCACCTGTACCTGTATTGAAGTCTGGTCCCTGATGCACAAGGCCTTTGGCCATCCTCGATGCTGCATGGATCCCACAGAGACTGAAGTGTCTGCACCACATCACCTACCTCCAGCTGAGCTGAGACTTTTCCCTTTAGCCCTACCCCGAACTCTTAAGTTGAGTGAATTCTGCAGTGTCCTGGTATTGCTAGGGTGTCCCAGCTAAGCCTTCCCAGAGCGCTCAGCCAGGCTTCTGGCTTCCAGGTTGGGGAAGGAGGAGATGCAGGGTCAGGGCTCTGGTTACAAAGGAAACTTCACCTGTTCCCACAAAACTCTATGGACAGAGCCCCTAGAGATTCATGGCTGAGCCCAGAGTTGGGCAAAGACCACATACTGGGTGGCCCCATGGGAGTGCCAGCCACCCTTTGGGAGCACCCACCCCTCAGCAACTGTGATTCTCCCCTGTGACCTGTGGGACCCTCCAGCAAAGACAAGGGTCTGTGCTGGACCCCTCATCTCATCTCACTCAGTCCTCATCTGGTTTGGGCAGCAACAGAAATGCTGTCACTTCTACAGGAGAGGAAACTGGGGCACAGAGGGTTAAGTGACTTGCCTTGGGTCACTCAGCTACTCAGTGCAGGCACTGAGGCATGTCTGTGCTCCTCTCCCACCATGGCTGTCCCATCAGGGAGAGAGGTGCTGTCAGAAGCCATCGTCCTCACAAGGGCCATCCCCTTGGTGCTCAGGAGCTGGCTGGGCAGGGAGAATCTGCACAACCTCCTGTCCTGAGAGTGAGCATTTCCTCAAGGACACTATAAGGCTGTGTTGGCATCACGTCCCACTCTCAGATTCTGCCACCTGAATCCCGAAAAGCTAAAATGGAAGAAATCGCTGCGTAGCTGCTGTGGACTCAATTGCATCTCCCAAAACTAGTATGTTGCAGCCCTAAGCCCCAGTACTTCAGAATACGACTGGAGATAGGCCTTTAAGAAGGCAATTAAGGTTAAATGAGGTCATGAGTCTGGGGCCCTAACCCAATAGGATGGACGGTCATGGTAGGAAGAGGAAGAGACACCAGGATGTGCCTGCGCAGAGGAAAGGTCGTGGGAGGACACTGTGAGAAGGTGGCCACCCGCAAGCCAAGGAGAGAGACCTCCAGAGAAACCACCCTGCCGGAACCTTGACCTTGGCCTGTCAGCCTCCAGAATTATGAGGAAATTGACTTCTCTGGTTTAAGGCACCCAGGGAGTGGCATTCCGTTAGGGCCGCCCAAGCAGACTAACCCAACGGTCAATCATGATGAGGCCGGGAAGGCGTCCGCGCACAGCAGCCCCAAGTGTGCACGTCCAGGAAAGGGGCCATCGTGCTTACAAGGCAGAGAGCCTCATCGAGGCCGAGGGCCTTGGGTTCAGTCTCTCTTCCCCCTTCGCCACCAATCCTAGACTCACAACAAACGCACGCCCGACCAGAACCCGGGGACCTCGAGCCTGTCCAGGCCAGGCCTCCCGGCTTCCCCCGCGCGTCTGTCAAACCAGCCTCCTTTCCCTGCGAAGGACAAGTCAGAGCCATCTTTCCGGAGTTTTCTTCCCCTGACAGAAATCAGCAGGGTTAGAATAAACTGCATAAGTTATCAGCTCCTCAGGAAAGAACATGAAAAAGGCCCTTCTATCACTTAATGAAAAATAGCTTCTTTTTTGGACAGAACTTCATAGGCCCGCAATCAAGCCATGGCTCCCCTCTCCCTTCCCTGACGTGCCACGCAGGCAAAGCAAGTCGGCATCTATTAATAATATTTTCTCCAACTCCTTTCATTTTTCTGCATGTCCTACCACTGTCAGGCCCCGTGATGCAGCGGAGCCTTTATCTCGTCCGAGTCTGGCCTGTCAGGGTGATAAACAATTCTAACAAGAATCAGAATAAAGATCTTCCCAGTAGACTCTGCCGAGAGATAGAGGCTTTTCTCATTTTCTCGACGGAAAAAAAAAAAATTTAATCTAGCGGCTCCGGTTTTTTTCAAGCGTCACATTCAAAGAGATGCAAATTTGTCAGAGCCGAGACCCCAGCTGACTCTGAGCACTGCATGAATGTCAAAGGGGGAGGCAGTGTCTTTGACATGGCTGCCGTTTTTTTTTTTGGGGGGGGGCGGTGGTACGAGGAGCTCTCTGCTGAATGTTAAAAAAAAAATAAGGTTTTGCTTTGTAGTGCGTGTTTCAACAATTTTTATAAGTTTTTTTTTTTCTGAAATAAAAGAATGCCATTGGGAAGGAAAAGAGAGGAGGAAAGAGACGAATGGGGGTTTGGGGTGCAGGAGGAGAGCACCCCAGAAAAACAGCTCCAGTGAGGTGTCCGGCTGCACTGCAGGGCCTGGTGGCTGAGCAGGTGCGCTGGAGGGTGGGTGTGCCGAGAGAGTTGGGATGAAGGAATGAATGAATGAATTAATGCACGCGTGCACCATAGAGCACGGAGCTCAGCATTTTGTTAGGTTTGGTTATTTTCCTGAGTTTGTGGACTCCATTTACCCCTCCCTCTGGATACTTCCTCCCCAACGTGCCATTAGCATGAAAGTATCTGTGTTTAATCATCTTCTGCTCTGCTGATGGCCTGGGTTCAGAGCCCAGGACAACAAACTCAGCTTGAAGGGTCAAGTGGCTGAGGCCGAGGACCACACAGGAGAGACTGGAAGAGCTGGGTGATAGAGGGCTGGAGAGAGACTGAGAGGTGGTCGGCACCAGCCTCCTGGGATCCCTGGGGGCATCTCCAGGGTGGACGGCAAGCCCAGGCTCACTGCTTGGCTCCCAAGACCTTTGTGGAATCCGTAGCCCTGCTGAGCTGGGCTGAGTCTGACGTCCACAGAGAGTCATTGTGTCCAGCTGTGTGGAGTTGGGCTGCACAGCCTCCTCGACCTTGTCCCTTCAGCTGCATCCCAACCTGGCCCCCACCTCAGGCTCTGTGGAGCATTCAAATCTTCTCCAATACGTCTGTGGTCTTTTGAGTCAAGAACGTCAGATGCCACGTTCCCACGGCCTTTCTTCCTCTTCCTCAGTGCTCTGGCTGGTTTCTCCATCCCTCAGCTTGCTCTGCCACTGGGCCATGTCCCTTGGTCCTCGCTCAGCACCACTGCACGGCTTGGCTTCCCCAGAGCACCACTTGCAGAGGTCACTGTGTGCAGTAGACTTGAACCAAAGGCCAAGGTTAACAGAGGCTTAGCGATGACTAAGGGGCGGCAGTCACGCTAGCCAAGGAGGAAACGACAGAGGATCAAATCTCAGCTGTTGCGCAGGTGCACCTAACACACTAGTCGCAGGGTCCCACCTTCTCTAGACTCTACCTGAGGCCTCTCTCCTGGCAGGTTCTCTGAGAACCCAGGGCCCCAAGGCCCAGTCTCCTTCAGTAGACAGGGAAGAAAGGTGCCCAACCTTCTGTCACACAGAGAACTTTAATTCTTCTCAACCTCTCAGACTCTCCCATTTGGCCCACACTCCATCACCTTCCTGGGGTTGATCTATTAAGGGTTATGTTTGTACCAGTAGGCCCTGGACATCCTGCCCTTGCTGGTCCTTGTTCTTGCTGTCAGGAAGTTTAATGGGAAGTGAGCATGTGTGTGCATGTACAAGGTGCTTGGGTGGTTTGAATGAGAATTAGGGCAAGATATGGGACAGAATTATATATTGTATGTTGAGGAAGGAGGGGCTCTTGAGGTTCCTTTATGAATACAGAGTTCTCTGCAGTGGGGATCCGTCTCATCCACACAGAAGCACCATTGTGCTGTCTCCTCCTCCTAGCGCCAGCAGAGTATGTTGCAACAAAAAGCATTAGTTCCAGATCCAAGTGATGGCTTCCTTCAACATCGTGTGCCAGCAACAATAAGCAGCCGTAGATGTCACTCTTGCCCCCATCTCTCCTTTTGAGACCCCTGGACACTGCAGAAGACCACTGTCATCTTGTCCACACTTGGATATCAGCCAGTTAGGAGAGAGAAGCCTTCTATCAACTTACATGATTCCATTCCGGAGAACGTGTTCCAGCAGCACATGCCGTGCTCTGGAGGGGAAGGCAGACAGAAGCCCATGGCTTTGTGAAATAACCAGGTGCCCCTGAGGGTCTTCCCTCCATTCTGCAGCCCCAGTGCACCCAGGAGGCAGAAAATGTAGAGATTTTCCCAATTCTGATGTTTGAAAAGTTAAAACTTTGCCCCCCTGGCTTGTGGGGCATTTGTTGACAGGTGACAGTTTCAGCTATTCAGAACCTACACTCTGCTAGGAAATGAACCATCACAGAGTATTTCTCAAACTGGTGTGAGCAGAAGAATGAATGAACAAGAACGTGAGGCCACCCACTTCATTCAACATCTACATGGGGCCGCCCAGCACAGAACCCAGTTCAAGAGCCTCGATCCACAAGCTGTGGTTGAAGACCTCTCACTGCTAGGAGCCAAGTCCTTAGGAAAAATACAGGATTCTCTGATTTTTAATTCCCTTGATAAAAACAAGCAAATGGGCAACAACAATAATGGCAAAACATTAGGAATCCCACCCCATCAACTCACAGGATTATTGAGTGGAATAAGATAAGGAATGTGGGATGCCCGTGCAGTTAGCTATTTTTTATTGCCTTTCTTCCCTTTCTCATTCTGATATTATTTCATCCCCACGAACCAACAAAAAGGCCAACACCACTATGAAGCCTCTTCTTATCGAAGGAAAAAATTTAATCTCTTTTCCTCTGTGCTTTCGAAGGATATATGTTTTTCAACATCTGTATCAAATGCTGCCACATCCTCATCATCTTCCTTGAGCTGAGTCTGAAGATGTCCTTGTCCCTTTCTGCAGGCTGGATGTTCCTCCATGGTCTTCATATATATCATTTTTGCCCATGGAGTGTGGCACAGAGGAGGGGTTCAAATGGGTCACTGACTAAACTAAATCAAATTTGCATGAGCCCATGATAAATGTCATTATATGCAATCCCAGAAACTATATAAAGCAGCTCCCTAAACATCTTTTCATGTGACCCTTTGGTCTGGAAGAGAGACAACATTAACATTTATTGACTGTATACTCAGATGATGACTGTTCTGTGCTTAACTTGAACTATCTCATTACTATTTAAAAAAATAACACTAGGATGGTTATTATATATTTTTTCACAACAAAAAGTCAATGACTTGCTTTAAACTATTTGATTATTTTTGAGCAAAATTCTCAGTTGACTGTCTTTCAGAGGGTGAAATAATCATTCATTCAATCAACAACTATTTACTGTAGGCCTGCTACATACCAGGCATTAAATTAATCACTAAGAATAAAACTGGTCAACAAGATAACATGGTGTCTACTTGCAATGGGCTTAGATTCTGGTAGGAAAAGAAATTTTTTAAATCTAAACCAAAAAAAAATCAGTAAAATGATCACAAATTGTACTAACTTCTATGAAGATTGAAGTCCTGGAATGAAGAAGAAAGTACAGTCAAAGAAGTCCTCTCTGAGAAGATCACTAAGTTCAGCTTGAAAGATTGGAAAGAAAGCCAAGCAACAAATAGAAGAAGGAAGAACATTCCAGGCAGAGGGAATGGTATATGGGAAGATCTCGAGGTGTGAAAGACCTTTGATACATTCAAGGACCAGTTACCAGACTAATGGCTGCAGGGTAGTAGGTGAGGAAGAAATGACATGAGATGAGTTTGGAGATGTGTCCAGGGGTCAGATTGTCCAGGAGACTTATGAGTAGGCCACATAACTAGCTCGAATCGTATCCCAAGTGCAATGGAAAAGCACCAATGGTTATCATCAGGGACTGGTGTTAATATTTCAAGGTCACTCTTGCTATGGTTTAGAGAATGGACTGAAGGATCAAGGACAGAATCAGGAGTCTACTGCAATCATCTGGCTAAAAGACAATGGTGGTCTTCCTGGAATAGCTGTGGTTGCAACAGACATGTAAACAGAAACGGATGAACTTTAGAAAAATGTTGGGAGCAGGATTGACAGAACTTATTGACAGACTAGATTTGAGAAGTGAGAGAAAGGAAAAAATTGTGACAACTCCTAGGTCTTCAGCTAGGACAACTGATAGATGGTGGCCCATTTATTAAGTTAGGGCAAATGGGAGACTGAGTTTCATAGAGAAGGAATCAAGTTGCACTTTGATAAGTTATGGATGGATAAGTTACATTAAATCTTTTCCTTGCAGTATTCCCAATGCCTAGAAGAGTACCTAACACATAATAAGTAATGAGCAAATATTTGGTGAATCAAAAAAGAAGGTCTGTGAGATTTCAAGTAGACATGTGAATATGTCAGTCTAAAGTTCAAATTAGAGATGAAATTGGGAATCCATGAACATATTAATTTAAAAAAGCCACAAGAGTTGGAAAAAAATGGAATAGGGAAAGGGCATATAGAGAAAAGGGACTGAGGACCAAGACATGAGCAACAACACCACCCTTTAGACGGCAGATAAAGGAGAAAGACTCAGAGAAGAATCCCAAATTGCAGGGGCCATGGTGACAAAAGTCAACAGCAGCCTATGATAAGCAGGTCAGGAGGGGGAGAGTGTTGTGTGAGCAGCCATGCCCACTGGCTCTGAAAGGTCCAGTAAAACAAAGATTGAGAATCAATCACCAAATGTAAATACTTAAAATCAAGCATTAGGATCAAGTGAACTTGTTTTGTCTGAACATCCTTTTAGTTTAATCATACACTGATTATTACAAATGATAAAAAGACTAATAATCCCTGAATTTCAACTCAAGAAAAAAGATGAATAATCCATGAAAAAAGTCCCGTTATAGTAACAGTTGTGTTCATCTGTGATACTTCAGGTGATACAGGGAACTCTGTGTGAAATCAAAAGCCAGGCAGATCAGAAATCAAGTCCCAACTTGTCTACTTCAGGTCTATGTCTTGGGCTAGTTAAAACCCTAATAAATATCAAACTGTTTGCCTGCTAAAAGTGATGACAAAAAAAAACCCCTCACTTATTTGTTTACAGAATATTCAGAAGAATTAAAAAAAAAAAAAAAGCCTAAGTATGTGATAAGATTTTGAAACTTGGAAAATACACTGCAAACAGTAAGGGCCATTTATGATCACAGGAAGCAATCCATCCTCACACCTTCTTTCATTTGTCCAATATTTCTGAGTCATGAGTTTAGTCCAGGAATAAGACTAGGAAGAAGACACAGTCACTGCCTTCAAGTAGCTCATGGTCTGGGTGTATTGTTTTCATTGTGCTAACTTTACACCCTAAAGGAAAAATCATAGGTTTTTGGAAACTGTGTGCAGTAGGGAAAATAGCAATATGACACCAAGATAAGATTAAATACTAACTAAAATGATGTGTCATGTCATTGAAGTTGTTAATGAATAACTCACTAAGAACCATTTCTTGACAAAATAAATGTTTCATCTCTTTTCTCATAGCGCTTCGCATATTCTTCTAGTGTAGATAGCTCATGGTTTCAGAGCTGTTTCCCATTCCTAGCTATAACATGATTGCTCTTGTGACAAGGTCTGTATCCTATTCAGAATTTCAACAAGGATGTATTGGACCTCTCCCATGTGCCAGGTTCTGTGTATCAGCAGCAACAAAACACAGGCAAGTGGCCTTGAGCATCAGAGAAAAGGAGAAGGAGCAGCGTCTGTCTCTGTGACTGTGTGAGAAGGACAGGGAAGGTCAATGGACAGTTGGATTTTTTTTTTTTTTTTTTTTTTTTTTGAGATTTTTGTGAAATGTCACCTCATGGCATTGAGGGGAAAAAAATAGCATTTTGTTACTTGTGTGTCAGGTGAAGACTTTTGTCCTTTAAAAAAGAGTGATTTGAGGGACAAAAGTAGAATGGTGATTCTGAGCTATTCCAAGAACTTCTAAGATGAGTTCAAGATGGCAGGCTGACTGGTGACTGTTCTGCTGCTCACAAAAAATCACGCAAAATGCCAGGGAACATGTTTCAAATAAGAAAAGAAAACAGAATGAGTCCGTGAAAACAGCAAGAGTGCCATAAGCAGACCAGAAATATTGAGTGATTTCTAAATGACTGAACCTAGATGCAGACAGTAAGAGACTGTGCACACACGTGCACATGCACACACACGTGTTCATGGAGGCAGAAGCATTTCAGAAGAGCACCAAGCCTGGAGTTAGCAGACACAGGAACTGGTAGAAACTCATGAGCAGAAATACAAGAGTGTTGTTCCAGGCAGAGGTGCAGAGGATGAGTGAAGCCCTGGAACAGGCGAGGCTGGGCATGTTTGGGAAAATAGCGACTGAGTTTATTGGTCTATGGGACACTCTGTGGGACATTCCCCCTGCACTTATGAAATCAGATTCTGGATCCCTGAGGTAGCATTCAAAGCCCTCCACACTCTGTCCCCAAGATTCCTTTCATGTCTATTCATCACTGTATCTCCCCAGCTGCCTTCAGAGTCCCAAACACACTAGACCGTTGGGCATTCTCGAAGCAGCCCATGTGCTCTGGCCTCACACTGTTCCTCTTTGGAGGTCCCAGTCCCACTCCCTCTGTCTTTGAATGACTCTTCCTTCAAGTCCCATCCAAATGTCACCCCCTTCCAGAAGCTGGCTTCAGTACCCCATGTGTGAAAAACTCACCCTTTCCTTATACAAACCTGGCACTTTCTACCTTTATACAATCACCACTGAGGTTCTGTCTAGCAATTTCCTTGCCCATGCCTTTATTCTCCCAGGACATTGTGAACATCTTGAAAAAGAAGGGTGTGTCTCTCTCAGCACGTTGCACATAGTAGGATCACGTAAAACAGCATCTGGAATGCAATAGTTACTTGGTATGTACCTGCAGAATAAATGAACAAACGTTTGTTAATAGACTGTATATGAGATGCTTTTGTGGAAGGTACAGGCTGGAGTCTCATCAAGAAAGGCTTCAAGTGCCAGGGTGAGACATATATGATGAGTTTAGCAGACAACAGAGAACCACGGCAGAACGGGGTGACATTTGAAAAATTCAAGAGCAGTAAGTATGGAAACAGTGGAGTGCCTGGAATGGGCGCTGGGCAAAAATGTATCCAAGTGATGAATTTCTGATGAGAACAATGTTTGAAAAGGTGGGCCAGAGTTAGGTAATTGTTCCCAAATAAAACTTGAATGGAGAAAGAAAAACCCTACAAATGGAAATACAAAATATAGCCAAACTGGCAGGGAATACAACGTGAAACACAGCTGTTTCCACGGCTGCATGTAAAGCCAAGTTCAAGAACAAATTCCTTGTGCAATATGGCCCTTGTTAGGTACACAGTTTTAATTAAGTAGAGAGACAAAGTATAACACCAACATGCTAAAGGCAGGCACATCACGCGAGGGGCATCTGATCAGGAGCTGGGCTTGTTTATGGCATTCTTGTCAATATAATTGTCATCTCAGTGCTGTGTTTATTTTTAAATCCAAGATTTGTTTTGCATTATACACAAGAGAAATATTTGTTTCCAGCCAGGTTTCTATGTGAGATGTTCATTCAAAATTCTAAATATAGTGAGTAAATTATTTTTTTTCCTGAGAATGTGCGCTGTTTGGGACTTGGAGAAGAACAGTTTGTAAGTAAAGGAATAGTCCAGAAAGAAAGTCCAGAATGACCCATTCACATAGAGGTGCCCCATAGGGTAAAAGGTGGGGAGGGGTTGGGATTGTCTCCATGGAAATGGTGTTTGAAGAGGCAGCATTATATACAGAAAGCAGAAGACACGAGTCTCAGCCCTGGCCCTGCTTTCCTGAGTGTGATCTTTGGAAACTTGCTTTACATTTTGAGTCTCAGTGAAAACACCATGATGGTGTCACCACCATGGGTATATATATTAATCCCTCACCAGCAAAGCCCAGTGCTGTTCTAATGGGCAGTGCTGGAGTGTGCATGGAAATACTCTGGAAACTGTGGAGAGACGTGATGCTTGTCCTCCAGGGTCTCAGGACGGTCTGGCCCAGGACCCTGCCCTCTGTCACAAAAGGCACTGAGGTCCCTCCCTTACAGATGATGAGACTGGGTCTTGCTCAGGGACTCATGGGTGGTAGAAAGAGGAGAGAGAAGCGCCGGACTCCTTTCTCCTGATGTGCACCCCACGCTGCTGTCTCTGCGGCCACCTGCTCCTCCTCCAGCGAGCCCGGCGGCTATGGTGAGTAGGAAAGGGAAGAAAGCACGTACAGACTGCTGGCATGTGCTACCCTGTACTGTTTTGGGTTGGATTTTGTCATGCTTGTCTCAAAAACACAAAAACCTCTGTAGCTTTTTTGGGAAATCAGATTTATAATTGATGATAAGTGTCATGTCTCTGAGAAGTTCTACTCTCACGTGGGTCTGAGAGCATAGGTCTGAGGATACCACCTTTCCCCTTTGTTCCTTCCTCCTTCTCTCCCTTCTTCCCTCCCTTCCTTCTAGTCCACAACTCTCCATGCACACCTTTTGGGGCTGGCAAGGTTCCGTGATGCTGCCACCCTCTGCAGTCACTTCTCCATGGGTCCCCAGAGCCCTGGCCTCCGGAGCCCGGCTTTGCTCCCATCTCCCCCTACGCTTCATGCCTGCCATGCCCATGCCTTGTGAGCCTCTCAGGGGCTCTTACCCCAGAACTGCGCTTGGTCTTTCCTCTCCCGGATCTGGTCCAGATCCTGCATCTCCAAATAGTACCTAGGAGGGGTCCTTGCTTTGTAAAGTCCCACACCAAAGCCACCTCTCTCGGGCTACATAGAAGCACGTAGCTTACAAGTAAGAGACTGTTCTTAGGATTCAGACAAAATTCTGGTTGGGTCACTCACTAGCTGTGTGACACAAGCCAGGTGGATTGTCCGTCTGTACTTCAGAGAGCTCTTTGCAGAGTCTCTGTGAGGATTAAACAAGATTGTTACACCCATCGGATCTCCTAGCAAGTAGAAGCAAATGGCAAGTAAGATCACCAGGAAGAGCCACAGGAAGAGGGGAGCAGAGGACATATGAGGGCAGCCACGTAGGTAGCAGCCCAAGCAGGAGCCCAGAAGCAGCGGCACCAAGGGAGGGCTTGCGGGGGAGCAGAGTGGACGGAGGTAGCAACAGTGATGACCAGAGTGCAATGCGGAGGGTGCTGCCTAGCAGCGGAGAGCCTGAATTTCAAGCTCAGAGCCTCTGCTTGTTCAATGTGTGGCCTACAGCAAGTCACTTAACTTGTCACGGCCTCCCACCCTCCTTCCTCATCCCAGCGCTGCAGGCCTCACCGCTGGCCGGGAGTGGAGGGGAGGATGCTGCAAGCCGTGGGTGCTGTGCTCCTTCCCGCCCCACCGCACACTCCCCTAGTCATCGCCTGCCCTTGCTCCCTTCCGTTCCTCTCTCACCCTTCTAGGAAGAGGATGCTGACATGGCTGGGAGCAGCGTTATGTCATACCTTAAATCTCCAAGTGCGCTAGAGAATTGCTCCTACTTGGTAACAGCTCTGCCTCACTCGAGCAGCAAATCGCAATTAAACTGGATGAGAAGTTTTATTTTGATTTGGCGTCCCCCTCCTAAGTGTCCCCTCGAAATGAATTTCTAAACCTGCCGTCAGTGCCCATTAACTCAGAGTGCGGGGAAGGGCTGTCTATGATTAATAAAAATAACAGCTTGTGTAACAGCATACGTTAATGTGCGCTGCGTTTTACAATATATCAGTTAATTACAGATTAGTAAATTTAGAAGGAGAAGGGACCGTATGGATCACCTACTTCACTGTTCCCTCTCCACTCAGAAATCAGGGAACCAACACCCAGAGAGGACGGGGAATGAGCGCCTGAACCATTATGACATAAGTCATCGGCAGCAGAGACCAACCAGCACCACGGCTGGGATGCCAGACCAAGCACGTGTCCCTGGGGACTTTCCCAGGCCTTCTCACCTGGATTGCCTCCTTCAGCCTTAAGGTTCTTCCCTGCTCAGAGCCTGCTCCAGTCCTGACCAAAGTAGGCCATAAATCAGCCATGGGCCCTTATGGGTGATGTCCAGGACTTGTACAATGTAAGACCTCATGTCTGCTATATTTGGCACTATCCATGGACACTTGTTGAAATGAGTTTCTGCCTTCCAGGACAAATGAACTTCTGGCTTTGTCTCCATGCCTTGCTCTCTTATTGCTCAGTGGCTTTGGGACAGCTTGGCTGGCTCTAGAGTCCTGCTGTACCAGGATCAACTGAACAGATCAAAATTCTGCTTTTAACTGTAGCCTGGACTGTGGGTAAGTGAATCTTCCCTTGACCAAGCTTCCGATACTCCTGTAGACTCTTCTGGGCTCCATTTGCATAGCCTCTAGGGCTGGGACAGTCCTACTAGCTCTTGCCCTGTATTGGTGGCCTGCTCACCTGCCCTCACTGAGCAGAGCTGCTAAGTACCTATCATACCTCACGGTCATACCAACTTGAGCTATGACATCAACATTTACTTACGGTAAATAGTGTCTGGACAGAGTCTTAAAATTCATATTAATTTTGGGAATCCACCTGAGTTGGCAGAGGAGGCCTGTGTTCATCCACCACGTCATTTCTTCTTCCTGCACTCACGGTCCTTCCCAGCCTCCTCTGTGGCCAGGGAGTAGCCTGTACTTACTGTACCTAATGGAATGTGAGCACAAGTGATACCTGTCTCTTCCAAATAAGGCAGTTAAGAGTTGGAAGACATGTTCCTCCCTTTTCTCTGGGCTCTTGGAAGCTAACTGTGGATAGGTGTGAGTCCCAAGATGGAGGGAGGCTGGTTCTCTGAGTCACTGAATGGAGGACAGTCTCTGTCAACCCTCATCACATTTTGCATAAGGAAGAAATGAGCTTCTGTTGTGCTGAGCCACCCAGGTCCTGAACTTCATTTGTTACTGCAGCATGGGCTATCCCATCCTGACTAACTCACAGCACAGCCTCTGCTCAGCCCCTAAATTATGATTTTTTCATGTTCCAGTCTCAATTCCCTTTTCTTGACACTCTCCTTAGACACTCCTATGTATTCCCACATCTTCAATCACCATTAATTTGCTGAAAGCACACAAATCTAGATTACAATTCAGTTTCTGTTTGTGAGCTTTGGATGTCTACACTCAGCTGCTGCCTGGCCGTTTCCACCTGGGTGTCTGTTAGGAATCTAATGTCAGCTTATCCAAAACTAAGCTGACCGTCGTCCCTGACTATTCCTCTATTGGTGGATTAACCTATTGGTTTTCCCTGCATAATACCATAAACAAAAACTCAGACATGTTATTTTCCCTTCTTCCTTGTGTCTCCCACAGCATTAAATCCTGCAAGTTCTGTCTCCAACATAGTTCTTAAAACCATCCACTTTTTCCCGACTTCATTGTCACTCTTTCATATGTTCTTCTCCTTCTCTCACCTGGATTCCAATGATGGCCCCTTATTTGGTTCTCCCAACTCCAGGCTTGCTCCTTCTACACATTCTCCATGCCAGATGCTGCAGCAGACAGAGCTTGCAAAAACAATCGCACACATTCCCCACTTACAGTCTCTTCAGTGCTCCTGTTTAGACTCAAACTCCTTGGCAGAGTCACCATGGCACTTCATGACTGGGCCTCAGTGTCACAAAGAGCCTCAGAGTGTGGCCTCTGAAATCAAGTCCCACGGTGCTAGGTCAGGCCTCACCCAGGAAAATCACTTAACCTTCCTAAACCTCATTGTTCTCATCTATCAAAGACAGTAACTGATGCTTATTTTATTGGGTAGATGTGAGGATTGACTCAGATAATTTATTGTCACCTAATTGAATATATTGCTCAAAGCATTATAGGTGTTGTAAATTATTATTAGTACTAAAAAGAATTACTGGATATTAGCCACTCCCTATGTGTCAGCAACTGTGCTAAACAGATTGAACCCACAACATCTTATTTAATTTTCACCACTCCCTAGTTTGTCTTCGATACAGAGCGAGTAAGGCATTTGTCCAAGAAAACACTAGTAGTTAAGTTGCACAGCTGGGATTCAAACCCAGTTCTATCTGATGAGATATTTGGTGCTTTTTCAATTCTACCATAGATTATGAGTAAAGGAGCTAAATTATGATACCACTTGATGTCCAGAAATAGAGAAATGGCTTTAAAAGATAATAGATCATTTATACAATGTTATAGTACAGGGTTGTCACCTTGCACACCCCCCAGGGGGCACATTTGTATAAAATGCAATGTGAATATATGGTAAGTAGAGTTTCCTTGTATATTGTACAACCACTAAAATTTATACACACACACACATATGATTACTTTATGATAACATTAAAAGCAGCATATGCCACGGTGTAGTGATTAAGGGCAGGGGGTGCAAGAATCAGATTTCCTTCATTTGAGTCATGGCTCCGCAACACTCTGGCTGTGTGACCTTGGGCAAATTACTTAACATCTATAAATAGAGAAAATAATAAAACTCATCCTATTCGGTTATTTTGATGACTAAACAAGGCAACACATATACAGTACTTAGAAAGTTCCTGATTAATTGTGCTCAAATATCATCACCATCATCATCATCATCATTTATTATTGCAAGTGACAAAAAATTCAGGAAACGCAATTGTACTAGTATCATAGGCTTGCCTATATTAAAAAGCACAAAGACATAGATAAGACTGGAAGAAAATATGCTTATGTGTTAACAATAGATCTCTCTGACCTGTTTAATTGTGAGTGATTTTTTTCTCCTTTTTATTTTTACATTTTTCAAATTTTTAATGATTAATATGGGCCATTTTCATAAGAAAAAAATAGCATTCTTCTGTGGCTTTAGACAAGGAATTTTGTTTTCTAACCTCAGTGATTTTTTTTTTTTTTCCCGAAGAATCATCTTTGGTCATTAAATTCACTTAAAAGCCCTGATCCATTTTTGATCATCTGAAATATAGTGACAGGCACCAAAATCAATCCCTACATTCGAGGCTTGCAAAGAGCATAAATTATTTTAGAAGTCATGTCAGGTAGAGTTTCTTCCAAGGTTTGCTTGCAAATTTTAATCAGAAAACACAGAAGGTATATGCAGCTTAGATTGAAATATCCCTTCACCTTGTACTGAGAACCAGGTTGACTTACTGTTCGCTGGCTGATAGGACTGGCAGAAGTTACAGCTTGTATGATAGAGGCAGCCTGGGCAGGAACTGAGGGAAACACATAAAGAAACATTTATTTAAAAAAAGTAAATCAACCATAAAGATCCTCCCAGCAGACCTGAGAGATGGAAGCCTCTCTCTCATTTTCTCCTTGGCAAAATTTAATCTATCGCTGGGGTTTTTCAAGCATCATATTCAAAGAGATGCAAATTCGTCAGAGCTGAGACCCCAGCTGACTTTTAGCACCTTGTGAATGTCAAAGGGGCTTAAAGGTTGAAGTGACTTACCTCCTCCCATCCTAACTAATTCAAATACACATGTGTGTGTATTTGTGTGTGCATGTGCGTGTCTATATATATATGTAAAATTTTTATTAAGAAGAAAGAGTAAGACAGAGCACACATCTGCCTATGTAATCAGTGCCTTCTTTGTGTGGCTCTGTTTGCAGCAAATCTGAAATTTAAACAGAAAATACCATACTGAGAAATAAAAAGCGCAATTGGAAAATCCACAGTCTATCACTAAATCAAAGGGCTGGCAGGAAATTTTTTTTTAGCTTTGTTTTGATTTTTCAAAATAGCAATCATGTTATCTATTGGCTTCTTCACAACCCCCTTCCATTAACCGGTTTAGGGATGACGATTAACTCGTGAATGATCTCTGCCCTCCACGTGGTTCACCACACGCAATTCCCTTAAGTCCTATAAGTCATGTATTTACAATGAAAAACAAGAGGTTTTAACTAATGTATTGTACACAAACACGGTCTATGGGAGAGTTACGCTTTGCACGGAGATTGGCAAGGCTGTTCTAGAGTGGAGTTCCCCTTCCATCTTGGCACAAATGAAGGATCAATCTATTAATGGAAATTCTGTAACTTGGAGTCATAAGAGAAAAATGATGTTAAGTTCCCTCCTGCGTAACAAAAGCCCCAGATGAAGTATTAGTAATTTAGAGATGCTATCATGTGTATAGAATTTGAAAATAATTTTTGCTTTCAATTCAACAAGTATTTGTTGAATTCCTACTAAGTGTTTGTTTCTTGAAGACCCAAATATGATAGACTTAATGTCTGCCCTTAAGAAGAATATAGGTTTACAGAGGAATGTATCTGTCACCTATAGCCATAATAATGCTGCTTAATGAACAAAATCTCAATAACATACAACAGGAAGTATTTATTGCTTGTGCCTCTTGGGGAGGTTGGCTTGTTAGCGCTGCTCGTCTTGCCTGGCCACGCTCACATGCCTGAAGTTTGACTAACATTGTTGGCTGGGGCAAGTGGGATGGTTGGGTTCTGCTCTCATTCTCCGGGGGGCTAGCCTGGGCACGTTCCCATGGCGATGGCGGAGACACAAGAGAGGGGGCAAGGCCAGTGGCATCAGGGCTTTGCAAACCGCTGTTTGTATCACATTTGCTAACATCGTATCAGCCAGTGGTCACATAACTGAGCGTAAGCTAGAGTGGGAGGGCGCTGCATAGTTACACATCAAGGGTGTGGGCACAGGCAGGGGTCTAAAGAAGGGGGACTGTTTTTGCAATCTGTCTCAGAGGGACAGATGAGATATACACCACCATTTTATAAATATGTATAATAGAAGAGCAGGCAAGGATCCTTAGGGTGTCAAGGAGAGAGTAATGCACTTTGGGAGATGCAAGAAGGGCCTTCTATGGAGAATGATGTCTCAGCTGAGTTTGGAGAGGAAGTAGGAGCGCATCAGACAGATCGGGGAGACAGGTATTGTAAGCCACGGTAAGGCCACAGACCTAAACATGAAGGCATGCAATAATGCCAACTAGCATCACAGGAACACCTGGAGGGAGGTGATGGGTGAGGTGGAAGGTCTTAGATGAGACTGAGAGGTTAGGTGATTTCTGACGCTGGGAGATGGCAGATGTTGTGTGCCAGTCCCTCAGACCCTGACTTCACGTTTGGGTAATGAGTACATGAGACTACATTGATAAAACCTACTTTACCATGTGAATCCATGAGTGTCGGTCCGCAAGACAGTAGAGGCATCAATCCGTGTGTCTTCGTCTTGTGACAAGAGGATCTCGTAAGTGATCTAGTAGAAATGCGGGCAAGGCAGTTACGTGTAGGTACCAGAGGCTGGGAGGGGGATTGGAGGGTGGGGGGACGAAGAGAGGTAGGTTAATGAGCGCAAACATACAGTCAGGTAGAAGGAATAATTTCTAATGTTCCATAGCCGAGTAGAGTGACTATAGTAACCAACAATGCATTGGATATTTCAAAACAGCTAGAAGAGAGGACTTGAAATGCTCCCAACACATAGAAATGATAAATACCCGAGGTGATGGATACCTTAATTACCCTGACTTGATCATTACACTTTATAATCATGTAACAAAATATCACATGTACCCCATAAAGACATACAAATATCACATATCAATTAGAAAAAGTCCCGTCCCAGTCTTCCTCTACACCACTCTGAAAGCATCTGCTCACTAATAAGAAGCCATTCTGTGAGTGCGACAAAATGCTTTCAATGAAAAGGGATTGTCTCTTTAAGAAAGTGGTTGGGGCAGTGCTTTTTTGGGTTTGAAAGTCTGGAGACAGTGGCATTAGATTGATTAGGTGTGTACATGTTGGCTGAGAAAGCTGTAGAAAGGCGCATGGACGTGTTTGACAAGATGAAAGACTATTCAGCATGTTAGACAGCTGCTTGAGTGAAGAGATCTATAACAGCGCAGTAAAATATACTCACCAGTAAATGATACCTTCATGGCAAAAGCTACTACAAGCTAGGTCACACAATTTTTGTCTGGCATGACAGGCTCAACCAAACAAAGTTTGAAAGCAGAGTTTAATGCATACACCTCGTAACAGATGGGCAGTGACCTAAGGCAGTGACCCATGTTTGGTGGTCACTACTATAAGAGTCGCCGTGAGGCTCTAGCGGGAATGGGGCTGTCCGGCACAGCTGTGTGTGAGTCTAAGAAACAGGAAAGCTTTGGAATCAGGCAGCTACAGGTAGGAACCCTGGCCCCAGGTTACCCTCTCACTAGCCTTAGACAAAGGGCTTAACCTTCCTGACTCCCAGTGTTTACTCATCTGTAAAATGGGACAAGAGCAAGTACTTCAAGGGGAACAAATTTCACAGTGTCCAACACATGAAAGACATCAGGACCTGCATACGTGGGCGTATTCGTTTTCAATCGCTGCTAGAGGTCCGACGTCCAACGTGGGTCTCACTGAGCAAAAATTAAGGTGGTAGCTGGGCTGGATTTCCTTCCAGAGGCTCTAGGGGAGAAACCATTTCATTGCCTTTTCCAGCTCCAAGAGACTGTCCACATTCCTTGGTTTGTGGCCTCTTCCTCCATCTTCAAAACCAGAGGCCCTGCATGTCTCTGACCATTCTCCCACAGTTAGGTCCCCTCCGACCTCAGCCGGGAAGAGCTCTCCCTTTTTAAGAACTCACAGGATTAGATTGGCCCCGCCAGTGACATCTCAAGACCCTTAGCTTAATCACACCTTCAATGTCCATTTGCCACGCAAGGTACCATATTCCGTTTCTGGGGAGTGGGACATAGACATCTTTGGCAGGGAGAGGGGGGCACTTATTCTGCCTGCCACAGTGGGGACGCTGTCTTCTACAGCATCACAGATCAAGAACGTTTTGTCATCATTCTATGATGTCTACATCAAACTGACCACAAGATACGCCTGGATGCAAGATGCCAGGTGTCAAATAAGGGATGTCTCTGTGACTGAGAATCCAAATGCTGGTGGTAATGTATGTGTCACCCCCTCAGGGGATCCTTTCCTGACTGGGTAAGTTAGCATCACTCTAGTAGGAGCCGCCTGCTGTCCACGTGTGTTTTTCTCCTCCTGTGCCAGACGCTCAACCCCATCCACATTTGTGACACAAGCACCGTGCCTGGCACAGAGGAAGCTGTTGGTGAACAGTTGTTGGTTGCATGAGTATGTCATTAATAAATGATCTGCTGTGGTCCAGGCAATACGCTGGTCACTTAGCAAACATTATGTCCAATATTTACTTTGAACTTTAAGTTTTATTTTATTATTCCCAATTTACAGAAGAAGAAACTGAGGCTCAGCTCAGGAAGTCTAAGACTGTTTCCCAGATCACAGAACTGGTGAGTGATAAAGATACGTTTCAACACAGGTGGGGTCGGGCCCTGAAACCTATTTTCTTTCCCTCTGTAGCTTCCCAGAATAGATTGTGGACCGTGAATACATCAGTTCAGAGAAAAAAAGAACCTTGTCCATGATCCAATAAAATTGCCATGACACACTACCCGGGTACTAGTGATAATAACAGCAATAGCAGCACAAACAGCAATAGTAACAGCCAAGTGCGTACAGTGCTTACAAGCAGTCAGACACTCCTGTGAGTTAATCTTCACCCTGCATTGACCCGTTTAACCCTGGCAACATTGTGTAGTGTCCCTGGATGAGGAAATAGAGGCACACAGAGGTTACTAACTTGTCCACAGCCACACAGCTCCTGGGGGTTGACTCCAAAGAGTTCATGGGCTTTCCTGTTGCACGCAATGCCTCTCTTAAACCAGCACAGCAGGTCCTGGTTGCCTTCTTTTTTCAGTCTCAACTCAGACTAACTCATTCCATGATTTACCTCAATACTCACAAAACATTTGAGAAACTAACAGAGAGACAAAGATGACGGAAGGAATGTCATCAATACAGACATTCTGATCTAACCGGGATCAAACTATCCTTTGTTTCATGCCTTTATTTTGCAGACATGGACTCTGCAAAATAAAGACTGGGCAAAAAAAAAAAAAAAGATGAGGCTCAGAGAAGGGATTCACATTGCCTAGGTTAGCACAGGAGCTGGTCCCAGCCTGGAATCACAGCCTCTCCCTTGCCTTCCTGGAGCACCCACTTGGGGAGCCCTGGAGTTATAACAGTGATCACTTGCTTCCTTCCCTTTGGGGTGTTGTGAGTCTTCCTAGAGCCAGGTTGGTGTCAGCAGGCAGCACATAGAGCAGGGCTGACATATCGCCAACACCCAAGTCAACCAGTTCATAAAACAATGGTGAGGCTGTTGGTCCTGCCTCCAGAATATATTCCCAGGCCAGCCGCTGCTCTCCATCTCTGCTGCTACCAACCCTGTCCAAACCCCATCCTCTCTCTCCTGGACCCCAGCTCCAGACACCTACTTGGTGTACAGCTTCCCTTCTAACCTCTTCAGAATCCACCCTCCACACAGTAGCTAAAGAGCTCCTTGAAAATGAAAAAATCATTCGAATACTCTACTGCCCTACTGAAGCCATCTCATGGTTTCCCAGTGTGGGTGGACTAACACCCAAAGTGCTTACTGTGGTCTACACGGCCTGATGCGCCCTGGCTCTTCCCTATGTCCCTGATCTTATTTCACGCTGCTCCTTCCCTCACTTACTCTGTCCACACTGGATTTCTTTGTTCCTCAAGCACAACTCGTTTGTTTCGACCTCAGGTCCTTTGCATTTGCTGTTCCCTCTGCTTGGAATGCTTATCTTCCTGAGTCCCCTGTGTTGAGGTTTCAGCTCAATTGTCACCTCTTTCCAGACAGAAGCCTTCCCTGAGCATCCTAGGTGGCCAGTGTCCCCACGTCCAAGTTCTATTTTGTCATACTATTTGTCACTTTTTGAAAAGATTTCCTTCGGCCTTTGCTTACTTGCTGCTTCTCTGTCTCCCGGGCTGGAATCCGGGTTCCTGGCTGTGCCTCCAGCACTGCACGGCGTGGCCCACTGACCAGCAGTATGGGCCTCGCCCAGGAGCTGGTTAGGAATACTGCCCGTCTTAGCCCCCACCCTACCAAAGCAGAATCTGCATTTTAATACTATCCCTGGATGCTCATATGCACCTTACGGTTTGCAAAGCTTTGTCCTAACACAGTGCCTTAAAACAAAGGTATTCAATAAACATATATCGAATAAATGAATGATGTCACGTTGCATCTCAGAGATACAAGTTCTAGGTGTCCCATACAGTAAACATCATGGCAGAACTTCTGGGCCTACAGCACCTTAATTCACATAGTGAATAAAATGCATTTCTCAGATAATGTAAACACATCTGTTGTTGATCATCAAGTGTGTTGACAAATCCAGCCTAGTCACCTCCGAAGTGTCTGGAAGCCTGTGGTTTCATAGCAGACACAGGCAGTGTTCTATTACAGTGGACAGGCTTACCATTGCTCCAGAAGACTTATCCCTTCTCTTGATGCAATTTTTAAAATTATGTACATCGGTAAATTGGTAAAAATTACATAAGTTGGTAATTATCTAAAGCTGAACACTATTCAATTATGCCCAAACAAATAGAGTAACTAGTGGTTTGGATTTTTTTTTTTTTTTTTGGTAACAAACATATCAGGGCAAAGTGGTCAAAATGAGTCAAGTCCTTCAAATTACCCACCTTGAATTGATGTTAAGCAGAAAAAGCTGCTTCAACCTGGGTCTCTGCTCTGATTATTACCATGTGAAAGTGCTGTGTGGCTATAGGAAGGCATGGGGAAGGAATGCAGACCAAAGAAGATAGACAATTTGTTGTATTGAAGGGACCAGAGCTCAATTTTTAATTCTTGGTCTTTTGCTTGCCACTGTTATTATAAATGCTTCCAGATAAATAAATATAATAAGAAGTATATGATTAGAAATAACAGCAGAGATACAACTGATGCATTAAATGGTTCTACAAATGTTTGTCTGTTGGCGTGAGACCAGCCAAAGCTTTTGAGGTTGCTTGACTGGGTTCACATCCCAGCCTGCCCTTTCTGCGGGGTGACTGGAGCAAGGTTTCATTAACCCTCAAAGCCTTCTAGAATAAGGATAAACATCCTCACTTGCAGAGTTGTTTTCATATAAACTTCCAAGTACATAGTTGGGATTACTAGTGTTGGTGCTGTTTTCTCTTTGGCATGCAAAAGAGCTCATGAGGCTGCTGCAAAACATCTGAAAGACTAGCAGCAAACAAGACCGGCTTTGCTGGTATCCACGTGTGCCCCGGCAGAATGCAGCAAGTGGCTATCAATCCAACTGTTGAAGTCGGAAGCCATTTCAAAGTTGTATTAAAGATCAATAAATACCTAAAAATAGTTTACGCGTTTGGACACACTAGAGTGGTTAGAAGAACATATATGCCTTATAACAGTGCCTTATTTCTCAGCCTTGTTAATACATTTTGTTTTATAATTTTATTTTATGTTACTTTATTTCATCATTTTTAACTTGATTTTGTTTTACTTGATCTTACCTTATTTTCCTTTTTTCTCTTTTGCAAACACATCTGCCTACTCTTAGCACATTGTTCTTAGTGCTTTACAAATACAAGCTCGTCTATTCTCAGAGTGATCCCATAAGGTGGCACAGTTATTAGCCCCATTTTACAGACAAAGAAACTGAGGCACAAAGAAGTAAAGTTGTCTACGGAGTCCTGCTTGCTGTTAGCCCAGGATGGTTTTAGTCAGATAATCACACAGCCTGATTCCCTATTTAGCTCAGAGCAATTTAGGACAGATTTTAAAGTTTAATCCCCACTGTGAGAGGACAGCGTGTGCCCACAGGCTGTTCCTACAAACAGTGTCAGGCATTGCAGCAATTTTAAACTGGAATTGAGACTCTTTTCTGACTTATAGGAAGGGGTGAAAGAAACTCCAAAAAGGAAAACTATCTGAAGGGGTTTAAAAACAAAAAGACTCTTGAGCTCTGAAATGCCGCTTAAATAATTTGCATCACTGGGCAGGCAGCTGGGGTATAAGGAAGAGGTACCAAGCTTAGAGCCCGGAGAACCAGCTGTGGACTCTGGCTGATCTGCTGTGCGCCTGTGTGACTTTGCCCAAGTCACTTACACTCTCTGACCTTCAGTTTCCTCATCATTAAACTCAGGGGTATGACCTTTATCTCCTAGAAGTCTAAAGGAAATCAAACTTACATCCACTCCTGACATGCAGTAGGTATACACCAAAAGAGCCAGTTAAATTCAAATTTAAAGTTGAAGTGATCAACGCATGGATAGTGGATATATGAAAAGGAGATTTGTTTTCCTGAGATTTAGACTCTGCCAACAATTTGAAAAACACACCACCAATCTGAGAAATGCACGGTATTCATGCTCGTGTGCTGTTTGGTCCTGAATTTTTTATCTCCCAAGAATAATGACCTCAGCCCTGGGCATTTCCAGGGGATTAATGACCAGCGGAATTTAATGACCCCGGCTCCAGCCTAGAGCCATCCTCCATTCCCTGGGCACTCATTAATCCCAGGTAGACCAGCAGCCTTTCTTCTCACTGCAACAATCATGCCCGAGTTCAGCCCTGCTGCAAGTACAGGTACCACTGGGACTCCACGCCTCTGCTTCGGTCCCCAGCCTGCTCCCAGCTCTAGCCACTGGCTCATTTATTTACAGGGGCAGCCAGACAGTAATTAAAATATGCTAAGGAATTCCCTTGTCCTTCGACAGCTGGATCCAATGATGAGCTGCTTCAAATACATGTCTCCCCCCGTCCCCACAACCCCTACCCTTGAACTCACGCATATTAACTTTTAGGGTGGCAGCTCGGCATTGCATCACATTTTATGTAGAAAGATTTCATGAGATTTTAATGAGTTTCTACCACTGCAAACTAAAGCTCACAAAGGATCCATGCAAAGCGCTTTGTCTTGTGCAGCAATCCTAGGATGATGACATGCTTCAATATTTGGTTTTGTAAGGGTGTATAGATATGCTGATGTATGCACGCTGGCCCCTGGCCATCTCTGCTTGCAAGAGTGTGAGGTGGAGCGGTGCTATGGGCACACTGTGGTCTGTGGGATGAAACCCCAGGCTGGATTTCCCCAGTGAACATCTTCCACTGGGTGCACCACAGGCTGGCCTGTGTCACCAGCACCTAGGCACCTCCCACTTTGATATTCAGTTTCCTCATCTGTCCAGTGGGTGAAGGATAGTAACTGCAATGTCTCCAAGATTACCCCACCTGGAAAAACCTTCATTCCTATTAATGAGCTGACAGGTGGTTTAAATGTCACCATCCTTCTTCCCAGGCATCAAGTCAGAATAAAAGGAAGTGATGTTTATGAAATGACCAGTGTATGAGAAGAGCTTTCATTCATTCCCCCATCAGTCTCTGATATTGTCCTTATTTTCCCATTTCTCTGACAAGGAGACAAAAGTCCATAAAGGATAAACAATTGAACTAACTGGCAAGTGGCAGAGTAGAAAGGGGAACCCCAGGGACCGTGCTCCCCCTCCTCTGCACTGCCTAGAAGGACAGACCCGGAAGCAGGCTGCAGTGGGAAGCAGGGTGGTCAGAGCGAGGGGCCCTGAGCCAGGGCAGCCCGCCCACCCTGTGCACTGCAATGTGGGGAGTCAAGGGCAGCTGAGCAAGGGAAGCCAAAGTGAGAACATCGAGACACCTTACCGCAGGACAGGTAGGAGAGCCCAGAGAGAGGAGTCTTGGCACAGGAATCCCACTGAGTAGCCTGAGCTAAAGAAATGTCCTTTCACGAAATGCCTCTGTGTTGATATGTGTGGACATGTATGTGTATACACATAGCTTATGCATCCACACAATAGACACGTGCACGTACAAATCTAGCTGCTAGACATGCACATATCTATCTATCCATCTATCTATAGGTAGGTAGGTAGGTAGCTGTACTATATTAACTCATACATTTAAACCTCTCTAATTCAAAATCTGCATATCAAGAATGACCAACTTCTGGCCGGGCGCGGTGGCTCACGCCTGTAATCCTAGCACTCTGGGAGGCCGAGGTGGGCGGATTGTTTGAGCTCAGGAGTTCGAGACCAGCCTGAGCAAGAGCGAGACCCCATCTCTACTAAAAATAGAAAGAAATTATACGGACAGCTAAAAATATATATAGAAAAAATTAGCCGGGCATGGTGGTGCATGCCTGTAGTCCCAACTACTCGGGAGGCTGAGACAGGAGGATCCCTTGAGCCCAGGAGTTTGAGGTTGCTGTGAGCTAGGCTGACGCCACGGCACTCACTCTAGCCTGGGCAACAAAGTGAGACTCTGTCTCAAAAAAAAAAAAGAAAAAAAAAAAAAAAGAATGACCAACTTCCCTTTTGAACTATTTTTGCTCTGAATTTTTTTTCATTTCACAGTGAAAACAGCTTTTTTCGTTTTATGAATAATAGGTGTTTTTTGTAAAAAATATGTTCATATATTTCAGAAAGGGTTAAGTAGGAAAGAAAAATCACCCAATATGCCAACAGAAAAGACACAATCCTCCAGGGGAGAGAGAGAAAGGTGGCTTCCAGGTATATCCTTCTCATCAAAACCCTGGACTTACTAAAACTGGGAAAAATTGGGGATCTCCAGTGTCTGCCCACAGCAGAGCAGGAATGAGTACTGTAAGTGTTACCGGTTGAATGAAAAGATTGTGGGACCCAGGAAGGAAGCCAAGGAACACACATTGCATTTTTATTGGTGACACAACAGACGTGTGAATTTCCAAGCCAGAAATTACAACACTTTTGGTTGGGTGGTATTAACAACACAGGAGGTGACTTCTGAGTGACCTTATAATCTCAGTCTAATAGTAAAAAGAAAAGATATGCTATTCATCGTATCAATAACAATGTCCACATCAATTTATAGCTGTTAGCATGTTTCGTACTCATGACCTCATTTAATCTTCATGAGAACCTCAGGAGATAGATAATTCTGGCCCCATTTTTCAAAAGGGTTGCTTTGGTTGGAATGTTTGTGTCCCTTGAAAATTCATATGTCGAAACTCAGTCCCTGGTGTGATAGGATTAGTGTGGGGCATACAGGAGATTATTGAATCGGGAGGCCCAGCTTCATGGATGGGATTCCTGCCCTTGGAAAAGGGCTTTGATGGAGACTCCTTGCCTCTTCTGCCATGTGAGGACACATGGAAAGCACCACCTATGGGTAACGGGTCCTCACCAGACACTGAACCTGCCAGCACCTTGATCTTAGACTTCCCAGACTCCAGAACTGAGAGCAATAAGTGTCTGTCATTTACAAATGACCCAGTCTAAGGCATTTTGCTACAGCAGCCTGAATGGATGAAGATACGGGTAGATGAAAGTTTAGAAAGGGCAGGTTCCCTCCTAAGTGTCAAATACGTAGAAAGTTCTAAATTCTTGGGGTCAAGTCTAGATAGCATGAAGCCAAATTCTAGTCTCTTTCCTCCATGTGTGTATCACATTGTCAGTGCACAATAAACACAGTTTTGTCTCTTGTCTCTCCATTTATTCTTCTCTTGTTGTCTCCAAACTCTCAAAAACTGGAGCCAATACTATAGCACGTTTCTCTGACTATATAAAAAAAAACAAACAAACAAAAAAAAACACCCTTTTAACTATTGACTGTAGAAGAAGGGGGAAAAACTGACAAGAAAGAATATTTTCTCGCTGTTGGGGAATCAAGCGCAGAGAGACAGAGGAGCTCCCACAAGGTCACTCAGGGTACAAGCCTTTGTTCTTTCTAGTTCTTTCCAGCACCTGTCTCTATTGCTCCCATCCATACTTGCTACGACCTTCTAGTTTTGCCCATCCCAAAGGCCTCCACTGCCACAAATTATACATATTGTCTAGCCAAGTCCTTGGATATATTTAAGTCATTGTTTGAAACGCACGCCGTCTTCTGTTGTCTCTGCAAAAATTTTCGGTCGATTAAGCAACAATAACGTGGATTATTCTATGACTATCTCGGGATTGTTGCCTGGAATACTGTATATAAATTCCATTGTATTGTAGTCAATTAAACCCCATTGTCTATAAAAGTCACCTGTCTGACTTGGGGAAAAGTGAGTATGAATACAAAAGACCCAACAACGTGTTGAAACTGAAATCCAACCAAATAATTTATGCCGCTCAGCTTGGGAAGAGAAAGAGCAGGCTATATTTTTGGTCCCTTGAAGCTGTTTGGGGATTTTATGGGACCGTTCTGATTGCTCAGGGTGGCTGAGGGGGGACGATGGCATCTGAAGTTTAACTGCCTCTGAAAACTAAGACAAGGAAGACAAAGAACACTTTTTTGTCATTCTTGGCGCAAATGAAAGAAACTTGTCATTCCAACTTCACAAGGCAGTGCTCAAAGATGAAATGTTCAACTCCACTGGGACAGCCATTTTTTTTTTTTTTTTTGCTGTTATTACAGAAGAAAATTATAACCATAAAAATGTCCAATTTAGAAAAAAAGGTGCCACTTTAGTGTCATTTGCATAAAAGCTGTTACACACAAATTGTTATAAAGACAAATGTGTAGTACTCTTGTTGAAAATTGCTTATATCTTTGGTGCTTCGCCTCCAACGACATAAAGGCCTCTTCAAACTGAAATTCATTCTCAGGTAAATAAAGCTGAAAGCGAAATTTCACCTATTTGAAAGTACGTGAGTGGTTTTTCATGTTGTCTTAAACAGGTTTTGAGAGGCGAGGCCCTGTCCTCTTCCCTTCGCAACCCCCCACCTGGAGTTGACTGGTGGCCCCGTTCTAGGGAGCTCCCCTCCGTGGAGCTGCAGGCTGGGAAGAAGCCAGTGACGGTCCGACGCCACGCAGGTCCAGGCAGGGAAGCAAACCTGGGGGGAGGAAGGAGGCCCACGCTGGGAAGGGGCTACAGACTCACTTCTTCTCTGATAATTAACACTTGTAGGAAAGCCTGCAAACTCCTCATTGTGACCCACCCTGCACATCAGACCTGCCTCCTGGCAGCTTCCTCGCAGAATCTTGCCCTGCCCATCACACACTACCCAACGCCGGGGCACCTTGCGTGATTCCTTGACCCTGTGCTGTGCCTCCTTAGCCTGGGCTACCCCTTCCTCCTGCAGCGATCTTCTGACTTACGCTGAAGAGTTTCAACAAATTCCTTAGGACTCAGCTCCAGTGACGGATTCGTTTCCCCCCCCACCCCCCACCCCCGTTATTGCCCTTTGTCAGTTGCTTGCACTTTCTTCTTCCCTCCCTGCACAGATATTAATATTAACTAATTAATATTAAGGTATTGGTCAATAGTAATTAACATTAATTATCATACCGCAACCCGCTGTGATTCACTCCCTGCCACCTCTTCCACTACCCGTTGCTCTTTGAAGGCAGGACCTGTGTCTAGGAACTGCATTTCCATATCCCCGTTCCAGGGCCACAGCTGCTCTAGAGGAGCCACTAGAAAGAGTTGCACGGAGTGAATGGATAACAGTTACATACGTATATAATGTGTTGCATTTGTAAAGAACTTCCTGTTATGAAGCACTTCCATTAAAATACTCCAGCTGGTCTCATTTATTGTAATCGGATTTTAGAACATTGTAAAAATACTTGTGTGTTCTTGTTGTTGTTGTTTTGCAGATTTTATATTTCTTTTCATTAATAAATGAGAAGGAGTGAAAAAAGGGTATTCATAAAGACTTCCCTCACTCTATCTCACACTGGTCCCTGTTACTTTGTTCCTTTGAGTTCCTATAAACAAGGAAACTGTCCTTCAATGGGCATCTGCTGTATGCCAGGGATTCTGACACACGCCTTTGTAACAAATGTCAGCCTGATAGGTACATAATATTAATAACACAGGTTAATCACAAATCAGGTAACTCAGAAGGGGCATTTGGCTGACGACACAGACCTCAGAGGTAGAAGATCTCGGCTTCTCCCTTCTCAAGCATTCATGGTAACACGACTTCCATTCACAGCAATTTGCTGCTAGTAAGATGGGCTTTTTGCAGCCCTCATTTACGGACCCTTTTTCCCCATCCTGTAAAATAGGTCTCATTACTCCTGTTTTAGAAATGACGTGAAAAATGTGGTATGAAAGGAGCAATGCTAGACTTCGAGTCAGAAAATCTGGTATTGAATCTCAAATATGAAATTTACCAGCCCCTGAAAAGTCAATTTATTCTCACTCTGACTCAACTTCCTCTTTTGTGAAATAGTAACCGGGGAGTGACATTCAGTGTCTGGTACAGAAGAGAAGCATCCGGTCCGTCCCATGGATATTGGGAAAGGATTTCTATAAAGTGGCAGCTACAGTGAGTCTCAAGAAATAAGAATTAAACAGGTGAACAAGTAGGTAACAAGAAATTAGGCAAAAGGACATGAGTGGTTGAAAGTAGCTGGAACTCGGCCGTGCCACTGGATGCTGACCGATGACATTGGAGAGGTGGGCTGGGGCCAGGTTATGAATACGTTGGGAAGCTTCTGTATGTCAGGCTGGTAGAGAATGTAAATTTTCCCACAGTGAACCAGTTAAAGTAATTATTATAATTTTTTTTTTTTTTTTTTTTTTTGAGACAGAGTCTCACTCTGTTGCCCGGGCTAGAGTGTCGTGGCATCAGCCTAACTCACAGGAACCTCAGACTCCTGGGCTCAAGCTATCCTCCTGCCTGAGCCTCCCGAGTAGCTGGGACTACAGGCATGTGCCACCATGTCCAGCTAATTTTTTCTATATATTTTCAGTTGTCCAGTTAATTTTTTTCTATTTTTAGTAGAGATGAGGTCTCGCTCTTGCTCGGGCTGGTCTCGAACTCCTGACTTTGAGCGATCCTCCCGCCTTCGCCTCCCAGAGTGCTAGGATTACAGGCGTGAGCCACTGTGCCCGGCCTAAAGTAATTATTAATAGTAATAATTATTTCAACTTGCTTCCCAAGAAATTCCCTTCGGTTTCAGCTGAGAGAGGAAAAGTGAGGGCAGAGTTGGGAATTTGAGGGTCCCAGGAGGTTGCTAAGCTTCCGTTAGGAATGAGGGGGTGGTTCCAGAAAAACAGTGGCCCAGACTCTGCACAGGAGGTGGGGGGGCAGATGAGGCAATGAAGAGAACCTTCCAGATGCCCAAACAGAAAGGTACAGAAACAATGTAAGCACTCTGAACCACAGCAAGTATTTCTAGAATCAAAATGTTTGTCTCTGAATGTGTATCATTTAGACAGGTTTAAGCGATTTTTTCCTGTAAAAGAATAGTTCTTTTAGTATATATTTCTCTAACTGGTGCTAGAAGTCAAAATATTTGATTATAGCAGCACAATTCACAATTGCAAAGATGTGGAAACAACCCAAATGCCCATCAATTCATGGATGGATTAGTAAACTGTGGTATATGTATACCATGGAGTATTACTCAGCTATAAGAAATAACGGAGATACGACATCTCTATGGTTCTCCTGGAGAGAGTTGGAACCCATTATATTAAGTGAAGTATCCCAAGAATGGAAAAACAAGCATCACATGTACTCACCAGAAAATTGGTTTCCCTGATCATCACCTAAATTCACATCTGGGAATGATACCAATCGGATATCAGACTGAGGTGGGGGGCGAGGGGAGGGGATGGGTGTATGCCTACATGATGAGTGCGTTGCGCACCGTCTGGGGAATGGTCACGCTTGAAGGTGCTGACTCGGGGGGGGGGGGGGAGATGCGAGGAGGGGATGGGTATATACCTACATGATGAGTGCAATGTGCACTGTCTGGGGAACGGACACGCCCGGAGCTTTGACTTGGAGGGACAAGTGGTACATGGGCAACGTATGTAACCTGAACTTTTGTATCCCCCATAATAAGCTGAAATGAAAAAAAAAAAAAAAGAAAGAAATTGCGGGGGGCAAGGGGAGCCTGACACTTAGATTTTCTAAATGAGAAGTTATACGGGAAAAAAAATTACTTTTCAGGTTATGAAGATATTTCATACACATTTTCAAAATGGAAATTAAAAAAATAAATATTTGTTTGGGCCTTTTAGGATAGGTGAACTACTATAATTTCAAAATGACTGTTAACAAAAAGGACTTTTGCATTAATGTGGTAAGAACACCTATAACTGAGACGTTATACTTTCAAAATGAGAAATTAAAGCTAGAATATTTAGCTTGGATATGCACGCAAAATTTTCTAGCAAATTTTCCAACTTCTACTTTTTTCTGACAAAGTACCACCCAGGAAAAACATCACTGAAGCCAGTTGGACAAGGGAGATGGTGGGGAATTTTCAGATCTCTTTAAGGAAGTAGCCCACAGTCCTGGGGCTTAGATGTCCCTCTCTATTAGAGAAGAATTTAAAGATGCACCGAGAGGACAATGTGATTATTTTAAAGGTCACGGGTCTCTATGAGATAAGGCTAAAGTGGTGGCAATCTAACCATGGCTGAATTGGATTATGAGACAATTTTGTTCAGGCCAATTCATCAAGGCTTGTCTAGATTAGACATTCATGAAACCACTGCTGGTAAGTCTGAAAAGGAAACTGTTAAAATGAAGACAATTACATAGCTCTTTCAGAATGTTTTATGCAATCTAAAGACACCATCTATCTTTTGAGATCTGTATATCTACAGCTATATATAGTCTGAGAATGGATGTATAACAAGAAGCGTTGGATGGCAGGAATATCAAGGTTCCCACTGAAAGATCACTCACAGGTTTGGGGGCCGTACGGGGGACGTAATAAAGACCACCCCTTCCCCCGATGTGATGCTGAAACCCATTGAGAAGCCAACCCAAGTTAGCGATGGAAGCCACAATGACACCTTGGTTACACAACAAGGCGCTCATGGAGAAAGAGGCTTCTCTGTGGGTAGATGGCCTTCCCGATGCTTGTCTCCCCGAGTGGGATTACTGCAAGCACCTTTTTGTGGGGAACCTACCTGATAACTCCCGCAGCACCCAGGAGGAAGCAGAACTCACAGCCTTTAGGCAGGTGGCTTCCTACGGGGGAAAGACAGAGAGATCTGAGTGGAGCATCCCAAGGCATTCCTTCCAAAATTCCAAAATAGTCTACTCCTCTTTCACCAGAAAAGAGAAAGTGAAGGGACAGAGAGGCTAGTATAGTACTACACTACTGGAGTTCCCTCCACCTGGAAAGAAATTCCAGAAGAGGAAGTAGAACCGCCCCTCCCCAATAGCAGGTTTAAATTGCCGCAGCGGCATCCTCTAGATCACGGGGACAGGACGAGCCTCCCCACTCGACTTCAAGCCGGTCCATCTCCGAGGAGGCAAGAGACCAAGGGGGATGCAGGGCTTGGAGGCCAGGTCCTGGGGAAAGTGAATAGAAGAACCCACACAATTACTCTGAGAAAAAGATTCAAAAACAGCCAACATGTTTCAAACCTTTTTTTTTGTTTTTCTTTTGTGGGGGTGAGAGAGCTGACATGTTCTCTGGAATTCCAGATGGAAAACCAGGAACAGTGGTAGAAGTTCGAGGGAGACAGACTCAGCTCAATGTCAGGACAAACTTTCTAACAGTTGGGTGCACCCGAACGCGCTGCCTCGTGCGGGAGTGAGGACCTCGCTTCTGGAAGCGTGCTGGCAGGAGCGGGAGGGCCGTCGCTCTGGGATGCTGAGAAGGGCTTTCCTGCTTTGGGTGGGAGGGAGAGCCAGATGGTTCTGAGATTCCTCTGGGAGGCTGCATTTCTATGTTTATGCCCTTTCCTAAGACAGACTTGGAGTATTTTGGTGCCTCCTGTGCTTTGGGTATGAAATTCAAAGATGATGCCTGCCCGACTCTTAGTAAGCGCATAAGGTCCAGAAACTGCAGAGTCACTGTCTACAGAGGAAACATCCACAGTGTTCGGTGTAATCCGATCACCCTTTAAACCTCATTGCCTGACACTTCTGACACGCTGGCTGGAATGATGGATAACGTCTAAGAGTGCATCCCATTTACTGTTCTAAGCAGCTTTGCACTTCCCAACTATTTCAACCTTCCCAGCAGCCCCACGAGGCATCACTACCCACTATTTGTCCAGGGCAGTGATCCAGCATGAGGGGTTAAGGCACGTGCAAGTCCACACAGCTAGTGAGTAGTGGACACAGGATTCAGAACCAGGCAGCCTCAAGCCGTGTTCTTTTGTAGACCTGGGCTCCAGAGACTGATGCTGTTCCCCATGCAGGGAGGCACATTCTTCTCTCTTTCCTTGCAAACTACTTCTGCTTCAAGATCCGACTCAAGGGCTTCCTTCTTTCTTCTCCATCCTTGTCCTACTGGGCTGCAACAAAATTATTTGCATTGTTTTATCTCTCTGTCTCCCTGTTTTCCCCACCTGCATGGGAGCTTTCCAAGAGCAGCAGCTGTGTGCTTTTCTTCCTGCTACGGGACTGAGCAGTAAACAGCCATCTAGAAAATGTTTGTTGAGTGAATAAGCAAACTGGTCTGTTCAGTCTACGCAGACAATTCCTTCTACTATATACTTTGAATGAATACAGATATGTTTAAATGAAGATGTATGGAGGATATAGTTTGGGTGTTTGAAAGCCCGTGAGTTCAGGTTGGCTGTGTACAGGTGCACCTTACTGGAACAAGGTTTTGTCACATGGATGTCACTTCAAGTCTTTTAGGATGCAGATGCCCAGACAGGATTAGACATGTAACAGATTTATTACAGGAAACGCCTGGTGGGGGGGCGGGTGGAGAGGGACCCAGGAGAGCTTGGGAGAGCAGCCAGACTGTGATGTAGGTCTGACCCGTGTAAAGGAGAAAAGGAAGGAACGAAGGTTGGGCAGCAATGTCTTAGTCTGCAGTGCTGTTTAAGGAGATTCAGCAGGACCTTGAACAGTCTGCAAGCAAAATTGCTGAGCAGAACAGTCCTGGTTTCCCAGGAAGGGGCCCCCCTGTGTTTAGTCCTTGGCTGGGAGCAGCCAGTGGGATGCGTAGCCTGAGTATTAACTTGGTGATTGACAGATTGACTGATTAAATTGGTGGGGCCCTTGGCTGGAGCTTGCGCTGGAGCCCTGAGAGGTGGGGTTTCGTGGCCGGCCCACTTTAAGTCTCAAAGAAATCAACAACCTGCAGAACAGTGGGGAAGCACCACTGTGACTGCAGGGCTGGGTGGTGTCCCTGTGAGTTCCCTGAGATGTTTTCAGGAAGTACATGCCAGCATCTCCTCCACAGCTCAGTGGCTTTTTATCCCTTGAATGATGCTGACCTGCTCTACAATCTTGACCTGCCCACGTTACAACCTTCAACCTCAGTTTCTCCGGCCTAAATGTAATGTGGAGTGTTGTGGGGACAGCCACTGGATTGCTGCGGGGACAGGCTGAGAACCTGCTGAGATGTGTGTGTGCAGATCTTGGGGAACAGATGCGTCTGCTGACTCTTAATGGGGATGGGGACTTTCAAAACGCCACTGATACAGCTGATGCTCATCATTGCCAGTTTGCACCCAGCACCGTTCTGACCACTTGACAAGAACTAAATCACTTCATCTGGACTGTCCTCCCCCCATTTTACAGATGAGGAAACTGAGGCATGGGAGGTGAAGTAACTTGCCCAAGGCCACATGTATAATCAGGTGAAGAGCTGAGATGCTAACTCAAATGCTCTGGCTCTGGACCACACCTTCTGGTACTACTCACCGCCAAAGAGGAGGAGAGAGCAGACCCAGAGTGTCCCCTGGAGGCAGCCTGGGAAGATGGCGTCTTCCAGACATGGAGAGAATTTCCACTCAGCACGTTCAGGGAAGGAATCTCCTGCTGGAGCAGGTAGCACAGGAGGGCCCACAGCCCTGGCCCTGGCCCGGCAGAACTTCCGCCTTCCTCTGCCTAGATCGCATCGTTTGCAGGTCTTCACCTGGCAACCACATGCGGCATCTAGTGAGACTTTGAGCATCATCAGCAAACTTAAGGTTTCTGTGTGCATGTGTGTGCCCACACACGTATGTAGTGTGTGTGTGCTTAAACCTAGGAAAGCTTTGTTCCAAGCTTGGATTAAGATCATTTGCAAGACACAGCCCTGGAGTAGCTGCTGGAGTCTCCTCTCAAAGCCCCAAGTTAGAGAGTGCCAAGCAAGATGCCCCATCTGGTGACATGGGTCCTGCAGAGCCCACACCCTTTCAAACATCATGGTGTAAGGGTTTGGGCCTAGATCCCAAAACTTCATGCCCAGGAGGTTCCAAGCAGCATGGAGCCTCCCAGGAAGGGAGGGCAAGAGCGGCCCACCTTCATCATTCAGCACACGCTCACTGAGCACTTGCTGCGTGCCCAACACTGAGCCAGGGGTGGGGGAGGCAGCCGGGGACTTGCAGTGGGAGAGACAGAAGATCAGCAGAAAAACACGGAATATCTAAGAAGAAAACAAATGGCGGTGAGAGGGGACAGTAGGAGGAATGGAGAGCCACCCTCCCAGTGGGATGGCCTGAGTGGCATTCAGGCAGAGACCTGAGTGAGTTGGGAGCAAGACAGGACTTTCCTGGGGGGTGTGCACTGCAGGCTGACGGAAGGCGGGGAGAAGGAGTGACTGAGAACCGGGCAGGCAAGTGGGATGGAGTAGAACAAATCAGCATGGGAATGGCACAGCCAGAGCGTGGATGGTTTGAGACCATGGTAAGGACGTGGGTTTTTATCTGAGGGAGATGCTCCACCAGAGGTTTTTGTTTTTTTTTTTTTTTTTTAATTAATGGATTTCATTTTTAGAGCAGTTTTAGGTTTACAGAAAAATTAAGCAGATTGTACAGACTGTTCCCACGTCCCTTCTCTCCCCTGCCCAAAGTTTCTACGTGTATTAACATTTTGCATTAATGTGGTACATTTGCTACAACTGATAAACCACTATTAACACAATCCTATTATAATATTAAGTAAAGTCCATGGTTGAATTGGGGTCCACTCTTCTTGTCATACGTTCTGTCCGTTTTGACAAGCGGATAACGTCATGTGTCCAGCATTACAGCCACATATAGAAGAATTTCGCTGCCCTAAAAATCCAGGTTTCGCTTATTCACCTCTCCTCCTTCCTCCTTCCCCCTCAAAACCCCACCAACCACTGAGGTTTTCACTGTCTCTACCTTTGCTTTTCTAGAACGTCATATAGTTGGAGCCTTCGATATGTAGCCTTTCAGCTTCTTCCACTTAGTAACATGCATTTACGTTTCTTCCATGTCTCTTCATGGCTTGAGAGCTCATTTCTTTTGCTTGCTCAATAGTTTTCCACTGTCTGGATGCACCACATTGGTGAATCTGTTCACCTGTTGAAGGACATCTTGGCTGCTTCCAGTTTTGGGTGATGAAGAGTAAAGCTCTTATAAACATTCACGTGTAGGTTTTCATGTGGACATTTAAGATTCTCAGCTCACTTGGGTAAATACTTAGGAGTGGGACTACTGGATCCTATGGTCAGACTATGTCTAGCTTTGTAAGAAATTGCCAAGCTGTCTTCCAGAGGAGTGACACATCTGATCCGACAGTTACAAGATTCACTTGCCCGCTGGTGGAGAAGAAACCGGGGAGCCAAGCCTGCGCCCCTGCACACTGGTGCAAAATGGACTCAGCCTCGGAAGGCAGAAGGTGATTCCAGCTCCACCTGGAACTGGAACCGACGGGACCCCTGGCAGAAGAGAGATGAGTTTGAGAACTGTGTCTGTGTCCCACGTGGCTGATCCATGAATGACTGTTTGCAAATAGGTGCTCCGATTTCAAAAGGTGCGTGAAAACCCCCAGCCTGGAGATGTTTAGGGTGGCTTCCAGCCCTGTGGTTAGAAAAGGTTTCATTCAAACAGCAAGCAAAAGGTTCAAAAAAAAACTCCCTTTTCTTTCTGTAGTTTAAGAAGATGGTTTCGTACCGTATCTAAACCTAACAATTTAGCAGGATTTTCCTTTGTAGTAATTATGCGATGATCAATGTCTCTGTCTCTCCTAGGGGGAAAACCTACTAAATATATGTTCTATCTGAAATTGTTGTTTTTATTGTTATAAACCAGGACAAGTGAGGTGCTGTTTCATATTTAGCAACATATAATTTACCTCTTGTACTTCTTCCTTTAAACTTGTGGTTACCTTGTCTTAAGGTAAAGAGTGGCAAACAATGAATTATTGTCATTATCTTATAATCAAACACAGAGCTGACAACAATAGATGGCATTATGTTCTAATGGGGAAGTAACCAGCCAATTCTACAATGATCATCATGGCAGCAAAATTTAATAATGCTCTGATTTCCCCCCCCTTCTCATTTTCAGCACCAATTAAAACTGTTTTCAAGTGTTTCTTCCTACATTGTCTGAATCCCTGTTAGGAAAATGATTGTTTAGCAAATGCGATCTGGCAGCAGGAACTGAGGACTTCTTCGCCTTTAAACTGTGAGCCAGTTAAAGGAAGCAGAGTCTTTCTCTATTCCAGGGAAATGCGTGCTCACCTGGGAGAGGAGGAGCAGGAGGGAGGAGGAATCTTTGTGACTTGGGAAGGAAAAGTCAGGTCTGTCTGACACTAATATAAGTAATGCAGCCCGTCAAACCCTGCATAACCTGATGAAATAAGTATTTCTAGCTTCAATTTGCAAATGAGGAATCGGAGGCTTACAGAGATTAGATAATGTCTAACCAGGAGGTGCTCACACCAGACCTAAATTCTGAGGGTGGAGCTTCAGAACGTGAGCTTTATCCAGCAAGTCTTACCTTTCTTTGCCATCGGCACATGCTTGTCCCACAGAGTGAGGACACGCATACAGCTGTTTCATGTCTTTTAAATGTAACATTTGTCAGTAAATTAATAACGAGTCCCCTTGCTGGGAACCTACTGTGTGCCAGGAGCCATTCTAGCTAAGAAGAGACTCCCTGCTCAAGTTGGTTTGGGTTGTGTCACATGCTCTTAGATCAGGGGTCAGCCAACTATGGCCTGTAGACCAAATCGTATGACATATGACCATACTCTTACTCTAGAGGAGTTGCCAGATTCAGCAAATAAAAATACAGAATGCCCAGTTCAATTTGAATTTCAAATAAACAATACATATTTTTTTAGGATAAGTATGTCCCATGTAATATTGGGGATATACTTATCCTAAGAAATGTATCCATTTGCTTATCTGAACTTCACAGTTAACTGGGAATCCTGTATTTTGTCTGGCAGGTCCTCATGTGGGGTCTCCCTGGATTCCGGGCTCTGTGACGGAGTCTTCCATTCCCAGCCCTGGGCTGATCCTTTAGACTGGAAGGCATACGTTGGTCCTCTTGACTGGGACCCCTTCTGGACCACAGCATGCTCTGACTGTCCTTGGGGAGAAGATGCTGCGCCCTGACCCACATCCTGTCCAAGCCTGCCCAACCCCCACTGGGGGCAGGCAGGACATGTTAGAGTGGCCCCTCCAAGCTCCATATTGGTGAATGAGCCCCTGAGTGTGAATGTGACCTATGTTTCCTAGGTCGTTCTGAACCAGGGCTCATAGGAGCTCACACAGGGTTCCAAAAGCCACAAACGTATCTGTGACTGCCAGTTCCTGAGATTGGGGTAACTCAGTCCCTATCAGAGTGTCCCCTCTGTTTTGGGGGGTACCTACTGCACTACACCCCACGCATCTCCTCCCTAGTCCCCACCCCGGAAGCTGTGGCACAGCTGGACACCCTGCTGTGGGGGCTGCAGACACAGAGAGCCCCTGGGGAAGAGGATGTGGTACTCTGTCTGCGCTCTCCATGGAAATGGCTCTCTCCGGAGTCACGTGCCTCAGTGCCCTAGGACTGGCTGGGCACTGTGCCCGCTGCCCCCAGAGGCACTGAGCCCCAGCCAGCCTTGTCAGCAGACTGCTCTCTTCCCCGGATTGAGCTCTCTCCCAGACGCAATGGGTTCCTGGGGGCTCAGCTCCCCCAGCCTTCCAGAGCAGTCCAGGTCTGCCTGGACTACGAACCCAATCAAGGCCAGAAAGCTGAGCAGTGGCGTCTGACTGTCAAAGTCAGCTCAGGTATTAACTAACACGAGGTTCTCAGCACACATGAACAGAATGATCCGAGTGGGCAGCAGGATGAGAGCAGGGGCTTTTTCTCATCCATGGCTGTATCTCAAAGGCCTGAAAGAATGCCTGGCACCTGCCAGTGTTCATCATTATCATTATTTGGAGGAATGAATGAATGAATACATGAATGAACAAACAAACAAAGCTTAGAAATTGCCTCGTTTGGGCTGAGTGCGGTGGCTCACGCCTGTAATCCTAGCACTCTGGGAGGCCAAGGGGGGAGGATTGCTTGAGCTCAGGAGTTCGAGATTAGCCTGAACAAGAGCAAGACCCCGTCTCTACAAAAAAGGAAGAAGAAGAAGAAGGAGGAGGAGGAGGAGGAGGAGGAAGAAAGAAAAAGAAAACTTAGACCTTGTCTCTACTAAAAATAGAAAAAAATCAGCCGGGCATGGTGGTACGCACCTGTAGTCCCAGCTACTCAGGAGGCTGAGGCAGGAGGATCCCCTGAGCCCAGGAATTTGAGGTTGCCGTGAGCTATGATGATGCCACTGCACTCCAGCTGGAGCAACAGAGAAAGATTCTGTCTCAAAAAAAAATTAATTAATTAATTAATTAATTTTAAAAAAAAAGAAATAGAGATTACCTAGTTTAATGGTTACTAAATGTCTTTGAGTCACAGATCTCTAGAAATGTCATGAAAGTTGGGGACACTCTATTTAGAAAAACGCACAGCCACCCCAATCTCGCATACAACTTAGTAGTTCGGCAGCTGTCTCTGAAGAGCTAGAAAGCTCCCAGATCCAGATTCAAAATCACTTCTCTCATTCAGCCCCTCTGCAGTATCTAGTTGAAGAAACTCAGCTGTAGCAAGGTCAGGAGATTGGCCCAAGGTCACAGGGGTCCCCAAGGGCTGCTCTGGGCCTGGAGCCCTTCTTCCTACTTCACTTGCGGTCCTCTCCCCCTCCGCGCCGGGCCAGCCGCTCACCTTCGCCCGTACTCTCCGAACGAATGACCCGCCGTTCCATTTGGCCGGCTGGCTGAGCATTTCATTCAGCTTACATTAAAAGTTCTGATTTTAATTTCTCTAATATTCCCATTAATAATGTCTGTTTAAGCCATCATCTGGTTGCCCAATGTTAAAATGTCTTTGAAACAGAAAATGAATGCAAATAATTAAAAGAAAAAAAAAAATCCGGGGAAAGCGATCCATTTGTCAGGTTTGGCATAAAAAATGTCTCCAAATGCAGTGTTTGGGATAATAAAATATATGAAGTTTTTTTTTTAATAAATGAATTCCAATAATAACCGTGTCAGTTTATGCAAGTCCCATCATTCTTCTGGAGGCACCGTGATAAATCTTTCATGTGTACAGAAAGCTCTACTGAGTGTCTAGTCCGGGTCAGAACCTCGCCCGGGCAGGCACTGGGAAGACGGAGGTGATGGGAGACGCCTCAACCCTCAGGAGGGCCCCAGTTTAAGGAGGCGAAACCACAAGACATCAGTGCAGCATGGTCAGTGCCATGACAGAGGGACACGCAGGGCCCCGGGTGTGTGGCAGGGCTGGGTTTTGAGGCTCTAAAGAATAGCCCACAGCCTGGGGTCAGGGACAGGCGGGGCAGGGGCTTTGGGCATGTCGGCAGGAGTTTCTGGTGGCTGGAATTGAGAATATTGGGGGAGTTGTTGGATGTGAGGTGACTGGAGCTTAGGTAGGGCCAGCTGAGAGACCTGTGTGAACCTATTTGGACCTATGTGCTTCTAAGAGACATCGTGATGTGACTGAGCAAAGCATGTGTTTCAGAAACAGCGCTTTGGAGAGATGCCAAGGGGGGAGAGGGGCAGCAGTCGATGACAATCTGAAAAAGAGACGAATGTGGAAGGTCACATAGGAGGGACTGAGGCAAAGGTCTGGAGGGGCGGGAGGTGTCAGTTTTGGTGCAATCCTGGCACTGTGAGGGTCGAGTCCCAACAGCCCACTGTGGCTCAGTTTCCTTTTGAGACCGTGGATCTGGTTGGTGCATTGTACACTCTGCAAACATTTATATACAGTCAACTGTGGGCCGGATGCTTTTCCACAATCCAACAGACAGGCGGTCTCTCATGTTCCAAATAAAGGGAAGAGGAGGTCGTCAGAAACACAATGTCCCCGTTCATCCACGCACAGGGGGGAATGGGGACAGAGCTGAACCCCCAAGTAGAGTCCTTGGTCCCAGCTCCGAGGGAAGAGATTTGTCCCAGAGGAGGAAGAAGGGTCTGAGAGATGAGGGGGAGACAGATGCCCCTCTGACCTCACCTTGGGGCACCTTGCAGGCTTAAGAGACCAGAGAGGGAGGCCGGATATGTCCAGTGCGACCCGGAGAAGTCAGGGGCTGCGGGATTCCAGCCCTGGGGTGGAGTGAGGGAAAGGGACAAGCTCTAAGGCCGGTGATTGGGAAGCACATGTGGACAGCAGTGAAAGCCAGGTGCTCCTCTCGGTGACCTCTGACAAACACTGGAGATGGTTTGAGCTAACAATGCTCTAATTGCGATGGTCTTAATGTTTTTGTCCCCTCAAAATTCATATGCTGAAATCCTAACTCCCAAGGTCATGGTGGTAGGAGGTGGAGCCTTTGGGGGTGATTAGGTCATGAAGGTGGAGCCTTCATCAATGAGAGTAGTGTCCTTATAAAAGGGACCCCAGAGAGCTCTTGCACCCCTTCCAGCATGTGAGGGCAAGCAAAAAGGTGCTGCCTACGAACTAGGAAACGGGCCCTCACCAGAAGCTGAATCTGCCAGCACCTTGATCTTGGACTTCCCAGCCTCCAGAAATGTGAGCAGCAAATGTCTGGTGTTTATAAATTACTCAGCTTATGGTATATTGTAATAGCAGCCCAAATAGACTGACCTTGGTGACCCAGCATCCAAATGGGACCAAGTGTCCCCTCCAGGGAAAATGTGCACCAGCCCAAGGCACCTCCAGCAGCTTCCGTGGACCAGCACCAGCCAGGAGCCGACCTGCTTCCCTTTCGTATACACTGGGGTTGGGAGCTCAGAGTGTCTGTGAGTTGGAGAAGGGAAACCAGGAGAGGCTGGATACTGTCCCCAAAGTGGAGAATAGAGGGGATAGTGCGCGGGACCACTGCTAGTGGAGGGCTCACTCTGACACCTGCCAAGACTTCTTGGGCCAGTCATGTCTCCTCTCTGTTCTTCCAATTCCTCCCCCATAAAACTATAATGGTAACCATAATAAGTAATAACAATGATAATACCAACTTCGTGGGATTGTTGTGAGGATAAAATAAGAAAGGGTTTTGGCCCTGCCTGGCACCCATTCGGTACTAAATGAATGAGAACTGTTAGGATAATTGTTAGGTAACATGGTGAGGCTACTTGGAAAGCGCATCTCTTCAAGCTATCGACTCTTTGATTCACACTCACTAGGCAACAAGGGGAGGCGGGTACAGTGGTGGCCCAGACACGCAGATCTGCCTGCAAAGAAACTGCAGTTTGTTGGGGATACAGGCATGAGCTTGAATGAGATTGACCAAGGCAAGGTGCAACATACCGTAAGAAAGGGACAGATGAAGTGCTGCAGAGATGGGTTTCCAGGGCCGCTGTCTCCGGCAGGGACTGTGCCTGCGTCCTGCAGGCCTGGAGGGGCGACCAGAGCCAGGCAATCTGGTTGGGAATCCCTGCTGCTCCACTCGGGCCATCTCAGAGGACTCACTGAACTTCCCCATCATTCATCCGTCCATTGAGCTGGTCGCAGTGTTTACTGAGTGCCTGTTATGGGACAGGCACCATGGTACAGGCTGCATAGGACAGAGAACGAGGAAAAGTCTTTGCCTCCTTGCGCCTCCTGCTCTCCATTTCCTCACCTGTGAAATGGGCCAATAATATCACGTGTTTCCTAAGGCTGTTGTGAGGATCAAATGTGGGATTCTATGGACGGGGATTAGCCAAGGGCAGCCTGCCACAGGCTCCATGACGTGCTAACAGCATCCTTTAAGAGCATTGCCTTAAGCAAGACACATCATTGCAATTGTGCAAATGAAACAAGACTGAACTATATAGTGTGTCCCTTGCACACACAAATGCCAAAAGTATTAGTTTTTGGTTAAAAACACAGCCATATGGACTTTTTAAAAAAATATGTAAGCTAAGTGGGTTTGAAAAATTAACAAGAGTGATGACAATAGTAACCATGGAGATATTGATAATATAATGTTTCTTGAGCACATAAGCTGTGCCCCACACTGGGACTGGCATTTTGCACAGCCTTTGACCTGTAATCCTTCAAGCCCATGCTGTGGGTTCTGCTGTTGAGCTGTGCAGATGGAGAAACAGAATTTTGCAGAACTTAAGCAACATTCCTCAACTTACACAACCAGTAAGTGGCAGATCTAAGGTTTGTATTCAGTGCTACCTCATTTTATGCCATTCGACCTTCCTATAGAATTATAACAATTTCTATTACAGGTAGAATATCCCTTACCAAAATGCATCAGATCAGAAATGTTTCAGATTTCAGATTTTTTTGGATTTTGGAATATTTGCATTGTACTTGCTGGTTGATCATCCCAAATCTAAAAGTCCAAAATCCGAAATGCTCTAATGAGCATTTCCTTTGAGCATGATGGCAATGCTCAAAAAGTTTCAGCTTATGGAACGTTTTGGATTTGGGATTTGGGGTTTGGGATTTGAGATGCTGTAGGAAAACAGCCCATTGCATGGCAAGAGGGACGTCATCTTGAAGAGAAACCACCACAGTGACCATGATGACCCATGTTTGACCCCACATACCAAGGTGTTCTGCAGCAAGGTCTTTAAACAATGCCTCATGAAGATGCTTCTCTCCCCTCCCAGTGGACATGAGTCTTGGCAAGAAAGTCTGAAGCCATGACCAGCTGAGCACCTTTTACCCGGCAAGCTTGCTGCATAAAGAATACTTTCTAGAGGGCAGGTGCAGGGACTTCAGCCTCTCAGCTCCCTCGGCCTTTGGGAGTAGGTTTGCATAGACCTACTCACCGCAGAAAAAACGCTCGACCTATGTATAATAATAATTCTTTATATTTATATAGCCTTTTTTTCAGTTTTCAAAGTTTTTTTTGGTAGTCCTGATTTTACTTGGATTCTCCGACAGTCCAAGAGGGCAGATAACATTCCCATCAGGCAAAAGAGGAAACTGAGCATCCCAGACAGGCTGGAGGTCTCATGGCTCAAATTTGGAAACTGTGGGCTTAAAGTAAGCGTTCTGGCCACCCAGGCCAGTGTGGCCACCATGGCTGCCTCCTTCCCCTCGCTCGATGCCAGAAAATGACAAACTAGAAAAGAAATTGATAATCGTTTGGTTTTCATTATTAAAATGTTAGAATTTATCTTATCACAGTTTATTTTAAAATGAAGTCAAAGAAATTAAAACGTTAACATGAGCACACCTCAACTGAGAAAATGTGGTCCCATTTCAATGAGACTCTCTCATGTACTCTTGTGACCAGCAAGCACTATGGGGTGGTTAAAATTACATTAAAAAAAAAAAAAAAAAAAAGCGAGAATGGGTTTTAATACTCCATTCCGGTTTTTCAGATAAAACTATATGCAAATTCAAAATTTAAATAGAGTAAAAGTATTAGAGCCTTAGTTGGAGAAGTCCAGCTGCTGAAACCAGTTGAGCCTTTAGGGGCTGAAGGTCAGCACTGAGCAGCAGCCCAGCCCCTTTGGTCTGGGGACGTATATAATCTACCTGACTTCTTCATCTCACATTGCCTTCATCCAATGGCTCTCATCTCTCTATCCCCGGGGACAGGGAACATTTGACAATGTCTGAAGACAGCTTTGTTTGTCATCACCAGCATCCGGTGGGCAGAGGCCAGGGAGGCTGCTAAACTCCCTACATTGCACAGGGCAGCCCCGCCACAAAGAACTCCCCGGCCCGGAGGGGAGCAGGGCTGAGGTTGAGAAGCCATGCCTTAACCTTAAAAATGAGAAAATTTTGTTGAACACCCTCAGGAAACAGGAAATGGGTAAGTATGGGAGCTTGAGCACCTTCACCAGCGTAGGTTTTTCCTCCTGATTTTTCTGCAACTGCCTATGATCTCGCCGATCTTGAGTGCAAGATCTCCTGCATTCAACCAACCCCTTCTCTTGGCAGGGACTCACTTCCCCTTCCTCCCGTAGGGTATGTGGCCTCTGTCATCTCCCGCCAATCAGTCCTGCTCAAGTACAGGAAATCACTTCCCTCTCCTGTTCTGTCCACATGTCCCTGTGCCTGCCTCAGCCTGCGTGTCCCAGCATCACACCCACACACCCACACACTCTCACATGCACTCTCTCATATGCATACACATGCACGTACACGCACACACTCAAATATGTGCACACATTCAAACATAGCATGCACATACATGTGCATACAATCATGCACAGATTCACACACTCAACATGCACACAGATGTGCACACACTCTCACACATGCATGTGCTCTCTCACACCATCATACCCACACATTCACACACCCTCCACCTGGTTTTCCCCATCTGCGGTCCAGGGCATAAAACACAGAGGTGACTGTACCCAGTTCCCAGACGGCCCCCTCCATCTCAGGAGCCAATGGAACCACCTTCTGGGAGCAAGTCTGGGTTAACTGGAAACACCAGCGTTATCAAGCCTGAAATACCTAAATGTGCTTTCTTTCTTTCTTTCTTTCTTTTTTTTTTTTTCTTTCCTCGCCTTCACATTTGCATGGAACAAGCGAAGCTTTTAGTCTCTGTGGTTCAGGCAAATGCATTAAAAAGATGAACATTTTAGTTAATGTTCTAAGAAGATTTCCAAAAGCAGTTTTGATTGTGTACTATTAGCATTAATTAATTTCCAGACTGGGACCAGCCGCTCTATTAGAGGAATGCATATTTTAATCAATTTCTCTGTGCTGCTCTGCGCTGGGTAAAGGTAGTTCGGTGAGCTTTTTCCGCCTCATCCCTTTCATTTAACTCAGTGCACCACAGCAAGCTCGGCTTGTGAACATGAAGTGCAGAACAAAGCAGAACACTGACCACTAGCCAAGGAGTCACATAAGAAGACCTAATCTCAGCCACATTACTTTCTTCTGGGATCTAAGCACCAGCTTCTACAAGGTTGCTTGGATGGGGTACCATTGACATAGTGCAGTCCCCAGCCCATAGGGCAACTTTATGAAAACTAGACCCCCTAAAATGCTCTTTCTTCTTGAGAGTGCAGTCCCATGGCAAATGAATAGCTTAAAGAGCAGAGAACAGACTTGAGGTTGGTCTAAGGCCCTTGCACAGTGAACATCCTGTGCAACTGTATATAGCAGCCTTGGCTAGCAAATGTAGTTTGCATTCCAGATCTCTGATAGGATGCTGGTCCAGGAAAGTCCAAACATCTTCACCCTCATGGTGGATGTTTCTCTATGGCCCTGTGACATTATTCATACTGGTTTTAGTGTTTTTTGGGTGACCATGTGGACATTTCTTTTTTTTCCTCCCCTTGGAAATTGTAAATTCCTTGAGAATCAAACCCCACTGAAAGCATCCAACACAGTTTTACACACATAGTAGGTGAACTACTATTCCCCAAGGACAAAGCCCAAATCATTCTTCAAATGTGACATGACCTTACCGGTAGACATCCAGCACTCCTCTTTTCCTTCAGTCTGTGTGTGTGCAAAGAGGATGTGAATGTGTACGTGCACCCACGAGTACACAGTAACACATAGATGGAGGCACATTTGAGTAAGGCATGGAGAGAGGAATGTGGGTATATGCACATGTATTTAGGGGAGCATGTGTGTTTAATGTATCAGGAGGTCTGTGATGTTTCTGTCTATATGTGTATGCTTCTGAATATATTTAGGTGAACATGTTCATATGCAGATATGTGAACACGGACACGTTTGTGTGATGCACAGAAGCGTGCTTATACACATCAATGGCGTGTTAGAAATGTACGTATGCATGCATTCACGAGGCAGTCTAGCATTAGAGGGTGACGTGTCACTCTCCCAACGGGAAGAAGGAGGAAGTACAAGGACAAAAGGGGTACATGCCAGCTGTGTCAGCTCACCTTGAGGAACATTCATGAAGACCCCACACGGGGACATAGACTCGTGTTCCATTAACCAGAATGTCGTTCCATGATCTCTCCCAGATGCAGGGGAAGCCGGGAAAGGTGAGGCTGATTCCTGTTCATCTGTGAGTGTTGGTCCTTTAAGCTGGGCTCTTCGCTACTCCAAATGCATCCGGGTTTTCTCACTAAAGGAAGCAAGAAGAGATTTTGAGTAAGCAGTGGGCAGCCCTGCCACCCCTGCTCTGTGTCTCTCCAACAGGACAAGATTGACACTATGAAGAAACATGTGTAACCCGGGTCCTCCCGGGGGTCTTCACCTTGTCATTGATCACCCCACGATTTTGATAAGGATTGGGAAGGCAGGCCCATGAGGTCACACGCCCCAAGGAGCACTCGGCACACTCTGCAGTAATCTGTGTACAGAGTATTGTGTTGGTGTCTTGCTCTGGGTGTTTAAACGGTTTGTACAAATGTAGTTTCCCTCTTGCACGTGACAAGGAAAGGCATCGCGCCCTGACCTCAGCTGCAGCATCTGCTCCCTGGCACTGCCTGTGTGACGGGCCCTGGGCAGAGCCAATTGCCCAAGTGAGTTCTTTGGCATCCTCCCTCCAACCCCAAGAAACCCCAAAGTCAGGGGACACAGCGGGAAAAGCAGCATGGTGAGGGCGTGGCAAGGGGTGTGGAGGAGATGTGGCCCAAACAACCCAATCAAAGCCGGAGAGAGACCCGCTTAACGATCCGCCTCACCATTCCAGCCGCCCACACACATTTCCTGACCAACCGCTACCACCAGAGCCTGGTATTCATTTCACAATCTATTATTTAACAGTGTACTTAGGAGAGAGGGAGAGGGAGATGGGGAAAGTGAAGCTGAAATGTCTCACAGGCTTTATCTGACACTGTAAGCAAATTTAGTTCTTGGAAAGGTTGCCAGATGGGCACCCAGAGACTAAACCCGCCAGCTTGTCCACTAGAAGGAAACAGTAGGCAAAGCTATTCACAGAAGGCCCTTCCCACAACCGTCAGCGGGGCTGGAGGAGCCTGTGGTTTGCGTAAGCCTTGTTGGATCTCCGGACGGCTTCAGGGGGAGGGTCTGAGTTCACTCCAGTAATAAGTTTGTCCACATAAGCTGTTCATGTAAAAAGATCGGGCTAAGAATGAATCTTCCTTGGTGTGATGGTTAATTTTATGTGTCAACTCAGCTGGATCAAGGTGTCCAGATATTTGGTCAAACATTATTCTGGATGTGTCTGTGAAGATGTTTTATTAGAGGAAATTAATATTTAAATTGGTGGACTTGGAGGCCCTCTACAATGTGGGTGGGTCTCGTCTAAGCAGTTCAAGGCTTAAATAGAGCAAAGACTAAACTCCCGCAAGCAAGAAGGAATTCTGCCAACAGACAGAGTTCAGACTCGAACTGCAACTCTCCCCTGGGTCTCCAGCCTGCCGGCCCACCCTGCAGATTTGGGGCTTATATCTCCACAGTCACTTGAGCCTATTCCTTAAGTTCCATCCCTCTCTTTATGTGCACACGTCCTGTTGGTTCTGTTTCTCTGGAGAACCCTGGCTGATACACCTAGGGACCAAAGTCAGGTTCAGAACCAGCTCTGACTGTCCATGGGCTGGACGCTTATTGAATGCCCACCAAGAGAGTCGAGGGGTACAGGAATGAAAGGTGAGGCTCCCGATCCTAAAGAGCTCCCGGTCTGTTGGGAAGTTAGGTAAGGAAATCCAGAATCCTGTTGCAACGTGGCAAAATGACAAGAGGGAGAGCAGGGATGTGACTCCAAGAAGGCTTATGAGAGGGAGCTGACGCGCGGCCTGGCAGCAACAGAGCTGAGTCTGGGAAAACAAGTAGAACCGCCCAGGTGGGCCCACGGCGAGGGGAGCAGCACAAGCAGCGCTGGGCAGGCCATTTTTTCACGAGATAGATGGGGAAGACAGAGCAGGAAAGTGACATGCAAGGAAGACAGCCTGCGTGGCTTGCCCCCCAGAGGCTCCTTTGCGGGTAACTGGATGGATGATTCTCTCTGATGCTGAAGCTGCCTGGTGTCACAGGCTGAACTGAGCCCGCCTCCAATTGGTCCGTTGAAGCCCTAACCCCGAGGGCCTCAGAATGTGGCTGCATTTGGAGATGGGTCTTTAAAGAGGTGATTAAGTTACAATGGGGTCATTAGGGTGGGCCCTAATCCAATACCGCTGCTGTCCTTTCAGAGGAGGAGACTAGGACACAGACACACACAGGGAAGACCATGTAAGGACACAGGGAGAAGGGGGCCATTGGCCATCGACAAGCCAAGGAGACAGGCCTCAGAAGAAACCAACCCTGATGACATCTTGATCTCAGACTTCCGGCCTCCAGAACTGTCAGCAATAAGTCTCTGTTGCCTAAGCCCCTGGCCTGTGGTACCCTGTCACAGCAGCCGGAGCAAATGGAGTGTGCCTGCCCTCACCAGCTGCTCATTTGTGAAACATTCACTGGGCATCTACATGGTGACAAGCCTGTTGTGAGCACCAGGAAGACTGATGAGGTCCTTTGGCTCCAGGAGGTTCTATTCTAGTCAGGAAGAAAGACAAAAAAGGAAAACTGCTGAATGAGCAGGAAGATTTCTGATGGTTATAATGGCTGAGAAGGCAAAGGAAGAGGGTGGTGCAAGAGAGGAAGGCCAGGGAAGGAGCTGGTTTAACCAGAACCATCAGGGAAGGCCTCCGTGAGGAGAGGACTTCTGAGATGAGGCCCAGAAGACAAGATTGGGCGGCCAGGGGCAGGTCCGGGGGCAGAGAGCACCAGAAGACAGGAGAGGCCTGAAGGGCGGGTGGCCCTGGTGTGTCTGAGCTGCTGGAAGCCCAGAGTGCTGAGAGCTCAGTGAGTGCAGAGTGGAGGGGACATTTATGGACCACAAATTCCATCCAGGTGAAAAGTGTGGTTCCTTCATCTTTGTGTAATATCTCCTGCCCTTGCCTCAGTGAAGGAAAGAAGGAAATGAGGGAGGAGGGAAGGAAGAAGGAAGGGAGGAAAGAAAAGGAAACTTAATTAAGGAATAAAGTGCTTTAAATGGGAGCAGATGAAGGAATATCAAAATATGTTTGTTTTTCTGAGTTGCAAAGACCAGAAAAAAACAAACAGATAAAGGAACAATGAGACTTTATAGCAGAAATGCAGAGGCATCTCCCCCTGGGCACAGCTCGGGGCTGCCTGAAGAGGGCACAGCCGATACAATAAATGCACCCGTCTGGTACCTATTAGTAAGGTACGTCATGATTTGTAATTGGTTATGGTGCACACATTGCTCCCCTCATTAATATAAATGACACAGGAGGAGTGGTGCCAAGTGTTTCAAACGGGGGCTGCCATGAGACATCAGGGTATTCGGTTCATCACAAGGAGTAGACAAGTTTACACGTAAGGAGACCAGGCATGGAAGAATGTCATCCCAGAAGCTGCCAGTGGCATGAGGCTCACATGCCAAGCTCGCAAGAGATATCTAAGATCAGTGTGTTATTTAAGAAATTTTAGACACCATAGGGCAGGCCTGTGTCCCTAAACTAGTAAATCCATGAACACAGTCAAACAGGTTCTTAAAGGAAGATGTCTTGGTTGTTAAACGGCTAACCACTAGTTTGGAAAGGAACATTTTAATATTTATTGAGCACTTACTATGTGACAGGTGTTCTACATGGACGAGTCATTTGTTTCTCTTCCATTCTACTGAAACTCATTTTACAGATGAGAAATACAAAGCTCAGTGAGCTCAGGGAACTTGGCTCAAGCCCAGGTTTCAAATGCAGGAGGGCCTGAATTGGGTGCCTGTCTTCCTTCCTCCATGTCACACAGCCCCTGCAAAGATCCCAGTATGTGGAGCTTGAAGAGCCCCCTAAGCATGCCGCAGTGGGAAGAGCCCTGGCCTCAGAGTCAGGGAGCAGCTGCAAGGCCTGGCGTGGCTGCTGTGTGGTTGCAGCTTTAACGCAGGGTATTGATAACAACGGCTGCGATTCACAGAGCACTTCCTGTGGCGACGCTCTCTTCTAAACACCGTACCTGCCTTAACTCTTTCATCATCCAACCCCTCCATATGGCAGCCACCAATACTACCCCATCCTACAGGTGAGGAAACTGAGGCATGCTCTGATCCAGCTCACACCAGCTCGTGAGAGCTGACTGTAAAATTTTCAGGGATTTTACTATCCAGTTGTTAAACACAGATGTTATTAAAAAGTATTTGTATTACTTGCATGTAAATAATTTATATTAAAAGCAAAGGTAATAAACACACTAAATGTGTCACATTCTAATCATTTTACTCTAATTTATTATTATCTATGCCCTGGAGGTTACTCGTGTCTGAGGTACCACTGCCTGCCTCCTGCCAGCTCCCTGTTCACTGACACAACATTGCTGGCTTGAAGTGACCACGATGGGGGTATTTACACCAAGAAAATCAGCAGATTCTGCACATTCAAGAAAGTTTTTTGTTTCTTGAAAATCAATTGCATTACATTAACCAGCACACCTTGCAGATAGAGGGACTCTTCAAGGTCAAGTTCACAGAGGGAGCATGTCAGTTTGACTAACTCAAGGAACAGGGACACCTTCAGACCACCTCAGCGGAAGAGGTTTTTTATGGCAATGTACTGGAAAGCAATGATGAATATTACGGAGTAAATAAAACGACGATTATTCGTAATAAAGTAGGAGCATCATTTGTGGTCACATCTTCCAGATCCAGCCTGAACATAGATGAGATGCATTGCAGGAACGTTTCATCATGTTCAAACCAATTATACTTCTTATCCTAAAGTACTTATTTCTCTCATCGAAGGGACAGCAACATTCTCTCTGTCTCTATCAGCCTTTGATGTCGGAGAGGCAGTTGTTTTTTTCCATTGATGCCTCCAAAGAAGACAAGGCGATGGACCATTCCCTCCAGGTTCTTTAAGGATCGGTGATGCAATGTGAGGTGTTGAGACCCAGCCACGCACCGTGCCCAGGCAGGGTTAGGTAGATGCTGCTCTTTCTGCATGATGATCTTCCCCCCTGTCTTGCTGCTGTTAGCTGTGTTAATCACAGTCGTTGCAGGTGGCGGTGATGGAGGCGCTGTGCGAAGGACCACACAGCATACTGGTGGTGCCGGAAGGACAGGGCAAGGCAGAGTAGGTGGCATCTCCCTTTGGTGACTGCCCCTTTGCAGGTTCCGTGTAGGTACCCACTTGTGGTAAAACTGATAACCCAGGCACGTTAACCTTCAGAAATCCGTTTCCTATGCAGCTCTCATTAGGAAAGCTTTCTTTTAATGGTTTTATGAAAGCACTGTGGCATGTACGTGAGGAGTGGCATGGTGCCAGCGCGTCACGACGGCAGAGTGCGTAATGAAAATGCCTGGGAACAAGGCGCTGGATGATGGAGCACCAGCCGATAAACCAATGCCAGGTCGACAGGTCCAAGTGCATTATCTTTCAGCTGGGTCCAGGAGGGCTACCTCACTCGGTAATGGATTTGAATGCTTAGGGGTTCTCCTTACGTTTCAAGTTAATGCTCCCTTCTTTGCTTCCCTTTTAGGAAACCACAAAGCCAAGGTAGCAAGAAGGAGCGTGGGCTAATGGAAGGAGCGCTGGCCTGGAGTCAGGGCACATGGGTTCCTGGATCTTGCTGCAGCCAACTCACCGATGGACATCACGCAGTATCCCTTCTTCTCTCTAGGTCTCCACTTCCTCATTTGCTAAGAGAGTAATCAGACTCACAATTTCCAAAGACTTTCTCAATTCTAACAAACTGGCATAAAGACTCATGACTATGCAAAGGACTTTTCCCTCCCAAAATTAAAATGGTGAGCTGAGCTCTTAAATGCAATTTGGAGCTTATTCTTTACTCTTAAAATCAGCATCAATATAGTGTCATCATCCAATTATTATAAGATTTTCATAAACATCATTATTATGGCCCTAAAACAATGCACTCTACGAACTGAATGAATCACGCTTTCACTAACCAGTCCCTAACTGTTGCACATTTTGCTTCCTAGAAAATGCTTTAGGGGGAGTCATCCCAGCTCCCCTTTCAGTGAAAATCCCCTTTCACCAAGAGGCTCCTCATCCTCGACATTCATCAGCCCTCTGGAATCCTTGTTTCATCACGTGTCCAGAACCTTGTGGTCACAGCTGATTGGCCAGGGGTGATTACCCGACTCTAAACGTATCAATCAGTTTATCTCTTCTTGGAATAGGAGTTGGAACATGTGTCAATTGCTAAGCCAAACAGGTGGGCAGAGTGGAGGTGAAGAATTCTAATTGGCTATGATTGGGTCACAAGCCCACCTTTGGGGCCATGGTGACAGAGAAGCCCAAGTCAACATCCCTGAGCCACCTGATCTATGCAAGAGTGTTGCAGAGTTGAAGGGGTGGAGATTATTTACAGAGAGAAACCTAAAATGGGAAAGGGGACAGCAAGGTAGGAATTGATGACATTTCTATGCCTTTTTATTACAAACCCAGAGCCAGAGGGGACCTACCGTGAACCAATTCTTAAGACTCCCATTGCCATCTTAGATGAAAAGTTTCTTATTTTGAAATATTACTTCATCAACCAATCACTCAACTCAATCACTGTGTGCACATGTTGTGTGTTTGTGTGTGTGTGTGTGTGTGTGTGTGTGTGTCTTTAGTACCTTCTAAGCCTCATCTCCAAATGCCAATCCTGTAGGTCTGGAACATGGCTAAGGAAATTGAATTTTACTGAAGACATCCCCCCATCCCAGGTGACTCTGATACAAAACTATACTTTGGGATGCATGGCCACTGGTGGTTGGGATGCATGGCCACTGGTGGTTGGGATGCATGGCCACTGGTGGTTGGGATGCATGGCCACATGTCTTTGGGATCCCAAAAGGTCCTGTTTTGAAGAAGTTATTCTAATGTGGCTGAGAGGACAGATTGAGGAAGCAAGGCTAACGGCAGAGGAGGCAAAAAGGAGGCTGCCTATTCCTAACGCAGGAGGGGCCGGGAAGGCCACGCCAATGCAGTACAGCGGAGGAGGTGTGATCAACAGCTTTCCGTGATCCCAGGATGGCTCTGGCCACCTGGGCAGGGATGCTCCTCCATCAAGGAGGAAGCAGATGACACAGGAGGAGATGCCACCACCACCTCCCCAATAGCCTCTGATGGTCCAGCCTCTTTTTCACTGAACCCACTCTTATCTCCTGTACCGCCACACCTTGGAACATGCTGTTCCTCCCATCTTTCCCTTCTAGTCTGCCTAGGGAATTCCTACGTACCTATCACACCTACATGTCAGCACCAAACTTTCTTGCATCTCCTGTTCTCTGAATCCTCCCCACAAGACCAGCCATTACCACTGCAGTCTTCGTACCCCCCTTGCATGTCCCCCACATGGCTGTGAGTCCCTGGGGTGGGGGTGGGGGTGACTGGTTTCCTACTCATCTTAGAACCCCCATGGCCCAGCAGGGGGGCGGGCTGCCTTGTGCAGAATGACCATCCGCCAGTCACCGCCCGGCCGAGTACCTGCAGCACACCTTGGGGGAGAGGGAGTGGCAGTCGGGACACTTCAAAGACACATCCTATCCGTACTCATGAGCTGCCTGCAGTCTGGGTCTCTCCGGAAGGCAGCAAGTCTCAAGGCAATAAGCCCTCTCCCCAGAACTGCAGCTTGGGGGAGGCCAGATAACGGAAGTTCTCTGCGGGATCTATGTTTATCTGATTGAAGCAAAGCAAAGTTTGCCACAGGATTTGGTTCTGTGTTGTGAGATAGCAGCCTCTGATGGCAAATAAAAGCTACATCAAATGGGTATTTTATAACATCTAGATACCTGGGCGTAACATTTATGCCTTATAGTTTGTAGACTGGTCAAAGCATCACCGTGTGTTTTAGAAGAGTCTTATTTTCTAATATAAAATGAATAATATTTGATTTCCCTGAGAACACATATACATGCAGTACAGGCAATGCTAAGACAGAGCGAAGGAGCACACACACCTACGGTGTTTCTGAAATCATAAAAAGTGGCTTCTTTCCTAATTTGTGAAGAGGAGAGCTGGGGGAGGAGGGTGCCTGGAGAAGCGAGGAGCGGCTTAATGAAATGCTGAGCTTCTTGAGAATCAGAGGCAAGTGTGGCTGTATCATGGCCAAAATGGTGGAAAACATTTAACATCATCTCTGAGCACATCGCAAGGGCTCTGAATAGGATCCCAGAATTTCACAGCTCCTCTCCGGAAACGCGGGAGTCTGGGGCTCAGAGAACCCTACACGCGGCAGAGTTGGCATCTGAGATTCCTCCCCTTTGGGAAGAAGGAAGCTGCCGCTTCCGTCACCTGGGCCACGGAGGAGGAAGCTGCAGCGGCAGCTTTGCTTCCTGAATTCCATCCCACCTGAAGCTTGGAGGACGAATTCCAATAGTTGTGTCAATACAGAAACTCTGCTTCCAAATCCTGAGGTTCCTCCCCATCAGGGGCTTTCCTATCAAAAGGGAAGAGAGATCAATTCACCCCCTCCCCCAGTGAGCGCAGATCAACTGACACTTTCCAAGAGAAATGGCAATTATCCCGGGACCTCCAAGGAGGGGAAGTAACGCCAGCCGGTTCTTCAGCCTTCTGGACACGGAGCGTCTCGGGGCAGTAAGAGCAGCAGCAAGGGAAACGGCTGCGCCTCAGCTCCCCTGGGCCGTGGGCCGTGCATTGCCCCTGTCCCAAAGCAGAGAGCGAGCAGCGAGAGGCCACATCTGCTCTGGGGCGTGACACCCACAGGGGTCAGCCCTGGGAGTGGGGATCGCAGGTGGAAAGGCACAAAGGCAAGGGCAGGTGTCGGCAGGAGACAGTGTGCGAGAGGTTCCCAGATGTCAGTGGACAACAGAATCGCCTAAGGAGCTCGAGCTAATCATTGTCTCCACAAGACTGTAAATAAATTCATGTCCCTCACGAGGATTCTGGGCAAGAAGGCTTTGTGGGACAGTCACAGAATCGGACATTCTGTAGCCGCAAAATAGGGGCAGCTCTGTTTTTACGGGTGGGGCCGCTCTCAAAGATGGATGGTGGGTGACAAAAGCAAGAACAGTGGGCATCCCTCGCCGCCCTTGGGTTACACACGTGCCCAGTGTAAGGCTGTATGGAGACCAGATGTCTCTGGAAGGACACAGAAGAAACTGGGAGTTTCTGTGGAACAAGAACACTAGGGGCTGGGAGGCAGGGGCGGGAGCCAGTTGCAGTTTACTGTTCATCTAGTTTTTATGCATTTGGAATTTTAGACCAGATACGTGTATGACTTTGTCAGGCAGTTACTCGAGCTACCAATGCAGCGTGTGCATGTCAGTGTGTGTGAGCGTGTGCATGTGAGTGTATGCAGGTGGTAGCGTGTGCGTGCGGGTGCGTCCCAGCACCAGGCCTGCTCCACAAATCCTGATTCTCAGGCTGGGGGGGCTGAAGGAGCAGTGAGAGGAGTGGGGCGTCAGGGGCTGCTCTGGGCTGATTGGGTTCCCCCCAAATTCGTGTGTTGAGGCCCTGAGCCCCAGTATGGCTACATTTGGAGTAAGGAAGTAACTGAGATTAAACGAGGTCATGAGGGTAGAGCCTCATCTGAAAGGATTAGTGTCCTCAGAAGAAGAGACACCACGGACCCAGTTCAGTCACCCTCTTTGCACCACGTGAGGACACAGTGGGAGGACTTCGAGCTGTTCATTTCCCTGAGGTCACTCTGCAACAGCTGCTGTGGCCGCCCACCCAGCCTGGGAGGGCCCTTCCACTGTCCCGCCCCATGGCCGCCCACCCAGCCTGGGAGGGCCCTTCCACTGTCTTCCCCACAGGCCACGCCCACTGCTCACTCCAGGAGGCCTCTCAGCTGTGGGCTCAGGCCTCGTGAATGTTTGTCACCACCCTCCTAGTCTACCTCTTGTCTCGCCACAGGACTGTGAGCCTCTCTGGGAAGCACATGGATTGTGTTTGTCTCTGAATCTCCAGCCTTTAGCATAGTCCCTGTCACCAAGGAATGGTCATAAATATTTGTTGAATCAACAAATAAATGAATGAGGGAAGGGAGGGAGGAAGGGAGGAAGGGCCTGACTAGGTTATTGGCACTCGTAAAAATGCTCTCTGAAAGCATAAAGGGGAAAAAATCAAATTAAAATATTCCCCAGGGTCAAAAGTCACGATATAAAGTCACAAGTCAAGGAGACTCATGCTGTCTTTTTGTCCATGTGTGTGTTCACGGTAAAAACTATGGAAAAGGGTTTACTTACTTTTTGTTTTATTCTTATTTTTCCATCACTGTGTCCATCCAGAATTGCTCGCCTACTGGAATTTAATGTTTCAAACACAAAGTCGAGGTGGTTAAAAGTGACTTAAGAAGTGGCAGGAGGTGGAGATGTGGATCAGTCATGGCTGGGTGGCCTTGAACTTGTCCCTTGGTCTTTTGAGTTGACTTCCCCATCTGTAGAAAAGGGAGATTGGCTCTTTCCAGCTTCACAGGACTGTTTGAAGTGAACATGTTTTGCAAATGCCAAAGGCCTCTCCCAATGTGAGAGTCAGTATTTTTATTTCTCTATTTAGCACCGAAGAGATGGTAAACAGACGGAGGAAAGAACCAGAACGTTTTCCTCACTGTAGCACCAAAGCCTAGCACAGAGTCTGGCACAGATAGGTCCTCAGTAAGTGCTCGTTGAACAGAACTCGGGGCTCCATGTATGTCTGAACATGTCAGCATAATCAGATGGCACAGATGTGGACAGAGATGTAGGCAAACAGACGCAGACAGGATTCTCATTGCTACCTTGCACTAACAAGGTTGAAGCACATTTCCCCGGTAAGGTAGACAGGCTTAGCAGAGTCCAAGCCCCACAACATTCTGATGTGGGCCAGGAAATAATTTGGCCTACATATTGCCTGGAGTGATGTTTCATAGACCTACGCTTAGTCCGAAGCATCCCTGCTGGCCACTGCCACTGTCTGGACGCACGCACACTTGGGTAGTGCCCAAAGCACTTGGGTCACACTCGTCTTTAAATCCTAACTTGTGGGACTGCAGAACTGTCAAAGGATCCAGTGTCTTCAAAGCCCCCACGTACCCTTGCACTTGTCTCCCTTCCCACGCTGGAGCATGCATATGAACAAAATTGAATTCTGCCCATTAATTTGAAATCATTCTGTACTGATATAACATTTCAACCCTGCCAAAACAGTTTCTATTTCTGAGTAATTCTTTATTCCAAATTCTTCCAGTTGGCATTCTTTTTGAAATGCTGGGCTCTAGTCTCTGTGGAGGACTGTAGACTGCAATATGTCCCCAAAACATCTTCGCTTTCTTCAAAACTTCACCAAGAACTCTTCTGGCACCATCCCCATCCATTACGCGCAGCAGGTAACATCTTCCGGAGCCTTTCCTTTGCAACGGGACTCTGGTATTTTTCATTCTTATTTGGAGTTAGTTTCAACACTGCACCTGAAAAACATCACCTTGTCCTGTGTCCAGAAAGAAGCCAGAAGAAATGGAAGGCACGGAGCAAAACCCACAGAGAAAATAGTGTGTTTAGGAACAGACCACCCTGTCTTTATCTGGAAATTGGGTAAGAAAACACCTTGAAAGAGGAGGCAGCTGGTGCAGGGTCACCTGCTGTGTCCTTTAGAGACTTGGCCAGTGCTGGCTGTCCCTGCTGGAAGGTGGGGATTGGGTGTGGTGGGCACTCTGGTTCTCCTAAGGGGTAGCATTCTGGAGGTTCTCCAGGACTTAGGGTCTGCAGGAAGGGAATGGCCATAGAACTGATATCAGGGACCCTTCCCTTCTAGAAAATCTCCCAAAGGCAGGGAGCCAGGGGGCTGCCCTGGATCAATTTCCATGATTCCTTCCACTGTCACGATTTCTCGGTGTTCCCTCCTCCCACCATCCTGTCATTCCATCCTCTGTCCCCTGCCGGTGCTGGACAAACAGCAGCTCACCTCTTTGTAATATTCTTTTTGGTTCCTTTGATCATCTTCTGCCTTTACTTGTCTCAGAATAAAAAGTTCTTCCCTCCTTATGAAGTCTTGTACTGGAGTGTGTGCATTGGGTTGGGTAATATGGATTTATGTTCCCCTCATCCTAGGGGGCCATCTCTGACTCTGCTTCCACAATAGGCCTCATTGCAGTAATTCTCAGTGGTTCTATGAGGGAGAGAGCATTTTCTTTCCACTTACAGACATTTTGAGGAAACAGAGACATATGCTTAACCTTCAGAAGATTCATAATTCAATTTTGTACATATTACTGGACACTTGTTATGTGCCAGGCACCATGCCAGAACAATGCAAAGCCCTCGACCTCCAGGGTTTCATATTCCACTGCAACAGGCAGCTCATCCGTAATAGTGACAGGCAATGTGACTAAACAATCTCTATGCATCATCTCCATAAGAGACATAACGTGAAATGGGTATTTATCCTTATTAGCTTTCATTTTACAATCGGTAAACTGAGGCTTAGAGAGTTTAAACAACGTTCTCCGGGTTGCATGTGTCATAAATTCTGAAGAGGGAATTTAAACTCAGAGCAGTTCACCTCCATGGTGCGTAAGTTTAATGAATATGATATGCTGAATCTCAACACAAAAATTCTCGTCTCATATTCAATGAGAACTGCTAGAAAAGCAACTGGAATGAATTGTAAAATGGATTTTTTTAAGACAACTAGAAAACAGAGTAGAGACAATGTCTTAGTCCATTTGAGCTGCTATAACGAAAGACCATAAACTTACATAAACTTACAAACAGCAGAAATTTATTTCTCACAGTTCTGGAGGCTGGAAAGTCCAAGATCAAGGCACCTGCAGACTCAGTGACTGGTGAGAACCTGTTTCCTGGTTCTTAGAGGACACCTTCTTGCTGTGTCCCATAAGGTGGAAGGGACAACCCAGATCCCTTGGACCTATTAGCATCCTTATAAGGGCATTCATGAGGGCAGAGCCTCAGTCTATGAGATATAGAGCATTTTTAATCACAATTTTAGACATTTTAGGGAAACAGAGATATATATTTAAATCACCATCCTACAGGTCCCACCTTGGGTTAGGATTTCAACATAAAAATTTGGGGGGATACAAGTATTCAAAACATAGCATTCTGCCCCAGGCTTCCCCAAATTCATGTCCTTCTCACATGTAAAATATATTCATTCCATCCCAATAACCCCAGTGCTGATTCCAGCATCAACTTTAAAGTCTAATTCCAAAGTAGCATCTAAATATCATGTAGATTAGATACAAGGAGACTCAAGATACAGTTAGTCCTGAGACAAATTCCTCTCCAGCGATTAGCCTGTGAAATCAAACATGTTATCTGCTTCCAAATTACGATGGTGAGACAAGCATGGGATAGACATTCCTGTTCCAAAAGAGAGAAATAGGAAAGAAAGGGGTCACAGCTCCCAAGAAAGTCCACAACCCAACAGGACAAACAAGGCTAAATTTTAAGGCTCTGTAATAATCTTCTTTGACTCAAGGGTTTACCCTCCAGGCCCACTAGGCAGAGTTTCCATCTTTCAGACACATTGGGGGCAGGGATTGGGTTGCCAAGCCTCTTGACGGTCCTGTGCCCATGGCTTTGGAGGGGCCCACCCCCACAGTTTTGCTGGGTACAGCCCATGCTGCAGCTTTCATGAGTTGGAGTCACGTGTCTGTGGCTCTCCCAGGCTGGAATCACACATCAGTAGCTCTGCTTGGTCTGGAGCCATAGGGTAGCTCCAACCCCAAGGCTCTAACAGGCATTGCCCTGGGGGGACTCTCTGCAATGGCCCTCCGCCCAGTCCTGTGAGCCAGGTTCCAGGTGGCTCCATCCTTCAAAATCTAGATGAAGATAGCAACACCCCCACAGCTCATGCACACTAATGAAGATGGCAACACACTGACACTGCCATGGCTTGCCACCAAGGTTTATTGCCTGCACCCTCCAGAGGGACAGCCACCTTGGTCTGCGCCATACCTGGGCCACCTGGAGCCTTACCAGGGCCAGCCGAAGAGCACCGCACAGGAATGCAGGGAGCAAAGCTTTGAAGTGACTCTGCCAGCCAATGTCCTGCAGGCACTCTTGAGCCTTCCAGTGGAATCTTTCTGCCCCCAAGGCCTTCGTACTCTGGGCCTGTGATGGGAGGGGCAACCTCTCCTAGAAAATCTCTGAGATGTCCTGGGGTCATTCTGCCATTGTTTTAGCACCTGGCTGATCCTTACTAATCTCCTTAGCAGATGGTCACTTGGCCACACCCTTGGTGTTCTCTCCAGAGCATCCTTCCTCATTTTTTACAGTAGGACAGGATAGGTTCAGCATTTCCAAATCTTTAAGTTGTACATCTCTTTTGATTAAAAATTCCATCTTTAAAGTCTTCTCCCTTTGCATATTTTAGGAGAAGCAGTCAGAAGAAGCCATGCCACACCTTCGACACTTTGCTTAGAAATCTCCTCGGCCAAATATCCAATTTTATCACTCACAGGTTCTCCATTTCACAAAACACGAGGACATGAACAGAATTTGGTCGATTTCTTTGCCACTTTGTAACAAGGATGGCCTCTCCTCCATTGTCCAATAATACGTTCCCCCTTTCTGTGGGATCCACATCAGAACGGCCTGCACCATCCATGTTCCCACCAACATTCCGCTCCCCGTCACGTGGTGCTCTCTACGAAGACTGAGGCTTTCTCTGCAGCTCTCCTTGTCTCCTGAGTCCCCACCAGAATTGCCCTTAACAATCTACTTGTGGGAATGTAGGTTCTTTTTTTTTTTTTTTTTTTTTTCAGTATTCACCTCAAAACTCTCAGTTCCAAAGCCACTTCTATATTTGTAGATATTTGTCAGAGCAGCTTCTCGGTTCCACTTTTGTCCTTTGATTGTCACACCTGGGAAGATGCTGCTGCTGGCAAGGGGTGTGTAGAAACCAGGGATGCTGATACATGTCCAAGGCACAGGACATCCCTCTTCAACAGAGAATGATCCAGCCTTGCTACGGACGAATGTATGCCCCCAGAATCCATATGTTAAAATCCTCAGCACCCAATATATTATTATTAGGAGGTGGGGTCACGGAAGATAATCAGGTCATGAGATGGAGCCCTTGTGGATGGGATTAGTGCCCTTATAGGAAGAGACATGAGAAATTCCCCTCTCTCCACTTGCCCCTGTGTGAGGACACAACGAAAAGACAGCTGACTATAAACCAGGAAGCCAACCCTCACCAAACTCCAATCTTCTGGCACTTTGATCTTGGACTTCCCAACCTCTGAAACTGTGATCAGCAAATGCTTGTGGTTCCAGCTGCCTTGTCTATGGTATATTTGTTATAGTAACCCAAACGGACAAAGATGAGCCCCAAATGTCAAAGGTGTGAGGTCAAGAAACTAAGCTCTAGTGAACCCATAAGGGCTGTTTCTCAATTGGCTGGAACTTCATGACTTCAAGTAGTGATTGAAAATTTATGTCATTAGACTCAGGTCTTAGTTTGCTTGAGATAGGTCCACACGTGTACATAATCTTAAAATCAAACCCAAAATATAGTTGCAGAATCATTCAGCAAATATTCATGAAGAGCCAGCTACTTGTCCAGTATTGTCCCAGCTGGGAGGGTGGTGAACAGATTCCAAGACCACAGAGCACACACATCTTGGGTGTAAGAGTGGGGAGATTTGGTCCTGTAGTGACAAATGTCCGCCAACTTGCCCTTGGCAGTACCGTTCGCTCAGCGTGAGTCATGCTGCCCTGGCTGGGGCGATGGCTGGGATGGTTAATCCACCCTCTTGGGGCCTAATCACCATAGGCTCGGTTCCCATCTGGGTCCCACCCCAATGCAATCAAAGGGAGGCCTCTATCTGCTCAGCCCCCGTGCCCAAGGCAGGTGGGGATGGGTGTGGTGTAGAACACACTCACAGTCTGGCCCCTTCAAGGGTACAAGGCCCAAGAAAACAAGAAGACACGGGACCCTGTGGGAGCCCTGGGAACATGGGCTCAGCTGTGCTCTGGACAGTGCCAGCCTGTGTGGGCAAGTCTGACCCGAGAGTTGGCGGAGCCCTGGCCCTCAGGGAGTCAGCTGAGACAGCGATCTTCCAGCTGCCCTCCCTGGGGCTCGGCAGGGTTCCCACAGTCTGCAGAGGCCTGGGGTGGGGGGAGCTGCACTGGCTCAGCCCACCCCCTCCCAGGGCTGCCTCTGTGACCCTGCCACCTCGGGGGCCGGGCTGGGCAGAAGAGGCCACACCACCTGCCTGGGTGCTGGGTGGAACCCACACCCGCCGAGCCCTCAGCCTGCCAGGCAGTGACTTCAGAAAGAACAAACAAGCAGCTCATTAGTTCTTTTAATCAAGAGAAGTATTTATTGAGCCCTACTTGATGCTGAGAACTCTGCCGAGTTCTGGGAGGTAGAAACGAACCCAGAAGACACGTGTCCTACTGTCATGGCGTCAGGCCTACAGTCTAAGAACCACCAACAAACCCTAATCCCATGAATTATTGATCATTTACCAGGCCTGCACTTGCATTCATCATTTAATTTAATTGTCGCAGCATCCGTCCAAATCAGGCATTATTATCGCCATATGACAAATGAGGAAAGAGAATTTAGGGGGGTTAGGAGACCACCCATGCTCACATTCTGCTGGCAGTGGCAGAGCTGGGATTCGAACCCAGGTGTGTCATTGTTTCCTTCACACCCCGCACCCGCTTCTGATTCCCTGTGTGATGAGCCTTCTTCCATACTTATTCCAACTGGAATCAATTCCTTTTGGGGGCGAAGGGAACTCTTGGGGACTCAGAGACCATTATCTACTTGGTCTTTATATTTATCTAATCCATTACTTTTTTCGTTCACTTTTCCTACACACACACACACACACACACACACACTGAACACTTATGTCGGCCGAAATCTGCACTACAGCAGGTCCCTGCTCCTTGGACACTCACAGTGTGTTTGCGAGATGGCTTGTACCCAAGTACCTAGAACACAGGATGATGGTGGTGTGCTCACCTGGGGGTGTACACAAAGCCGTTTGGGCCCCTACAGGTGAGAAGAGGTGTGGGCACCTGGGGACAGTCAGTGGGGCTTTAGGAAGGAGGCGTCCTGCCAGCAGAGACCTAAAGGGTGTTTAAGTCATACATGCTGGAAGGGACATTAATGGCCCCTAAATCTGGGCTTTGTGGTCACAGGACCTGGATGAGTAGGATATTAGACAAACTGCCTCACCTCTCTGACTCCCATAAGCCTCATCCATGGAATGGAGATGCAAGTGCCCACAACTGTTAGCATAGTCATGCATCTGGAATGCCTGTGATCATTAAGGTTGGTCAGCCTTTTCCCAGTCCTGTGGAAGTCCCATGTTGCAGCAAGGCATGTCTCTTTGCCCAGCCTGGAGTCCTAAAGTCATGGACCTATATGTGGGGACAGTGAGACAATGACCAAGTGAATTGAGAAAGATGTTAGAGAAGCAGGCTGGAGAATAGCAGTGCTTCACCGAGAGCCCTGACCTCCCGGTCAGGACAGACCGAATGTCTCCGCTCTTGTAGGACACTGGATCCTCCACTGGAAACATGCCAGCACAAGCAAGGGCGTGTTGGGAGCAGACAGGGCATGGTGCATTCCCAGGTGTTTACTGCAGCCTAGTGGCATGCTGTCACAGGGACACTAATTGATATGCAGGATCTGGGCTCCCTGGCTGGCCCGCTCAGACTCCACTCCCTGCCCACACCTGCCTCTCCCTCTGGCCTTGCCAAGTGGATGAGCCTTCCTGCAAGTTTTCTCAGGACTAGCTGAGCCCAGAGGAGAACAAAGAACCAAAGCTCATAAACAGGTGAAACTCTTCTGCATAAATCTACACCGCCATTTCCCTTCCAAGTACTTATGCACAAACAGGTCTACTTGCCACTTAGTAATATAAAGATGTTAGGGAGTCCAACCATGAACTAATTCCATCTGACCATCCACGCTGCTCGTGCAGACAGACCCGGAAACAATACTCATCTCAGTCCTCAAGTGAATGAGGCTTATGCCCCAGGGCTATGGTTTTCAGGCGGTGGCCACTGCCTGTTTTTGTAAATAAAATTTTATTGATATATAGTCACTCCCATTCGTGTATATATTGTCCTAAAGCTGTTTTTTGTGCTACGATGGCAAAGTTGAGTAGTTGCCATGGAGTCTGTATGACCTACGAATCCTAAAATATTTAGTATCCGGTCCTTTAAAGAGAAAGTTGGCCAATCTTTCCCTGGAAGTATATCAGATTTTATTCTTTTTAAAATTTATCCATTAATTCCTTCATTCAGTTATGTTAGTAGTCTGTTTCCCACCAGACCACAAGCAATTTGAAAGAGGAGACTGTCTTGGCTTTGTATCCTCAATGTCAAGCACAGTGTCTAAGTCCTTCGGAAATGTTTGTTGAATGAATGAAGAAACGAATGCACTAAATTGCACAAGTGAATAAATTCTTGTTCTCTGCCATCAGCAAACTTAATAGTCTAGTGGGAAAGCCCTGCCTGAAAGCAATTAAACTAAAAGCCGGTGAGGGTTACTCTATGCATGAAACTAAAAGCCGGTGAGGGTTACTCTATGCATGGACATATTTCCAGAGGAAAGAGCTCCTGGTTCTGCTGTGGGTAGAAGCTGATGACGTTAGAATGTGATCTTGAGGAATACTGAGTTTGAGTTTCTGATCCTAAAGTCCATGGGTTTTAGAGTCAGGTGATGGAAGCTGAGAGGAGCCTGCGTATTCACAGCGCTCTGAGAGGGGAAGTGGATTCACCCACTGCTTTCTCCAACATTTACTGTGCACCTTCCATGGCCCCAACCCTGTGCCAGGAGCTGGGGATGTAACAGGAAACACTCCAGGCCGGAGCATCAGATCCTGACGAGATCCTGTGGCAGGTGGGGGCAGCAGGCAGGAGGCCTGACCTCCCCCATCTCTCGCTGTCCTCTCTGAGCCAGGAGCCAGGCTGCCCTGGGAGAAACAGGGGCTCCAATCCCATCCCCACCTTGTGAAGAGAGCAGGGCAGTGGGGAAGGGACAGACACAGGCTCTACGTTCAAACGTGGCCTTGTCTGCCACCAGCTTTGCTGGTGCTCACCTAGCCACGTCTCTCTGTCTTCAGGTGTGGAAAGAGGAAGATGCCACCCCACCTCCTGAGTTTCCGAGGAAGATCGAGTTAGCTGATACCTGCAATGCCCTTGGCGCACAGAAGCACTCAGAAGGAGCTGGCCTAAAACAAGATACATTATGTCAAGTTCACTGCTGCAAAATGGCAGCCTGGTTTCTTTGCCTGACCCAATTCTATCGTCCTGCACGGGCAAGACTTTTCATTCCCAAAGGACTCCTCCTTTTGGCTGGCGAGGTGTAAACGTGGTCACCTAAGGCATCGTGGGCGATAAGCCTTCCCGTGTGCCTGCCAACTGCCCTCCACCTGAGCCAGGAAGGGAAAGCTTCCTGCTTTGCAGCATGAGGCGATCTTATCTGCCTGCGTCTCCATAGTGCAACTTCACAGGCACGCACACCACACCTCCACCAATAAACTGGCTTTGCTGCTTGCAAAAGGCCCTTTAAAAAAAAAAAAAAAAAGCTTTTCTCTGTCTTACTTTTCCTAATGGAAGCATATAGAGTGACAATCGCATTCTGTTGGAATACAACTGCACCTGTAGCAGAAGCTGAGACCATAGCTCCTATTTTAATGAACAGACACCCCGCATAACAATTTTCGAGATCCTCCTGTCATCTCTCCCTTCTCCCTCCCTGCACTTCCTCCCTTCTTTTTCCCCTTACTCATTCCTTTCCCTCCACTCCCTTCCTTCTCCCCTTCTCAGCACAAAACTTGTGGGGGAAAAAATTACAAGGTGGCAGGTACTGCAATTGCCATGAATATCTAGTGCCATATATCTTGTCAAAAAATCATTGCGCACGTTAAAAAAGAAGAAGGCAAAACTCTAGTCTGAGAAGAATGTGCGGCTCTCCCGTATTCTCATTCGATTTTTTTTTCCATTTAAATTTCACTATATTTCTTTTTTTAACCTCTCCTGCAGGTCTTTCTATATAGGACAACACACACACACACACACACACACACACGCCCTCATTCCCTCACTTCTGTCACTTAAAGTATGAAGACACTAGCAAAGAAAAATCTATATTCAGCTGTTCCTTGTTAGAATGCTTTTTGCTCTCTGATGAAAGACGTGGCTTTCGAAGAAAGTCAAGGCACTGATGAAGATGAAGGAACATTCCAACCGGCCATCTGTTCTGTTAATTAAATCCTGTGCATATCAAGTTATATGCTCTTACGTAACTAATTGCTAAGGGAGATGTATGTATGTATGTTGTATCTACTATGAGTACTTTTACATGTTTAAGAAATAAAAATAAGACCGGCTCCTACCCTCGTCCACAGTCGAGAGATAATTAAATGAGCATGGGGGACGGGGGAAGGTCTTCAAACACAAAACAGGGTTTGAACCTCCGAGAACAAAGGTTTCTATCAGATGCCTTTTTTCTTCTAATGGTCCTTGTGCAGTAAAAATAAAGTCCAAACACTATAATTTTACTCGTGGAAAAGTTACAAATACTGTAGGTATCTTTAGAAACAGCTGCAAAAGTGGTTTCACTTCTGACAAGATTGGTGTTAATTACCAGCAAGGACTTCAGTATAATACTATTTAAATCATTTTAAATTATCCCTCTCAAAAATTAATTTTTCATCAAAGATTACACACAAAAAAATCATGATATCATCTCTGCAGCTGCGATTTAGTAATAATTTCATCTATTATTACCAATGTCAGTTGGATAAAAGAAAAAATGGCACCCCACCGTGCCGATTCCAGCACAGGCCATATATAGAAATTTTTAACTATCACTTATAATCGCTTTGATGAGCTTAAACCTCCTCTCAATTAACACCCTAAATGACACTGAGACATCTTAATGGGGGATGTAAGTAAGGGAAAAGACTTTAATCAAAGAATAAAGAGAAAGGTGCCAAGAGATAGGAGGGCTTGCTGCACACCTCTTCGTGTCCAATCCCACTGAAGTCCTTTGTCACATCCGGACCCTTTTGTCATTCCAGGATCCGGAGAAAAACTACACACTGCACTGGCAGGGCGCTCTGTTCTCTTTGGAGATATAAAGACTTTTTCTAGGGCCCCCTAGCAGGACATCTGGACTAGAGGCTGGAAACTTGGGAGTGTTGTCACTTGAACAAGTACAATAAAGGAGAAAAGAAAAAGGGAGAACATTGTTCTCTGAAGACCACCCTCTGGGACATCCCAGGATGGCAGTTTTGGGGATCCGAGTCGCTCACATGGACGCACCCCAACTCACTCTCGGCGGAGCCAGAGAGGGAAACGAGTCCCTCTGGATGCAAACTCATGCAAACTCACACAGCCGTGGGGATGTTATAGAAGGACATTTCTCAGGCCATTATTTTTATTGTGAACTGCTGTTCCTGGGCTTCGGGAGAATTGGGAATAAAATGAAATAAAACACAATCCAAATGAAAACTGACCAACGTGCTTTACTCTTTTTGAATCATGTTTGCGGTATCCATGGTGATTTTTGTTCCCAATTAAGATGTCCTAATGAACATGTGTTAGTGCCCGTGCTTTACTCCCAGGAAACAAACCGGGCAATTAATGGCCCTGCAGGGGCCCTGATATCTTGAGCCGTATATAGGTATTGGGTCAAAAATGCAACCGTTGGCAAAGTCTTGAAAATTGTGTTTATAAAATTAAGTGGAAGAAACCCGACTTTCAGATCTGCCTTAGCTTGTTTTGCCCCTAACCTGCCTTGGCCCCCAAAGACAGGAAGAGCCTCCTGCTGTTGCCTGCCTTGTGCTAGGGTCTGGGAGAGAGACCGATGCATAAGCTACATTTTCACTGGCAAAAATGACAGCTTCCTCCCCGTGGGCACCAAGGTCCAACACTTGCACAGTGCCCAGGGCCACCATCCAGGCGGGGCCACACTCGACATCAAAACTCCACAAATAATCTGCCATGGCAGGTTTTATCATCCAGGATTTGGAGATGAGAAATTAATTAGGGATCTGAAAGTCTGAGAAATGTCCAGAGAGTCACACAGACATAGAGGAGAGAGGATTTGAAACCAGGCTTCACCATGGTGGGCAAATCAGAGAATACCAACAACAGTCTCTTTTCCTAGAAAAAGGAATTTGGGCTGTTTTTACCTTTTGCTGGTTATCCCGACATTTTCCCTAATCCCCTTTCTTCCTCCCACCCCAGTAAACTTCATAGTATTATACCACTTTATGTAGAATTTTAACCCTTTATTATCTGGTAGAATATCTTTTTACTTCATTCCTTTGGGATATTGCTTTAAACACACCCAGACACACACACATGTGCATACGTACAAACTGGCACAATAAAGTATATTAATTTACATACTCATCTGAAATATCCGTATTTCTCTAAACATACTCCACTGGTATCCATCTTTCAAAAATATTTTCAAAGAGGTTGTGTTTGGGTGATAAACCTGTTCAGCCCTTACTTGCTTATCATTATATTACCCTCATATTAAAAGACAGTTTAGCTGGATATAAAATTATAGATTAAAAGTTATTTTTATTCAACACTTTGAAAATAATTCTCTACTCCATTCTGCATTCAGTGTTGCCATTGAGAAATAAGATTTTAATCTGAATGTTATTTCTATGTGGGTGATCTGTACTTTCTCTCCCAGATCTTGTTACTTTTTTTCCTTTTTCTCTGTTGTTAAATATAATTATGTTGTCTAAGTAAGATTTTTCTCTTATATATTCTATTTGGCATTCCATAAGAACTTTTGGAATGAATCTTTTGTCTTTCTTTTATTCTGTCATTATTTGTTTTGAAAATATTTCCTCTCTCTATTTTTTCTCTCCTTCTATGATTTCGTGTTATAGTTGTATCAACAGGTGTACTTCTAGCCTCTGTTTTAACTTCTCTTTTATACTTTTCATCTCTTTATACTTGCTTCCTGCCTTCTCAGGGAATTTGTTTTTAAGCTAGAATCACTCTGCTTACTGAATTCTTTATATCCAGTATTATATATTTTATATCTAGTTTTTCCGTGTGAATCTGCTTTCTCACTTTATTTCTGTGTCCTTGTCCTGATATCCAGCATGTGAAGGCTGGAATCTCTTTTACTGTGCTCCTCGGGCCCCAGCTTCTCTCCTCCTGAGAGTTTAAGGAGGGAGACACGTGTCCCAGGATAAAGACCTCCAACACCAGACCTAGGCTTGGCCGCCCCATTTACTTTGTAACCCTAAATCCCAGCAGAGCTTTCGGTCCATGTATCCAGCACGGCTCTTCCCAAAGAGGTTGTCTCCCTCCTTCCATCCTTTGAGGATAAGGAGGGAAGCGAAATTGGAAACATTTAGTCGCTGGGCTCCCAGCCTGCACTGTTGGTGCCTGCACCTCAGACTTGCCCACAGGGGTGATATTTCCTCACTGACCCTAACGCTGCAGGGTTGACTGCTATTTTGCTGCCTCAAAGAAAGAGGTCAAAGGATTAGCAGAGATATGCCAAGGGCAATGTTAAAAAAAAGAAAATATAAAATTTGCAAGCTCCCTTCTTATATCCACCCCCTAAAGTGGCATGCAGGCATCCCCTGGTCCATACCAAGTCATACCTGCCCTCTATCTCCCCAGACTTCCTCGTGATGCCTATATGACTTGCTCAAGTCCATTCACTTATTCCTTAATTTTATGTCCTCTCTGGTGTGCGGCTCATGGGAAAGGCCAGCATCCAATGCTAACCCTATCACCAGACCAGCAGGAACAAGACAAGGGCATAGGATTTTCAGAGGTAGCATGCATGAGGAAAAGCAAGCCAGACAAAGAAAAGCACACGAACAAAACTCCTGAGCCCAAACCACGTTAGGAGTAGAATACGACAAAGGAAGTTTCTTGTTTTTGTCGTTGGTTTGGAAAATAGTAGGGCCCACTGGCACACTGGGGAGCTGGGAACAGAGGCAATGTGGAAGAACCCAAGCCCCTGAGCTAAGGATTTGATGAACAAGCAGCTTTTCTTAAAAGTGGAGGCGGTTTGGGTAAGAGATACCTTAGGTTCGTGCCGCATGGTGATAAATACTTCCACATAATCCCACCACCTGAGTCGTTGCGTTAGAAAGTGGGAACCGCGGTATCCACTCTTGCAGCCAAGATCAACGCTCACCTGGCTCAGCTTTCACTAACTTTTATTTACCTTCATTTTGAATCTCCTGTCCCTGGGTCTAGGTCTGTACTTGTGTCCCCAGATGGGTGATCTAAGAGTGGCTTCCAGGGGACAGTAGGGCAGATGTGGTGAGGAGCGGTGCTGGCACACGACCCGAGTAAACCCCGCTGCCGTGTCCACCTCACCAAAGGCCCTTGTGTAGCCAGTGCGTCACTAGCCACCCCCAAAAGCCTTTTCTTTGGCTGGGCCCCTTTTCTCCCAAGGATTAGGACTGCAAGAAACATTGAGACCTGGAGAGAGAGCCCTGGGCAGAGTGAGTAAACTTACCACCCGGTATCTCTGCACCGCGTCCTGGGCAGGACGTCTCGCAAATATGCTCTCATCTGACCTCCACAGCACTCTGGGAAACAAGTGTGATTATTCACGCTCTATACAGGCCCAAAGAAATCAAGACCCTGGCCCAGGTTCACATGGAAAAGAAGGGCAAGACTCAGAACTGTAGTCCAAAGAGAGGGCCCCACACTGGAGTTGAGAGGTGGAAGGAAGACCGATTCCCATTCAAATTCCCACCCTGCGGGGAAGGGAGGGCTGTATCACAATGTCCCTGAAGCGTATATGCATTTTACATAGCTTGAGAGTTGGAATTCGAAAAGGAAGAAGAAAAGAGAAAAGAAAACTAGGGCGTTTTAGAAGAGAAGGCCAGGAGTCTAATTTGGAATATGGGGTCAGGGAAGCTGAAGGCAGAGCCACGGAGATGAGCTTGGCGGCTGTCGGACCACGTGCCCCAGACAGCCAGGCACCATCCCGACACCCCGATGCCCACCTGTGGCTCTGCCAGCAGAACCTGCTTCAGTGACTAATGGTCTATATTCAAGAGCCGTTTTTTTCTTTGTGAGTGAAACTGACAATAACGCTGTGACATTGGAACAATTCATGGAAAATCCTCTTTTCAGAGAACCACACCAGTTTCTCGTGAGCACCAGGAGCTCTGGACTTTGCATCCGAAGACGACACTCTTCAAGGCCCGGTTGCTGTTCTGATTCCCAAGTTCTCATTGTCTCCACAGCGTGAAGAGGGCACAGACGCTGGAATAAGGGAGACTGGGTTTCCTCAGTATCTGCAGAAGCATTTCTTAATCTCCCTGAGCTCCAGTCTTCGTGTTGTAAAAGTGTCACACCCGGTTATTGCGACTAATAAAACAGACCACTCGAGTCTACATACGTGCAACTGGCATTAAAGTGACTGCTGTTCTCGTTCCCTCCAAGGCTGGACAAACCGACGGGATCCCACCCGGCGGGTCTAGCGGAAACAAAGCCCACACTCTCTTACCCGTTGGTTCCACTCTCCGACCTCTGTGCAGAGCCAGAGCAAGAAGGCCGCACTGGAGGCCTCCTGGCCTGGAGTGGGGTCAGCCCGGAGTTGCCCGTGGGCACAGCATCTCCAAGGCCAGCTGACGCCAGCTCAGAAGGGGCTCGTGAGGGCAGGCAGGCGCGGGGGCTGCGTTCCGCGTCCTGGAGCCTCTTCCCATTAGCAGCGCAATCGAGGCAGGCTGGATTGGCCCACGGTGCAGGAGCCCAGAGCGCCCCACTCACTGCTGAAATGAAGGGCTCTTACAAAAATGTGAAGTACTGAATTTGGAAAGGATGGAGGATTTGGACACGAACAGTGCAGAACAATTTAATATTATGGGAGCTCTTCAACTTTTTTTTTTCAATATAAGCACTTCATGTTGGAAGCGACTCAAATAATGGCTGTGTTCCTACACTGAGCACGACTGCCTTGAAAATGCAATCACACAACGCTAAGAAATAAATCCCCCAAAGCCCCCAAACTGGGGAGAAATAGAGAGAAAAGGCAATACTCCCTCTGTACTCTTGGAATAGCTTTGCTTTTCCACTCCGTCCCCCCAAGCATTGTGTGTTTTCAACCCCAAGCTTTAATGCTGCCTCTCTGACGCCTTTCGGTTCACACTTGCTGACATGCACTGAGTGACAGCCAGTTCCTCATCCGTCGCTCATTTGATCCTCATGACGACTCTACAATGTGCGTGGTCTTTATCCTCACTTGACCTCTGAGGACACAGGAACTCAGAGGAGCTCAGCTGGTCTGGGAATGTCCAAGAACCTCAGAGAACTCGTGAGTTTCTTTAATACCTATTCAAGGGATTCAAGAGAGAGAGAAGGGATCTGCACTTGAAGAACCAAAGAAGCACAGACTTTGCTCAACATGGAAGACTTCTAAGCAACCAAGAAGGAAGAGACCGTGTCCTCAGTGCTTTGAGATGTAATAGAAAGTGATGAGATTTGAATTCATGAAACCTGAGTTCTGACCAGTACGGACGAGGAGAAGACCACCTGTCAGAAGCTTTTTCGGTTATGACCACCAGGGCCGTTGAGAGTGAGTCTCAGCCCTGGTTTGAAAACTGTTTTTAGGTTCCCACTATGAGTGAATCAGCAAATGCATCTCGACCTGAACTCTGCATTGCTACGAAATCCTGTAGCCCTGGACACTGCCTGGACCCTGGGTCCCTGGGCATGAACTGGATCCCCACCACCAGCCCTGCTCATGTGGCTTCTCTCTGGAAGAAGGAGACAGGAAAGACACCTCTAAAGAAGCAAGGGCATAGGCGCAAGAGCAGTCTCTGCCTTGTGTGTGCTGTAGACACAGCCGCTGCACACACAGGTGTGTCTCAGAGCAACACTCCTGGGAACCGAGAGAGTGAGTGACTTATTCTTGCACTGAGCAGTCCCTGGCAGGCCCAGGGCACAGGAGACCGGAAGGAGACTCTTGGTGCCATGTGGTGCGGGCTGCTCTCTGCAGACAGGAGCTCTCAGGACCAGATCGGGAAAGAGCTGCGAGTTCAGGCACAGCCACACCAAAATACGTATCTCCTGACGTCCAGGCCAGGACTTTTCAAACCCTATAACTTGACTCCTTTTGGGGTGTGATGAACCCTGAAATTTTGCAAGTTCTGTTTTTAGATTTCCACTTATCACCTATTGCCTCTATAGGAGTTTTCCCACTTATCACCTATTGCCTTTATAGGAATGATGAATACAGAGTTTCCACCCAGGATTCTGTCCTCTCCCCTCCTCTTCTTCCACTCAGGACCTCTTCCTGGAGGATCCCAGCCACGCTCAGGGCTTGAACTACAGACTCTGGGCTGGAAGCTTCTAAATCCATTTCTCTGCTTCAGACCTTTTTGCCTTTGTGTCCCAAGGAACGCTGGGTGTCTCCACCTGGATATGATCCAGGAACTTCAACTTTTCTCACTGGGAACTATGTTCTTCCCTCCACCCACACTAAACAAACCAACAAATGAAACAATTGACGATGGTGGTAAGAAATGCAATGCTTCCAAGAGAGGAACAGGGTGCTGAGTCATTGGGCTTGGTTCTCAGATAAAAGTGGAGAAGAAAGACCTCCTAAACTTAGAGACATTTAAGTTGAGATCTGCAAGGTGAGAGGAAATTCATCAGATGAAGAGGGAACATGTTGAGCAGAGGGAACAGCATGCTCTAAGGCCATGAGGCAGGAAAGCTTTTTGCATGTTGTAGGAAAGACAGAAGGACCATGTGTACCCTGACAGAGGGAGGCGAGCTCAGGGTGAAGACGCAGCAGGAGACCCATCGTGCAGGGGCTTTGGGAGTTGGGATGTTATTTTAAGCACAATGACAAGCACAAAATGAAGTATACACAGACAGTAAGCAAGAGTCAGAACCAAGATGACAACTAGACATTTGTGTTTCCAGCCTACATCCTTGCATTAAAAAGTCTGCATTCTTCCGAACTCTTCCCAGCTGGGGGTTCTTTTTCTGTCCCTGCGACGATCCTTTACATTGTTCTTCGTCTCCTCCTTCTCTCCACTGTCCTCGTGTTTAGACACTCCTCCACTGGCACAAGCTGAATTCTGTCCCCCTCAAAATGCATATGTTGAAGCCCCAACCCCAGTACCTTGGAGTGTGACCAGATTTGGGGATGGAATCTTTAAAGGCGTAATTAAATCAAACTGAGGTCACATGAATGTGCCCTAGTCCAATATGACAGGTATCCTTACAAGAAGAAGAAATTTGCAGACCCAGGGGTATGTGAACACAGAGGAAAGGCCGTGTCAGGACACACGGAGAGGACGGCCACCTGCAAGCCACAGAGAGAAGCCTCAGAAGGAACAGATCCTGCTGTCGCCTCCAGCTTGCTCTTCCAGCCTTCAGAACTGTGAGAAAATAGGTTTCTGCTGCCACTGGTCTGTGGTCTTTTGCTAGGTCAGCCCTAGCAGACAATGCCACCTTCTCCTACCCTTCCTAAAGAGCCACTTCACTCATGGATGCCTGCTTGCCCTTGAAATATGAACTTGCATTTCATCAGATTCGCCAGGCAAGGTGGCATCGTGGAGGAAGCCTCCTCTCCAATGTTCTCAGGGTTGGGGCCCTTTTGAGAAAGGTTCATTGCAATTTCCTCAGCATGGACTTAATTGCTTATTGGCATTGCAGCACAGGATTTCGGTCAGCTAAATAATGCGTGTCTTGGGAACCAAATCCACCCTGGTCTACCCAGATCACCAGGAGAGGGGCAGGTCTTGTTTGCAAGAATATCTGTATTGCCGGCATCCGATGTTCACGTGGGGCATCATCAGGAACGTAAAAAATAGATCAAGAGATTTATTATTTTGAAGTCAGAGGAGAAGATGAGGCTGGCAAAACATTGAAGGTTTCATTTATACATAGTTTAGAATGTTTGTAAATATTTAACAGAAACATCGAGCAATAAACTCAAATTATTGCCAAGTGCAGAAAAGAACTAGAGGGTAATTTATCAAGGAAGAGGGAGGGAGGGATACTGTGTTTTACTGGGGCACACACATTCTGACATACTAATGGGGATCGTGTCAGTTAAATGTTGACATGTACCGAATCATGGCCCAGTCTAAATGCCTTAGTCATGGCAGGGGGTTAAAAAAGAGAATATTTGAGAATAATGTGAATTAAAAAGGCAAGTTAGTTTAAATTTCTGTTTGGTAGGCCCCCAGGCCTACAAGTCCAATGGGAATACACTCTAGCTAGGGCTTGATGAATGGCCTTAATGAAGTTGGACAACTTGGAATACATGCATAAAATGATTTTAAATATTGATACGATGTCATTGTGTGTCTGAAGATATTGAAATGTTCATTCTCCCAGCAAGACAGGTTCCATCTAATTTATTAAAGGTGGAAATGATTATTTACATTTGAAAATGGAATGTGTGCCCAGATAGAAGCCATGGCAATAAAATAATTATTGCATTTGGAGAAATAGATATAGTCCATCTTCTGGAAAGGGAAAAATCAAGACAGGCCCACATGCCAATGCCTTGGAGTTTGTGGCGGCTGTTAAGAAAACAATGGTGATTTCCTTTAAGGTTATTGTTTCAGGTTCCTATGGTACGGATGCAAATAAATCTTTTACGAACAGTTAATGAGGTTTAATCTGCTTATGTGGAGGAGAAGGCGTGATGGAGAGGCCTCCAGTGTGCCGTGGGGGCCGCCCCACTTCGCCCCGACGTGTCTATTAGGACATTTCTCTGACACTGCCTGGCGTCTGCAACCTGCTACCTTGCTCACTGATGGAAGGAAGAGGCATGGCGTGATAGTGGAAAGCTGAGCTCTGTTGTGATATGAGAGTTTCTATGGAGAATGCCTCCGGCAGCTGTCTGCCTCGTGTGTTCGACATCAGGGCCGTGTAGCAAGCCGGAGTCGAAGTGTATTAAAGCTAGCAGGAGGTGCAGAGTCAGCTGCAGGTTCCGAAGTGCTAACTAGGCCGAGGAACCAAGGGCGGACCCAGGTATAAAAATAAAATCACCGCAAGCCTATTTCATTTCCTGCCTCTGCATCTTGGCTTGGAGAGCTAATTGCACCTTGCAGGATGTGAGGGTTTTGCTCATGGAAAGCCGCACAAGTGCTCAACTCACTATCTTATTATTTCCTATTAATCTCCCATCATTTCTGCTATGGCTGTGCACGCATGACAGCAGGCCACGCCAAAGTGCCGGAAGCTTCCTTCATCACTGCACCCATCGCCATGGCCAAGTCCAGCCAGCCAGACTGCACGGGCCTGAAGACAGTGACAGGAGCACACAAGAGGTCCAGTGGGAGGATCAACTGAAGTCATTCCTGGTACAATCACAAATACCTGTGTGACCTTGGGCAAGTTACTCAACTTCTCTGTGCCTCAGTTTCCTCATCTGTACCAAGGGAAGGATGAAAGCAACCACATCATGAGACTGTCATAAGGACTCAATAAGTAAGTGTATTGAAAGCCCTAGAACAGTGTTTCGTATAGTAGATGCTCAATAAATGTTGGCGTTACTGTTGCTCCTGTTGGTGTTTATTAGACACTGTCTTGGGCACCCAAGTAGACAGATAAAAATAGCACCCTTGTCCTCCAGAACTCATAGGAAATAAAAATAAAATACACTTCAGTGTATTATTACCATTAATTGAGCACTGACACCAGACTTTGCACCTTGGCGCTTGACCTTGTGGATATCCCACTTTGGGTTAGGAATCATCTCCCTTTGCAGAAGAGGTAATTCAGCCTCTCAGAAATCAAGTAACTGAAACTACAGCAAATGGCAGAGCCAGGAACCCAGTTTTTCTTTCCTCTCTGTGCCTCATTGGGTTTCAGACACCAGGAGAGGGGCCGTGACGTGCCCGAGGTCCCTGCTAGCACATGGCAGAGCTGGCGTAGGGCTTCCCCTGCCCCCACACCTTCCTGTCCACTGTGCTCTCCTCTTTGGGTCCTGTTACTTGAGGATCATCTGTAAGCATCCTCAGGAATGAGCAAAAGGGACAACCAGTGGTGGATTTTCTCCCTGAATAGAGTGTGGGGTCTGCACTTTCTTCCTAGTGTGATGGGGACAGGCCCTCTGGTATAATAACTTTTAATCTCATTGGCAAGGCCAATTAGGCAGGGCTTTCTGCTTATGGTCTTATGTCCTAACAAAAACTCACTTTCACTGACTGCACGGCAGTCTGAGGGCAACGTCCTCCTTGCATCTGGGACTCTCTTGACCTAGACAGGAACAGCACAGGATGCAAATTGCACTGACTATGATCACGTCTCCTGCCCACCCTGGCCACGGCCACGCTCTCCCTCTCAACTCTGATTAGTTTCAAATAAAAAGCTCTCAAAAGCAAGTCACTGCGATACCAAAAAACATTGTAGTAGATTAATAAAAATTACCAAGTAAATGATTAAATCTCTCTGATGTGGCTTTACAGATAACAACTCATTTAACACTCATATAGGCATGAAGCGCGCACACACACATAAAATTATCACCGCTTTATAGATAAGGAAACTGAGCCTCTTGTGTGTGTCTGAGGTCACTCAGTTCTGCTGTAGCGAAGCTGGGTTTTAATTCAGTCTGTCTAAAGCCAGAGTCCGAGCCCAAGGAACTTCACTTTCTAAAATCCACGGCTTTCAGAGGTGAGTCTCAGTCCTTCAGCCAAGACATAGGGTAATCAGGGTGAGTTACCCCTTCTCTGGACCTCAGGTCCCCTCTGTGCAATAAGAAGTTGGTCTACTTGTTGCCTCGTTGCTCTTTATTTGGTGTGACCACGCAATGGGCACACAGTACAGATGTGTAAACCAAGGTAAGGCGGTCAAGAGGCTGACCTTGAAAGCCAGACAGAACTGAGTCCCCAGCCATGTGACTTTAGACAAGCCCTTTCCCATCTCTAAACCTAGTTACCTTCTCAGGATGATGGGAATAATATGATAGCCTCTTTCATACAGTGGGGGCGGGGGGGGGGTGTGAAGATTAAATGAGATGCTACTTAATGCTTTGCAACAATGCTGAGTGCAATGAGTTCTCAAGGAAGAAATGTTATTCTATTTAAAATAGTTATTATGACTGGATGCTCAAAAATATTTCTGGAATGATCATTAAATGCATAGAGTCTTCAATTCAATTTATGGCTTCCTTAAATCATTAAGTTTTTATATCCTTTTCAAAACAGGAATTGTCCTGCTAATAGGTAAAATGCATTTTATACTTACTTTAATTATTTCTGCAATATTTATCTTAAATGTTCGTATGTTTATTGTGTGATTCATAGTGTTGTGCTACTTTGTAACATGAGAAAGTGCTGCTTCTTTCTATTCAAGATGTGAAAACAACTCAACATCGCAGATTTACAACAAGAAAATTCTTTTCTGGTGCCTTTTTTGATTTTGCAAGCAGACACATATACAAATTAGGCTGCATATTTGTTCTTGAATAATTCCAGGCAATAATAAAAAGATACAAATAAAAAAGAAACAGTAGAAAATAAAGACGGAACAGGAGGAAAAGGATAAGATCTTTTAAAAGGAAAAAAAAAAACAGGGGAGAGGGCTTTTGGACTGTGTTGCTTTGGGCTGTCTCAGGTGTGCACAATAGGGTACATCCTTCTGCAAGTGAAGTCTGAGAACTCGTACCTATGGAGGAGAAAAAGAGAGAGATAAAGAACAACATTCCAGACAGCTTCTGCTCACAGTTGGTGGTGAAGGCTCCGTTCACCTGCTACCACTTACTGACCATACTTAAATACATATGGTGGATCCACCCCAGCTTGTGAATCAGGAAGCAATCCTTCAAATGGCCCCTTCCTTCAGTCATCGTCTGCTGAGAATCTATTTCACGCCACACACTGTACTTGGGCTCTCCGGGACAGGATAAACACCAGGCCCTCTCTTTGCTTGCATCAGAACGAGGGAAAAGTGTGGCTGTTTTCTCCCTGGCCTTGCACAAATCCTCTGCTCTCTAAAGTTTCCTACTATGTGATAAGTGGAGCTAACAATATCTGTCTTATGAGACTGCTGAGAGGTCGATCAGAACCCACATGCAAAGGTCTTTGAACCTAAGAGATGTGCAAAAAAGTTATTTCTCTTTCTGCCATTCCACTGGCATCACTTTTGACTTTTAAACCACTCATCACTTTCTGTCTTGTATTCTAGCTTAATGGATTCCTTGCGTGTAGCTTAGACGAGACTAGGACTTCTTGAGGACCATGTGGTAGTCATCAGAGCTGCCTCCCAGATACTGCTGGCTTTCCACTGAGCTGGCACGTTGCAGCATTGCACTTCCTAGCCTCTTTGGCTTTGAGTGGGGCAGAGTGACAAGTTCTAGGTCTTAACATGAGTGGAAATCACATGTATCCCTTTTAATTCCTGGGGCCAGATTCTCCAGAGCTCTCCCCACTGAGACAGCAACTGGAAACAATGGTGGTGACTCCTCACCCTGCGTTCCATGGCGAGGAGATACGGAGCCAGCCCTCATGACAACACGAAATAAGCCTCTGGTTTCATGCGTTACTGAGATACAGGGGATGTTTGTTACAACATGGGTCAGGAGCAAAACCTACCTCATCCTAGAACTGAGCACGACATATTAGTCATGTCACGGGGTCTGGCTCGGGCCATGTGCAAAGTGACAATTAAGGGTTTCTAACTGGCTGAGGGGAAAGCAGGAAGGCACATGATTAGAAGGTCAGAATTTGGAATGTGAGTCTAAGAAACTTCCAGATGCCAAAATATCAACACAAATAGGAAAATTTAAACCAGATAGGAAGATGATGATCTTGCCGTGTTCCAGACACTGCACTGAGTGTTGGAGACACAGGGAAGGAGAAGACATAATCCTTTAGAAAGGAAAATCAAACTGTGGAAGAAGTCAGAGTGGCAGAGTAATCACTGGGAATGTGTAAGGCAGCAACACAGAAAAATACATCTGGGAGTTAAGAAGACAAAATTCCTATGGATGCAGTATTGGATCTGTTCGTGCCGGACTAGCTGTCACTGCCACATGTGACTGCTCCGAGCTGGCAGACAATCATCCCAGCCAAGGGGCAGTTCGCTGAAAGGTTATGATGATCATACTCTCCTTAGTGCGTCAGAATGACACCAGCAGCCCGTCCATCAGGAGAGCGTGCTTTCAAATTATGTTTCCAGTGTGAGGACAGGAGCGAGGTTAGATGCCTTACAGAGAAGGCACTCGCGTTTCCGCTCTCCCAGGCCTCGCACTGGAGTCCAGGAGAGGGGACCAACTGGCTAATAGAGAGCTTCATCTCCAGAATCAGAGTCCCTGGGTTCAACACTTGATCATCTCCTCCTGGCTGTGTGACTTGGGCTAGTCACTGGGCCTTGACGTGCCTCTGTTTCCTTGTATGTCAAATGGCGATGCTAATGGCAACTAAGAGAGATGCTATGAAGATTTAATAACTTAATGCATGGAGAACACTTAGGCAATATTCGGCATGTAGTCAAATGCTTAAAATGTTAGCTCTAGTATTGTTGCTGTTAGTATTATTGCACTTATTATTATTATTATTAATGTCACCATTACTTCTTAAGATTATTCGACTGGTAAGTGGCAGAGAGGGGATTTTGACCCTGCTGTCTCCCGGCGGACCCTGAGATGCAAGTTGTGGCCATGGTTACCTAGCAATCGAGGAAACTCACAGGCGGAACAAAACCTGCATCCTCCGGCCCCCTGGCCACCACGTGAGCCAACCTCCCACGCACTACCGACTTCTCCCTACGCCGGGCATCCCCGTCAGGCCTCGCGATTCTAAGGCAGCTGTGTCCCAACCAACCTCTGCGTTTCCCCAAGCTGCCCCAGTCCTAATTAGTCCAAAGAGAATCATCTGGGTAAGTTGAATATCAAACTCATCAGGAAACTCGTCCTGATTGTAGGCTCTAAGAGCAGCCCCAGCAGCCAGCTTTCTGTTCGGGAACCTCATTGATTATATGCAGCAGCTGATGAAATATCAAGGGACGGGAGGTTGTTGGGGGTGTTCTTTTTCTTTTTCCCTCTCTCACTCTTTAGGTGATTACGAGTAAATGAAAGAAAAACTACCTTCTATATGTCATACACAACATAATGTTCCTTCCATACTATCTGTCACAGGGTAAGAGGCTGACATTTGAAACCAAGAAACCTCACAGATTGGCGAGAGACTGGGAGAGGATCCCCAAAGAGCAAGCTGTTCATGTAGGGTGGGGGCCACGCTGAGCACATCACTCCAATTTATAAATTGCCAAAGAATCAGAAGTTTGCCAAGGAAAGTCGGAAATTTTCCCCATTGACTTACCTTATGCACCATTTTCCTATTGATATCAAAAAGCTGCTTCATTGATCACGTCCTAGTGATTGGACTGGGGGATTTACACTCAGTGCAAACCATTGATTGTAATGACAATTCCTATTGAGTGAAAGAGGTGTTCGGCTCTGATTAGGATCCCACCAGATGAGCAGGTATCCACTTTCAATCATCTGCAAATCAAGGTGCAGTCGCCACCCTCTAAAAAGTCCCACCTAATCACTTTTCGATGGAGTTCCAAACTTTCCAAGGAGCCTTTCAAAGTCAAGGCAACAATAAGATGCAAGGTTGGTATCTCCTTCTTTCATGGTGACCCCTTGGCCTAGGATGTCCCTCTACTTTGTCCCCTGGAGACTTCCTAATTCCCCTACAGGGCCCAGGGCCCAGCAGGCTTGTGGAATCAGATCCATTTGAACGTAGGAGCCGGGAGAGACCAGGGTGTTGTCTAGACATATAGACCATGGGCTCCCATTAAATGGCTTTAATTCCATTTATCCTTTCAACAGTGGCCCATTCTTTCTTTCAATAACTGCTGTATATCAAGCAATGTACCCGTGACCAAGACAGCTATGAAATCTGGATTTACATAAATTGCAGGGGGAGAGGGGGAGAGACAGCAAGGAAGTAAACCCATCAATGGGAAGATATTCCAAATACTAGTCAGTGTAGTAAAACATAATGGAATTGCATTATGGGCCAGAGAAGCACATGGCAATATTTTAGGCTGAGTCATGGAAAAGTAGAGGTTCTGCTGACCCCGGCAATCCCAGGTTTCCCAACTTCATCCTTCGGCCCTCTCAGCCCTAAGGCCACATTGTTTTGTGCTAAAGGACAGTAAAGATATTTTTATATCAGTGTAAGAAAAAGATGAACGGGCAGTCTGGGGCCAACGGATCAGGACGCGAGAAAAAGAATGGTGAGCTATTCCTGGCTTGAGGTTCCAGGTTCATATTCCTTCCTTTTCAGCATGAATGCATTCTTATAGTCTACATTTGAATTGTTTTAAAATTGCCCTCTATTTCTCTGTAATAAACATTTTTCCTTCCTATTATGCCAAAGGTAACCGTCACCAATAAAAGGAATGTAGTAGGCCCCGAATGGCCCATGGTGATTGGTGGAAATATTATATATTAAGAAAGTGAGTTATGTTAACATAAAGTGGTCTTCACCCATCAGGCGTTAGAGTCAGTATCAGAGGCACTGGACTCGGAGTGAAGAGGCGCTACTTTTAGTCCCAGCTGCATGGCCAACAACACAGTGTGACGTGTGGGGGAAGGAAAAAAAAAACAGTAATTTTTGTTGGGGCACATCTGGATTCAGGTCATGGCACTGCCCCTTGCTAGTGGCATTGTGACATTAGACACTTTACCTCTCAGACTTCCATTTTATCATCTGTCAAATCAAAACAATTACACTCTCGCCATGGGTCATTGTGAAGATTGGAAATATCGCATGGAGGGCCTCGCTTGACACAGAGCTTTCATAAACGGAAGCTGACGTTTTTGCTAATTACTTGGGCAAGTCTTTTCACCTCTCTGTATCCTGATCTCTTCTTGGGGAAATTAGCAGGATGCACAGCAGTTGAAATAGATAATAATATCTTTTAAGCTTAAAGTTTGCTAGTGTATAGAAACTCTATTTCCTTGGCTCCTTTCACATTTTATTATTCTCTGCTTCTAAATTTCCTTGCTCTCATCTGCACGCTACGTTCACAAGCCTACCCGTGTGCCAGCCCTTTCAGTTAAGGTAATTTGGAGACCCAATGAGCCAGGTTATTAATTCATGAACTCATGTTTAATGAGCACCTTCTGGACCACAGGTACTACAGAGGCTTCTAATGACATGGGGGTGGAGTAAAGTGATACGAAGGTGACTGTGCTCCGAGCCCGGCTCTCCAGAAGTGACCTCTTGAATAGGAGAAATGACATCCATATAATGATTACTCTAGAGCTACAGTCCCCAAACCCTTGGCCATGGACTGGTACCAGTCCGTGGCCTGTTAGGAGCTGGGCTGCACAGTAGGAGGTGAGTGTTGAAGCTTCATCTGTATTTACAGCTGATTCCCATCTCTCGCATCACTACCTGAGATCCACCTCCCGTCAGATCAGCGGCAACACTAGATTCTCATAGGAGCACGAACCCTACTGGAAACTGCACATGCGAGGGATCTAGGTTATGGGCTCCTTATGAGCAACTAATGCCTGATGATCTGAGGTGGAGCTGAGGTGGTGATGATAATGCTGGGGAGAAGCTGCAAATACAGATTATCATTAGTAGAGAGGTTTGACCACACGATAAATGCAATGTGCTTGAATCATACCAAAACCATCCCCCCCAATCCCCTGCTGGTCCCCCAGTCCATGGAAAAATTGTCTTCCATGAAACCGGTCCCTGGTGCCAAAAAGGTTGGGGACCACTGCTCTATAGGATAATGTGCTAAGGGTCATGAGAGGAAGGGGACAAAATCTGGGACAGGGGGACTAATGGAGACCACCCTCCTCTGTGGTATCACGGGAAGCTTTGGGGCTCGGGAGGACTTGAAGATGTGCAGAAGAGAGAGAAGGCAGCCGGGGCAGGAATGGCAGGAGCCGATGTCTAGTGGTAGAAAAGCTTGAGACTTGAGAGGGCTGCAGTGAAGCAGGAAGGAAGAGTAGGCCCCAGGGCTGAAAGGGACCGTTGGAGTCCAACTGCAGAGAGCTCTGGGTGCCAGGTGAGGAGCTCAGCTGCTCTGCCAGAGAGAACTGACCCCGTACAAGTCAGAGAATTTCAGGTCCACCTTTGAGCTAATTCCTGGAATCCTCTGTGTCTTTGCTTCTTAAAGGGAAGTAAGACTGGATTTTATCTCATAGGCTGGAGCTGAGGATTTGATGAGATGATGCAAGAACCTAGCACAGTTCCTGGCAAACTCACATTAATGGGGCATGTGCTGGAACCCCCGAGAAAGCTCACCTGGTGGGATGTCAGCTCTGAGCTGCGGACGAGCATCTCTTCAGTACAAGTCTGGCAGAGAACAAGGCCAGTGCAGAAGGAAGCAGCACGTAGAGGGGAGGGGACACACATCCTGAATGTTATCGCTTGGGCATCTGTTTCCAACTGTACCTGAAGTCGGAGACCCTTAGATTTTTCAATTTTAAGAGCCACTAATTCTCTCTTTTGCTTAAGCCAATTTCAATTGATTTTCTGCTGTTTACTACTGAAAGTTAAATAATATAGAAACATCATCATTCTTCTGATCTTGGATCTTGAGCCCAACTTACTCACCAAGATTTATTCCCATAAACTGATACAGGAGTAATCAGTGAGAAATTTGAGCTGGGATCATGAACTTTGGAGTCGGAGTGCATCGTGATTTTTGTGGGCCTGAGACACTTTTGCCTTTATTTGCCCTTCCTCCGTAAATATATATATATAATTATATTTTATAGCTTTTGCCTTTATTTGCCCTTCCTCCATAAATATATATTATATTAATATTTTATAGCAATAGCTGTATTGGTATAGAGGTGCAAATAATGCATGGTGGGTTCATTACTACATATTTGTTATTGTATTTCTATTTTTCTTCTGATTATCAAGAAAATTAAAATTTAAACATATTTATTGGCCCCTCTGAGTACCCTGGACCCCCTGCGTTGTCCTACGGTGCCTGGAGGGTACCAGCTCTGTTAGGCGATTCCACGTGGCCCATCCCAGGAGGACTGAGTTAGCACAAGTTCAAGTCCAGCCACCTTTAATGTCCTCCATGGCTATAATCTATCTGTATGACCACTGCTCACTCCGAGAGTGCAAGCGTCTTAGTCTTATACCTAATATTATCTTCCAACCTCTGCCCTACCACCAGCAGAGCTGGGTTAATACACCCAAATCTGCTATTACCGATCAGTGTGATCCTTGCTCCTGCCCAGACCCCTTCTCTTTCAGATCCTCACTCGCATCACCTCTGAAATGAAAGCACTGAGCTAAACCATCTCTGACATCTTTTCCCAGTGCTCAAAGCCTTAAATGTCTCCTTTCGCATTCCCGTTTGCATCTCACACAATTCCCTCGGCCTGATATATGCTTAACTCCCTTTCCCCCACCGCCGCCCCCATTCACGCCACGCTTGTCTACGCCGTCCTTAAAAATTTACAGTTAACCAGAGAGTAAACTAAAAAGCGAAAAAAGAAGGACAGAATAAAAACGCAGAAAAGAGTAACGTTAAAACTGGGATCCTTCCAGTGGATTTTGTCTAACCTTCCTTACACAGCTTCCACCTTGCTTATCGTATTTGGGTTGCAATCCCCCTGGGCAAGCAAGCTATCTGCAATTTCCAAAGTGCCTTCTAAATAATCAGTAATCAAGAAATGCAAGTAATCATGATCTCCCGTGTACTCATTGAGGGTCACTCTGAGACCGGGCGGCAGAGGCTCCTGTCTGAAAGTGCCTCTGCGCCTCGCTTAAACGCTGAAATTGACCTGCCGGGGTTACCATGGAAGCCCGCCCCTGCATATCGCCATTATTATTATTTTGTGTTTCCCTAATACTTTCATTGAAAGATAATCATGTTATGAATATTAACTTTTATAGGCTGCATTTGTAACTGCTTATGTGTAAAGAAGCAGCACTTTCTGAAATCAAAATGACACTAATAATTTAGTCAATTTACTTTTTCTCATCTCTGTGTTTACAGTCATGTTATTTTGTTCCTGCACGATCTGAATTTTGATATAGTCATCCTGGTAATAAGCCTTTTTGTTCTTCATATTTAAAGATTCATTCGTCACCCAGAACAGAATGGCTTTAAATGCATCCATTCAATAGATACCTGTTGAGTACCTACTGGGTGCTAGATCCCTAGTAGTTATGCAGGACAGATGCTGCTTTTAGCCACTGCACAGAGGGACAGTGAGAGAGACACCTTATAAGCCACAAATCCACAAATTAGAAATGTCGTGACACACATAGCAATAGAAGCACGCTGAGAGCATTTTGGGTGCTTCAGGTGGGGACACCTGATCAATTCTGGGGTTCAGGGAGTATTTTCTGAGTTTTCAAGTTTGAGGAGAGTGGGGCTAGGAAAGAAAAAATAAACGAATGGAAGACTACATGGTCTGTCTGGTGTTTATCAGATACAGAAAACCTTCATACTCACTGGGGTGGCCATTATTAAGAAAATAAACACACACACACAAACGCACAAAACAGAAACTGACCAAGTGTTGGCAAAGATGTGGAGAAACTGGACCTCGGCCGCATTGCTGGTGCAGTCCCTGTGTGCAGTATGGTAGCTCCTCCAGAAATTAAACATAGAATTACCGTATGATCCAGCACTTTTACTTCTGGGTATATAATCGAAAAAAAAATTGAAAGCAGGGACTCAAACAGATATTTGTACACTCGTGTTCATAGCAGCATTATTCGCAGTAGACAGAAGGCGGAAGCAGCCCAAGTGTCCATCAATGGATAAATAGATAAACAAAGTGCAGTATACACATGCACAGTGAAATATCATTCGGCCTTAAAAAGAAAGGCAGTCCCGACACACGCTACAACGTGGATGAACCTTGAGGACATTACACTAAGTGAAATAAGCCAGTCACAAAAGGACAAATACTGTATGATCCCATCTATCTGAGGTATCTAGAGGAGTCAAACTCATAAAGACAAAGTAGATGCTGATTGCCAGGGGCTGGGGAAAGGAGGAATTGGGAGTTGGCGTTTAATGGAGACAAAGTTCTGTTTGGGACGATGAAAAACTTGTGGAGATGGGTGATGGTGATGTTTGCACAACAATTGCAATGTACTTAAATGCCACTGAACTGTACACTCAGAAACAGTAACGTCTACATTATGTGCATTTTACTGCAATGGGAATAGTGATGATGAAAGATGCAGAGACTCACACCGCCCCTCTCCAATCCCGAATTGCGTTCGTCTGGGTATACAAGTACAGTCCGACTTCCCGCCCATTTTCTAAAATGCCGTCTTCCTGGGAGCTGCTGCTGTTTGTATGTCAGCTTTATTTGTAAATACAATTAAAAATCCAACCACAAAACACCATCATCTGAGGGTAAATGTTCTCGGGCTCTGAAACTCAGTGCTGTCATTCCCATTAACGGTAATGAGAGTCCCATGGCTAAACCTCTGCGCATCATGCTCAAAATTTACCCCCTAGAGTTTGCAGATGGAAATAAAAAAAGATTATCTTATGTACAAATAGAAAACAGAAAATAAAGCCAGAATGGCATTCTGACCACGGAGATACAACGGGTGTGATTAGCAGGCAATCTGGTGAGGGTTGTTTCAGAGGGAATCCTAAGGAGGGCTTATGCCAGAAGACTTCACCCAGTTCTGGCCTCCAGAGCTTTTGTACATTTCAGAGCAATCAGGGTTAGTGGTGGCCAAGGTCAGGATCTTAAGTTGTGACTCTGATATCAAAATCTATTTTTAACATAAGATATTCTCTTGAGATCCATGAAAAAAAGATAGACCTATACTTCCTGTGCCATCCAAAAGTTCTGAAAATTTTGTTTCAATGAATTTCTAATGGAGGTTTTTAAGAGTCCTGGTGCATTCTCATAATTAAAGACTTCAGGATTTTAATTCCCTCTTCACTTTGTCTGAATTTCCCCTGGAGCCTTTGTCATGTTCTACGTTGTTAGGAAATGCAATCAAATTAACATAAAGAAAAGGGGTTTTATTGGGAGTCAGTTCTCTTTCTCCCTCTCTTTCTCACTCTCTCTCTCTTTCTCTCTCTCTCTCTATCTGTTTCTCCCATCTCTATCTCTCTATTCTTAACTCTTGCTCTAGCTCTTGTGAGTGACACTTTGTGGGCTGTCATCCTCAGCCTTCTCTACACAGCTTCATTTTCCAGCTTCTACCTGCAGACAACAAACTAGCTTCTTCTGCTTCCTGGTCAACATTTAGGTGGACAAAATGGCTTCCACTCAATATGGCTTCCATTTGGTGCCATGACTGCTGGACTAGGTACATTTCTGTGACCAAAACTCTCTGGAAAGAAAACCCATAGGTCACCACCTTGCTGGTGGATTGGGTGCTTTCTAGCTAAGTTCTAGCCCTTTCTTTTTTTTTTTTTTTTCTTTTATTTCATCTTATTATGGGGGATACAGAATTTCAGGTTACATATGTTGCCCATGTACCGCCTGTACCCCCAAGTCAAAGCTCCAGGAGTGTCCGTTCCCCAGACAGTGCACGTTGCACCCATCATGTAGGTATATACCCATCCCCTCCTCACACCCCCCCCTCCCCAAGTCAGCACCTTCAAGCGTGACCATTCCCCAGATGGTGCGCAACGCACTGATCAGGTAGGCATACACCCATCCCCTCCCCCCACCCCCCACCTCAGTCTGATATCCGATTGGTGTCATTCCCAGATGTGAATTTAGGTGATGATCAGGGAAACCAATTTTCTGGTGAGTACATGTGATGCTTATTTTTCCATTCTTGGGATACTTCACTTAATATAATGGGTTCCAACTCTCTCCAGGAGAACCATAGAGATGTCGTATCTCCGTTATTTCTTATAGCTGAGTAATATTCCATGGTATACATGTACCACAGTTTACTAATCCAATCATGTATTGATGGGCATTTGGGTTGTTTCCACATCTTTGCAATTGTGAATTCTGCTGCTATAAACATTCGGGTACATGTGTCTTTGTTATAGAATGATCTTTTTTCCTTTGGGTATATTCTAGCCCTTTCTTGAACAAGTCACTGCCATAGTTGGGGAGAAGAGAGAAATTATATGGCCTGCTACCCACACTTGAGAATTTGAGAGCTGGAGCAACTTTCTGAGGAGAGCGTGTGAGCACAGCAGGCAAACCAATCAAGTGGCCAAGATGACTAGACTTGTTTTAAAGCAGTAGTTCACAAAGAGCAGTCTATGATCAGGATGCTGCCAAGGTGTCTACAAGGTCAAAATTATTCCCATAGTAGTAGTAAGACATTGTGTGCCTTTTCCCACTCTATTGGCATTTGTACTGATGGTGCAAAAACTACAGTTGGCAAAACTGCTGGTGTCTAAGCATGAATCAAAACAGTGGCACAGACTCTTCTGGTAGTCACTGGATTCCTTGCGATTTTCTGTATAACAAAGTGGGAAGTACACATAGAGCACTTCTGTGGCACCGTGGAGTGCGATGGTTGTCTTGAGGAAACAACTAACCCTTAAGTACTACTAGTTGTTAAATTTTGTTGTAGTATTGAAGAAAAATAACTCAAAATTATCTGAAAAGACTATTAAACTACTATTTATTTTTTCAACTACGCACCTGTTCAGAGGCCAGGTTTTCTTCATATACCTCTAACAAAATAACATATCACAGCAGGTTGAAGACTGTGCATATTCTATCATTTACTTGTTTTCTGAATAGTGTTTGTTCAATCTATTCACTTCAGGACGTGTAACTCTAGCTTACACTTTTTCGCTATGCTATAATATTTCATTGTGACTAACATATCAGTGTACGTTTCTCCATCCTCAGAATGAGCAAGTAGGTTGTTTCCTTTTTTTTTCCCCCCCTTCACTGTAACAAACAATTCTGCTGTGAACTTTCTTTGTGTCTGCCTTGCTAGGCACATTTTTTTCCTTGGTTTTATTTCTAGAAGTAGAATTGCTCGTTTCTGAGGGGAGAAAAACCCCTTTAACTCTACTGATACAAGTAATAGCTAACTCTTTTTGAGTTCTAAGAGCTTAACATGTATTCATTCATTTGATTCTTAGAACAACACAATGAGGTAGATTATAGTATTATTTCCATTTCACAGGTGAGAAGACTGAGATGCGGAGAGATTCACCAGCCTGCCTGCAGTCACATAACTAGGGGGAGGTAGAACCAGGGGCGATCCCCCCTAGTGAGGCTGCAAGGCCCACATTCCTAACCACCTTCCAATCTTATTAGATTTCTTTGCGTTGCTTCACCAAGGACTACACCAATTTACACTCTCACAAGAGTGTGCAACCGTCTCCTTTCTCCATGTTCTCCCCAACACTTGGCATCATCAGAATTTTTGGCAATTCGATGAGTATGAAATGGTATCCTATGGTTGCATTCATTTACATTTTTCTGATTACTACTGAGCATCTTTCCACATTTATTGATTGCTCAGTGTTCTTCTGTTGTGAATCACCTTCATATCTTTCGCCAGCTTTCATTGCATGTTATCACCCTTATGAATTTGTTATTCAGAGGTTTTATTTAAATGAATTCTTTGCACCAATTCTTGTTCTAAGTGCATATGTTGCATACGCCTTCTCTCAGTTTGTGGATCATCTTTCAACCTTCACAGTAAGAATGCTTACTGAGGATACTCTATGGTGAAATCTCAAATGCGTCTTGGAGAAGTTTCAAAGGTAATCAAAGGTATCTCTCTCCCAAACTTTCAACTAGTCATCTGACTGTTTATTTGACATCTCTACTAAGATGTCCCATACAACTGAACACCTGGCTGACAGCCCAGCAAATGTTCTACACCCTCCACCTTTCCCCTCTTGAATGATGGCATCTCTGTGCTTCTAACAGCTCTGCAACCAATCTGCTATGACATCCTGTTGAATATAGTTTCCATTTATGTCCAGAGTCCAACCACATGGCCTATGAGCACTGGCTCAACCTGGTCCCAGCCACCATTATCCCTTACCTGAGTTGTTGTTGCAGGGGCCTGAAAACTAGCTTATTTCCATCCAGAATCCTGGAATCACATTTCTCAAAGAGGTAGGTCACTCCTGCTATGAACCTGGTACCAGAAGTATGAAGGAACTAGAATATCACCATTAGAACATCACATTAATAAACACTACAGGCCAGGTGCACTGATGAATGCTAAAATTAGTGAGCAAAGTTTTGAGGAACAATAGGACATTTTCTTAGTCTCAGAGTTTCTCCGCCCACATTTCAAATTACTATGGTTGTTTTAACACATGACTCCAAGTGCCTTGAAACCCCTCCTTCCAGAAGGCAGCGCTGAAATGTCCTCCCCTGAGTGTAGGCTGGATTTACAAACTTAATCCCAGCAAATGGAATATGGAAAACTAAAAATAGTAATTTTACAGTGGAGAAACCTGGCCAACACCACCTTACCCAAATGGCCAAAGTTAACGTCACCAGTGATAAGTCATGTGGCTCCCAGGTGTCCCCTGACATAGTGGGACAAGAAAGGCACATTATTTCTGTGACGTTCTTCTCCAAAACCCCGCACCCTCAGACCATCCATGAGAAAACATCAGCCAAACCCATCTGAGACATGTTCTACAAAATTCCTGGGTACTTTTCAACAGTAACAAGGTCAAGGAAAAACAAGACTCACAGACTAGAGGACACTGAGGAGACACCAAATGGATGAATCCGGATCCTGAAACAGGGAGGGGGAAAAAAAAGATTACTAATGGAAAAAGTAGGAAAATCAAAATAAAGTCTGCAGTGTCATTAATAGTATTGTACCAAAGTTGTTGTCTTAGTTTTGATCAAGGTGCCCTGGCTGTGTAAGATGTGAACACTGGCGAAAGCTGGGTGAAATCTTGCTCTATCTGTGCAACTCTTCTGTAAATCTAAAAAGTATTCCAAGTAGAACATTAAGGGGATGGGGGAACATGGCAGCAATGGCTTCCCATTTTCTCCAGAGGAAAAGCCAGGGAACTTACACACAGGGACCCATTGTACTATTCTGGAACCTGTCCTTGCACTGGGATGCCCTTCCTCTGGTGTCCCTGTCACCAAGAAAATCACTCTGTCACATCTTTGCTCAAATGTAACCTCCTCAATGGGACCCCACCTGAGCATCTATTTAGATGGCAGCTACCCGCCCCCAAACACTCCAGGTCTTCTTTACTGAGCTCATTCTCTACTTTCCACACCATGCATCACCTTCTCATACCCCTGTGTCAACTCCTTATTTATTATGGTTCTTGTCTGTTATCCGTCTTCAGTTCCATGAAGGTGATCTTGTTTTCATTCACTCTTGTATCCAGGGTGCCTGGAACGTGGGGCTCCGCAAACTTCGCTGAGTGCACAAGCTTGCCGATGTCATCCCTACCGCTGAGCTTGACTTATTTACTGCCAGCGTAACTGTGCCCAGGGTTCACCAAACGGTGAAGGGAATAAAGACATTTCCTGCAGAGGAGACATGGACAAAAGATCTCACTCAAATAGTTCCCCAGATCTGGGGCCAGGAGGTGAGCAGGAGCCCTTTCCCGTCAGCACGGGAGTAGCGATGACCTTCCTGCTCCGCAGAATGCTTTAGTGTGCCTGGACAGACAGGGGTGGAAAAGTAAGCCCACATTTAAGGCACTCTGTAAGCCAAGTTGAAAGTTATGAAAGATTTAGGTAAGCTCCTTTCTAAGCACCTTCAAAATTCCCAGAGGGCTTTTCTTATGTGGTAGGTATTATAATGAAAAAAGACCCAGACATGACAAGAGACACATGGGTAAAGACAGCTATTAAAGCAAGAATGATTGATTTCATAACATTCCAAGGTAGCACTCTTTAACTCCAGACACAGCCACCTCTAGATGTCGGCCTCCCTCATTTGCATAGGTAATTGACAGCTTGTTAACAGCTCATTAAGAACACTGAAAACCATGTGACAACTACAAACGTGTTCGTAAATGGGGATAGAGTCTGTGACTTGCAGGATATTGAGAACTCAATCAGATCTCAGATTACAGGTCAGAAAACAAGTGAAAAAACAGGGACATCAACCAACTTTTTTTTTTTTTTTTAGAACTTTATTCAACAGTCCTGTGGTCCATGAGATTATAAACAAAAACCTGGGCCATGATGATGTTCAGGATTCAGCTCCAACTGATGTGATGATGTGAGTTCCAGTTTCATATAAATAAGTAACGGCAGATCATTTTCACTTTCTAAAAACACCCATTAAACTGCTTATGCAGTTTTAAAATTTGTTCTTAAAATTCACCTTTTTCATAAACACAAGTCATTTAGACATCAGAATCTAATATTCTGCAAGTGAGAAAAATGTAAAGTGTAATTTGATTTTAGCCTATAAAAGGAGATAAGTTTCCTGATTTGCACACAGTTACTATCAGTAAATTCCGAGGCTACGTTTTTTAAAAGAACATTTGAATATAAATAGTGCAAATAATTGTTACATCAGCAAATCTCTTCTGAGCATTAGATGCCTGTGCAGAAATCTTCACTTGCGAACTGTTTCCACTGGGTGGAATACGGAATTTAAAGGCTGTGTAGGGCTTCAGAGGAGAGCTGTGAGCTCAACGCTCTGCCCCAGTGTCACCTGTGACCTGGGACACACCCTCTCACAGAGCCTGCTGACTATTGTTTTTCCTCTTTCTGCCGGAGTCTGCTCTAGGCAAATGAATAGCATGGAGTAAGGGTCCATGCTACCCCATGCTCAGCCCTTGAGATTCTGAAACCTCCCTTGAGGTTCCAGGCTGCCTAGTTCACCATGCTTCCCAGCTCTGGCCAACTCAGCCAAACCCACTCTGCACCCCTCCTTCCCCCCGACTGGTGCCTTCAACTCAAGGGGACCCTCTCACCCGGTATGTGTCCCTGCCCTCTGTCCTCTTTGCATGGCCTGTTCCACCTCATCCAATCAGATCCAGCCCAAGGGACTCTGCCAAGACAATGGGATCGTGTCAGGGAAAAGAACACAAAATTGGAATTTAGGGACATCCAAGGACAGCCATCCAAGGACAGCCATCCAGGGACCTGGCTCCACCACTCACTGGTTTGGTCCATTCTGAATTAGATATTTAACCTCAGTAGGTCTCCATTTCTTTACCTACAAAATAAGAGTGATACTATTTACTTAGAAATAGGAGTAAACTATCTGCTTAGAAATCTTGGCGGTGTCAGTTAATTGAGATAAAACTCTGATACAGGATAGAATCAAGACAAGATTAAGAACAAGAATTGATCCCAGTCACAAGGTCTTGGTGTGAAGGCTGTACCGGAGACGTCAATCAATTGGATCAGAGTGGCCACTTGGACCCAAGGAAATCCCATCCAGAGGCTGAACAGAGACAAACTGCAGCCTAACAAGAACAGATGAACTGAGCGAGGCACAGGTGTATGTATATATATTATATATATAAAAATATATATGTCACATTTTCTTTACCCACTCATCCGTTGGTGGACGCTTAGGTTGGTTTCATATCTTTGCATTTGTGAATTGTGCCGTGATAAACATATGGGTGCAGGTGTCTTTTTAATAAAATTACTTCTTTTCCTCTGGGTAGATCCCCAGGAGTAGGATTGCTGGACCGAATGGTAGGTCTATATTTATTTCTTTGAGGAATCTCCATACTGTCTCCATAGAGGTTGTACTAATTTACATTGCCACTAACAGTGTATAAGTGTTCCCTTTTCACCACATCCATGAAAGCAGCTATTGTTTTTTGATTGTTTTGACAATGGCCACTATTTTCTTAAATTACTCACATACATCTAAAAGCTCGAAGATGCCACAAAAATACAATTCACTTTGTGTCAGAAAACCGGGAGATGAGGCTTATCGGCTGGAGCTGGAAGGGCCTGGCCCAACACCTGGTCTCCAACATCACCCACCCAGCTCATGGGGCAGCGGAGTCTGGAAGCTTCCAAGCACCAGGTACTGTAACCACCAACTTAGGACTACCATATATAATCTTTCACCAACTGATAAAGTCAGTGTGACTATTTTACAAAACAGGAAGCTGAGGCTCAAGGGGTTTGGGTAACTTTTCAAAGATCACAAAGTCAGTAAGTTGCTGAACAGAGGTGAAGCTCCTGGAAAGAAAAGCAATGTCTTAGAAGGTGCCAGAATAATTGTTCTCTTCCTTCCCATTCCCACTCCTCTTCCTCCTGCTCATGGCCTCCAATGTCCCTCCTTTCTCTAAACCTCTTTAATTTCTTCAGGAAATAATTCTCAATATGAAATAAGAATACAAAGTGCCTTATTATATTTTTTCCTCTCTCTCCAAATATAATAATGTCTTTTGTCTCATATGCAACAAATTCCGTTAAGATTGGGGAAGGTGCTTTAGGGGCCCTTCATTTCTAGCAGACCCTGAATGCAGTCAGTCATGGGGGCAGTGCAGAGCTTTTAGCTGTAGCTTCTGACTAAAGCGTATTACTGGTAAAATACTGTTAAACCCAAGGAACTAGCTCCACAAACAAGAGACCTGAGAAGAGAACCGTGAAGAGAACTGAGAGAAACAGGTCAGCGCTATAGGCAAAGTGTCCGCATAAAACCCATGCGATCTGTGCACAGTGGGAAGGACGGGGCAGGAGTGGGAAGACTTGAGTTCAACGCCCAGGTTTCGGGAACAGAGTGCCACCTCCCTAAGTGTGGTCAGAGTCACAGTGGCCACAGCCTCCTCCAGGAGCAGGTTAGAAATGCTAATTCTTGGTACCTGTCCCATAGGTACATACTGAGAGTCCCTAGAGGTGGGGCCCAGGAATCGGCACTCTAATTATCTATTAAGGTGATTCTTAAATGCACTGAAGTTTGGAAATCACTGGCTGCACGTTGATCTGCCTGAGGAAGCTTTAAAAAACACTAAGATCTGGGTTAGGGTTGCCAGACTTAGCAAATAAAAATTTGAAATGCCCAGTTAATTGATTTGCAGATAAACAACAAAAAATGTTTGAGTATAAGTACGAATCCAACATTGTATTTTATCTGGCACCCCAAGCCCAACTCCACTCTCAGGAATCTCATTTCCTTGGTCTGAGTGTGGCCCAGGTGCTGGGATGTTGAAGGCTGGTGTGCAGCTGGAGTTGAGGACAGCTGGGTAAGATGCCGGCTCCTCTCCCAGCTGAAGGCTTTCCTGCCTCACTGGATTCTACCTCTGGGGTTGGGGGATGGGGTGGCCATGGAGAAAATCAGTCTTCCTGGGGTGGAGAAGATTGCAGTTACTGAAAATGGGCTAGAACCATCAAATATGAAACCCACAGTGAAGACATGTCATGATTTCCTTAATTCCACAGCTATGTGCAAAATTGTCACCATTTTCTTCAGGACGGACAGCAAAACCCTACTGCTACAATGTCTAAGAAATAGAAGGTTGCCAACTGTGAGTCACATGACCCGTGGAGTGGGAAAGGGGGACCACTTGGGGGAAGGACATAGAAACTATGAATAGTGCAGTGGTTTGAAATTCTAGGCTTTGCTTTTGGTTTGTTTTCCTGATTTTTAGGTTATTTAGGCACTTCAGTTAATGAATCGAGTTGACCTGCACATCCCAGAGAGCCAGACCCTCTTGACTTGTTCTCCTTCTCTTGAGGGGTCAGACTCATGTTAGATATCTCAGGCTTCCTAGAGGGGAGAGAAGCAAGGGCTGGGTTAGTGGGTGCTCAGGAAACAAGAGGGCTTGGTGTTTCCCTAAAGGTAGAGCCAGCTGCTCTGCACAAGGTCTCCATCTCAAGGCTCCTCCAGTGGCCAGAACTTGGTTCAAGTTGAAGTTCCCCTTCCCTGGGTTATGAACTTGGTCAAATGTGTTATTCAGTTCAGGGACATAGAGATGCCATTCTCTGTCCAATGTTCTGCACTTTACAGGATTATAAAATAAAATTCCAGTCTGGAACAATCACAGGAGGATCTTAATAATTGTCTTCACAAAGACTAGTGGTACCCATGGATCTACTTGTATCAGGTCTTGGATCAATAGAAAAATTCTTCTTTTATTTGTTAATTCTTTGTGTCCTATTCTTTTCTAACCCCTCTGCTTTAATCCTGTGAAGCATATAAATATATTTATTTTGTCATCTCTTTCAAAGTGTTTTATTATTTTTACTTGAGGTGCCCATTGTCTGGCTTGGTGTGTCTGCTAACTTTCCTTTCTGGTATCTTCTTTCCAGTAGAGTTTTATAAATTTCTGTTGAGTTTATCTTCTGCAGAGGTTTGATTTGGTTTGGTTTTTCTCTATTTTTAAATCTAGTAGACTCCCACATGGCCTGAGTTTGAGGACGTGTTCCTAAAGAAACATTTTGCATTTCCTTCTACAGGGACCCTACACTCATATCTAGTTTTTTTGATTTAGGATTCCCACATCACAAGCGCCACGTAAACTTGCATGCATCGTATAGGCTTGTAGCTTTGGGTTCTCATGAGAGGATTTTTTTTCCTACTCAAAGGCCAAACTAGAAGGCAAGTCTCTTGATTCTTCTCCTAGTCTGTCAGATCTTTGAAAGGTGTGTGTTTCATGCTGAGGATTCAATTCTAGTTCCTATCACATATAGATTCAGAGCTGCATCTCTTGTCCCCACTACAGGCAATAATTCTCACACTGGGCCTATAGTCAATACCCCCAAGGGAGGCCAGGGTATCAGCAAACTGACCCTCCATTTCAAGCACCTAGGTATTTCCTTCCTTTGAACTTATGTGTGTATTTTTTAAATACTGTTTATTTCCCCAGTATTTCCATATATTTGTACCTTGAAGGTGATGTTCACTGGCTCAATCTGCCATGTTGTTAAAGCGAGAAGCCTGAAAGTTATTCTTGCAACCAAAGAGCCAGAGACTATGAATTCTTTCCAGTCCACTCAGGAATAGTTGGCAGCAAAACAAAGGATATGAATGGAGAGTCTAGATTTAGATCAATAAGGTATAAAGAGCTGTGGCTGTGATTTTGCTGAGATGTTCAAAAGCAACTCAGACAAAATAAAACATGAAGGAGACAACTCCAACAGGGTCCTGGCATTGTATAATTATAATCAATTATTCATGATAATTGATCAATAGCTATTTCTGCTCAACAACAAAATATCCCAAAACTTTTTGGCTTAAAACAAAAATCATACCTTATGATTTATGATCAGGAATTTGGATAAGGCTCAGCTGGGTGGTTCTTCTGCTCCACATCATGCTGACAAAGGTCACCCAAAGGTCACTGGCATTCAGCTGGTGGAGGGGCTGTTCTGAAGGATCCAAGATGGTTTCACTCATACTTCTGACACACTGTCTGGTTGGCATAATTGAGATTATTCACCAGAACAGTAACATGTGGCCTCCCCACCATGGTAAAAGAGTCAGATTTCTTACATGGCTCAGGCCTTCAAAAGAAAGTTCCAAAAGACAGTTAGTGGACACTGACAGATTGTAAGTCCTGAGCACCACTTGGACCTATTTCATCAGAGTAGTCACAGAACTTATGTAGGGTTCAAAAGGAAGGGACTCTTGGTAGGAGTAGTATCTAAAAATTTGTGGCAGTCTTTCATCTGCCATTATGAAGCAGAGTGTGTGGGCTTTGAAGCCAGGCAGGAGCATGAGGAGTTTGAAGCCTTTCTAAGCTCCTTCTTACTTGCTGACTTCAATATGCTGTCTGAATTTTTGTTTTCCTCATCTGAAAAAGGGATATGTTAACATGGAATCATATTAAAATATTTTCAGCTACAAGTAATGGAAAACCTGATTTACACTTATTTAAACAAATAAGGCTTAGTTTTTCTCATATAAGAAGACTTGGATTAGGAAGCCCTGGGCTTAACATATTGTACAGAGCCAAGTGCCTTCTTTCTTTCCACTTGGTCATCCATCCTTGGTGTATTGGCTCATTATTTAATGACTGCAAGATGGGCATGGATCTTCTAGAATCATAGCCATGTTCAAGGCAAACAGGAAGGACAAGGCTTCCCTATCCAGGTTGATTGCCTCTTATCAGGAAAGCAAAAGCTTCTCAGAAACTCCTGGCAGACTTTTTGCACCTCACTGGCTAGAACCTTGTTATGTGGCCACCCCAGCAGCAAGGGAGCCTGAGAAAATGTTGTATACAATGTACACTGCTGCCATTGAAAAAAGCCTTCTGCTGGCAGGAAGAAAGAGCGCATAGGATAATAGGAAGAAAGTTAAGGGTGTCTACCTCAAAGACATACCATGAACCAAATATGTGTATAAAAGCCCAACACACTGCCTGGCCCATAGCATGAAGTCAAGAAACAGAGATGATGGTGATGATGATGACAATGGTTTGTTTGGATCCCATCTAGGACCATCAAAAACATAAGGTATTTTATTATAATAGGAATACATTAAATAAAATAATGCAACTTAGAAGTGAGGGTTGTCAATCTGAATAGAAAGAATTGGAAAAATCAATCTCTTTTATGATATTTGAGAAGGAAAGTACTAAATTCTGAATTGAGTAATTATAGATTGAGGACACTTTGCTGTTAGTAATAAGGGCCTTGCTACAATAAAAAAGGGTTATCTAGGGATAGCATAATGTATGGTATATTAAAAATAAAACAGAGTTGGATGAAGAAGGAAGAAACATCTGGAACATCTGGGTTGGACCAGAACAGATAATTCCCTTAGACAGCAGCACTTAGTTGCTATCAGAAGTGAATGTCAGAATTCCACTTCATGTAATTTATGATTTGAGGTACATAATTATGCTTAAACTAAGTGTATAATAAATTCTAAATAGAACTCATGCCCTGCGTTCAGTGACTAATACCTGTTTTGTGGCACTCAGCACAACACGTA